>NC_140801.1:9435000-10635000 GCF_037176805.1 Vigna unguiculata
ATACTTATAATAATAAGACCATTATGAATAGTAGTAATAATAATAATAATAATAATAATGATACCAATAATAATAATAATAATAATATTTATGCTATAAATATTAATATTAATGCTAACACTAAGGTTGATGTCAACTATAATATTCTATAATTATATATAAAGATATATATTAACAACAAAATAAAAAAAATGACAAGTATAATTGAAATACGATCTTGTAGTAAATTAATTTAAGATCTGTATCTAACTATAATAATAATAATACCATTATTAATAATATCTCGTAGTGATAAAAATAATAGTAATACACTAACTACATATATAAAGAGATTAAATTTGTTGTGTCCTTTTTTGTTTATACAATTTTATCCTCTTAATTATTATTTGTTAAATTAAAATAATTATTCATAATAAAAATTATTTGTCCATTTTATTATTTTAATAATTTAGTAACTATTTTTTTTAATTCAAATAATTACACAGATATAAAAATAAAATGAACAACAAAACAAATAAAAAGTGCAAGTAATTGAGATATGATCTTGTATTAAATAAATGTAAAATGTGTATTTAATTATAATAATAATAATAATAATAATAATAATAATAATAACAACAACAATAATAACAATAGATAATAATAATAACACTAAAATAATATCGCGTAGCGATAAAAGTAATAATAATAATAATAATAATAATAATAATAATAATAATAATAATAATAATAATAATAATACAACTACTTTTATAAAGAGATAAACATCTTTGGTATCTTTTTTTATTTTTTCAATTTTATCCTCTTAATTGTTATATTTTAAACTTAAATAATTATTTAAAATAAAAAAAATATTTTTCAGTTTTATTATTTTACTAATTTTAGTAACTATTTTTTTTGAAGTGAAATAATTATTCAAATATAAAGATAAATAAACAACAAAATAAATAAAATGGTCAAGTAATTGAACCATGATTCATAGATAGTAAGTAAAAGTAAAATGTGTATGTAATCATAATAATAAAAATAATAATAATAATAATAATAATAACTATTATAATAATTATAGTTCTTAATTAATAATAATAGTAGTAATAAAAATAATAGTAATATAATAATAAAAATAATTGTAGTTAATAATGATAATAATAATACTTATAGTTGGTAGTAATATTGATCATAATAATTATAGTTGATAATAACAATTATAGTTAATAATAATAATTATTATAATTATAATTAGAGTTCATAATAATAATAATAATATCAATAATTAGAGTTATAATTGATAATAATAACAATAATATAAAAATAAAATAATAAATATCATGAAAATTAGGTTATATTGTTGTAAATGTTATTACTAACGAAATGAAGTTGTAAATTAAGTTTTAAATATAATAAATAAAATTAATATCACAATATGGTGTAGTTAATTGATTTTACAAAATAATTATTGTAAGGCCCAATATTTTCTGCCCTTGTTTTAAAAGGGGCTGCCCCAATCAGTTGGGCCTAGGGCTGGCCCAAAAGGGGATCCATACCCTAATCTGCCCTAACACTATCTTTTCCATTCACTCTTCAGAAAACTGTTCCCTTACTCCTTTCTAGAGCAGCAAAATCTCTGCTAGGGTTAACTCCGATCTTGGTTAAGGTTGCTCAAGTTCAGTTCGTTTTCCACTCCATTTTCTAAGTCTATTCTTAGAGCTGTTGTGTTCAGTGGTTGGTGTCGAGGTCCTGTGCTAGCTCATTCCAAGTAAGGGAAGCTAGGACCCTTACTGTTTTTCATGTTTCATTGTATATTGTTGGTATTACAGCTTTATTTCGTGCTTGTGATGGTTGAATGATGATTGGAATGAATGAATATGTATTGTGGGACTGTTATGGATGAATATGTATGTTGGCCTGCACGAATAGTGGAGTGAACCTCATAATCTCGCAAAAGCGAGTGGTACCCGCCTTAAATGAGAGTATCAGGAAACCCTCCCTGGTATTGCGCAAACTGTCGCTCAGGCGACGAGCTCCAGTCTTGAGCAAGGGGACATCTCGCTCAGGTGAGGAGGTCTCGCCCAAGCGAGAGAACACGACAACACCATTGTTCCCTCTTTGAGTTCTCGCCTAGGCGAAGGGAACTCGCCTAAGCGAGAGAATGCTCTCGCCTGAGCGATACGCTTATGCCTGAGCGAGAAGCTTGGCGAGAATGCACCAGGTTCTGTTTTCTCTATTGTCTCTGTATGGTCACTATATGTTTGGGTGATTTGATCTGTTTAAGGCATGAAATACATAATGTGCATGTATGGGATTGGTTCATGGATTGAATATGATGAGTTTGGTATGGATTTGATATGAGATATGGAATGGTTCATGGGTGAGAAATGATGAATTTTGGGTATGAACTTGGCATGTGATTTAAATGAAAAGGTTGGTTATTAAAGTGGCATGGTATTAGTATGAGAGGAAATTCTATATTCATGGTTTGGGAAGAATGAGTTGGTATGGATTCCACACGTGATATGAATGAGGATTGGTTATAGAGGTTGGCATGAGGTTTCTATGCATTGATATATATATTACTGGTTGTTTGAATATGATTGGTTTGTGGTCAGTACGTAATTCCATAGGCCTCTAGGTGAGACCTCATGGTAGTGCTTTAGTGGTCGGGACGTAATTCCATGACCCCTGCTAGTGGGAGTTCATGGTGGTGCCCCATCTATATAATTTAGAAATGATTCAAGGTAAGGTTGCATCTTGACGCTCTAAGGAGTCAATTAGTCTCACATAGAGCGGACTGACTCTTGTGGTGAGAGTAGCAGGAGGCCTAAAACTCATTAAGTGCTAACCTTGTGTGTGGGGATCGAGACATTGTAACACTTAGCTCGGGGGTGAGCAGAGACAATCCACCACAAGTGCAAGCATCCGTTGAATCCGACTAAATTATACGTATCCGGATGAGCTGCGTCGAGTCTTAGTGTATTGTTTGGAAGGTCATAACATGTTTGGGTGACGTATGTATAATTGACTGCGAGAATATATATGATTGTTTGATAAAAATATTTTTGGCTCTAGCTTACCCTTTTGCTTGTTTGATTGCTTTGTGTGTGGTTCTTCTCCTTTTGCGATGATCATCAATTTATTGATGTGAGCAAATGCGAGAAACACCCGTGGTGAAGAGGGAGGTGATGGTTCCGCTACTTAGCCTCTGGACTGGCTTCTGCTTTTAGGCTTTTCTTTTAGGGCAATGGCCCATGTACTGTTTGGCCTTTCGGCTTTATTTTTGAATACATTGTCATTACTCCTTCATGCTTTCTTTTTGCATCGTGGTGTGCCTTGGTTATTGTACGGAGTTGTATCTATACTCCAAGACCACACTACTATATTATTCTATGTGACGTTTCTTTTAATTTGGATCATTAAATAAATGGGACGTTACAATTATAATAGTATATGACCTGTACATGTGCGCACGTTTTTTTATTTATTTCAAATTTGTTTAGAATAATAATATAATTGTTATTATATTTATTTAACCATTAAAAATAATAATAATAATAATAATATTAATATAAATTATAAATTATAAAAAAAGTATTTAGTAAAAGTATTTAGTATAATAATGTATTTTATAATTAAAAAAACACTTATACTAATAACATCACCATGAATAGTAATAATAGTAATAACAAATAATAATGATGATACTAATAATAACAAACAAATGATAATAATAATAATTTTCATGCTATAAATATTAATGTCAATGCAAATACCAAGGTTAATATTGACATACTAATAATCTATAATTATATATAAAGCTATACATCAACAACAAAACAATTAAGAAGAACAACTAATTGAAATATGATGTCGTAGTAAATAAAATTAAGATGTGTGTCTAACTATAATAATAATAATAATAATAATACCATTATAATAATATCCCGTAGTGATAATAATAATAATAACAATACCATTATAATAATATCTCGTAGTTATAATAATAATAGTAATATATAACAATATATAAAGAGAATTCTCTCTTTTGTGTCCACATTTCAAAATACCAATTTTACCCTTTAAAATATAATTATTTATTAAATTTTTGAAAATTGACCGTTATTTTTACAAACTTTTTTATAAAATCGTCTATCTCTGCTATTATTTTTTTCTCTATTTTATCAACCATTATTCTCTTATCTTTTCTGATATATTTCACTTTATTTTTAATAAATATAATTTTATTTTATATATTAACTTAATAACATTACATTATCATCACCTATTACTTTATTTTTAATAAATATAATTTTATTATATATATATTAACATAATAACATTACATTACATCACCTATTAATATAATATCATGTATATTTAAAAAATGCGTGTACGCCAGTAGTAATAATGATAATAATACACTAACTAAATATATAAAGATATACACATTTTTATGCCTTTTTTTGTTTTTTACAATTTTATCATCTTAATTATTATTTATTAAATTTAAATAATTATTCATAATAAAAAATTATTTGTCAACTTTATCATTTTACTAATTTTAGTAGCTATTTTTTTTCAATACAAAAAATACCAAGATATAGAGATAAAATGAAGAATAGAACAAATACAAGCATGTAACTGAAATATGATCTCGTAGTAAATAAAAAAAATATTGTCTAACTATAATAATAATAATAATAATAATAATAATAATAATAATAATAATAATAATGATAATGATAATGATAATAATACCACTATAATAATGTCGCGTAGTGATAAAAAAAAAATACTAATACTACTACTAATAATATTAATATTAATACAACTACATATATAAAGAGATAAACATCTTTGGTGTCCTTTTTATTTTATCAATTTTATCCTCTTAAGTGTTATATTTTAAATTTAAATAATTATTTATAATAAAAAAATATTTTTCAGTTTTATTATTTTACTAATTTTAGTAACTATTTTTTAAAATTGAAACAATTGTTCAAATCTAGAGATAAATGAACAATAAAACAAATAAAAATGACAAATAATTGAAACATGATTCCTACCTAGTAAGTAAAAGTAAAATGTGTATCTAACAATAATAATAATAATAACTATTATAATAATTATAGTTCTTATTAATAATAATAGTAATATAATAATAGAAATAATTATAATTAATAATAATAATAATAACATTTATAGTTGATAGTAATAATGATTATTAATTATAATTGATAATAATAACCCATGACGGATCTTGACCAATAATTTTGGTGTAGCCAAAATAATTTATAGTAAAAAATTTTGAACTCATCAATAATTTATTCGGAATAAAAATCTCCAGTTATTCCTTTTTGAATGTAAATAACCATATTGCATTCAAGAAATTCATCTTTCATCTTATTTCGAATTTTGTTTTGATAATTTTCATGGTAGAAAATGAAATATTTAGAGTTAAATAAAATGAATTAAATAATCAATCAAGTAAAATATCTTTAATTTGTTTGTTTTTATCAAAGATTGACATAATTCAATAATGGTCGACAAATCCTTCAAATTTGAATGGGTATGAACATCAACAATGAAATGTTAGAGTGAAATTTTAAACTAATCATATATTTATCAATATACCTATTTTTTTTAAGTTTAAGATAAAAAATTAATTTATCATAATCTAATAAAAATTGAGACGTAATTAATAACAAAAATATATAATAGTAATAATATTATATATTACAAATAAGAGTAATAACTTTACTACTAATAATGTTAATAATACTAATAGTAATAATATATAATAGTAACATATAAAAATAATAATAATAATACTAATATTTGTTATAATCTTACTACTATCACTATAAATAATATTTATAATAATAATATTATTAATAATTAGAAATACTAATACTTATAAAAATATTACAAATAATAATATTATTTATAATTAATATTATAGTTGAAATCATAAATAAATGAAAAAATAAAATAAAAATTGACTCTTGTAGGATTTGAACTCAGGTCCTTTTGTACTAGAGCTTTAAAATGACGAAAAAACTAATTTTTATAACACGTGTCAATAAAAGAAAATGGCTAATGTAGTAATTTTGGTACTATCTTCTTTTCTTAATATGTAACTATCTTCTTTTCTTAATATGTAATAAACTACAAATAATATTTATAATAATATTATTAATAATTACAAATAATAATACTTGTAAAATTATTAAACATAATAATATTACTTATAATTTCCATTATTATTATTATTATTATTATTATTTATATGTTATTATTATTATTATTAGTCATTATTGTTATCATATTATTATTATTATTATTATTATTTTTACTATTATTATTATTATTATTATTTTTTATTATTATAATTATTACTATTATTATTATAATTAATTTTTTTATTATATATATATATATATATTGTTATTACTAGTTATTATAATTATAATTATAATTATTTTTATTATTATTATTATTTATATATCTAGTTATCATTATTATAATTATTATTATTTTTATTATTATTCTTTATATATTATTATTATTTTTATTACTATTATTTCATTTACTATTATTATTAATATTTTATTTTATTATTATTTTTATTATTATTACTATTATTATTATTATTATGATAACAATAATAATTATTTTTATTTTCGTTATTATTATTATTATTTATATATTATTATTAGTTATTATTCTTATTATTTTTATTTTTATTATTATTACTACTATTATTATTATTATTATTTTATTTACTATTATTATTAATATTATTTTATTTTATTTTATTATTATTATTATTTCTATTTTTACTATTATTTTTATTATTATTATTTAATTATTATTAATACTAGTTATTATTATTATAATTATTTTTTTTTACTATTATTATTATTTATATATTATTATTACTAGTTATTATTATTATTATTATTACTATTATTATTATTATTATTATTATTTTATTTACTATTATTATTAATATTTTGTTATTATTATTTTATTTTTTTATTATTATTATTTATATTATTATTTTTACTATTATTATTATTATAATGATTATTTTTATTATTATTATTATTATTATTATTATTTATATTATTATTATTTATATATTATTACTATTAGTTATTATTATTATTATTATTTTTATTATTAATATTATTATTATTATTTTATTTTATAATTATTACTATTATTAATATTTTATTTCATTATTATTATTATTATTTATTATTATTATTATTATTCCTATTATTATTATTATTATTTTACATTATTTTTTTACTATTATTTTATTATTATTGTTATTATTATATTTTATATTTTATTTATGATTTTATTATCATTATTAATGTTTTATTATTATTGCTTTATTTTGTTATTATTATTATTACTTTGCTATTATTGTTTTAACTTATTAGTATTATTTTTTTATTATTATTGTTTCATTTGATTTGATTTTATTATTGTTTTTATTATTATTATTATTAATGTTGTTTTGTTTTATTATTATTATTATTATTATTATTATTATTATTATTATTGTTGTTGTTGTTGTTATTAGTTTTATTATTATCATTTATTGTTTTATTGCTCATGTGATATTTTGGGGTAATAGTTATATATTTTTCCTGTTTTTGTATATTGTTTGGTTGTTCAACATTGTGTTGGACTATGATCCAATCATGTGATTATGACTGGATAAGCATATTTCATGTTATGGATTGTATGTATAGTGTTTGGGGTTCTTTGGAACTTGCTTCAAAGTGCCAAAAACCAATAGCAGTGACGCTACTGGTGTGGCGCCTAGTGGCTTGGGGTGTGCTGCTTGGCGACTTGGGGTGCGTTGCCAGGTGATAAAAGAAAACCAGAGAAGCTTGAAACGCATGGCGCCTAGCGAAAAATGTGATCCCGCCAATCGGAAAAGATCTGGTAGAGGCTCTGGAAAGCACGTGGCGATTGGTGGTGAGGAGTGTCCTACCCGGCGATAACTACAGGCATGGGCATCAGAGGCGCGTTTGCGTCTGGCGGTACGTGTCCCCCGCCAGGCGGTTTGGAAGTGGGCAGTGCCTGGTGGTACGTGTCCCCCACTAGGTGATTTTGCTGCTACAACTTTGGGTAGTTGGTTCTGCAGGCGTGATCTACAAGGCTTTTAGTGATGCTTCAAAGGTGGGTTTGCTGGTGTTCCTTGAGTTGAGCTCGGAACGTATCCCTTGAGTTGAGCTCGGGATAGGGGTTAAGCACGTGGCATTCCTCGAGTTGAGCTCGGAATGGCATCCCTCGAGTTGAGCTCGGGATGGCGGATGAACACGAGGAACCCTTGAGTTGAGCTCGGGTTAGCGAGTGTTGCCGATGTAAGTGTGCTGGTTGTGGCCAGTATGGATGGGTCCAGATAAATTGCCCTCCTTAGTAGTTGACTGACGAGTTTGGTAGTCTTGGGACGTTGCGAACTATGTTCGTATTTGGGAACTCCACCTGACGTTACGGTGTATGATCGGTAACATGGTTTCCCGCACGTGCTCTATCGGTTGTGGCCGATAGGTATGGCAACAATTCATCTTGAAGTAATCACTAGAAGATGTAGAACACGATTCACATGGTGGTGGCCATGTGGTATGGCATTAATGAAAGGAACTTTCCCTGATGTGAATGATGTGTTATATATGTATATGAGTGTCTTATATATATATATGTATATATATATATGTGGTTTATTCTGTTAGCTCACCTTATCTGCTTGTGTTTGGCGATGATCGGTACACGGGAGCATATGATGTTGAAGGTGGATTCGTTGAGGCTTGGCAACGGAGCGGGGATAGCTTGGGAGTTTTTATGATTTATGGCTTTGAAATAAATTGTAAACACTATGGATGTTTTATATTATTTTGAGTTTTATAAATTATGGAATTTTAGACTATTCATAGATTTAATAAAGTTTTAAATTTCCCGCGTTTTGGGGAAATGATGCTTTAATAAATGAAGCTAACGTAATATTTCTTTACTTTTTATTTAAAATCCGTAATATCCTGACGGGATGTTACAATCGGCATGACACCACATGAGGCTCTTTATGGTAAGAAATGTAGAACCCCTCTATGTTGGTTTCAAGATGGGGAAGCAGTACTTGTGGGACCAGACTACTCATAAGGTAAGGATGGCGAGGGACAAAATGCAGGCTTCTTAGAGTAGGCAGAAGGCCTATGTGGACCGTAGGAGGAGACCCTTGGAGTTCGCGGCAGAAGATCATGTGTTCTTGAGGGTGACTCGAACCATTGGTGTGGGAAGGGCTCTCCGTTCAAGGAAACTCTCTCCTAAGTTTCTTGGCCCTTACCAGATATCGAGGAGGATTGGGCCAGTAGCTTATGAGATAACCTTGCCTCCTCAGTTGGCAAATCTCCATCCGGTGTTCCATGTGTCACAACTGAGGAAGTATGTGTTTGATCCGGCTCATGTGTTGGAAGTAGAGGATATACAAATCAAAGAGGACCTCATTATAGAAGTGCCACCCATTGCTTTAGACGATAGTAAAGTTGAGGAATGCCGAGGAAAAATAGTCAGCCTTGTCAAAGTCATATAGGATCAGAGAACCGGTGACTCTACGTGAGAGTTAGAGGAGGATATGAGGAAATCACACCTGCATCTTTTTACTTGGTAAGTTTTCATTTTCTAGGTCAAAAATTTTTGTTGTTGGGGAGAATGTAAGGCCTAATTTTTCTGCCCTAATGTTTTAAGGGCTGACATTTAATCTGTTAGGCCTAAGGGCTGGCCCATAGGGTGCTAAGGCCCCTAAGGCAGCCAAACCCCTCCCATTCTGATCATTCTTGCGGAAATAGCTCACAACTTACTCTTTTTTTCATCCTCAAAGTTATGCTAGGGTTTTGAAGTTCAGTCATATCTGAGTTGGTTTGGCCTCGTTTTGCTCACGTAAGTTGTTCATGAACCCTTACCCTTCATCCCTGGTTTAGTTCTTCGTGTTTCCTGTTAGGGCTTTGTGTAATAATCTCGTGCCTCATATATGTTAGGGTTTCTCAGATCTTAAATCTACTCCGGGAGTTCTCGTACTCATTCGCTTCAGTGTCGGAGTTGTTTGGCTAACCCTTTCTAGGTAAGGGAAGCTAGAACCTCCTTGTTTAAATGCGATTGTGGGTTGTTTTGTTTTTGTTTCACAATTCTTGAGATTGTGTACTACTGTGAATGCATGGGATGCTTGGTTGTGTTGTTTGGTATGTACGTATGGCTGACGCAGGTGCGAACAGTGGCGATGCCTGATAATCTCACCCAAGCAAGCTTGTCTCGTTTAGGCGAGACTAACAGAAGTTCGCTTAGGATTTCTGCTCGAGAGGTCGTTTAAGCGACGAGTCCCCGTTTTGAGCGAGGTCTCGCTTAGACGAGGAGGGCTCGCCTAAGCGAGATCTCGTAGGAAGCCACTATTTCCACTCCTTGAGTTCTCGCCTAAACGAGGGGAGCCCACCTGAGCGAGAGAAACCTCTTGCTTGAGTGAGCACCTTCAGCCTGAGCGAGAGTTGGAAGAGGATGCGTCCTTGTTTTGATTTCTTCTATGTTATTGGATGAATGTCACGTGTATGGTTGAATTATTGTATTAAAGCATGTTCTGATTGATTATGCATGAGTGATGTGGTTCATGGGTTATGAATGATGGGTTTGGTATGATCTTGGCATGTGATTTAAATAAGATGGTTGGTATCAAAGTGGCATGGTATTGATATGAAATACAATTCTATATTCATGGTTTGGTAAGGATGAGATGGTATGGATTCAACATTTGGATATGAATAAGGACGGGTTGAAAAGGTTGGCATGAGGTTATGTGCATGATAAATATTACTTGATTGATTGAGTATGATTGGTTTTGGTCAGTGCGTAATTCCATAGGCCTCTAGGTGAGACCTCATGGTCGTGCTTTAGTGGTCGGGACGTAATTCCATGGCCCCTGTTAGTGGGAGTCCATGGTGGTGCCCCATCTATATAATTTGGTAAGGATTCAATGTAAGGTTGCATCCTGACGCTCTAAGGAGTTAGTTAGTCTCACATAGAACGGACTGACTCTTGTGGTGAGAGTAGCAGGAGGCTTGAAACTCATTAATGACTAATCTTGTGTGTGGGGGATTGAAATTATGTAACACTTGTAACACTTAGCTCGGGGGTGAGCAGAGATATCCACCACAAGTGCAAGCATCCGTTGAATCTGACTAAATTATACATATCCGGATGAGTCGTGTCGAGTCTTAGTGTATTGTTTGGAAGGTCATAACATGTTTGGGTGATGTATGTATAATTGACTATTGAAGTGTATATGATTGCATGATAAAACTATTTTCTCGACTCTAGCTTACCCTTCTGTTGTTTGTTGTATGTTTGGTATGTGTGGTTTTCTCTTTTGCGATGATCATCAATTTATTGGTGTGAGCAGATGTGAGAAACACCCATGGTCAACAGGAGGTGATGGTTCCACTGCGTAGTCCACCTGGGCTGGATTCTTCTGTCTTGGGCTCTCTCTTGGGCTAAGGCCCATGTACTGTTTTATATTCTAGTACATTATTAACTATTGTCAAGTTTTTGTATTGCTGCTCGGTTTTGGCATACTGGTGTGCCTTGGATTCCTTGGAGAAACTTTTGGATAATTATGTGAAGTGAAGTCACACTTCGAATCTTCACTCTTTATATTATTTTGTGTGACGCTTTCATATAATTAAGTTTAATTATTAAATGGGGCGTTACATGAAAAGTGGTTGTGTGATTGGGAACATAGATAACAATGGAATTTTTTAATTGTTCACCAAAGATTATGAACGAATAGTAAAACATAACATTTGAACAAAAACATACGACGATTTACACGATTTTACGATTTTTTTTACGATCTTATTGATCTATCGTATTACGATTATGCATGTAATATAACTCGTAAATACGGTTTAAATAATAGGATCTTACGATTTTACTATTTAAATATCAATTTTGACTACCTTACTTATATCAACCTTCGAAGTTAGTTAATAAACATTCGACTCAAACTTTGATCTAGACCAACTCATCTTTAAGCATATAAATTATGTCCCCTAATTTTGTTCTCCTTATTTCTTTCAAAGATTACTTGATTTATACTCAAATAATTTATAATTATAATCCGAAATTAAAACTCCTAAGCCCTATTATAAAATTGAATTAAAAGGATAATAGAACATATTTATATTTTCTTTCTCTCCATAAAACCGCAACAAACCATTACCATTAAATTTATCTTTCTTCTATAAAGTGCTACCCTATACTTTCCTTTCTCTCCTAAAAATAATTCCTAATTATAGAAGTTAATAGAAAAAATATATTATAAATTATTTAATATCATTTTTTGATGCATCATAAATGAAATTAGTGTAATGGAGAGGAGAGAAATTAAAATCAATTGGAATCTCACCCACCCCACCACTTGAACGAAGCAAAACAATGAGTGCAGGATGAGTCCTCTCTCCACCCAACAGATTTTCTACTTTCTTTTTTTTTTCAATTGTTTTCTAATGAGCATTTAAAATATATCGTGTTAACATTTTAAATATTTTTTTAATATATTTTAAAAAGTCAAAATTAATAATAATTAATGTAGTGTGGAATGACGATGAAAAACAACAC
This sequence comes from Vigna unguiculata, assembly GCF_037176805.1. Lineage (NCBI taxonomy): Eukaryota > Viridiplantae > Streptophyta > Magnoliopsida > Fabales > Fabaceae > Vigna > Vigna unguiculata. Next base: position 9,447,676 of record NC_140801.1, read on the forward strand.
CAAAAAATCCAAATTTCTCGCACAACTTCTACTGCCAACCTGGCAAACTAGACGACGATGAGAGATTCAGAAGTAGGAACGAACGAAACAGTGCGGAACAGCAGATGAACAACATTTAGGTACGAAAAGAAGGAACGAACCAGTACGGATCAACTAAAATCAGAGAAACAAAAAATGATTTAGGTACTGTTTGATCGATTTCTGAATTTTTATTTTTTATGGATATTTTAAATTTTGAATTATTAATTTCTTTTAAAGAATAAATGTGTAGGTTTTACAGAGGGGTTTCCACTGGGAAGAACAACATCAATGATATCTGAGTCTAACCACATAAGACACTGATACTCCTCTCAACCCAAAACCTTAAGGCAATGAGTCTTGATTCTTATATAGTGCTTTACTTTCTCATTTCTGGTTAATGTGAGACTTAGACTCACACTTGAATTCCTAACAAAATGTTGTGAATCAAGTCTCCAAAAACTAAACAACAAATTAAAATTAATATGGAAGACTTGTCATCAAATCCGGAAAGGCAAATAAAAATTTCAGCATATCATCCTAATGACAAGGAAAAGATACTAAGAGCATATTTTCAAAGAGGACCATGCCAACCCACTCAACATATATGAATGATTGTTTAATGATTTATATTGAGAAAGACGTGTTCAACAAAATTAACAATGACTTGAAGGATTGCTAATTTTGAGTTACATTATTAATCTCTATATTATAATCCAAAAACGTTTTGTTTTTTTTAACACCTCCATAACAATTAAAAAATAAATGCGAATTTAATTAAGTGTTTTGAGGTTAAACTCAAATTCAAAAAAGAAAACATTCATAATTTATTTTGTATGTTTCAAACTATTTATTTTATAAATTTAACTTTATGAAAAATATTTGCAGATTTGAATGCATAATCAAAATTCCTAATTATCAAGTATACTTTAACAGTGAAATCACAATGTGAAAATGTGATTAGGCGGACGTGAAGAACGCACCTGCTTACTCGGTATTTCCACGATTTCGCGAAAAACAGTTGTCAGTGATATCTCATGACAAAGTCAAAAATTTGTAATTTCAAAAACATGAATGATGGTTTTTGTTTTTCAACGAATGCAAGATAATACAAGGAAAAGAAAATGATAAATTCCTTCCCATCTCTATATTGAAAGTATAATTCATATTTACTTTTTCATAATGTTTGAGTGTGTATATTATATATTTCTTTTTTGACTTAGTTTCATTTATCCGTCAATTTCATCTAAAATTCCAAAGCTTTTTATTTTATAATATTTTTTACAATTCCCTTTTTCAATATATCTTTTTAATAATATATTTAAATTCTATATCACACCTAGCCGGTCTCGCTGACATATCCGCACATATCATCCTTCACCGACATACCTATATCGACAAAGGCTGGGGGACTGGTGTACCACACCTAACCAATTCAACCAAGTAATAATAATAAACGTCCACCATATCTACACGTGAAATTATTCAGGTAACCGGCCTAGGCTAACCTAATCCTAACCGGCCTAAACCGGTAACCTAAGACACTAAAAGAAATAACTAGCCTAGGACCACGTATTAGCAATGGCGGCACGAGCCGCCAAAGAGGTAATCGGCCTATGCTGACCACCCTAGTACACTTAACGAAATCAAAACCCACAACAGTGAAGACTAAGGGCCTAGGCCAAAGCCTAGGCCCACCTATAGCCCAAACCAGGGCCCAATCCATGGAATAGGCAAACATAATTAATAATCTATAAATGCACATGGACCCCACGAATTAAAAGTACGCATTCATTACTCCATTAATCACTTGATTTGACTTTTTGAGAGCTTTTAGCTGACTTAAGCTTTGGAGTCCCTTGCAGGTAATTCCTCCCAGGTCCAAGCCGATATATGCCAAATGGGAAGAGGCCAGCAGAGGAGATATAATACTTGTGCCTAACTGATCTTATTTGTCCCTTGCAAGAACAAATTCCTTTTAACAAATTATAAAAAAGAAACAACAAAATATTAAAATTTAAGGAAGGTCGTTAAACTACAAAGTTTTTATTTTTATAATATAATTTATATATTAAAAGTATTTGTTTTAATTTAATAAAAAAATTAATATATTTTGTTCAAGAAGATAAATAATCAAGTTATTAATCTAAAATTATATTGCTTTCAAAAATTGGTATTAAAATATTACAAGTTGGTCAAAGTTACTTTTACTTCCAAAGTGATTTAATTGCGTGATAGACTCGCCGGAAACTATAAATAGTACATCTTTTTGTAGTCTATAAAAGAGAAATAGATTTTTCAAATGAGAAATATCTCTCATCATACACTTCTCATTATAAACTATGAGAGGACACACACTCCTGTGCTTTTTTCTTTTACCATTTCTCTGCATAAACCACAATGCCAACGTCTTTCCAGCCAATGCCTATTTGCTTGGCAACGAGTGTTCCATGTTGCTCCTTTTGAAAAATAACCTAATATTCAACCCTACAATTTCCAAAAAACTCACTCTTTGGAATCAAAATCAAGATTGTTGTCAATGGAATGGAGTGACATGCAAAGAAGGTCGTGTTGTAGCCCTTGATCTCAGTGAGGAGTCTATCTCAGGAAGACTTCTTAATTCAACCGTTCTTTTTGGCCTTCAATATCTTCAAAGCTTGAATTTGGCTTTCAACAACTTCAGTTCGGTGATTCCTTCTGAACTCTGCAAACTCAATAATTTGAGGTATTTGAACTTTTCAAATGCTGGCTTTGAGGGGCAGATTCCTAATGAAATGTTTCATCTCAGAAGGTTAGTTATTCTTGACTTGTCTTCTTCAATCTCCTCACCTCACACCCTGAAACTCGACAAGCCAAATATAGCAATGCTTTTGCAAAACCTTACAAAAATCACAGAATTATATCTAGATGGTATAACAATACCTGCAAAAGGACAAGAATGGTTTCATGCTTTATCTTCATTGCACAACTTAGTGTTCTAAGCATGTCATCATGCAATATGTCTGGACCTATTCATGCTTCCCTGGCTAAGCTTCTGTCACTCACTGTTCTGAATTTAAGCAACAACAGCATGTCCAGCTCAGTGCCAGATTCCTTAAAAAATTTGTCCAATCTAGTCATACTGCAACTCAGAAGTTGTGGCTTGAATGGCTCTTTTCCGAAAGATATCTTCCTCATGCCATCATTAGAGGTGCTTGACATCTCAGACAATCAAGATCTTATGGGTTCTTTGCCAAACTTCCAACCACGTGGTTCTCTTCGTGACTTGAATCTCAGCGAGACAAGTTTCACAGGAAAGCTTCCGGGTGAAATTTCTAACTTGAAACATATTGATATATCTTATTGCCAATTTAATGGAACACTTCCTAGTTCAATGTTAGAACTCATCCAGCTAGTTTATCTGGACTTGTCTTCCAATAACTTTTCAGGTACACTTCCTTCTTTTAATATGTCCAAGAATCTTACATATTTGTCCCTCTCACATAATAGTTTAACAGGGGTGTTACCATCTAATCATTTTGAGGGCCTTAAAAATCTTGTCATCATTGATCTGGGGTTTAACTTTTTCAAAGGGACTCTTCCCTCATCTCTGCTTAAACTTCCATATTTACGAGAACTTAAACTTCCCTTTAATCAACTCACTGGTCTGTTGGATGAATCTGTGATGACCTCACCTACACTGGAGATGTTTGATTTGGGTAGTAATAATTTGGAAGGACCTATTCCTTTGTCTATATTTAACCTTAGAACACTTCGTGTCATTCAACTTAATTTAAACAAGTTTAATGGCACATTACAGTTGGACATGATTCGCAGGTTGAGTAACCTGACTTCATTATGCCTTTCGCATAACAATTTGTCAGTTGATATATACTCTAGAAATGATCATGATCCGTCACCCTTTCCTGCTCTAAGAAAAATAATGTTGGCATCTTGCAAGTTGAGAGGAATCCCTAGTTTTGTGAAAAATCAATCAACATTACTGTATCTTGACCTTGCTGACAACGAGATTCAAGGAACAATACCTTATTGGATTTGGCAACTTGAATATCTTCTTCTCTTGGACCTGTCCAAAAATTTCCTAACAAAATTGGAAGGAAATATCTGGAACTTGAGTTCAAACCTTATGCTTCTTGATCTTAGTTCCAACCAACTACAAGGGCCATTGCCATTCCTTCCAAGGTCTGTAAATTATATGGACTACTCAAACAATAGATTTAACTCGGTCATTCCAACGGACATTGGAAATCGTCTCCCTTTTGTAAAAGTGTTGTATCTTTCAAACAACAGTTTTCAAGGACAAATCCCTGAATCCTTTCTCAATGCTTCAAGTCTTCTTCTACTCGATCTTTCTCGCAATAACTTTGATGGAACGATTCCCAAGTTTTTTGCTGAGTTGAGTAGCACTCTTCGGGTGTTGAACTTTGGTGGAAACAAACTTCAAGGATATATTCCTGATACTCTGCCAACTTCATGTTCTCTACAGTTATTGGACCTAAATGACAATCTCTTGGAGGGTACCATCCCAACATCTTTAGCATATTGCCAGAAACTACAAGTCGTGAACCTTCGAAGAAATTTATTAACCGACAAATTTCCTTGTTTCTTAAGTAAGATTTCCACCTTACGAATCATGGATTTACAGTTAAACAAACTTCATGGGTCAATTGGATGCTCAAAAAGCAGAGTTGACTGGGAAATGCTCCATATGGTTGATGTAGCATTCAATAATTTCAGTGGTGCAATACCAGGAGCACTATTGAACAATTGGAAAGCAATGATGCGAGACAATGATAATGTCGGACCAGAATTTGGCCACTTATTCATTGATATCACTGATAACTATAATCCCAAGGATTTTAAGGATTTATTGTTACACTTAGACAAAACTATTGTAGCAAAGTTGGCTAAAATTGTTGCAAACGTACCTCGCTCTATTCTTGATGAGGGGTCCTCAGACACCTATCAAATAGATCTTTCTCAGTATCAAAATTCAATTCTTATTACAAATAAAGGTCAACAAATAAAATTGGACAAAATCCAGAGAGCCTTCACTTACGTGGATATGTCAAGCAACAATTTTGATGGTCCAATACCTATTGAGCTAATGCAGTTCAAGGCAATGATGGCTCTTAACTTGTCAAATAATGCCCTCTCAGGTCATATCCCATCATCTATTGAAAATTTGAAGAATCTTGAATCCTTAGACATGTCAAACAATTCTTTAAGTGGGGACATCCCTAGAGAGCTTGCTATGTTATATTTTCTTGCATATCTGAATCTCTCAAACAATCACCTGGTGGGTGAAATTCCAAAGGGCACCCAAATTCAGACATTTGATGGAGATTCCTTTGAAGGAAATGAAAATTTATGTGGGTCTCCATTGACCGGTAATTGCAGCAATAGTGGAATGCCAACTCCTGAAACACCTCAATCTCATACTAGGAGTTCAATTGATTGGAGTTTATTAAGCGCAGAGATGGGATTTATTTTTGGCTTTGGAGTTTTCATTCTCCCTCTTCTTCTGTGGAAGAGATGGAGGTTTTGGTATTCCAAACATATGGATGAGATGCTTCAAAAGATCATTCCCCAACTTGAATTTGCGTACGAACACCAACGAGGGCAAACATATAGAACTCTAAGGAGGTGGTACTGAAATGAAATCTAAGGTAAAATACTTTTGTGATTTAATTTCTACAATAAGGAACTTTACATATTTTATGTAAAATTTCAATTTTATATTTCTGAATAAATTTTTCTTTTATTATGAGCAGTTTTCTGTTTAACTTACTTGCAGCTGTAAAATGGATAAGAGATAGTTTAATGCTTTGGTATATAGTTTTCGGTATGGCTTTGTATATGCCGTCTCTCTCAAATTTTTGCACTCCTTTTATGTCTTTTCTTGTCACTTGAAATCACTAAAAGTGTAGCTCCATTCTTTCAACATCATCTAAAATCTTATCTTTATAAAAGGTAAGCTTCTAAAGAAAAAGAAATGAAGTCAAGCAATTTTCAATCAAGATTGCAAATAGGTAAAATCAAGAAAAGCTCAATTTAGAATTGGTATATTACACATGGTATATTACATCGAAGTGATATGATATACCTTTTTTTTTATAATTAAGTACTTAATGGATATTGTAATCATTTGTTATACAACATCTTGGTGGGAAAAAATCTAATATTCTTGATTGATCCAATTTCCGATCGAATCCATTTAAGATCCATTTTATTAAAAATACAATCCATTTAAAATCTATTTTGTTGGATATGGATTTCAATTTATCTATATTTTATATATTTTATGGATTGAATATTCATTCTCAAAATCCAAATTTTCAAATGTGGATAATCCAAAAAATTCAGTCCAGATTTTAAATCTAAATTTTTAGTTGGGTTAGGCTAAAAGTCGAGATAGACTAACCCAAATTTGGCTGTATTTGGTCGAGTTTGCGTGACCCAAATTTGGCCGTATTTGACAAAGTCGGCCTTATATGAAATTTAGCCAAATTCGTTCGAGTCAGTCTCGGTCAAAATTTAGGCTAGTCGGCCCTGGACCAAATTTGGCCATATTTGGTCGAGTCGACCCCGACCCAAATTTGACCGCATTGGGCACAAAATTTGACAGTATTCAACTTAGTTTGCCTCGACGAAAATTTGCCCGAGTCGGTCTTGGTCCAAGTTTTGGCAATATTAGGACCTGAATGAAATGTGGTCGTTTTGGATGAGCTGGTTGCGACCAAAATTTAGTAGTATTCAACTGAGTCGACTCCAACCGAAATTCAACCAAATTTAGTCAAGTCAGCACGATCGAAATTTGGCCGAGGCGGCCCTAGCCCAAATTTGGCCGTATTAGGCTAAGTCGACCCAAAACGAAATTTTGTTGTATTCCACCAATATCGAAATTTAGTCGTACTCAACCGTGTCAATCCCGACTGAAATTTGGCGGAGTCGGTCTTAGCCCAAAATTTGGTTGAATTCAGTCGAGTCAACCCCAATCGAAATTTGGGTGCGTCGGCCATGGCTCAAATTTGGTCGTATTCGGTCGAGTCGGCCCAGAAAAAATTTGGCTGCTTTGATGGAGTCGTTCGCGATTGAAATTTGATAGTATTAAGCTCAGTCGGCTTTGATCAAAATATGACCAAACTTAGTCGAGTAGGTCCCAACCAAAATTTGGCTAAGTCTACCTGGCCCAATTTGTCGTATTCGGTCGAGTCAGTCCCAGATGAAATTTAATAGTTTTTGCCGAGTTGGTCGTGACTGAAATTCGACCATATTGAGTCGAGTCGGTTGCGGCCAAATTCTATCGAATTAGCCCTTACCGAAATTTAGCCGAGTAGGACCTAACCCAAAATTAGTCGTATTCGGACAGGTAAGCCTGTGAAAAATTTTGGTAGTATTAGGCTTAGTCAACCCCAACGAAATTCGACTGAATCTAGTCAAGTAGATCCCGATCGATTTTCTTTTTTTCGAATTGGCCTTATCCTAAAGTTGGTCCTTTTCGGCCACGTTGTACCCTAACAAAATTCGATTGTATGCAGCCAAATTTTATCCAGTCGGGCCTTACGGAAATTTGGACATATTCGTCTAAGTCAGCCCTAACTAAAATTCGTTCGAATTTGGCTGAGTCAACCATAGCCAAAATTCAGCTGAATTTGACCAAGTCGGCCCCAACCAAAATTTGACCATGTTGGCCACTTCTAAAGGTTAGTCGAGTCGGTCCCATGTTGAAATTTGGCCGAATTGGCCTTGACCAAAATTTTGCCAAATTTGATCATGTCGGCCTTAAGGACACAAATTTTAGATAATTCAATTTAAATTTCTTTTATAAAATATAAATTTTGGATTTTGAACTTGATTCAAATATTTAAATTTGAATTTAAATCTTGATCCAAATATTTTGATCTAGATTTTAAAAAACATTTAAACTAATTCTGCTAAAAAATGAATTTGGACAAAAAAATCTAATCCAATTATTTGAATATAAAATAAATATGGATTGAATTATTAAAAATCTAATCCATGATCAGACCTAATAACATCAATTATATTCTATCGAATATAATATATCTTTTCCGCATAACTTACGGATGATATAATATATGATTCAAATATTATAATTATGTTATTAGGTACATTTTTTAAAAAGTTTACCATTAACTCATTTCAATGATGTATATTAACTTTTGTTTATTTACGAGTGAATGTGAATTAAGTGACAAATTATATATTGAATGAAAGGGTGAATTTGTAATTAATGTCATGAGTGATGCATGTGTTTTTTAGGTTCTTGGTATGTGAGGACGAAACCACATAAGAATCTTTATATGCAATATAAGTAAATATTAGGTATAATTAGTCGCAACATACCCACTTTCATTTGAATGTGTCTAAATGGTACTCGCTTTTAATTTTGTGTCTACTTAATACCCAAATTCGTTAATTTGCGTCAATGTAGTCCCTTTTCTTTGACACCGATAAATAAGATAACATATGACTTTGTGGACCTGGTAAGTGAAGAAAAATATTGTGACGTGGCACATGAGTTGTGTGTTATGTGGAACAGTGCAACGATAGGAAAATAAAATAAAATATGAAGTGACACATTTGTTCCCATTTCTCTACAGTCGATAGTGAAGAGGGGGTGAAAAGGGTTTGCTATATTTGGGGGAGTTCGCACGATTTGGACAAACTTGAAGGTTCCTTTGATATCAAATTGACTTCAATTTTGGATTGTGGGTGCGCAAACCAATATTTGTGTGTGTTGATTGCATGCTTTGTTGTTGGGATCATGGGGTTTAGGGTTTTTGTTTGAATCTTGTGCGTGGTTTGTAAGACCCGAGAAATTTAAATAATTAAATAAATAATTATTTAATAAATGCGAGTCGTGGGAGCCTTTATGACATTTAATGTGGTTTGTTATGATGTGGAAAAGTACTAGCTCAAATGGTTGAGAGTACTTAGTTAAGTTGAAAGGATTTGGGTTTGAGTCTTAATAAGTGTATTATTTTAATGTTAATGTTATGTGTGAATGTGCTTAGTGATAATGTAATCCTAAAATTATAGGAATTATCATGAAACATGAATTGGTTGAATTAGTCGTGCATTGACTTTTTAATTGAATGATTGTGGGTTCAAACCTTGTTATGAACGAATTTAATTTTCTTTTTGCCAAAATTTCTTTTGGCATGAAGATGAAAAGGTAGAAAACCCTAGCTGCCAAGGGAGGCAGCCTAGTGGGCTGGGAGACAAGCAATAATGGTCTTTGAATGGTCATTAACACCTAATTCAAAGCCATTTTCGTTTTCCTTATCATTAACAAGCATTGAGGCTTAGTTAATGGTCTAATTAGAGAGTTTTTGATGAAGAAAGAGAGACAAACGTGAAAGGGCAGAGGACAAACGAAATTGACAGTGGAAAAGGGGGCTCTCAAGGTGTTTTGAGTGGAATTGAGAAGGCCAAAGCTGAAGTAGTGGTGGCACAAGAGAAGTCTTGGTTCTTCCAAATTGAGCAAGGATTAACAGGTTAGGGGAGTTCCTTTATATGTGTATATGATATGTACTTATTTTCGTGTTATACTATATGAATTTGATGCCTTTGTACGATAAAAATGTCTTTGTTTGCACGTTTCTAGAAAATCCCTAGAAACCGCTTGGCAGCTTTGAATGTGCCGCCAGGTGACGCATGAATATTAACCCAATTCTGGGTTTTTTGTGATGAACCGCCTGGCGGCAAGAGTGACTCTGCCAGGCGACGCGAATACTGTACAAAAACGCTATTTTTCATACATTTTGCGCAGCAGGCACCGCTAGGTGCCACAAATTTTTTTAGTTTGCGCAATTTTCGTAAAACTGCGTTTCCCGATTCGTTAACCGTCCGATTTAGGTGAAATTTTGACAGGAGATTCATAACATGTTGTTATTCACTTGGAACGGTGGAGATTTTCATTGGATGTCTGCAGCTAGAGATATACATCACTCATTATTTGGTTGTTTATTTATCTAATTGACTAAGGATGTTTACCTATTCGTGATAACTTGATGATTTGGGGTTTTCATGAACATGATGGTTTATGAGAATTTGGGGTTGGATGCAACATGTGGTTTGCAATTTATTACTTTGGCTGTTTTAATGTATTTTTGATGCCTTAAAACTTGTTGTCGAACATTGGTCAAGAGTGATACTGTGATGGTAGCTAATCGACATTTAAACACAATTGGATATGTGGTATAATGTTGAATTGTTAATGTAAGATTTTGGGTTGGAAAAAAGAATGGTGATTTTGATTATTAGTATTAATTATTATATGGAGGGTGAACACTACTTGTGTATTGCGTTCCTTGAGTCATATATGAATTTGGCCTAATTACACAATAAGAGTGAATTGGGACAGATTGGGGGCTGTCGCAGAGATATAGGGAAATTTAGGTTTCTCTAGAATCTGATACGCCGCCTGGCGGTGCATGATCTGCCCCTAAGCGATGATTGGGTATTTTCCAGTTTTAGCGTATGATTGCTTGGGATGAAAAATGGGGTGTGTTGTGATTTTATTATAAATCTGTATCGATGGGAATTAGGCGAGCAAATTTCGGTAATTTGGAATGAGTAAGGAATAGGATATGATGGTGTGTTAATGTAAGGTAAAGGTGTGAATTGATATTAAAATGGTAATTGAAAATGGGATAAAAGAATAATGTAATGGGAACTTTAGGCTCTGGGAAACATGGTTCTTTCAATATGTATAGTTGGGTACTAAGTGATTATGCAATATTGGGGTAGGTATCACTCATGATTTGTATAAATGTAATTTAAAGGATATTTGAGGGCAAGTTTTGGATCTTTGCAGTGCAGTAGAAGTAGGGTGCTTGAAGTTTTAAGATAATGGATTGGTGACCATTTTTGTAAGCTTGATTGAGCTATTATACAACGATAGAGTACTTGGCAAATTAGAGACCTTAAATAGAGGAATTGTGATCAAAATGAGTGTTGTTGAGTGTGGTATGTGGTGAGGACTTGGTGAGGTTACTTTGGCAGTTTGGAAGTAATTAGATAATAGTGATGTATTGGTATATAAGATTGGAGGACAATAGAGGTGTGTATATGTTTGGAGTTAGGCAATACTTTTGGGATATGTGACAAGGTATTGGGATGAATTGCATTAAATTATGGTCTGTTATGGGTGCTAAAAATTGTAGTTGGTGGGCTACTGGTATAGCGCTTGGCGGCACATGAGCGATCGCCAGGCGATAGGACCAACATGGGTGTCCTTGCACCGTATGGCGCTTGACGGCAAAGTGAGCTTCGCCAGACAATAGACCCTACAATAGTGGGTCTGTGAGAGGCTGGCACCTGGCAACAAGGGGTTAACCGCTAGGCGGTCTGCACAAGTTTTGCCTGACTACGCTTGGCGATAATGTTGTAGGAATCTGACTTGTGTGAGTTGTTATACGCAATGATGCAGACTTGGTTCAAGAGATGATGTGCCATGAGCAGGTAGGTTCATGGATGGTGGTGAACACGTGATTATATGAGCGGGGAGGTTCATATCATGTTACTCTCGTGTGGGGATACGAACGAGGTAGGTTCGTATGTTCTGTGCTCACACTTGAGAGATGCTGCGTGTAGGGAGGTACGTAGCTGGTGGATCACGTGTGTTGGATTACGGGCAGGCAAGTCCGTAGAGCAGGACTACGAGCAGGAGGTTCGTAGAGGCAGGACCACGAGCAGGCAGGTTTGTGTGAGCATCATAAATCCTGAGACCAAGGCTAACTATTTGTGTGATTTGAAGGTTGAAAAGCCTTGGGGTATTAAGGTCTTGGCCAATAACTAAATAGACTAAATTAGTTGTGTAATTGATATTATTAATGTATGTGATATTTTCATTATGAGCTCACCCTTTCTATTTGTGTTTGACGATGATAGTGTGATTCGTTACACGGGAGCAGATGATATTACATGTGATGCTTGCAATGCATAGAGACGGAGAGAGGGCTATCTTGGGGATGTCGAGCTAGGATTTTAACTTTGTTTATCTATGATTTTAGCTTCCTTAAGTTGTTTTGAGAACTTGTATAACCTTCACTGTTTTTATGGATTTATCTTGGTAAATTGATGAGGGTGCACACTCATGACTATATCAGAGATAGTTTTGTTTCTTAATTCTAAAGGTTTTGGTAAAAGAGAGGGAAGTTATAGGTTGAGTTCCTCTCCTATACCTTTTCTTGTTATGTTTGCACTTCTGTGTTATGTGATTTTTATTTGTGGTGGCAAAGGAATGCAGATTCAGGGTCAAACTTGACCTACTTGCCTTGCAAGGGTTAGAGTAGGGCCTTTGAGGCACTCTCTTGACCGAAGATACGAATATGCAGAAGGTTGTGTATCAGTGTACGAGTGAAGTTAAGTTATGAATTTGTAGGCGAAAAACACTGGAGGAGTTTAGAAATATCGCGTTAAACTGAGGGCAAGAATAGGTTTTTGGAACGAATACCACAAGTTTTGCGAGAGGAATCAAATTCAAAGGTTAGAATAAGAAGAGGTGTTCAGTGCATGCTTGTGCAGCAAAGTTGAGAAGTCAAATTAGTACTACATCCTAACATAGGTCTGAGGTCGGAGTGGAAAGTAGTGAAAGTTATGAGTTTAAGGATAAACTAAGAGGGTAGAGACAAGGAAGTGAGAATCTCAAGCGAAAGGTAAAGTTGAGGCAAAGCTCGAAAGAATAGGTCGACCAAGCAATGTTCTAAGAAAGGGGGAAAACCAATCATGTGGTAAGAATATCGTATGTTCAAGGTTTTATGCTGGTGAACCTCCATGAGAGGCAATTAAATCTTCTCGGCAATAACCACAATTTAAGTCAGGAGTAGAATGAATGTCCTAAGTAAGGTGGCTCACAAGAGATAAAGGTTTGACTTGGGACATGAGATGAACGATTTCAAGTATCGAAAGAAGAAGTACTTCGTTAAGTTGTTCTTATGGGAATGAGGCAGTTGGTAATGTCATGGCACAAGGGAGGATGAAAGGAAAAGAGGAAAGTATTGTGTAGCTGAAGGAGTGTATCTACAAATTGGTGTTGGGTCGGTTAAAGTAAATAACTAAAAGGATACAAGATATAAAAGTGGTGTTTGGGGTAGGCATTTTGGTTTTATCGAGATCATATACTCCTTGGTATTGCCAGTATGAGAATTAGGTTCTGGTTGTCCGCAAGAGGGAGTTGGTAGTGAGATGTTAGTTTACTCTACAGTTGCGGCTAGGTGCGAAATACTTGGGTTTGGTGGTGTCTCGGGATGATCGAAGAATCCATACTCAAGGTTAATTGGAATTGACTCTTTTGTGAGATTGGGACATCAACACAAGAGTGGATAGGTTATTTTCCAATCTTATTTCGAAACGATGTGATACTCAACAAGGTGGTGTTCGATGATCCAAAGAGATAAATCGACGACGGTGTATCAATTGTAGATGGATCAGAAAGGTGAGGACAAAATGTCGTGTGAAATAGAGTTACTTAGCAAAGACAATAGAAGAATAGACGCAGAGGATCTCAATGGTAGAAGAGTCCTAGACTCGTTTTCAAGTAGATACTAGAATTTCACTTTGAAGTGGTGTAGTTTTTTATTGCATTAGTACCCGAGGAAGAGTTGGTGTCGATAGTTTCTAATCAGATGGTTTCGCGGGGAATGGGAAGAAAGAGAAACAGAGGATTAGATATTGAAGACTTAATGGAAAAGACTTAGTGTAAACCCTATAATGATTGCAAGTTTTAGTGGGTCGCTAAGAAGAAGCTAGTGAGTTAAACCACTTAAGTGAAGTATTGATCAAGATCATAATAGGACTATATGAGGTGTTGGGTGGTAAAAGAGGCAAAATATAGATGTGTTAATACCGGGATTGGGAGTAGGTGATTATTGGACCGAGTTGATGCAGCAGACCAGAAAAAAATCTCATTTAATCCAAGACTAGATGAATGCGCCACAGAATAGACAAAAGTTGTATGCAAATATGAGGAAAAGGCCGTGGCAGTTTTAGGCTGGAGAGCATGCTTATCAAGATTACTTCAGTTGATGACAACGAAAGAACGATCAAACTTAGGAAGTAGACTCAGAAATTCATTGGACCTTATCAGATAACACGGAGAATAGGTTCAGCAGCCTATGAGATCGCTTTACCATCACACATGGCAAACTTGTATATGGGATTTACAGTTAAGGAAGTACATTACAAGTCTTACACCTGTGTTAGAGGAGGACGACGTGAGGATCTAATAGTGGGAGTTGGATCATTGAGAATCTTGGATTCTAAAGTCAAGCCACTCAGAGGGAAGGAGATCCGGACTCTGAAGGTCCTTTAGGACGAGGCAACCCAGGAGATGAATTGAGAGATGGAAGACCTTAGGAGGCAATCCTATACGCACTTGTTCCTTGGTAAGCTCAATTTTCGAGGACTAAAATCTTTTAAGGTGGGGGGAATGTAAGACCCGAGAAATTTAAATAATTAAATAAATAATTATTTAATAAATGCGAGTCGTGGGAGCCTTTATGACATTTAATGTGGTTTGTTATAATGTGGAAAAGTACTAGCTTAAATTGTTGAGAGTACTTAGTTAAGTTGAAAGGACTTGGGTTCGAGTCTTATATAATAAGTTTAATATTTTAATGTTAATGTTATGTGTGAATGTGCTTAGTGATAATGTAATCCTAAAATTATAGGAATTATCATGAAACATGAATCGGTTGAATTGGTTCTGCATTGACTTTGTAATTGAATGGTTGTGGGTTCAAACCTTGTTAAGAGCGAATTTAATTTTCTTTTTAAAATCTCTTTGTTTATGCGTTTCTGAAAAATCCCCAGAAATCGCCTGGCGGCTTTGAATGTGCCGCATGGCAATACAAAAACACTATTTTTCGTACTTTTCGCGGTGCAGGAACCGCCGGGCGCAGCTTTGATACCGCCAGGCGCCAAGCTCTAATTTTCTGGGCGCTAGGCGCCATAGATTTTTCTAGTTTGCGCAATTTTCGTAAAACTGCGTTTCCTAATTCGTTAACCGTCCGATTTAGGTGAAATTTTGACTGGAGATTCATAACATGTTGTTATTCACTTTGAACGGTGGAGATTTGCATTGGATGTTTGCAGCTAGAGATATACATCACTCATTATTTGGTTGTTTATTTATCTAATTGACTAAGGATGTTTACCTATTCGTGATAACTTGATGATGTGGGGTTTTCATGAACATGATGGTTTATGAGAATTTGGGGTTGGATGCAACATGTGTTGTGCAATTTATTACTTTGGCTGTTTCGATGTATTTTTGATGCCTTAAAACTTGTTGTGGAACATTTGTCAAGAGTGATACTGTGATGGTAGCTAACTGACATTTAAAAACAATTGGATATGTGGTATAATGTTGAATTATTAATGTAAGATTTTGGGTTGGGAAAAAAGAATGGTGATTTTGATTATCAGTATTAATTATTATATGGAGGGTGAACACTACTTGTGTATTGCGTTCCTTGAGTCATATATGAGTTTACCTATTCGTGATACCTATTCGTGAGAACTGCGAGCAGGCAGGTTTGTGTGAGCATCATAAATCCTGAGGCCAAGGCTAACTATTTGTGTGATTTGAATGTTGAAAAGCCTTGAGGTATTAAGTTATTGGCCAAAAACTAAATAGACTAAATTAGTTGGGTAATTGATATTATTAATGTATGTGATATTTTCAGTATGAGCTCACCCTTTCTGTTTGTGTTTAGCGATGATCGTGTGATTCGTTACACGGGAGCAGTTGATATTACAGGTGATGCTGGTAATGCATAGAGACAGAGAAAGGACTATCTTGGGGATGTCGAGCTAGGATTTTAACTTTGTTTATATATGATTTTAGCTTCCTTCAGTTGTTTTGCGACATTGTATAACCTTCATTGTTTTTGTGGATTTGTAATTTGGAGTTTTAAGCGCATTATACAAAATTTTAAATTTTCCCGCGTTTGGAAATAATAAAATTTTGTCGTTTGATCTTCATTTCTTATTTAATTATTTTAATTAAGTTCCAGTAGGGATGTTACATTTGGTATCTGAGCAATGGTTTTCAAATGATTTTTGGGCCTTGGGGAGTGATAAATATATTATTGTTTGTTGGTATGGATGACTCCCATTTCGAAGTCATCTTTCATCATGGTGGGAGGTTTGAGAGGAATGGGTCACTGCAATATGTTGGAAAGTCTAGTATTTTAGCATCTGACCCAGACAGATGGAGTTATTTTGATATTTTGGATATTTTGAAGGAAATGGGTTATGCCAATGTGAAAGAGATGTGGTATGTAACGGGTGGAAGATTTGTTTTGGAGGGTAGGTGAGAGTTGTTGTCTGATGACCGAGGGGCTTGTCATATGGTTAATATTGCCACACTTAATGGTCATGTGCACTTGTATGTGGTACACACAATGGACGAAGTTGATGTAGTGAATATGTTAGAATATCACCCTGATGTGAAAGAGGGTGAGCTTGGTGGTAGTAATGGAGGTTGTGAGGCTAAAGTTTAAAGTTACACTACTATAGCAATGCTTATCCACGACGGCTAACCAAAACCTATGAAAACAGTTCCAGATTCATCGTTGATTAAGTCGTCGTTAAAAGTAACCCACGACAACAACGATTATTAAAACCATCGTCAATATTAGCTAATACGATGACAATTTGGAGAGTCGTCGTTGAACTATGAACGAGAATAATATGGGTTTGGACTTGGACCAGAAACCCAAAATATAACGACAACGTTTGTGCCAAAACCGTCGTGGATTTAACACTTTTTAATGACAGTTTGGGTCATAACCGTCGTTAGTTAGTGCTTTTTTTTTTAAAAAAGGAAACTTTGTTTAATGTCTTAATCCAAACTTGTAATTCATAAAACAATTCCAATCCAAAATAGAATTCCAATTCAAACAAAGTTCCAATCCAGACAGAGTTCCAATCTAAATAGTTCCATCAAAGTTACAACTAACTTATATGACAACATAAGTCTAACAACATAAGTCTAAACTACCTCTAAGTGTCAGTAAACCTAACTTTCACTAACTACAAATAGAAAGTACTTCGCCCATGCTTTTTGAGCATAAGTTATTGCTTCTAAAACCATTGGACTTGGGTCATTGAATTTCTACAAAAGTTTTTAAAAAATTAATAGCAATACATATGTAAATTAGGTTAAGTTAAAATTAGTACATGAAATAAGTTAGTATATTACCGCATCCCAACCACTTTCATAATTGCTTTGAACAATTGCTGCCATCCATTGCATCACATATTAGTCACACTGGTTTGTTTATTACACTACAGTTATAGTAATTGTATTTAGTTATAAATACACATGACAGTACTAAGTAAATGAATGATATATATATATATATATACACATGTATATATATGTATATATATATATTATATATATATACATGTATATATATATATATATATACATGTATATATATATATACATGTATATATATATATATATATACATGTATATATATATATATATATATATATATATATATATGTATATATATATATATACATGTATATATATATATATACATGTATATATATATACATGTATATATATATATACATGTATATGTATATACATGTATATGTATATACATATACATATATACATATACATGTATATACATATACATGTATATATATATATACATGTATATATATATATATACATGTATATGTATATACATGTATATGTATATATGTATATGTATATACATGTATATGTATATACATATATGTATATATACATATACATGTATATACATATATGTATATGTATATACATGTATATGTATATACATATATGTATATATACATATACATGTATATACATATATGTATATATGTATATATATATACATGTATATATATATATACATATATATATATATATATACATGTATATATATATATATATATATATATATATATATATATATATATATATATATATATATATATATAGTATAAGTACCCGGAGGGAAATCCAAGTACCACTCAATATACTTTGTCCCTTAAAAGCACTAAAGTTAAAAGAATCAATGTTACAAAACATGAGATTATATATTTAAGATAAATGTATAAATGAAGGCATTTATTGAAAAAGACTTACGTATCAATTATGCTCTTCAAATAGAGGGGAGGAGGTCTATGATAAGAGCAAAACCATATAGCGGTACATTCTGACACTGATCCAATAAGCAATTGCCAATGACAATTGCAATAAAAATTAGTTTAAATACCTCAAATTTTAATAATACAAAATTTAGACCTTATGAAATGAAAAATAAGGATATAGTTACCTATATATATATGGAGCAATGAAAATCTTTTTATTTCGCTGCATTATAGAATTTTGGATGTATGTTTTTGTTCTAGGGTTCCTGCTACCCATTGGAGTCATGAAATGAAGGTTTATAAACCCATATATATCATCATTTCCCGCTTCCACACACAAACCATACAAGTACCTAATTTAACAATGAAGACACATACTTAATATCTAAGAAGGAAACAATTAAAAAATGTTTCACTTACATCATCCATAATTGCAGAATAGACACATTTAAGTCCTTTGTGTCTGATATGATCTCCATCAAATCACTTTTATATATGTACAATGGAAACTCAATTTCTCTGATAAAAACATTGGCATTCCAAGGAATAGAAGTAGCATTTGTACTCATGCTAACAATATATTCCACTAATGCCGCTATTGGATCCTCAAAATTTTTTGATACATGCAACTCTGGTTCATCTGGCTACATACAAAAACAAGCATAATATTAGTTAGGATAAATTGTATACTACATATGAAAAAATATTACTTCATATACAAACCAATTCAATATGTGGTGTCATCCTCAAGAGATGTTTCGGTCAAGCGATGAAGGTTCCCACTATATGTGATACAATACCAACCTCTGATGTCGGTATTGGAACTAAAGCATCACCATAACATATTGTCTCCACCATAACCTTTACTAAGTGAGAGGGGAGACATTCACCATGTAACATGGTTGAACATTCAAAGCACTTTCCATAGGCCACCAACTAAAGTGGAGATATATAATCAACCAATGTGTACAACTCACATTGGGAACCGAAACCAATGTAACCCCATATTTCAGCTACAACTGAACAACTTCCTTTTGTGCTGACTTTGACGACACCAGGAGAAAGGTCAGGTTCTACTATAGTGGGGAACTTTTGCAACACCAGTAAGGTCTCTAGCCGCTTCTCAAATACTTCCATCATTGCTTGCCGCTCTAATCTCATCTCCTCCTACTCTTGCCTTATCCTCTCATGTTCTTGTCTCTTCTCCTCTCGTTGTTGCTGGGCCAAGTCATCTTTCATTTTCTGCAAGGCTTCCTCCATATTCACATTAAATGATGAATGAGATTGGAGATGTGATGACCCTTCAAAGTAACTTCGAATCACCACATTGTATCCAATAGTACGAACACATATAGGGGGTTCAGGTTGTCCAAGCAAAATATTAAGAATGTCTTCTCGACCATGAGGATTGAAGGCACCCTAGGTTTGATACTCAACTAGAGAATCCTACAACAAGGAAACGTATATAATTAAACCATTTTCCTTGCAGTTATAAGTTTTAAATTAAAACATAAAAACAACTTTACTTACAATCTGCTCAACAACACGTTGTGATTCATCAAAACTCTAAGTTCTGATTTTTTTTAGACGGAACTACTTCCATTTCTCATGCTTGGATGGTGGGGATGGAGGTTCATCAAGTGTATCTGCTCTACCATCATAATCAGAAGCACAACATGCCTTCATCTTTTCGCTAATCATCTTTTGTTCTAACTTTGGATAGCCACCACGAGAAAGCAAGTGCAAAGTCCCATTATGTGCTTGTATGTCTTGTGCTTTTTTCTTAACACCATATAAACATTTTAATGAAATTTACCTAGTATTTAGCAGTATACAGAATAAAATAGATATAAAGTGATAATATTAACCTCCCATTTTTCACTTTCTCAATCTGTAAGAATTGTTGTCATGATTCTTTAGCAATACAAGTATACTTGGGACAAGGACTTTCTCCTTTTCTTGCACCATACACATAGACTGATGTCAATTTTGATTTAAATTGATGCCATTTAATGACAACTGAAGACAAAATCTTTGACTTCAGCGTCCTCACATTAGGGATATAAAAGACCATCTACATATATAAGGAAAAAATATATATTAGAACAGGTTATATTTCATAAATTTTTTAAAATGAACACAATTAGTTACCAAAATATTTTCCCAGATGATGTTTCTCTCATGCTCGGTGATATGATCCCAAGTTGGTGTCAATATAGAAATCTTCTCCCGAGCCACTATACCGAGATAGGTAGGGATGGCAAAAATACCCGTGCCCACAGATATCCGCGGATAAAATCCGCGACGGATAGTTACTACCCGTGGGTATTTATTACCCGCGAGTATTTTAATACCCGGTTATAAACGGGTCGGGTACGGGTATCATACTATCCGTACCCGCGGGTACCCGTTACCCGCAAAAAATTAAAATTAAAATTTAATTTATATTTTATTAAGTTAAATTTAATTAAAATTAGAAGTAACAGTATATTTTATTATGTCAAATTTAATTATAATTATAATTTAATTTAATTTATATTTTATTTTTATAATCTTATATTAAAAAATTTATAAAATACATATTTTTTTAAATATTTGCGGGTATCGGGTATCCACGGGTACCCGTGGGTTTTAAAAATATCCACGGGTATTTTTTAAGCGGATACCCGGCGGGTAAACGGGCAGGTAACGGGCGGGTAACGGGCGGATTTTTTTTTAGCGGGTCGGGTACGGGTATCATACTATCCGTGCCCGACCCGACCCGTTGCCATCCCTAGAGATAGGTGTTAAATATCTCTACAATAGGCCCAAATGCCCTACCAGTCTGAACATCGACATCCACCGATGTCTTCTTACCAATAACTAACTTCTTAAGGAGGGACTTTAATCTAGTAGCTCCTCTGTTAGATCTCTTTGGAGAAATCCAATTCGTTGGGGAGGCTTTAGGCACATTTATAGCTTGGCCTACAGCATTGATGATGCCATACTTAGGCCCACAAAAGGTATCATGGCATCATATTCTTGGTAGTTCAATTTTACAAGTTAAAAACTTTTTGATCTTATACCTTTCAAAAATCTTTATTTCAGTTCACCTGTCCTGAAAAGCAACATGTCAGGCATCAACGTGTTGTACGTGAAGATGATGACATGGCAGAAGCAGAAGATGAACCTCTAGGGAAGTTGCTGATAAAATTACACAAATTGAAGAGATGACTGGTAGTGCTAGAGTGGGAGTTAAGAGTATTTGGCCTCCACTGTCATGTTCATTGTACATCAATCTGAATGATGCACTAGAGATCGTTGCGAGAGACAAGATGTTAAATATTTCAATTTTACAGCTATGGTGCATGTAAGATTTTTTTTTATTGTATTCCACATTTAGAACTTGGAATTGGTACTTTTTAATTTATACCTAAATGTTCTCTTGTAGGTACATGGACAAAGTAATTGTGGAACAAGGTCGAGCTTCCATGTACAAATTCATTGAACCCTAGACCATTCAAGCTTCTGGAAACTCACTTGATCACATGAAAAGTTATTTGCAAACATGGAAGGTTGAGTCAAACAGAGAAATTTACATTGCGCCGTACATTGATGGGTAGGTGTTATTGCTTGTAATATTTTATGAATTATTGTTGATTATTCAACTAAGTACTTGTGATTGATGATAGGTCTCATTGACAACTATTGGTCATCTTTCCAAATCAATGCACGATTGTATGGTTTTGTTCATTGCATTGGAAGATTAAAAATGCTTTGAAAAACATGTTACAAGAGTAAGTGTTACTTTTTTTTCATATCATATGTATTTACTTATTAAAACTAACCTATATTTTATGATTTCAAAATTTCATTAGAGTTGTGGGTAAGCCCAGAGCACAATAGATTAAAGTATTATACCCAAAGGTTGTAACTCATTCATTTACCAAGTTATTATTTTCGCATGTCAACTTATGAACTTAAAATATGTTTATTTTCTTTGTCATCTTTAGTGTAACAAGCAAGAAGATTCATGGGAATGTGGGTATTATGTCATGTCTTAGATAAGAACAATCATTCGAGCTGTAGGTAAAGATGAATGGATATAGGTAATAGTATATGTATATATCTTTAAGATATTATAAATCATATCAAACTTTAAACAATGATATTCATGCATAATGAATTTGTATTATCTTTTTAGCGCTTCAAGAATCCATCACCTCTATCGAAAGACACTAAGACAAGAGTGGGCAGCATATTTATTGGAACAATGGAGTTAGGCCCTAGAACATTAGAATTTTATTTTAAAAACTTTGTAGAACAATTTCTTGATGAAAGTTTTAGTTTTGTGGTAATTGTAAAAGTTTAGACAACTTTACAATTATGAGTTAAAATTACCACGTTGCTGGAATATAACATGAACTCTGTTATGAGAATTTTCTATTTTTCAGGTGTGCGAATATGTAAATGCAGCCAAAATTTAAAAAAGAAACTGCTGAAATTGATGTCTATCCTTGCACTGACAAACGTCAATTTCAGTAGTTTTTTCCCTCCTGTTGGCGCAAGTTGAACGTCGGGTCGGGATCAAACAGATGTAAAGCGACATCAGGCTCCTATTTTCCAATGTTAGTGTCAACACCAAATTTCGTCCGGCTAAATAAATAATAGAATAAATAATACTAATTTTTTTTTTCAAAAATAAAATAATATAAAAAAAGTAAATATGTTTTTCCTTTGGTTTTTTAGAGTCGTTTTTCCCAATGATAATTGATTTTGTGCTTTGATTTTATGACACCTCTTACCAGACAAAGAAAGTAGTAATATGATTCAAAGCAATATCTCTTTTACTAATTAGAATCAATTTTGCTGATGACATTTGATTTTGTGCTCTAATTTTTTTTCCTGTGATTTGATTCCCATAATCTGATAATATTATAAGATTACATTAGATTTAAATCATTATGTATATAAACCCATCAGAAAAAAAGAATAGGTTTTTTTCTTACCTTGAGAGACCTCTCTTAAAAAAATCCACAGTTCATCTTGCTATTGAGTTCTTTTCCATAATTTTAAGCACTAAAAACCCACTCCCTCACTTCCGAAATATTCATTCAACCACCCCACCTTGCTGCCAGCTTCATCGAGACATTTGTTTTTGTGGCAAATTTTGTTTGGTGCGATTCTTCCAAGAAAGAGTATTGGTAAGATTGTATTAATCTTTATCTACGTTGAGAATGATTTGATTTTGGTTTTTGATGTTTTTACAGCAGCTATTAGTGCATACATGGTTTCTCCAAGCCTATAACCATTTAATCATTTGTTTTATTATTTAAAACCCTTTAAATCTAAAAGCTTGATTGAATTCAAAGTGTAATGGTAGTTTTGAAAAAGTGGTGCAGATTTAGTTGTACCTTCTAATTCAATCAAAGTGATGATAAATAGGTGGGTCCCGTTTTTAAGTATATATTTGTATATCGTACATATATTGTAAAAAGAATCGTACATTGATGTGGGTTTTGGTGTTGAACGTTAGCTTTTACATGTTTTTCCTTATCATATTAATAACTTTTAAAATGGTCCATATTATAATCAATTTCTATAATGACTTTCGTTTTTAAGTAAATAATTAAAATTCGCTTTTAAAAAGAAATACTATAATGATCATCCGCATCAGCTTAGTATTTTATTTTCCTTTTTTTTATTTTTTTAAATAAAATAAAATAAAATAAAATATGTCTTTAAAATGATCATCTACATTAGTTTCGTATTTAATGTTTTTTTTTTGTTTTATTCAACATATTTCTGAAAGTTTAAAATATAAACATTTTCACTAGAAAAAAGCAATCAAGTTGTTTTCAAATTTTTTCCTAAAAGTTTTTTAAAAGAACTACATGAGCCTGATTCTCCATTATGAATGGAGATACGTAGGAGTAAGGAATAATCCTTGTCGGGCCCAAAAAAACAAAAATCTTTTTTTCTTTCCTTTATTTTTCTTTGTCATCTTTACTTATATATATATATATATATATATATATATATATATATATATAAATATATATTTTATTTATTTATCTTCTTTTATTTATTTATTTTTTTGGAAAATAAACATTTAAAGGAGACCACATCAATTTGTATTTTAATTAAAGGTACTGTCTTAGGACGGGCGTTGTAGGGTGCTAACACCTTCCCTACGCGTAACCAACTTCCGTACCCCCAAACTCTATTTTCGTAAGCCTTGCTCTTTTTTTATGGTTTTCCATAGTTTTCTATAATAACTATGGTGGGGACTCCAAACTCTTTTTTTTTTCAAGTTTTATTTTTGGTTCGCCGTCCCATCGTGATTTCAATTGTGATAGATGGCGACTCCACTGGGAATTTAGAGAGTTAGGCTATTTAATTAAATATATAAAATTGATGTGCTTGTTTCAATTTTTTTTCTCTTTTCTTTTTCATTTCTTTTTTTTTTGTCTTATAGCTATTTGTTTTATTTTATTTTATTTTATTTTATTTCTCATTTATTATTATTATTATTATTGTATATATTTTTGTTAATTTTGGATGATGGAAGTTTATTTATTTATTTTTTGTTCATATTGCTTTATTTTTATGCTTGAGTTTTGAATTCTAGGATAGATGATATTATTATATATATTTGTCTGGTCTTTTTGTTTGTTTGCAGAAAGGGGTTTATGTATGCATTATCCTCCCTTCACACACACTGTGTGCATAACATGAGTGGGGCCCTATACCCGGGTCTGAGTAACTTTAGGATTAGAGGGGATTGTGTAGCATTGTCACTGTGGATTTACTTCCCAAGTGGTCATTGTGAGAACCCCAACTAAAGTTTATTTGCTTCGTTGGTACTCTCACCTCTTATTGTTTACCAATTGTCGTGGGAAATGCCATGAAGTGGGTCATAGCTCTAGTGACCTTGATATTTAGGTATTAGGAAACCATCCTGGTAAGCACATGTATTTTACCTTTGTTAAGGCGTCAAACCTTTGTTAAGGCACAAAGGGAGATATACACGTTTTTTTAATTCCTCGTTTTTATTTTTTATTTTTTTCCTTTCCTTTTGATTTTTGAATTAGTAATAAAATCATGCATGACATATTATTGCATCCATGTATTTATGTTTTACCATGTCATCTCATCATGTTTATTTAATTTTAGGTCCGAAATTATAAAGTTGTGATTAAGTTTAAAAAGAAAAGGCAAATTAACATGGAATTTGGAGTCGGGGGGCAGTTAGATTTTTTTTCTTTGAAGAAAAAGTTATCCATTAAGGTTGCAGAAAGTAATTTGAGTGATTTGAGAGAGTTAGCTGGAAGAATGAAGACCATATCAAGGAATACTTTCAAGAGGAAATATGGGAATTTATTAGGTTTGTTGAAAGTGGAAGTTCAAGCTACAACACTCACAACTTTGGCCCAATACTACGATCCACTGTTAAGATGTTTCACCTTCCAAGATTTTCAGTTAGTACCTACAATAGAAGAATTTGAGCATATCCTGGGTTTGTTAATGAAGGGCAAGGTCCCTTATAGATACTTAGGCCAACATATCTCAACTATTACGTTAGCAGGGATCTTGAAAGTGCATCCTACTGAGCTAGAAGGTAAAATGATTACAAGGGGCAATTCGAAAGGCATCTCTCAGGGGTATTTGGAGTGGCGTTTGCGACAATTGGCTGAAGAAGGATTTGGAGAAACATTCATGGACGTGTTAGCTCTCACACTCTACGGAGCCATGCTTTTCCCTAACATGGAGAATATCGTTGACCACACCGCCATTAATGTGTTTGTGGCTTACAAAAATCATTCAGAAAGCCTAGTTAATGAAGTTTTGGTTGATGTGTACGGAAGTCTAAACCTTTGCCATGAGTTCAAGAAGAAGAAGATGTTATGTTGTCTACCTGTATTGTATGTGTGGTTCACCTCACTAATTAATAAGGGTATTTCAAATGCTGAAGGTCCAGTTGAAGAAGTTTTATTAAACAAGCCAGAAATTAAAGGGGCAAAGGATTGGGCTCAGTTTTATGCAAGTTTGAATGGGGGAAAGATCAGATGGTGCCTTCCTTGGCAATCTAGGTCACATATCATTTCATGTGGAAATTTTCCTAATATACCTCTCATAGGCACAAGGAGCTACATAAATTATAATCTTGTGTTAGCTCAATGACAATATGGGTATCCCATTTGGGGCACTCCAAATCCAGGAGCTTTGGTGCCCATATGGACTCATTATGAGGAAGGAGTTTCCCCTAATTTAATTCAACAAATTAAGTGTGCTTAGGATGAGGTTATGCGTGTGGAGGAAGATCCAAGGTCTTGGATAATTGAGGACAAGATGTCTTACAATCGATGGATTATGGAGAGAGTTAAAGTGATAAAGCTACCTTTCAAATCAGACTTTCCTCCTTCTGAACAACCACAACCAGCAGAATCTAAGGAAGCTACGATCTTGAAAGGAGAAATGGATGTAGTAAAGATGAAAAATGACGAGTTAAGTAATGATCTCCAGAGGCTCCAACAAGAATGTGCAAGCCTTAGGCGTGATAATGAAGAAAAGACAAGGATGTACCAAGAGCTATTTAGGACACTGAGGGAAGAAAGGAATCATTGCTTCAGAGTTAAACAAGATCTTGCTGCAGCCAACATCGAATTAACATTAAGGGCTCGAGAAAGAGATGCAACAACTTCATATGAGTACTACATGAATCAAATGTATGAAGAGGTTAAGAGAGATACGAAGGAAACATTAAAAAGATTGCATGAAGCCCAGATTAAGATCAACAAGATGGAGCAACAGATGAAAGAGATAATGATGACCTATGATATGAAGATGAATGAGGAACGGTATCAAGAGATGATTGCCCAGATGAATGACTACACATTGGAGCATGAATGGAATATAAGACATTGGAAGAAATGCTTTTTGCAGTTGGCGGCCTTGGCCAATGGAGCCATCAAAGACATCCCACGATTACTATCTGAAGCTGAGTCTACACTGCCGATTTTTAATCCTCTGGAAAGGATTGAGACCTTTTTGGACCACTGCAAGAAATTAATAGTAGAGATGAAGAGCATGATATCTAGGGCTAGAAATTAGGTTTTTCTTTCTTTTGCATTTGATTTATGAGCCTTTTAGAGGATTGGATTTGTATTGACTCTTTTCCATGTTAATTTACTTACAACTTTATAATTTTGTTTAATAAATTAAACATTTTGCATTATGTTTTTCCTGTCTTTTCTTTTTCTTATTTTATTTTGTTTAATAAAAATAATAGAGCAAAAATAATAAAAACAAATACAACAAAGCCAAGGCATCCCTACAGGACACGAGCAAATAGTAAGAATATGGAAGATTGGGAAACACCACAAGAGAATATGAAAGTTGATATTAGTCAACTAAAGGACAAGTAGGTCAAATCTTAGAGACCTTGAAGTCCCTAAAGGCATCAGGAGAAGCTTCATCGGCAAAAGGTGAGGTAAGCACTTACGACACTCTTGTTACTTTCCCAGCATACGGATTGCCATCTGGTTACACCCCACCTGTTGGAGAATATTCAGAGGCTGAGCATGCTTCCTTCCCATTCCCAATCAATACTC
Organism: Vigna unguiculata; assembly: GCF_037176805.1. NCBI lineage: Eukaryota > Viridiplantae > Streptophyta > Magnoliopsida > Fabales > Fabaceae > Vigna > Vigna unguiculata. The sequence continues at coordinate 9,475,464 of NC_140801.1, forward strand.
TAGGGAAGGAAGCGACTACCTTTGCGAGACCTCGAGAGACTGTAATGCCCAAGCCTTTAAACAGAACTATCGATAATTCTTTGGACAAGATTACACCATGCCCTACTATGCAGGTCGTATCCGTTGATGTTGTGGGAACCAAAATTAAATTTGAAATTTTAGAAGAATGGCTACGAGCTATTGAGAGAGGTGGAAACTATGGGTTTAACGTTGTTGCAGGTTTAAGCCTAGTTCATGATGTAACAATACCTCACAAGTTTAAGGTTCCGGAGTTCGAAAAGTACAAGGGTACCGCATGCCCTAGAAGCCATCTAACCATGTATTATCAAAAGATGGTTGTCTATGCTTATGATGACAAATTGTTAATCCACTTCTTCCAAGATAGTTTGGCTGTGGTAGCATTGAGTTGGTATACCCACTTGGAGGCATCTTGCATTTGGTCTTGGGTGGATTTGGTAGATGCTGTTTTGAAACAGTACAAGTATAACATGGATATTACGCCAGATCGGTTGCAATTGCAGAACAGGGCCAAAAGGGATGCAGAATCATTTAAAGAGTATGACCAACGGTGGAAATGGTGGCAATGTTTGTAAGCACATTACAACCACCATTCTATGAACACATGGTAAGGAATGTATCTTCAATTTTTGCTGATATTATCATCATAGTTGAAAGGATAGAGATCGGGTTGAAGAATGGAAAAATTGCATATAGCCCACTCGCGGCTACAACTCCTAAAAAGCCTTGTTTCAATCTAAGGAAGAAGAAGGAAGTACAAGTGCACGCAGCATCAACGATACCAAGGTGGGAAAACCAATCCCACACTTAAAATTATCAACGATTGGTGAATCGACATCGGGTTCCATCCAGGTGCTAAGCATTCCATCGAGACGTGCAGCAAGTTTGGGAATTTTCTACAAAATCTGATCGTCAAGAACTTTATACAAGTATGTCGTGGGGGTAAGGAGGAAGAAGTATTTGCACAAACCGGTGAGAAATCTATCATGTCACCACCAAAGCCATTGATAGTTCGTTTCGCTAGATCTACTCTTGCACCGACATCTCAAAAAAGGAAATTTGTTGTCATCCTATCACCTTCACCTTTCCCATACAAAAGTGAGAAGGCATTTCCTTGGAAATACGATATACATGTGTTAAGAGAGGGACAACAGACAAAGAATCAATCAGTCGATGGTGAGCCAGTTGTGGAAAATATATTAGGCATTGGAGGAATGACAAGTAGTGGTCGTATCTTCACACCACCCATTTTAAGGAATGACGTAGTCAGCAACGAGGGAATAACAACAGGAGAAATTAAAGAACTTGTCAAAGAAAAGGACATGCAAACACAGGAAGGGCCTAAAAAAGAGGAAAAGCAAGAAATATCTGATGCAGAGGCTTGTGAGTTTTTAAAGTTCATACAACAAAATGAGTACAAAGTAGTAGAATAATTGAAACGCATGTATCTGTGAAATGTTTGGACCATGTCATGGCAATATTTTTAGTTGCTAATGGTTCCTCATTAAATGTGATGCCAAGATTGACACTAGAAAAATTGCCATGTGATGGTATGCACATGAAGCCAAGTGCCATGATTGTAAGGGCCTTCGATGGAAGCAAGAGGGAAGTAATGGGGGAAATAAAGTTGCCAGTTCAGATCGGTCCTTCTATCTTTCAAATAATATTCCAAGTCATGGATATTATTCCATCTTATAGTTGTTTGTTGGGACGCCCTTGGATCCACTCTACGGGAGTGGTGCCTTCAACATTACACCAGAATTTGAAATACATAAAGGGTGATAAACTGGTAAAAGTGTCAGGTGAGGAGGATCTCCTTGTGAGTGGGCCCTCATCATCTCGTTACATTGAAGCAGCAGAGGAAGCCCTTGAGTCAGCTTTTCAATCGTTAGAAATTGTGGGGAATGCATATGTTGAACCATTTTCGATGGTCCCACACATGTCTTGTGCTTCCCCCATGATGGCTAAGGTTATGCTGAAAGAGGGTTACCAATACGGAAAAGGGCTTGGAAAAAATAACCAAGGGCTAACTTTCCATTTAGAGGCCTTTGAAAACAAAGGTAGATACGATTTAGGGTACAAGCCTACTAAAGAAGACAAGAGGAGGCTGTTAGAAGAGAAGAAGGAGCGAATCTTGGCTCGCATAGAAGGTTGAGAACGAAAAATAAGGAAGATTCACATCTGTGATATCAAGAAAATCTTTTGTAGTGCTGGATGGGTTAACACTTGTCAGATATCAGCCATCGAGGATGGAAGTGGATCTGAAAGCTTAAACTTCGTGCGATCTTGTCCTCCAAACGTGCAGCTGAACAATTGGGAGATAACAAATTTACCAGTGATGTTTAATTTGGAGAAAATGTAATAGTTTTAATTTATCCTTTTGCTTTACCTTGAGTTTTAGGATTTAAGACTTTTTGAGATGACCGTTTTTAATTTTTTAATTTTTAAATCTTTTTTTAATGCTCAATGTGACAATAAAATCATTTATAATTGGCATTTTTGTTTGTGTTCGTTTTATTTATCCGTTTTATAAACTCAAATAATGCAAATATGATGATGGATGTTTTGAAAATATTAATGTAGATTTTCCTAATTTTGAGGACTCCGTTGATAATATGGAAGATGATTATGAGGATGAATGGAAACCTTCTCCTGAAATGTTGAGATTAGTGGAATAAGAAGCTAAAGAGATAAAACCCCATTGATGAGTGTGTATTTTTGCCCTCATTCAGTGTTTAATTATGGGTATTTAATTGAATTGGTATGCTTAAAGAGTGATTTAATTGACAGTTCTGATAATTAGGCTATTTGAGCTTGTGTGATAAAAATGTCTTAAAAAGTGATTTTTAGCTGCACAAATTATTTTTGGATATTTAAACGTTTGTTGATGCAGCTGAAGTTAAGATTAAGCTCATTCAAGGTGGGAAAATAAATTGATTGAAGTTACAGAACACCTTTAAATAAGGCTGAAATTAGCAAGTTCTGGAAAAATCACTTATGCACCCCAGTTTTTACTTATACACTCCCCTCTTTCTAAATGGGTCTCACCAAAAACCTATTCTGCACCCCCTAATATGTCTATTTACACCCCTCCTACCACTTAAACCCAACTAACTCAGATCATGCCATGTGGCAATCCTTCAGTTATTAAACTAACCAATCAGAGAATGACACGTGTCATGATCCAACAACTCAAAATTTAGCCAATGAAGTAGTGCCACGTCATCATCATGTTCTTCCCTCAAACCCTAGGCACCTTCATCCAACAACAACCTTGCACCTTGTGGCTGCCACCATCACCACTGCGAGCACCTACAACGCACAGCAGCACCTGCAACTACCACTACCGTCAACCAACGCGTACCATCATCGCGCCTTCATCAATGCTAACATCAACGCAGATTCGAACAAGTCACACACCTGCAACCACGCCTCCATTGCAGCAGTTGCACCACACTACCATAGCAGCCATTGAATCACCGTCTCGCACCAGTAGATCGAAGAAGAAGACAATGCACCAGTGACGCATTCCGACATTCACGAACCCGCTGCACTCACGACTGAAGCAGCAAGGGAGGAAGTGTAACATCCCTCCCGGATATTACGAATTTAATATAATAAAATAGAATTAATGCGTCAACATCATTTATTTTAAAATCTCATTTAATAATAATACCTCGTTTCCTAAGACGTGGGAAATGTAAAAGTTCATTAAATTACTAGTAAGTCCAAAAATACAAAACTGTAAGTTTAGTCAAATAGGCCATGAGCCTTTACATCATGTTTCAAAATAGAATAACAAAGATGTGAACATAAAGTTTCCCCTAATCATCCCCTCTCCGCAGCTAAGTCTCACCAGCTCCACCTGTATCATCACTTGCTCACGTGTACCGCGTACACGATCATCGCCAAACACAAACAGATAGGGTGAGCTAACAGTTAAAACACACGAAAATATACCAAACATACATATACATATATAACCAATACAACATAATGCAACAATAGCAAGAATTCTTTCTTTATACTGCATGGCCACAACCATATAGAATATCCTTACTTTTCCCACAAAACCTTACTCCATTTCCATCACATGGCCACCACCATGTACACTGATGTACCTAGTGGAAGACTCATTACCTTCCATCACATGGCCACCACCATGTATAATAGGGACATTAGGGAACCTCGTTCCCTTTCTTTCACATGGCCACAACCATGTTAGCAGTGTTCTACATCTTCTAGTAAGTAGCTCAAGGTGTCTTGCTGCCACATCTATCGGCCACAACCGATAGAGCACGTGCGGAAAACATGCTACGAATCGCACACCGTAATGCCAGGTGGAGTTCCCAATTACGAACATAGTCCGTAACATCCCAGGACTACCAAACTCGTCAGCAACCACTAAGGAGGGCAATCCATCTGGACCTATCCGTACTGGCCACCACCAGCACACTCACACCAGCACACTCGCCAACTCGAGCCACAACTCAAGGTCCCTCGTGTTCATCCGCTATCCCGAGCCTCAACTCAAGGGAAGTCATTCTGGGCCACAACCCATAGAATGCCACGTGCTTAACCCCTATCCCGAGCCACAACTCAAGGATACGTTCCAGGCCACAACCCATGGAACACCAGCAAGCTCACCATTAAGACACTCTAGAAGCATTATAGATCCTGCATCAGCATCCAAGCTTTACATAGTCCAATTCCTCATTATTTATATCCTTTAAACCTAACATCCCTCCATCCTTGAAATAAACATCCAATTCACGCATATTCATATCAGTTCATCTCGCTTAGGCTAGGTTACCTCACCTGAGTGAGTACAACACATATTAGTCTCGACTTCTCGCTTAGGCGAGTTACACTCGCCTGGGCGAGATCGCCCAAAAATTCAAACTTCACGCCTGAGCTACGAGGCAGTCCCTTCAATAGAGCACTCTTCGCATTCTCGCTTAGGCGAGAGGGTCTCGCCTGGGCGAGACGTTCTCCCGCCCAAAACAACAATCAACCTCGCCTGCGCGAGATGTTCAATCAAACAACACAATGGAACACGAATTCTCGCTTAGGCGAGTCTCACTCACCTAAGCGAGATGAGCCCTCGCCCAAACCCCAAAACCCTCTGCCCGAGCGATGGCCACGAGCAGATAGAGGGTTCGCGTCCCGGCATATCTCGCCTAAGCGGGTCTGACTCGCCTAAGCGAGAAACGCCCATTACACCAGTTTCCCAAAACACATCTCAACCACACCAATTCTTTAAGCACAATTTGGATAGGTACATACACGTTATTTGAACATGAAAACAGTCCACAATCACCCAACTTGGCAACATCACAGAATACACCACATACCATCCCATTATAGGCAAACTATTAGGTCCAATCCCAATGCAACAGTCCCCAAAACCACAACCCCAAATTCCCTCAGGTATAGCACGAATTTTAGGGCCACAATTCATCACAAATCAAACAAAAACAGTGCAGTAAAGCTAAGATTCGGGTTCAGCTCCCCTAACCTGAAAATCCCTTGCTTGACTTGTGAAATTGGGAAATTTACTTTGATCACCAAAGCTTGCCTTAATCCACCACTTCAATTACCCTCAATACTTCACTCCTAACTCTCCTTTCACTCCAATTTTCGTCCTCTCTCTAGAGCTCTCAGAAAAATACTTTCCAAACCCTATCACAACTAAAGTTTAAGCCAAAAAGAGTGAAATTTGACTCACAAAGGTTTGAACCCATGACCTTCCCAATGCCAAGTCAAAGCTAACCACCAGACCAACTTATGTTTCTTGCTAACACACACAATTCCAGCATTATCTCATACAGAAACGTGGCCCAACATATTATTAAAACAATAAAAACAAATAACACACAATTGGCATACTTAGGATTCGAACCCAAGTCCTCTCACACAACTAAAGTACTCTCAACCACATGAGCTAGTACTTTTCCACGTCATACTTAACATAATTTAATGTCATAAATGCACTAGCCTCCCACATTTATTAATTAATTATTTATTTAATTAATTAAATTTCGCGGGTCTTACATTACCCCTACCTTTAAAATTTTTCGTCCTCGAAAAAGAGAACTTACCAGTGAAAAGATGTGGATAAGTCCTCCTTATGACATCCTCAATCTCCCATGCCATTTCCTGAGTTGCCTCATCCCAGAGCACCTTCACCGTTCTGATCTCCTTCCCTCTGAGCTGCTTCACTTGAGAATCCAAGATTCTTACCGGTCCAACTCCTATAGTCAGATCCTCACGCACCTGTACATCATCCTGCTCCAGCACGTGACTAGGATCTGCCACGTACTTCCTCAGCTGTGAAACATGGAAGACGTTGTGCAGATTTGCCAAGTGTGGTGGCAAGGCAATCTCGTACGCGCCTGGTCCGATCCTTCTCGTAATCTGATACGTCCCAATGAACTAAGGGGTCAACTTCCTTGATTTCAAAGCTCTCCCTATGCCTGCTGTAGGTGTAACCCTGAGGAACACATGGTCACCAACCTCAAACTCGAGTGGCCTCCTCCTCTTATCGGTGTAGGATTTTTGCCGACTCTGGGTTGCTCGCATCCGATCCTGGATCACTCTTACCCTCTCAGTAGTCTGCTGCAGGAATTCTGGCCCGAGCACCACAGATTCTCCATCCTGCTGCCAACACAGTGGAGTTCTGCATCTTCTACCATATAGTGCCTCATACGGTGCCATCCCAATGCTGTAATGATAGCTATTATTGTACGTGAACTCCACCAAGGGCAACATATCACTCCATGTACCCAAGTGATCCAACACACAAGTCCTCAGCAAATCCTCCAGTGAATGTATGGTTCTCTCACACTGCCCATCAGTCTGAGGGTGATATGCCGAGCTCATCCTCAGCTGCGTACCTAAGGCATTCTGCAAAGACTGCCAAAACCTGGAAGTGAACCTCGGATCCCTATCTGACACAATACTCGCTGGCACACTGTGAAGTCTAACGATCTCCCTAACATATAACTTTGGCAGCTTATCCAATGACATCTTTCGATTGATTGGCAAGAAATGAGCACACTTCGTCAATCTGTCTACGAAAACCCAGATCGAGTCATGTCCTCTCACAGACCGTGGCAAGTGCGTGACAAAATCCATGGAAATGTTGTCCCACTTCCACTGGGAATGTCAAGAGGCTCCAACGTACCCCCCGGTCTTTGGTGCTCAATTTTTTCCTTCTGGCATACTAAACAAGAGGCAACATAGTCGACCACATCAGTCTTCATATCCGTCCACCAGAAGGTCGCTTTCAAGTCCTTATACATCTTAGTCATACCTGGATGTATGCTAAGACGACTTTTATGTCCTTCATCTAAGAGCATCTTCCTCAAAACTCGACTGTGAGGTACACACACCCTCTCTCTGAATCTCAGGATACCATCTTTGCCTATCCTGAAGTCTTTTCTCTTCTCAATGCCTAACTCACTCACAATCTGCTACAGTTCTTGATTTTTACCTTGTTCCTCGCTGACCTCATTCAAGAACTCGTTCGTGATTTGCAACATACTACACCGTATGTGATCAACACCTGTGTATAGATTCAAGTTCGTATCTCGTAGTTTCTCTATGATCTCTAACTCCTTCATCATCATAACAGACATATGAACTCTCTTCCGACTCAGAGCATCAGCAACTACATTGGCTTTACCTCGATGGTATAGAAGCTCAAAATCGTAATCTTTTAAGTATTCCATCCAACGCCTCTATCTCATATTTAGCTCTTTCTGATCAAATAAGTACTTCAAACTTTTATGATCACTGAACACCTGAAACTGTGAACCGTACAAGTAATGCCTCCATGTCTTGAGAGCAGAAACTACTGCGGCCAACTCCAAATCATGCGTAGGGTAGTTCTTTTCGTGTACCTTCAGCTGGCGAGATGCATAAGCAACAGGTCGTTTCTCCTGCATCAACACACACCCCAAACCCTGGTACGAAGCATCATAGTACACTTTAAACCTCTTGGCTGTGTCTGGGATAGCTAAGATAGGTGCAGTGGTCAATCTCCTCTTCATATCCTTAAAACAGACCTCGCACTCGTCTGTCCAAGAAAAGGGCTGGTCCTTCCTGGTGAGTTGAGTCAATGGACTCACCATCTTGGAGAACCCTTCCACAAAGCGCCTGTAATACCCTGCCAGGCCCAAGAAGCTTCTCACCTCAGTCATAATTTGCGGCCTTTCCCACTTCAACACCGTTTCAATCTTTGCTGGGTCCACCGAGATTCCTTGAGCTGAGATCACATGGCCCAAGAACTGCACCTCATCAAGCCAAAACTCACACTTCGATAGTTTCCCATAAAGCTTATGCTCTCTAAGCACCTCCAATACCACCCGCAGATGATCTGCATGTTCTTCTTTACTCTCAGAATGTATCAGTATGTCGTCAATGAATACAACGACAAACTGATCCAGATACGGCTGAAATATCCTATTCATGTAATCCATGAATATAGCAAGCACATTTGTCACTCCAAATGGCATCACCACATACTCATAGTGGTCGTAGCGAGACCGGAATGCAGTCTTCTGCATATCTTCTGGTTTGACTAAGATCTGATGGTATCCAGACCTCAAGTCAATCTTGGAGAACACAGCTGCTCCCCTCAACTGGTCCAGTAGATCATCAATCCTCGGCAACGGGTACTTATTCTTAATTGTCAACTTATTCAGTTGTCGGTAGTCAACACACAACCTGGAGCTGCCATCCTTCTTTTTCACAAGTAAAACCGGCGCCCCCCATGGCGACGCACTCGGCCGGATAAAGTTCTTCTCAAGCAGATCCTCAATCTGCTTCTTCAGCTCTGCCAACTTAGGTGGTGCCATCCGATATGGTGCCATAGATACTAGGCCAGCCCCAGGGATGAGATCAATGGTGAAATCCACATCCCTGCTTGGGGGCAACTCTGGGATTTCGCCAGGGAAGACATCGGCATACTCATCTACCACAGGAATCAAACTAATCTTCTCTGCATTACTTTTCTTCTCCGTCTAAGCTACTATCATAAAACATGTAGCCCCTGCCTCAATCTCTTTCTCTGCCTGATTGGATGATATCAATTCCAGTCCTTCTGCATCTGGAAACACCACCCTGCGTTGCCCACAATCAATCACCACATGGTTGCTGGCCAACCAATCCATACCCAGAATGACATTTAACCCCTCCATTGGTAAGCATATGAGATTGACCTTGAACCTGCGACCTGCCACCTCTATAGGGCATCCCACACAAACAGACGTGGTGGATACCTCTCCAGACGCTGGTGTCGCGACTATCAACTCGCATGCCAGCTTTCGCATCACTAGACCGAGCCTCCTCACACATTCATTAGATACGAATGAATGGGTAGCTCTTGAGTCATACAACACAACAACCTCATGGTTAAATAACAAGCAAGTGGTCTGTACTAAGTTACATGACTGGGCGGCCTCGGTAGTCGTCAAGGCAAAAATACGACCAGGGGCTCTAGGTCGATCCCCTACTGGTTTCTTCGTTGGTGCACCTCCAGCTGGTTTCTTATTCGGGCAATGCCGTGCAAAATGACCCGTCTGATCATAAACGTAGCACTTGCCAGTGCTACCACCACCACCACCACTAGAACTGCCTGAGGGTTTTGGACAATCCCTCCGATAATGCTCCCCACCATAATTGTAGCATTACAGTTTCCTAGTCGAGCCTTGTGGCCTATCATACGGCTTCTTCTGCTGCCGTGAATCAGATGTCGTCTTCTGTGGTCGAGCCCCTTTGTTGGGCCCCATCTCTAGCTGCTCTACGGCCTTGGCCTGCTCCACTAAAACTGGGAACTCCCTGATCCGAAGAGGTACAATAAAGCGGCGAAGCTCGTGTTTCAGCCCGCCCTCATATTTCTGCCATCTCCACTCCTCGGTAATAGTAGGTGTATAGAACCTGGCCAAATACTTGAATTTGTCTGTGTATGCCTGCATAGTCAGGTTCCCCTACGGGAACGTGAGGAATTCTGCCTCCCTCTCATGCCTGGCACTAGCTGGAAAGTATTTCTCCAAAAATCTCTCCCTGAAGGAAGTCCATGTAACCTCCTCCCCCCTTGTCTGCATGAGCTGCTGCATGTCTGCCCACCAGTATTCTACATCGGCTATCAACAGGAAGGATATGAATGAGAGTTTCTGTGCGTCTGTGTAATCAATCACTCTGCAGATTTTCTCGCACTCCTTAAGCCAAGCATCAGCTTCATCTGGAGAATATTTGCCCGCAAATTTTGAGGGCTTATGCCTTATAAAATCCTCCATAGACACCGGACGTGTGGGTGCTACCACAGCTCGAGGTTGCGCTGCAATGGGCTGCATCGCATCTACCATCCGATGTATCGCTTACGCGATCTGATCAGCCCCAGCATTATTCCTCCTTCTCCTATTTGCCATAGCTTGAGCATGCCACATATAACTGTTCACATCAAACAGCTTGGTTAAAACTTCATACTAAAGGTAAGATAACAAACAATGATCAAAATGATCTCACAAGCACACACATGGTAAGCTAACTCCCCATAGACCCCAAAAATCATTTTGAAAACAATGCTCTGATACCATATGCAACATCCCTCCCGGATATTACGAATTTAATATAATAAAATAGAATTAATGCGTCAGCATCATTTATTTTAAAATCTCATTTAATAATAATACCTCGTTTCCTAAGACACGGGAAATGTAAAAGTTCATTAAATTACTAGTAAGTCCAAAAATACAAAACTGTAAGTTTAGTCAAATAGGCCATGAGCCTTTACATCATGTTTCAAAATAGAATAACAAAGATGTGAACATAAAGTTTCCCCTAATCATCCCCTCTCCGCAGCTAAGCCTCACAAGCACCACTTGTATCATCACTTACTCACGTGTACCGCGTACACGATCATCGCCAAACACAAACAGATAGGGTGAGCTAACAGTTAAAACACACGAAAATATACCAAACATACATATACATATATAACCAATACAACATAATGCAACAATAGCAAGAATTCTTTCTTTATACTGCATGGCCACAACCATATAGAATATCCTTACTTTTCCCACAGAACCTTACTCCATTTCCATCACATGGCCACCACCATGTACACTGGTGTACCTAGTGGAAGACTCGTTACCTTCCATCACATGGCCACCACCATGTATAATAGGGACATCAGGGAACCTCGTTCCCTTTATTTCACATGGCCACAACCATGTTAGCAGTGTTCTACATCTTCTAGTAAGTAGCTCAAGGTGTCTTGCTGCAACACCTATCGGCCACAATCGATAGAGCACGTGCGAAAAACATGCTACGAATCGCACACCGTAACGCCAGGTGGAGTTCCCAAATACGAACATAGTCCGTAACGTCCCAGGACTACCAAACTCGTCAGCAACCATTGAGGAGGGCAATCCATCTAGACCTATCCGTACTGGCCACCACCAGCACATTCATACCGGCACACTCGCCAACCCGAGCCACAACTCAAGGTCCCTCGTGTTCATCCGCTATCCCGAGCCTCAACTCAAGGGAAGTCATTCCGGGACACAACCCATAGAATGCCACGTGCTTAACCCCTATCCCGAGCCACAACTCAAGGATACATTCCAGGCCACAACCCATGGAACACCAGCAAGCTCACCATTAAGACACTCTAGAAGCATTATAGATCATGCATCAGTATCCAAGCTTTACTCAGTCCAATTCCTCATTATTTATTGCCTTTAAACCTAACATCCCTCCATCCTTGAAATAAACTTCCAATTCACGCATATTCATATCAGTTCATCTCGCTTAGGCTAGGTTACCTCACTTGAGCGAGTACCACACACCAAACCAGTCTTGACTTCTCGCTTAGGCGAGTTACACTCGCCTGGGCGAGATCGCCCAAAAATTCAAACTTCACGCCTGAGCTACGAGGTAGTCCCTTCAATAGAGCACTCTTCGCATTCTCTTAGGCGAGAGGGTCTCGCCTGGGCGAGACGTTCTCCCGCCCAAAACAACAATCAACCTCGCTTGCGCGAGATGTTCAATCAAACCACACAATGGAACACGAATTCTCGCTTAGGCGAGTCTCACTCGCCTAAGCGAGATGAGCCCTCGCCCAAACCCCAAAACCCTCCGCCCGAGCGATGGCCACGAGTAGATAGAGGGTTCGCGTCCCTGCATATCTCGCCTAAGCGGATCTGACTCCCCTGAGCGAGAATTGCAGGTTTTGACGCTGATTCACGCACACGCCCATTGCACCAGTGACCCAAAACACATCTCAACCACACCAATTCTTTAAGCACAATTTGGATAGGTACATACACGTTATTTGAACATGAAAACAGTCCACAATCACCCAACTTGGCAACATCACAGAATACACCACATACCATCCCATTATAGGCAAACTATTAGGTCCAATCCCAATGCAACAGTCCCCAAAACCACAACCCCATATTCCCTCAGGTATAGCACGAATTTTAGGGCCACAATTCATCACAAATCAAACAAAAACAGTGTAGTAAAGCTAAGATTCGGGTTCAGCTCCCCTAACCTGAAAATCCCTTGCTTGAGTTGTGAAATTGGGAAATTTACTTTGATCACCAAAGCTTGCCTTAATCCACCACTTCAATTACCCTCAATACTTCACTCCTAACTCTCCTTTCACTCCAATTTTCGTCCTCTCTCTAGAGCTCTCAGAAAACAACTTTCCAAACCCTATTCTCCTCTCAAAAAGTGCCTTTTATTGGTCTTAACACTTAGTAATTCTAAAAAAAACGTGAATATGATTTAATTTGGGTTTTTATTGCTTTTTAAGGCTATGACTTGATTGTTTCTCAGCCCTTTAACTACCCACTTTTTCTGATAGGTTTCTCCACCTATTCATATTCAGTCCACAACTAAAGTTTAAGCCAAAAAGAGTGAAATTTGACTCACCAAGGTTTGAACCCATGACCTTCCCAATGCCAAGTCAAAGCTAACCACCAGACCAACTTATGTTTCTTGCTAACACACAACTCCAGCATTATCTCATACAAAAACGTGCCCAACATATTATTAAAACAATAAAAACAAATAACACACAATTGGCATACTTAGGACTCAAACCCAAGTCCTCTCACACAACTAAAGTACTTTCAACCACATGAGCTAGTACTTTTCCACGTCATACTTAACATAATTTAATGTCATAAATGCACTAGCCTCCCGCATTTATTAATTAATTATTTATTTATTTAATTAAATTTCGCGGGTCTTACAGGAAAGAGGAAGAAACCCTAATTTGGGAGAGAGGAGCTGCCACGTGTCATCCTTTCAATGGACATTAAAATGGTCAAAGCTAGTCAAAGTGGTCAAAGTGGTCAAATATTCAAATTTGGTCAAAGAAGAGGGGTTTAATTGCAAATATTAATATTTTTGGATATCTCTGCAAATTTGGACTACAGGATTAAAAATGGCTTATTGAGAAAATTAATGCAAATATTATTTGTTAATAATTTATCAGATATTTTTAAATAATTACTTTATTTAATTATATCATAAATTATTAACCAAACTATATTTGTCAAATAGTCTAGATCTCTCCAAATATCTTTGATTATTTATCTTTATCTTTATTTTAAAAGATATTTGAGAGATTTTAGCAACCGAAAAGCTCAGTCCAAGTCCTATATAAAGAGACCAAGGGGGAAGTAGAGAAAAAAAAAAGCTCGACACTTCGGAATTTAGGAACCCTTAATTTTTTTCTCTCTCCTTTCTTCTATTATTTTTATTCTATTTTGCATTCCATGGAAGGCTAAACTACTTGGTTGATTTCATTGTAATTTCTTAATTGGATTTTGCGGTTAGATCAATTAATTTTTTTGTTCTTTTTATTATTGTTGATGTTTTCATTCATCTATGTCTTTATCTTTGAATCACGTAAGAAATAATGATTTTAAATCTATATGTATGTTGGTCATATGAGTCCAAGGGTTTTTAAATTAAATTCAGACTTCACTTTGATTTTATTTAGAAACTTTCATATGATTAAATGAGTTTTTACCAATAATTGAGACTTTACTTTAGTTAAAGGTATTTACTCTAACTACAATTAATTGAGACTTTACTTTGATTAATTAAGCTTTTTATTTGGTGACGAGATAAAAGAATAGAAATTATTAGGCATAGTAAAATTTGATTGAGACTGTACTTTGGTTGAATTTACTATGGATAATCTAAAAGTTCTCACTTTTAATTGAGACTGTACTTTGGTTAAAAGTGAGAACGCCAAAAAATTAATTGAGACTTTACATTGATTAATTTGTAAATCAACAACAATAATTAATTGAGCAATAATCTTTAGATAACCGATGATGAATCTATTTTGAAAAAGCAATGAAATCAATCTATTTTCTTTACTATTGTTTCTATCTTATTTTATCTTTTTGTCTTATTCCTCCCATAGTTTTATTATTTTATTTCACTACAAGAAATATCATTATTATCTATGCCAAAAATTCGTATATAAGGGGTAATTTTCGTAGGTAATTTGATGTTATCTACGAATTACCTACGAAGAAAATTTTGTAGGTAAAGTGCTGGTAGGTAACTTTATCTACGAAATATATTTTCGTAGATAATTTACCTACGAACGTTATCTACGAAATCGCGACGTCAAAAATTATCTACGAAAACTGCTCGTGGGAAAGGTATTCAAATTATCTACGAAAGATTTCATAAATAACTTACTTACAAAGATTTTTGTAGATAAATTACATACGAAAATTTTCGTAGATAACTTAAACATAAAAAAATCAAAAATGATTTTAGAATCCGTGAAACATTATATAGAAATCAATACAATAATTAACTAAGTTTGGTGCTTACCTAAGTGATAGAACATTTGCTTATCCTTTGATTGGTCTTGTTTTTTATTAGCACTATAATTAAATATCCATAATTTGAAGAAAAAAAACAACTAAGAGCTAACTCTCGGAACCCCATTGGCCATTTGAAAAAAAAACATAACATTAAAATTTACCATCCATTACATGAAGAACATGTTCCATTCATAATTTAAAAAGGAAAGTTACTGATAAAACCTTCACACGTTCCATCACCTTTATGGTTCAAGTCCATCACTCATCAAGTTGCTTAGTTCACCAACAACAACCTTGCCCCTGGTTTCTAATCCTAGTATCAAACATGGTAAATAGATCATAACTCCGAGATAATTACAATACTTATATAGAACTATATATAGATCATAACTCCGAGATAATTACAAAAGATGATAATAACAAGTTAATTTCATGCAGAAAATATTTGCTTCTGAATTTAACCTCTATAGATATTATTCTATTTAGAATTTAACCCCACTTACTTGGCGAAAGTTGGATTTCAAAATACTTTCTCTATCATTTTTTCAAAAATTTAACGAAATACAAAATATATAGAAGTGAAAAAGACCACACAGAGAAAACCATGTTACATGCCAGTTATATGCTTCTGAATTAATTTGATAAAGATAGTAAGTATTATATAATTCTTTGCATCTCAAATTTGCTAGGAGTAGATCTATAATGTTTTACTTTTTGTTAAATGTTTCCCTTTATCTTATATATAAAATATAATATCTCACAGTATTATTCTTCCCATGCACACTCTCTTTTCGTTATCAACTTATGAATAAATGACAGCTATGAAATTGTGGCATAGTTGAGTTATCTAAGGATTATATCAGTAAGAATATAGAAAGAAAGGCAGTTACTAGCCATAGGTTTCTCAACAAACTACACTCAGATTCAAAAATATCAGTAACAAGTTGTCTTACAACTAGTTAGATGGAATAAGAAAATTAAATTTGTTAAGTCTCAAACTTAACAATAAAAAAAAACAAGGGCATGGCTTAAACGCGGCAAAGGAAAGAATAATGGATTGGTCTTTTGGGATCTGTTATCTCCACTAAAAAATCCCACTATATAATTTAAGTGAACTCCATAATGTTTTTCATTGTTACTGTTGATTTTGTTGCCCCCATTCTCTCCCTTCAACTTTTCATGTATAATAGGATTTGTTTATGGTTAAATTTAAATCAAATTAAGTCTCAAAGGGAAAAGGGATTTGTTGGGGCATGATTTTCTTTCTAGAACCAATATAAGAAGCATTTTTTACCAATGATCTATTTCCCAAATCTAGTTCAATAATGCATGCATAGAAATATTACAAATAAGTGATTTTAAGCAAACCTATCACCGCATTATGTCAATTGCATAAATTTTCGTATCATAAACATTTCAGCATTCTAGAGTTCAAAATTAGTCTAAAAGGTAAATTTTGATAACATCTGCAAACATTAGATCTTAATACGTCTAAACAGATATAAATACTCACATTCTCCCTTGTGATCTATGACAAGAAATGATTTTGTCTATGCTTCTCTTATTCTACACCATCAAAGTTGTCCAAAACTCTTGCCCCAAGCCTGAACGTGCGGTTCCTTGTCCAGCTTGAATTATCTGTATATGAAATTTCACCCACGATACCAACACAATCTTTAAGATATAAGATTACATCTCATGTAAGAAGGGGCTTTTTTCCTTCCCTCTCTCTCACAAAATTGCTCATGAACTCTTCGGGCATCCAAATATCACTTTCTTCTTCAAAATCACCCTTAAGAACTACAATTTCCACCTTAGCCATCGATTCAGATCCTATACAAACAACCTCCTTAGTTAGGCCATCAACTAAACTTATTGTTAGGTTAGAACCATCCTCTCCTTCAATCCGACCTCCAGTAAAGACAGTCTAATTTCTTAATTCAGTAGTATGCAACAACTTCCCACAGGTCTTGAAAAAAAAGTAAAAAGGTTGCATAAGAAATAACTTCAGTCAAGCTAAACAATTTCAAATCATTCAATTACAACATATTTTCCAAGTCCATTCTTTTAGCTCAGAAGAACATCAATTACAGCATTTTTTCCAAGCCCATCGGCTTGTTCATCTTCGCCTCTACCGAACCCCTGTTGGTGTCCTCTTCCAAAACGACATCCCCGCCTCCACCGACACGTGCCGCTGTAACACGCTTCGGTGATTTGGTTGGTTGTCGTCGTCGACGCTAAAGGCACAACAACAACGTCGCGATGATCATTGACGCAACAACGATTGCGACAGTGGCGCCCATGAAGAGATTCTTGGATTTCTTATGCGTCATGGCCGAGGTTGAATTGGAGGAGGGAGACGAGGCTGGAGTCGAGAAGAAAGGGTTATAGGCCTTCAACGGCAGGCCATAGAGATCTATGTTTCCTCTGAATCAGGAGTAGGGGGAAGTTAAGAGCGTCTCCAGAATGGAACCGTTGAGGCGATTGAAGGAAACATTGAAGCTAGCGAGTTTGGCAGTGATCCTAGGTTTGACGAATTGGTAGGAACCTCGCCGTGAGAGTGTTGAAGCATAGAATTAGGATTCGAAGCTTAGGGAAGCTTGTCAATTGCTTTGTGTGGAGTCGAAAGGTTTGTTGAGGTTTAGGCTTTGGCCATTAGGTGTTTGAGATCGAGAAAAATTGAGAGAAGAGAAAGGTACGTTCGAAGAGGCGAAAACCTATACCTAAAATCTTTTTTGCATACGAGTATATTATTTTTACATACGAATGTTTCTTTCGTAGGTAATTTTTTAAAAAATAATTTTTATATAATTTTTTATTGTATTTATTTTCTACGGCTACTTTCGTAGAAAATTATCTCTATAAAATAATTTTAACAAATTTTGTCAGTTTTACCTACAAAAGTTTCATAGATAATGATTTTTTCCTTTTTACTTACGAATATTAATGTTATCTACGAAATTCTTTTGTAGATAAAAAAAATATACCTACGAAAAAAATTTCGTAGATAATAAACATTGGGAAAGAATGTTATAGCTTAGTAGTATTAATTTGATCGCGTCAATGACAACATTATCACCCATCAAGAGAATGTTGAAGTGCTCAACTTGGAAGATGTAAGAGAGATAAAAGAAGTAAAAATTGGCACTAGTGTAAAGAAAAAAATATGGGAACAATTATGTGCTCTACTAAATGAGTTCAAGAACGTTTTCGCTTGGTCATATAATGACATGTCGGGACTAGATACTAACATAGTGCAACATAAACTCCCTCTCAAGCCAGATTATCCTTCCATCTTGTAGAAGTTGAGGAAAATGAAACCAGAAATGTCCTTGAAAATTAAAGAAGTAAAAAAGCAATTTGATGCTGAATTTTTGGCTATGGCGAGATATCCCCAATGGGTAGCAAACATTGTACTTGTGCCTAAGAAGGAAAAAAAGGTTCGAATTTGCGTTGATTACTAAGACTTGAACCGAGCTAGTCCAAAGGATAATTTTCCATTACCGCACATTGATACGTTGGTGGACAATACAACCAAATTCTCACTATTTTCATTTATGGATGGTTTCTAGGGTTATAATCAGATCAAGATGGCGGCTGAGGATATGGAAAAAACTACTTTTATTACATTGTGGAGAACATTTTGCTATAAGGTGATGCCTTTCGGTCTCAAGAATGTTAGGGCAACTTATCAAAGGGCGATGGTAGCTCTTTTCCACGACATGATGCACAAAGAGATTGAAGTTTATGTGGATGATATGATCGCTAAATCCAAATCTGAAGAAGAACACCTTGTCAACATAAGAAGATTGTTTGAAAGGTTGCAAAAGTTTAAACCCCGATTAAATCCGGCTAAATGCACATTCGGTGTGAAAACGGGAAAGTTATTGGGTTTCATTGTTAGCCAAAAGGGGATAGAGGTCGATCCAGACAAGTTGAGGGATATAATAGAAATTCCAATTTCCAACACGGAGAAGGAAGTGCGAGGTTTCCTGGGCAGGTTGAATTACATTGCTAGATTTATCTCCCAGTTAACTGCTACCTGTGAACCGATTTTCAAATTGTTGCGTAAAAATCAAGTTCTAGAATGGGACGAGGATTGTCAAACCGCTTTTGATATGATCAAACAGTACTTACAAACCCATTGTTACTACACCCACCGGAATCCGAAAGACCACTTATTATGTACTTAAATGTATTAGAGGAGTCCATGGGTTGTGTGTTGAGCCAACACGACAAAATTGGGAAGATTGAGCATGCAATATACTATTTGAGTAAGAAGTTTATGAATTGTGAGAAAAGATATTCTATGCTAGAACGGACTTGTTGCGCACTAGCATGGGCAACCCATCGTTTGAGACAATACATGTTGAGTCATACTACATGGTTGATATCCAAGATGGACCCAATAAAGTACATATTTGAAAAGCCTGTTGTCTCTGGGAGGATAGCACGGTGGCAGATGCTTTTATCAGAATACGATATTGTATATGTCACTCAGAAATCCATCAAGGGTAGTGTTTTGGCTGCATATCTGGCTCAACAGCCCATTGATGATTATCAACCAATGCAACCCTATTTTCCGGATGAAGATATCATGGCTTTGTTTGAAGAGAATGAGGGAGGTCAAGTTGAAAAGGCATGGATATTGTTGTTTGATGGTGCATCTAATGCATTAGGGCATGGAATAGGGGTGATGCTTATTTCTCCGGAAAGTCAATACATATCAATGACAACAAGACTATGTTTTAATTGCACAAATAATATCGCAGAATA
Source organism: Vigna unguiculata (assembly GCF_037176805.1). Taxonomy (NCBI): domain Eukaryota; kingdom Viridiplantae; phylum Streptophyta; class Magnoliopsida; order Fabales; family Fabaceae; genus Vigna; species Vigna unguiculata. The sequence continues at coordinate 9,495,134 of NC_140801.1, forward strand.
TGAGGCATGTGACATGGGCATTCGAGCAACAATTGAATCAATGGTAAAAGTTCTAAAGGTGTACAACGATTCAACTTTGGTTATCCATCAGTTTAAAGGAGAATGGGAGACTCGAAATCAGAAATTAACCCCGTATCAAGCTTACATCAAGGGGTTGATAGAGTATTTTGATTTTTTAAGATTCCAACACATTCCTCGTGAAGATAACCAATTAGTCGATGCTTTAGCTACCCTGTCATCAATGTTCGAGATTGCTCCAGAAAGAGAACTACCAGTGATCAAAATGGAGAGTTATGAGGATCCAGTGTATTGTCATTTCATCGAGGAGGAGTCAGACGGTAAACCTTAGTATTTTGATATCAAACATTATCTTGAAACTCGGGAGTATCCTAAAAGGGCAACTGAGAATGATAAGAGAGCATTAAGGAGATTGGTTGCTAGTTTCATTTTAAATGGGGATGTCTTGTACAAAAGAAATCACGATATGGTTCTCCTCAAATGTGTGGATGCAAAAGAAACTGAAGTGATATTGAAAGATGTTCATGAAGGTACTTTTGGCATACATATGAATGGGCATTCAATGGCCAGAAAGATTTTGAGGGTTGGTTATTTTTGGTTAACCATGGAAAATGATTGTTGCAGGCATGTGAGGAAGTGTGAGAAATGCCAATTATATGCTGACAATATTAACGTGGCACCCACAACTTTAAATCACCATGGCCTTTTTCAATGTGGAGAATAAATGTTATTGGAGCCATAAAACCAAAAGCATCAAATAGACATCGCTTCATACTAGTTGCAATTGATTACTACACCAAATGGGTAGAGACAGCTTCTTATGCCAGTGTGACCAGAAAGGTAGTTACGAATTTCATAAAAAGAGAGTTGATTTGCATATATGGTTTGCCTAACAAGATCATCATTGATAATGCTACCAACCTAAATAATCAAATGATGGCGGTATTGTGTACAAAATTTAAGATTCAACACCATAATTTTTCTCCTTATCGTCCGAAAATGAATGGAGCAGTTGAGGCTGCTAATAAAAATATAAAGAAGATTATACAAAAGATGGTGGTCACGTATAAGGATTGGCATGAGATGCTTCCTTTTGCATTGCATGGATATCGTACGTCAGTACATACTTCAACTAGGGCAACACCTTTCTCTCTGGTATATGGAATGGAAGTAGTACTTCCTTTTGAGGTAGAAATCCCATCCTTGTGAGTATTAATGGAAACCCAATTAGAAGAAGTAGAATGGGTTCAAGCCAGACTTGACCAGCTTAACCTCATTGAGGAAAAAAGGTTAACTGCGGTGTGTCACAGACAATTATACCAAAGAAGAATGAAAAGAGCGTTTGACAAAAAAGTGCGTCCCAGAGAGTTCCATGAAGGCGATCTAGTTTTGAAAAAAATCTTACCTATACAAAGAGACCATAAAGGCAAATGGATTCCAAATTATGAAGGCTCGTATGTGGTGAAGAAAGCATTCTCTGGTGGGGCACTAATTCTCAAAAGGATGGATGGAGAGGAGTTACCATTGCCAGTCAACTCTGATGCGGTTAAGAAATTCTATGCATGATGATTCCATAATAGAGGATGCAACTAAAGATATCGACATTATTTTCAAGTTTTTTGTATTTCGTTTTATTTGATAAAAAATATATCATTTGGATTTTTCATAAATTTGTTGTAAAAGTGTCACACTGAGCTGGTAATTAAAAATAATAAAAATATTAGTAAAAAGGTATATTTATGTTAAGAAAAAAATCACAGATGAATTCACTAAATGCAAAAAAAGGAAAATAAAAGGAAAGGAAAGAAAAGTAAGAGTTTTATGCATGCATTCATACACCCACATCATATCATACCATCAAGACTTTAAGAGCCCATAGGGGCAGGTTTTCACATGGGCTCACTCTACTTCTTCAAATGGCATTCACGTTGTGTTTGTTTATGCTTAAATCAATATTCAGGTTCTCCTTTGGATGTAGACCCTCTCCTCAGGATTGATCTAATCTTTTTCAAAAAGAAATCATATTTTCAAAAAGTTTATGTGTTTGGATCTGGGCCCTCTACACGGTAATGGTCGCCGAATCCTTTGGATGTAGACCCTCTCCTCGAGATTGGTCTAATCTTTTTCAAAAAGAAATCATATTTGCAAAAAAGTATATGTTTTTTGGATCGGGGCCCTCTACATGGTAATGGTCGCCGAATCCTTTGGATGTTGACCATCTCCTCGGGATTGGTCTAATCTTTTTCAAAAAGAAATCATATTTGCAAAAAAATTTATGTTTTTGGATCGGGGCCCTCTACATGGTAATGATCACCGAATCCTTTGGATGTAGACCCTCTCCTCGGGATTGGTCTAATCTTTCTCAAAAAGAAATCAGTTTTGCAAGATGTTTATGTTTTTGGATCGGGGCCCTCTACGTGGTAATGGTCGTCGGATCCTTTGGATATAGACCCTCTCCTCGGGATTGGTCTAATCTTTCTCAAAAAGATTTAGTTTGCAAAAAGTTTATGTTTTTCTAGATCAGAGCCCTCTACGTAGTAATGGTCATTGAATCCTTTGGAAATGAGGTTGTTGGTTTGTGACCTTTGATTTCATGTTTGGTCCTTGTTTCTTTTGAAACCGGACGATATTAGTATCTCTATCTTTACTTATATTTTTTTGAGAATATGAAAATTTAAAATTCTCATATTATCAAGCAAAATCTAAGTAAAGAGGGGCAACTGTCAACACTCAATTTCGTCCAGCTAAATAAATAATAGAATAAATAATGATAATTTGTTTTTTAAAAAAAAAATAATAAAATAAAATAAAAAGTAAATATGTTTTTCCTTTGGTTTTTCTTTGTCTAAATAATAATAATAATAACAATAAATAAATTAAAAGAAAAAAAGAGACTATTTTAATCTTTTATGTATTTTTTTCTTAGGCTTTGTTTCTATTTTAGCTCAAAATACTTTATACACCCACGTCGTTTTTTTCTTGCAACTAACATTAGCCCAAAATTTTATATTCTCACCCCCACTCTATGTTTTGTCATTTCTACTCCAAATCAAGAAATTAATGATGGGATTCTAATATTTAAAAGCAGAATTTGCTCTAATTTTTTAGAGTCATTTTTCCCAATGATAATTGATTTTGTGCTCTGATTTTATGACACCTCTTACCAAATAAAGAAAGTAGTAATATGATTCAAAGCAATACCTCTTTTACTAATTAGAATCAATTTTGCTGATCACGTTTGCTTTTGTGCTCTGATTTTTGTGTAATTTGATTCTCATAATGTGAAAATATTAAGACCAGTTTTTGCCTTTTAAAATTTGTTGTAATTAAGATAGACCTTTTTATGAGATTACATTAGATTTAAATCGTTATGTATATAAACCCATCAGAAAAAAAAGAATAGGTTTTTTTCTTACCTTGAGAGACCTCTCTTAAAAAATCCACGGTTCATCTTGTTCTTGAGTTCTTTGCCATAATTTTAAGCACCAAAAACCCACTCCCTCACTTTCGAAATATTCATTCAACCACCCCACCTTGATGCCAACTTCATTGAGACGTTTGTTTTTGTGACAAATTTTGTTTGGTGCGATTCTTCCGGGAAAGAGTATTGGTAAGATTGTATTAATCTTTATCTACGTTGAGAATGATTTGATTTTGGTCTTCGATGTTTTTACAACAGGCATACATGGTTTTTCCAAGCCTATAACCATTTAATCATTTGTTTTAATATTTAAAACCCTTTTAAATTTAAAAGCTTGATTGAATTCAAAGTGTAATGGCAGTTTTGAAAAAGTGGGGCAGATTTAGTTGTACTTTCTAATTCAATCAAAATGATGATAAATAGGTGGGTCCCAGTTTTTAAGTATATATTTGTATATCGTACATATATTATAAAAAGAATCATACATTGATGTGGGTTTTGGTGCTAAACGTTAGCTTTTACATGTTTTTCCTTATCATATTAATAGCTTTTAAAAAAAAGAAATACTATAATGATCGTCTGCATCAGCTTAGTATTTTATTTTCTATTTTTCTTTTTTTAAATAAAATAAAATAAAATAAAATATGTTATTAAAATGATCATTTGCATCGGTCTCGTATTTAATGTTTTTTTATTCAACATATTTTCAAAATTTTAAAATATCAACATTTTCACTAAAAAAAAAGCAATCAAGTTGTTTTCAAATTTTTTCCTAAAAGTTTTTAAAAGAACTACGCGACCCTCGTGAAATAAAGTGCATTAATGGTTTATACACACTTATATTCCATATTTAATATTTTCATAAAAATAATTAAAATAAATAAACAATACTTAACTTAAATCAATCAATTAATTATTTCATCATATATAAAAATTAAATAAAATACTTAATTTAAATAAATCCACAATCTCAAACAATCCATCAATTTTTCTATGTGTTTCCCTATATTCTAATTTTTTCCAGGTCTTACAAGGTTCATGGGAGTGTACAAGTTCAAAATGAAGAAGGTCAAAATGAAGAAGGTCAAAATGAAGAAGATAGAGGTCAGGCTGAATCCCAGGTTCATGCAGGTGAAGATAAGGGTGGGGAAGAAACAAAAAGTTCGCATGAAGGTGATGTAGACAATGATGATGTAAGTAGTTGTAATGAATCCATAAGGGATAGTTTTATTGAAGAGGACCTAGTGGATGTCAGTATCCATAATGATGACGATGAAGATGACTCTTGGGAAGGTAATGGTCATGGTTCAGTTCCTTTTGGGGGAGTAAGTGTCATAATACTCAGGCAGCTGATAGGAGTTTATCTAACACTGATTTGACATCTGAAAGTTTGAACAATGTTGACTATAGTGATTCTTCTGGACATGATAGAGATAGTTATTGACACTTTGGGATATTTTCAATGCCCAAAAGTATGGAAGATTACAATTGGGAGGTGGGGACATACTTCACATAAAAAGAGGAGTTTGTAGAAGCTATAAGAACTTATGGTGTGCACAATGAGAGGAAATTGAAGATTTTTAGAAATGACAAAAGAAGCATTTGTGTGAAGTGTCTATGGGTAAAAGGAACATGTAAGTGGTATGCTTACTGTGCATACAAGGCTGCTCAAAGTAATTGGTAGCTAAGAAAAATTATAAATGAGCATAGTTGTAGTAGGGAATTTAATATCAGGATGATAACTTCTAAATGGTTAAGTCAAAGGTTAGAAAAGAACATAAGAGACAATCCTGAAATTAAATTGACTAACATTCAAAATAGAGATGGAAGAAAATGGAATATTGGAACAATGGCATACAAGAACGTTGAAGGGTCCTTTAGGGAACAATATAAAATTTTTTATGACTATGCCCAAGAAATTTTAAGGTCAAATCTTGGATCTACTGTGAAAGTTAATGTAAATGATAATGAAGGACAAAAAATGTTCAAAAGATTGTATGTATGTTTGAAGGCTTCTAAGGACAACTTTGTAAGTTGTAGGCCTAGTATTGGGTTAGACGGATGTTTCCTCAAAGGCAAATATGGTAGGGAATTATTATTAGTTGTGGCAAGAGATGGTAATGATTAAATGCTTCCTTTGTTGTATTGTGTTGTTGAAGTTAAAAATAAAGAAATGTGGAGTTGGTTTTTGGAACTCTTGGTGGATGACCTTGGTGGGCTTGAAGTGTGCAAGGAATAACCTTCATGCCTGACCAACAAAAAGTAAGCTTTTCTGTAACAATTACTTTTAATGTTTTAATTTCTGTTTATTGTAATGGTGAGGTTGAAGTGTCCTTTCTGATTAAATTATTTTTTTAATTATACAGGGACTACTACCATCACTACTGTAACGTCCTAGCCGAAAATTACTTAATAAAAATAAATAAGAATATAAATAAACTAACAACATCATTTATTTATTATCGAATCCCAAAACGCGGGAAAATTTAAAAACAAGAATCCAACGCGTCATCACAATTATAAGTAAAATGGATCGCATCGTTCATAATACCAACAAAAGTGTCTACAAGTCTTTACAATTTATTTCGTAGAGAACATAGTAGTAATTATTAAAATCCCCAAGGTGGTCCCCACTCCGTCTCATGCATCTGCCTGCTCACCTATATCAACATCTGCTCCCATGTAACAAGTTACATGATCATCGCCACACACACATAGATAGGGTGAGCTCATTTAAATAAAATCAACAGAATAATAATTAATACTATATTAACAATGTAAACCCGGGTTAGTACAATTTCCCTCTTCTCTTTTCACAGCTTCACTTCCAACACTTACCTTCAGACGTCTATCAATTCTATACCCTTTAAGTGAGAACAATGATCGATCTTTGATGCATGAGTGTCTACTCGCCCCTCCGACTACAGGCCACCACCTGATAGTCCACACGTGGGAATAACCTTGCCACAGCATCTCACCGTGACACCAAGTGGAGCTCCCCGAAACAAACATAAAGTTTGTAACTGTTCCAGACTACCAAGACTCTATCAGAATCACTCTGTAGAGGGCAATCTCCCGAACCTCGCCGTACGAGCCACAACTCGCACACTCCACTGGACTTCCTAAACCACTAGGCTACAACCTAGAGTGGTCACGTGTTACCCCAATACAAGATACACTCGTAACTGGGCCCCTAGCCAAAGCATCGCATCATGAACCTCCCTTAAAGCGGTGTAGAAAACATCTCTCGCGCACCATCACTGGACCAAAACCGCCTGCCGCGCATCCCACGACGCTAGGTGGAACTTAGCTTCAGACCGCCTGGCGGGCATCCCACACCGCCAGACGCCATGCGCCAACAGTACCTTCACAACACCGTCACTGCCTGGCGGGCATCATCACGCCGCCAGGCGCCCTCCTTCGTCGTCACCGCCTGGCGCATCAATCGTCACCGCCAGGCGCTCTGCTTTCGCTGTGACCACTGTCACTGGTTTTTTTTCCCGTCCGCCTAGCGGCTCGCTCACGCCACCACGCGCTATACCAGTAGCGCAATGCTATTGGTTTTTGAACACTTTGAGAGATTCCAAAGGAATTCCAACATACCAATCACTCAAGTGTAATGCTATTAAAACTTTCCAATCGTACAACAATACAATTTTACATCACACATAATTAACAGGCCAACAAACCGAGAATGGTCATGCCTCCAAGTTCACTTTCAATTACCTACTTTAACATAACATATGCAGTTCACATACACCCAATTAATAATGATCATGCCCTCTGAAATCTATATAAAACATGACACCCCACTTTAACCAACATCGCAAATGTACCCCTTACACTTTCACAAGCACAAGCCATCCCGTACTTCACATAACTAACACATTCAAGCCAAATTTCCCCTACATATTAAATTTCCACATTATACCAATATAATCTGCCCACAAACTACCCCAAATACATGAGCACACACAAGACTGTCCGAACACTCAGGGAACTGACAGGCCGCCTAGCGGCAGTTCTTACGCCGCCAGGCGGTGCATATAAATCTGGGTTCTACCCAGAATTTCCAGCACTGCACCATGCCCAAATATTCTTATGTCACGATACCAACCTTCAACCTACATGTTTCTATATGCACATACTTCACAGAGTTCATATAACACTCATCAAATCATCAATTTCTCTGCAAATTCAATATGTCAAACATTAAAACTTCTCATGCTTATTATCCCAAACTCCCGCATATACCCGAACCCCAATTCCATTTCATAGTTCATGCAATTTTTCATCGATTCAATCACTGTAATCAATACTCATTATACAAACAAAATGGTTACAACTCTAATCCAATCCCAATACCTCACACCTCGGATCACCCAATCAAAATCAAAAGAAAACATGGATCATAGTTCAGCGTCTGGCGGTTCCAGCCCGACCGCCAGGCAGTTCATCCCCAAACCCAGAAGAACGTGTGTACCCCTATGTGCTGCCTGGCGGTAGTTCAGGCACCGCCAGGCGGTTTCTGGAAAATTCCAGAAAACGCATCAGAACCAGACATTTCAAGCAACCACAATTCCCATTGATTTACGACACATTATTAACAGATAGTAAAGTCAAAATACAGAGTAGGAACTCCCCTAACCTGGGTTTTCCTTAGCTTTGCCTTGATTCTTGCAAGCCTTCCCTTGACCTCCAATGTCCTCCTCCTCCTTCCTCTTAAGGCAGCCCTCAATTTCACTTGAAAGCTCACCCAAAACCCACCAATTCGTGCTCTTTACTGTATCCACACTGATAATCTCGCTAAACCCTCTCTCCTTCTCCAAATTAGCTTTTTATTGGGTTCTTAAAATAGTTATTTTTGTTTTAAAACGAATTTAGCCATAAATCTCCCATTAATCCCCCTTAATGGCCTATTACCTTCTAGTTTCCCAGCCACTCTTGCTGCCTTACCCTCTAGGGTTCACGTGCCTTTTCATGTGCATGCTAGAGTAAGTGTTAGCAAAAAGAAAATACTTTTATTCAAACCAAGGTTTGAACCCATCACCACACAATTCCACTTCAAATGTGCAACCAAATCAACCAAGTCATATTACATGATAATATTCACACATCAATCATTATATCCTTACCTATCACCCTCCAAACATCTCAAAAAAAGTTACTAAATTAAACAACACACAATTGACATACTTAGGACTTGAACCCAAGTCCTAACACACAATCAAAGTACTCTCAACCACATGAGCTAGCACTTTGCCACGTCATAAAGGTTAGTATTTAATGCCATAAAGGCTTCTCCTACCCGCTTTTATTAAATAATTATTTATTTAATTATCTAAATTTTGTGGGTCTTACAACTACAAGAATTAATACCTCATGTTGAACAAAGCTTTTGTGTGAGACATATATATATATATATATATATATATATATATATATATATGCAAATTTTCGCAAGAAATTTCCTGGGTAAAATCTTAAAAGACTCTTATAGAAGGTAGTAGCACCCACTCTCCCTCAAGCATGGGAGGCAGTAATGAGAGACATGAAAGATTTGAATGAAGAAGCCTTTACACATTTGATAGTTATTCCACCAAGGCAAGTTATTTATAGTTTTCTTAAATTCAATGTTGCCTTTTTTAATTCTTAAACAGTGTTAACTTGGTTATATTGGCTTTGTTCTGTTGTGTTAGATTTTGGTCTAGGTTCAGGTTCACAAGGTAGGCAGTATGTGACACCCTTGTCAATAATATGAGCAAGACATTTAATAGTACAATCGTGAATGCAAGAAGTAAGCCAATCATCATCATGATGGAAGACATTAGATTATATCTTATGAAGAGATGGGCCAAAAATAGAGTCAACATAAAAAAAGTTAAAGGTTCCATCTACCCCAAAATAAAAAAAAAGATTGGTTAACGAATTAGAGAAGACAAAATATTGGATACCTTGGTTAGTTTTATATCCATTTCATGTGTTGTACTTTATTGGTATTTTTTTTATGCTTTAATTGGTTTGTATAATAATAGTGTTAATCTTTGGCTTCCTTTGGCAGTTGGGCTAGAGAGAAATTGTTTGAGGTTAACCACATCTCCATGATTGGTGACAATTTCATGGTGAACCTAGAAAAATTGGAATGTACATGTAGGAAATGGACAATCACGGGAATGTCATGTTGTCACTCTCTAACTACTATGAGGTTCCTGAATGTTGATGTAGAACAACATATCCCTCACTAGTTTTTGACATCAATGTATGAAGAAACATATATTCCACTGATATATGCAATCAACGAACCTAATGTTTGAGAGATGAATTCAAATATTGACGTCGTGCCACCAGCCAAGAAGATGAATTCAAAGTCAGGCACCAACAAGACCATTTGCACGTACAAATGGTAGACCAAAATTGGCATATAGGAGGGGCCCAACTTAGAAGCCATGATTCACCAACTAAGAATGTTTTTTCGTGAAGAATTTGCACGTGCATTTTTGTTTTTTAAATTGTATTCTGTAATTGAAAACTTGCTTCATATTGGGCCCGTTTTGGAAGACACATTATTTTGATATGTTTTTCTCTTAGAAGCATAACTTGCTTCAGATATGCCCAACTTATGTATTCAGCACTGAATGTTTACTTCGTAATTTATGAATGCAATTTGATCCATGTTTAGTTCATACTTTATGAATGTGAAATGAATATGCCACCAAGTGTTATCATTCTTCTTCTCTGTACATCCAATTCATTAAACAAGAAGAAAAATTAGATCCATACCAAAAATTGAATACATTTTTTTCACCAGGAACAATTGCAACTTCTAATTCATTTAATAACCATACATTACAACTTCATTCCACACAAAATACATACCCAACAAAAAACCAGAATGAATCCTTCATACACTTAATACAACACTTCATCGCTTTACAAAAAAACAAGAAATGAACCCTTCATCTAATTTTGATCAACACACAAGAGGAGGATGATAATCAAACCCAAAAAACCAATTATCCTAAATAAGTACATCAGTCACTTCTTAGAATCAATCAACTTTTTTTCCATATTACGCATCCTTTTGCTCTAACTAGCAATGGTTGCATCTCTTTCATCCCCATTATCTTCATTGCACCATTTGAAGTAATTGCATCCTTTGAAACCTTCATTCCTAGTACGCTGTTAAAAAAATCAAACCACAAAAATGTTTTACAACATGAAAATTCAGCTCAAACGAAAATGAAAATCACATATCATACCTTATAGTGAGGGAACCCCTAAAATTGTTTCCCACCATTCTTCACTGTTCTTGCAACTCTCAATACTGCAATCTCCCCACAATGGCAATGTTGTGTCACTACTAAAAATTCTCATATTAGATAGAAATTTTCTTGCAAATTTGTTAAAAAACTTTGCAAGAAAAGACTTTTTTCCTACTAGTTTTTCTAAGAATTTTAATTAGCAGGTAATTTCTACATGGATAATTATTTCCTACAAAATTATAAAATTTCCTACAAAATTTGTTGCAAAAAGTATTTTATACAAAATATTTTGCAAAAAAAGTTGCAGCAATTTCCTGCAAAAAAAAATTCATAACAAAATTTATAAATATTTCCTACAAAAAAATTTACAAAACAAAATTGACAAGAAATATGAATTTTTTAAGTAGTGTGTTCCATCGAATGACCCAAACACAGTAGTAGGAGAAGAAATGTTGTGGTTGTGTGATCCACACGAATAAGACGACCACGGATGACTAAAACTGCGAGACATTTCCCACTTCAAGCACCACCTTACCCCTACAGCAAACCAATTCCTCTAGCTCAAGATAAAGATGGCAATGGACAATTAGGGCTTTCAAATGGGGAAAATAATTTAAAAGAAACTTTAAAAGAGAGATATGACACATTAAACCAAAATTGCCACTGTACAATTATGTTCATTGACACGTATCCGTTCTGTTATGCCACATCAGTGCATTGGTAACGGTGTTTCAAAAAACATAATGGGATGGACTACATTGATGCAAATTAACGAATTTGTATACTAAGTAGACACAAAGTTAAAAGCAGATACCATTTAGACAAATTCACACGAAAGTGGATATGTTGCGACTGATTATATTTAAATATAAATATATATTACTTTAAAAAAAATAGGTGTATCTCATTTTTATTTATTTTATTAATGAGTTTATCTTTCCACACATACATACTATACTATATGTAAAGCCCTCTTATTTCAGCCACAATCTTTAAGGGATGCCTAAAGGTCTAATGGGCCTAAGGGTTGGCCCATAGGGAGCTAAATGACCCAAGACCTGCCCTAACCCACTCATTTGTATCATTTCAGAAAAATAGTTCTCCCTTACTTCCTCTTTGAGCAGCTATAAAGCTCTGCTAGGGTTCAGCCACTGTTTCTCATCAAGTGAACTCAGACTAGTTCTCTACTCTTCGTAAGTCATCTTCCAACTCATGTTGTTGCTCCATTCTGTTCATTCTTTGTAGTTCCAACTAGGGTTGTCTTAATGAACTCGTTTTAAGCTCGTTCCATTGTTTTCCAGCCCTCGAAGTTATTGCTTGAGCTACTGTTCGTCACGGTTCGGGTGTCAAAGTCCTCTACTAACCCCTTTCCAAGTAAGGGAAGCTAGGGTTTGACGTTATTTCTATTTTATGCCATTAATGTTTTGTGAAATATGAGAAAATTTTGGAGAAAACGTTAGTTTTTGGTATATTTCTGAGTTAGGGGTTCAAATATTCATGAAACTGTGATATTTGACGTTATTTCTCGTATTCTGGATGCGTCGCACAGTCGCTGGACGAGTTGACTTGGTCGTTGGGCGACTGTGTATTTTTCTAATATGCGCAGTTTTAGTAAAATTGACTTTCCTGACTCATTAACCGTTGGATTTGGTTCATAACATGCTACTTTATGGTTTGATCGGTTGGATCGTCGATTAGATGTATGTAGCTTGAGAAATGTGTCACGCATTACTGCAATGATTTTTGGTTTTGTGATAATAAATTTTCTTAGAAATTTTGGTGTAAGAATTATGGTTGTGGGTTGTGCTTGATTGTATGGAATTGCAGGTACTTAAATGTTGGCACTCATTTATTTGGGATGAATTCTATTTTGTGATATATGTATGTCTTGGTGTGCATTTATAAAGTATGAGATGAATGAATTTGCATGAGTGATGTGATTCATGGATTGTGAATGATGAACTTGGATAAATCTTGACATGCGATTTCAATGAAATGGTTGGTATCAATATGGCATGGTATTGGTATGAAGTACAATTCTATATTCATGGATTGGGAAGGATGAGTTGGAATGGATTCAACATGGAATATGAATGTGGATTTGGTTATAAAGGTTGGCTTGAGAGTTATGTGCATGATAAATAATACTTGATTGATTGAGTATGATTGGTCTATGTTAGTGCGTAATTCTATGAGCCTCTAGGTCAGACCTCATGGTGGTGCTTCAGTGGTCGGGACGTAATTCCATAACCCTTGTTAGTGGGAGTTCATGGTGGTGCCCCATCTATATAATTTGGTAAGGATTCAAGGTAAGGTTGCATCCTGACACTCTAAGGAGTCAGTTAGTCTCACTTAGAGCGGACTGACTCTTGTGGTGAGAGTAGCAAGAGGCCTAAAACTCATTAAGGGCTAACCTTGTGTGGGGGGATTGAGACATTGTACCACTTGTAACACTTAGCTCGGGGGTGAGCAACTCCAGGGTGAGCAGAGATATCCACCACAAGTGCAAGCATCCGTTGAATCCGACTAGATTATATGTAATCCGGATGAGTCGAGTTTGAGTCTAGTGTATTGTTTGAGAAGTCATAACATGATTGGTTGATAAATACTATTTGGATTGTGTGATAACATGTGACTGCATGATAAATTGTTTCTACTCTAGCTTACCCTATTGCTTGTTTGGTTGTCTTGTATGTGGTTCTTCTCCTTTTGCGATGGTCATCAATTTATTGATGTTAGCATATGCGAAAGGCACTCGAGGTCCACAGGGAAGCTGCGTAGTCCGCCTGGACTGGGTTCTACTGATTTGGGCTTCGTTATAGGGTTATGGCCCATGTATTTGCTTGACCTTTAATTTTAAATTGGAGTATTGTTGAACTTTGTATCTTATTTGGCTTTTGCCATAGTGGTGTACCTTAAGTATTTCTTATGTTCCAAGACCGCGCTGCTATGTTATCCTGTTTCCTTTAATTAGGATTATCGATTAAATTGGACGTTACACTATAATATAATATAATATAGTATAATATAGTATAATATAGTATAATATAGTATAATATAATATAATATAATATAATATAATATAATATAATATAATATAATATAATATAATATAATATAATATAATATAATATAATATAATATAATATAATATAATATAATAAAATAAGATTTAAAATTATATGATATAAACTTTAGTAATATTATGTTATGCACGTGTAATATTTTAAAAAATTAATATTTTATAAAATTAATTAACCTAGACGTAATATTAAATTGGATAGGATGTAATTTTAAAGTTATATATACACACCATTTACTAAATTTTTCTTCATCTTATTATTATTACATAAAAGTCGTGTTCTAATTTGTCAAAAAATAATGAGATTGACCGGTATGACAAATTAAAACGGACTGAAAGTCTTAATCACTCTCATTAGCAGACGAACCCACTCATCAAACTTTCTAATTTTTTAATATATATATATATATATATATATATATATATATATATATATATACTTAGAAAATATTTAATAATATAAATATTTTATCATTTTAAACTATCAATATAATTAATAATTAAAAATATATTTATAAATACTAATTATTTATATTTTTCAAATAATATGATATAAAAAAATAATCTTTCAAATAATTTTTTTATTTTTCTATTTTAATAAAAAAAACAGAAAAAATCAGGTGATTTAGCCTGTCAATTTATTGAACTAAACCGGACAAGCCAAAAACAAATAATTTTTTTGAAAGTTTATAAAACAGTTAAAAGACCCAAAATATTCTTTAATTAATTTTAATATTTTTGTTTTACAAAAAAAAAAGTTTAAATAATCATTTAGTTTTACTTTTTGGTTAAATTTTTTCAATTTGATCATATTTTATAACTTTTGTTCAATTTAGTTCTAAATTCATTTTACTTAACACAGTTACAATAGTTGATAGAAAAGTATATAGGTGTTCATTGTTCCATAGACATGGTGCGTGCACTGCACAATGACGTTGTCGATCCTAGTGTGACACAATGCATTGGTGTTTAATTGAAATTGAATTAAGTTTAGCAATTTAAGGAAATTGAGATTAGGGTTTGCTGAAGGGAAAAAATTTGGGGAAGGTTCATTGCTATGACGAAAACCCATACTGTGTGCAAACAAAAACCCGCAAATCGCGCCTCTAAAAACAGTCTTCGTCAGATAGAAGAGAGTTGGTGCTCTGTGTTGCTGACGAGAAGTTCATCGTCTTCGTTGCGCCCTCTCTCGCTCAAGCCTCGACGTTTGTCACAGTAGTCCTCTCATGTCGCAGCCTCGTCATACCAGCTCGCATCGTCCAGTAGGTGTGTCGAAGAAGATGGCGTCACAGCTCGTCGTCACCCAGTCATGTAAGAAAAGGCACGCCATGAAATGTGGAAAAAGTCGAAGGAGAGGGTGAAAACAGAAGGGAAAAAGTAAAATTTGATGTTTTTCCCCTCTACATTAACCTAATTTGTTTTTACTACAAGAGTGTTTACGTGAGCCAACAGACACAAACAATTTAATTTGTTATGTGTTGGCAATCCGATACTAACAATTTAATTTCTTTGTATGGGTCAAATCAACGACAATCTTTAATTAATAATTTATTTTAGTGTGGGTGTTGCGTGGTTATTTGCTTCCTCACCCATCCGACGCAATAATTAGGAAGTATGGTTAATGTGGTTTTCGGTCGATTGCCATCTATACCGTTGCTTAATACCATTGCTTAAGGGTCACGACGAAGAGTGAAAATTGGATATAGATGATATAACTCATTCACATGTATAAAAAATTTCAACATTTAGTTTTAATCTTTCAAATAATGGGTGCCATAAAAGTTCGACTTACAGGTGTTGTTGAATCAATTATGTTGTTGATTCTCCTATTCTTATGATTAGTGTGCTCACTCGCCATGTGGTGACGCGTGAGAGTCGCGAGAATAATTTCCAGAAATCAAGTTTAGTATGGAAGGGAACAGACCGGATCAAGAAAAGGTATCGACAAATGTCCATCACTAAAGCACCAACAGCCACCTTTTTCTTTGATATAAAAAACATTTACACCTTCATTCATTACATTCTTCACCTTAATATATATATTATTCATTTAAGGATTGCTTTTCACAACACAACCGCATCATAGTTAAGGTTTTTGACCTATTCTAAAACAAATTAATTCCTGACAGATATAGGCTGGTCGATCAGCCGCTAGCACTGATCTCACTGTCTCACCACAGTACTCACAGTCTTGCAAAGCATAGAAAGAGGAGCTTATCTGTTTAAGAAACACCACCTCCTCAAAACCCTAGAAAGTTAAAAATAAAAGGTATCTTATAAGGGTTACGAGAGAGAATTAACATCAGAATTATATATAAATACTTATAAGGCCCTTCCTTTATTTTTTGCTCCTCACTTCACAGTCTTCTCTTCTTTCTTTTCTTCTGAATACACACACTAGTTCTTTCTCTAGCTTGTTCATCTGAATCTCTCTCACCAAGACTGAATCATGGTTTTTACTTCCATCCCAGCTTCTTATTTTGATGCATCCAACTGGCAGCAACAGGTAAACAACAGACACGAGTTTCTTCAGTTTGTCCCCTCCGATGGTTCAAAAGATTTCAAAACATTAAACAAAATATTCTTTACTTTTTTCTTATATGCCTCTTCTTGAATATACCTGTCATTTCATGTCCTTCCTTTCCTTCTTCATCATCATTAATTTTGAAAAAAAAAAACGATGCTACACATTTTAATAAGTTAAACCTTTTGTATAAAAAATTACGAGAGTATATGAAATAAATAAAAAATCAGTAAATAAAAAAAAGGGTGTTCAAAAAGTACACTAGAGAATGTTATTAATATTTCTCTTATTTTTAACCTCTACTAATTTTCTTTCTGCTTTTTGACATTGTAGCAACCAAACAACCAACCCGGAGGCAGTGGTTCCACCTCGCGGCAGCTGCTTCCACCACCGCCAGCGCCAGCGCCACCGCTTCCTGCTGCAATGCAGTCTCATGGAGAGGGTGCAACCAGACCAGGATCCATGGCTGATAGGGCAAGGATGGCCAACATGCCAATGCCAGAGGTTGCACTCAAGTGTCCACGCTGCGAATCCACCAACACCAAATTTTGCTACTTCAACAACTACAGTCTCTCTCAGCCGCGCCACTTCTGCAAGACCTGCAGAAGGTACTGGACCAGAGGCGGCGCCCTAAGGAGCGTCCCCGTCGGCGGAGGCTGCAGGAGGAACAAGCGGACCAAAGGTACCGGCGGCGGTGGCGGCTCCAACTCTCCGGCAAGCTCTGACCGCCAGACAGGAAGTGTGAACTCCACCAACTCGGTATCTTCCAAGAATGAGAGAATAGGACTTGCACCCCAAATTCCACCCCTCAGATTCATGCCTCCATTGCATCAACTTGGTGACTTTGGAGATGGAGACATTGGCCTAAACTATGGCCTCAGTTATGCCCCAATGGGAGGGGTAGAGGACTTAAGTTATCAAATTGGAGCAAGTGCTTTTGGTGGTGGTGGTGGTGCCACTTCAATCTTCTCTGCACCTAGTTTGGAACAATGGAGAATGCCACAACAGTTTCCCCTCTTAGCTTCCATGGAAGGTTCATCACCAGCTTCTAATTTATACCCTTTTGAAGGAAGTGCAGAGGTGAGTGGATATACGAGGCCAAAGGTTTCAACTTCTGGGATCATGACGCAGCTAGCTTCAGTGAAAATGGAAGAAAGTAGGGAACCTAACTCGTCAACACTTTTCTTGGGAAACTATAATCCAGTGAATGAACAATATTGGACCAGTGCTACTTCTGCATCTTGGACAGATATTTCTGGGTTTAGCTCCTCTTTCACTGCAAGCAACCATCTATAGAGCCTGTGAAAAAAGCTTCTGGTTTTGGTTCATGTGCATGGCTTCACTTTCTTTTATCTTATTGGAGACAAGTTTTAATCGAACTCCATTATTTTCTCAGTCCTAATACGACGAGATTTGAGCCTTGGAGGATAGCTAGAGTACTTTTCTCTTAAGATAAAGCTAGGGATGCTGGCTCCTGTTCTTTTAATCGTAATATGTTTTCCTTGTATTTTCTTTGTTTTACATAATGTTTTATGTTTCATTGTATGACAACGTTGAATGTCGTTTTCTTTCCTTGAAGTTGAATTGCGGTATGAAGTTTGAATCTATGGACCTCATCTTAACTATTCAAACATATAGTGAGCCAACTAGGTTGTGAACGTTGAATATATTAAGATTTGGATTTCGAAATTTATGGATATTATCAGTATAGCCTTCTCAGTAGTAGTAACCAATGCTGTATGCTTCAAATGAAAACGTTTTTACGTGATAAGTTGTTGGATTTCAGTATCTTTCTTTCCATCATGTTTTGGCGTGCGTCAGTTTATCAATGAATCCTACTATGAAAAGCTTACATTCGAGTGTGTTAGATAAACTTTTCTTTAATCAAGTAGTTGAGAGTTAAATTTAATTCTTAAAAATATAGAAAACCAAATTGAAGAGGATGTATATCTGATAAACAGTGATTTATTATTCCATTTTCGAATTTGAGTTGGTATTAGTGACAAAAGGACTCATGCTTACTACTTTAAAATATTCAAGTAGTTAAGATTTAAATCTAATTCTTAATAAAAGTACATAAAACTCAAATTAAAAAGATATCTGCATTTTGGGTATTCGTTAAATATTTGAGGAAAATTACAGTTGTGATAGAGATTTATAGTTTGAGAACATTTAAATCAAAGACCAGAAAGAAAGAAAGAGATGTAAATGAATGTTCAAAAAATTCATTGGAAGAGAATCATGTTTCTTAAAAAAAATTGCCTTCTCAACTAATTTGCAAAACCATTTTTCTCGTTACTTAAAAAAACTTATTATTTTTTCTATTAAACAAATATTATATAAAAGTAGGAGGGTGAAATGTACTTATAGTCAGTGGCGGAACTTCATACAATATGTTGGGGGTGCCAAAATTTTGTTTAAATTATTTTTTGGTTTATTTTTTTGTCTAAAAATATCATATTGGTCCTTTAGTGTTTTTTAGTTTCAATTTGGTCTGGATTTTATACAAGTTAATGCAATTTTATCTTTTTCGTTAATTTTTTTCAAGCGGAACAATAATTTTTCATCAAAGTTGATACTACAATTATGCCAATTACACAAACAAAGCAAATCATTCACAACTTCAATTTTGATGAAAAATTATTGATTTGATTTAATAAATTTAACGAAAAAAGAACAAAATTACATAATTTTTTAAAATTCGAACCAAATTGAGATTAAAAAAACTAGATGACCAACTTAATATTTTTGAACGAAAATAGGAATCAAAAAAGTAATCCTAAAATTTTTATATAAACTAGTCAAAACATTGTATTTACTTTTTTTTATGATAATAAAAAATAATAAAATTGCAATAATTATTATTATAATTATAAAATTAGATATAAATAATTTTTATAATTTTAGTATAATTAATGGTTAAATTTTAAAAAATAAAAAATGATTAAATTAAACAAATAACCATTTAAAAAATAATATTAATAAAATAATTATTTTTATTTAAAAAATGTTTAAAAAATTAAATTAAAAATAAATGTGAAAAAGAAAACTTTTTTCTTATGTATAAATATAAATGTGTAAATATTTATTAAAATTATTTAAAATTATTTAAAATTATTTAAAAATTATATATTAAATTAAATGTAACAAAAAAAAATTTGGGGGGGCCATGGCCCCCCTTAGTCTCAACGTAGTTCCGCCTCTGCTTATAGTTGACAACAAATATTTTGTAAGCTACTACAATATTCTTAAGCACTTATAGTTGACAACAACAACAACACATCCTCTACGGAGAATCCAAATACTGATTCTGAAACTCAGACGATCTTTATGAAACCTTTTTCGGATGTGTTAAAAATTAAGGTATTTCTACCCTTTTAGACATGTATGGAGTTTTTACTGTCCTCACATCTTCAAAACCCAACTCCAATATTCCTTCAAAACAAGTTGAAGACTAGATTCATGCAAACAAAGTATGTCGACACACTTTACTTAGTGCATTGTCTAATGACATGTTTGATGTGTACTGTCATACAAGGAAGCAAAAGAAATATGGGATTCTTTGATCCTCAAATATACTACTGAAGACGTAGTCAGCCAAAGATTTATCATAAGGAACTACTACTGCTGGGAGATGATTGAAGATAAGGACATTAATATCCAAATCAACGAATATCACAAGCTGCTTGAAGATATCAAAGTAGAGAACATAATCCTTCCTGATGAGTTTGTTTCAGAACTTCTGATTGAGAAACTACCGTCATCTTGGACTAGTTATAAACAACAACTAAAACACAGACACAAGAAGGTGTCGCTTCAAGAGCTCATTACACACATCATAGTTAAAGATACCAACAGGCAGGAATGTGCTATTGCAACGGCCAAAGCATTATCTGCAAAAGCTAACATTGTAGAAGAAAAACCTGAACAAAAAAGGTACGAGAATAAACCTGGTCACAATAAGAAAAGTAATTTTTGAAATTCTCATCCCAAAGGATCTAACCCTACCTTTAAGAAAAAGGAAAATTGTTTCGTATGTGGGAAGCATGACCATCATGCACCTTAGTGAAGGCGTAGAGCAAGAAACAACAATCCTCCTAGGGCAAATATAGCCTACGGGGAATATACTATAGTTGTAGTTGTTTCACACAGTGGCAGAGCATTGTTAGGGTAAGGGGAGGCCATGGCCCCCCAAAAGTTTTGATTTTTTTTATATTATATATATTTATCTTTTTATATTATAGATATTAAAAAATATATTATGATTAAATTAAATATTTTATTTCTTTTATAAACATAATAATTAATGTTAATAAGTAATAAAATATAAAATTAAACATAATAAAAAATAAAGAATAAAAAGATTTATCAAGATTTTTTTATTTTTTTATTTATTATGGTTTGAGTTTCTC
This sequence comes from Vigna unguiculata, assembly GCF_037176805.1. Lineage (NCBI taxonomy): Eukaryota > Viridiplantae > Streptophyta > Magnoliopsida > Fabales > Fabaceae > Vigna > Vigna unguiculata. The sequence goes on from NC_140801.1 coordinate 9,515,853, forward strand.
ACAAATTGTTCTCATATTCTATTTTCACCCATTTTTTCTTGTTTTTGAAGAGAAAAATATTTATTATTTTTGCTCTTATTTCTCCTTTGTCCTCTTCCATTTTCGTGGGAGTAAAGAAGAAGGTAATTCTCTGGTCTCAATTGATAGTGAAATATTAATTTAATAATTTATTTAATGATCATCTTTTATATTAATTGTTTATTTCATGAATATAGAAGAAAAAATATTGTACTGTGTAATTGTGGTTCCATTATATGTCTTTAGTTTCTCACAAATTGTTCTTATATATCATTCTCAATTGTTTTCTTTTGTTTTTGAAGAAAAAAAGATCTATCATTTTTGCTCTTATTTCTCCTCTGTTATCTTTCATTCTCGAGGGAGAAAAAAAGAAGGTAATTATTTGGTCTCAATTGATAGTGAAATATTAGTTTAATAATTTATTTAATGTGCCTATTTTATATTAATTTTTATTTTATGAACATGGAAGAAAAAATATTATACTGTGTGTTTTTTATAACCAAATTTTAGTTGTGGTTCCATTATATGTCTTGAGTTTCTAACAAATTGTTCTCACTTATCTTCTTTTGTTTCTGAAGAGAAAAAAAAATCTATTATTTTCGCTCTCATCTCTCAGTGGTTTTCTTCCATTCTCGAAGAAATAAAGAAGAAAGTAATTCTCTCTTGTCTCACTTGATAGTAAAATATTAGTTTAATCATTTATTTAATTAGTCTCTTGTATATTAAATTTTTATTTTATGAAAATAGAAAAACAAATATTGTACTTTGTGTTTTTTATAACTGGATTTTAAGTGTGATTTGATTATTATTAAATTTTCTTTTAACAATTTTTTAGATATGTGTGATTTATTTTTAAATTATTGTTATACTAAATTATGTATTCATTTTTATTTTATTAGTGATAATAATTAAATGTACAAATTTTTGATGTATTATTTTGGCTCCCCCAACAATTTTTGTCAAGATCTGTCACTGGTTTCACAAATAAATTCGATCACCAATATGAGTTAGTGGGTGGTAGACTCTAGTGCTACCAGGCACATTTATGTAAACAAAAGTGCTTTTTACCTCCTATACCAGTGTAGGGGATGGAGAAGAACATGTCTATCTTGGTGATTCCAGGACAACTCCTGTCCTAGGAGAAGGAAAGGTTCTTCTGAAGCTCACATTTGGGAAAACTCTAGCCTTGAGTGATCTGCTGCACATGCCCTCTATTAGACTTAATCTAATATCTATAGCACTACTTGGCAGTGTTAGGGTTAAAGTGTCATTCGAATCTGACAAGATTGTGATGACAAAAAATAATGTTTTTGTGGGGAAGGGGTATTGTGATCAAGGTTTCTTTGTGCTTAATATTTCAGAAATTATTAATGAATCTTCTTTTGCTTATATCATTGTTGACTTGTATGATATGTGGCATGCTAGATTAGAACATGTGAATTCTTCGTATGTTATGAAATTGCAATGACTAGGATTAATTAATATGCATGATAAAAAAAGTGGTAAATGTGATATATGTGTAGAATCTAAAATAACAAAGAAAACTTGATATCCTATAGAATGTCAATCTGGATTGTTAGGATTGATTTAGTGTAGGCGACTTAAACAGACTATGTCTAGAGGTGGTAAAAATTATTTTGTAACCTTTATAGATGATTATTCTAGATACACCAAAGTGTACTTAATCAAGCATAAATATGAAGCTTTCGATGTGTTTTTAAAGTATAAGGCAGAAGTAAAAAATAAATTGAATATGAAAATTAAGAGGATTAGATCAGATAGGGATGGTGAATATGTTTTGTTTAATGAATATTATGTTAGAGAAGGTATCATCCATGAAGTAACCCCACCATATTCACTTGAGACTAATGGAGTAACTGAGAGAAAGAATAGAATTCTTAAGGAAATGATGAATGACATGCTTATTAGTTCTACTGCACCTAATAACCTTTGGGGAGAAGCCCTTCTAACTGCATGAATTTTACAAAATAGGATACCTCATAAAGAAAACCGATAAAACTCCTTATGAGTTGTGGAAAGGTTATCAACCTAATCTTAAATATCTAAGAGTGTGGGGGTGCCTAACTAATGTAATGTTACCCGATGTTAAGAAAAGGAAAATAAACTCTAAAATCTCTGATTGTTTGTTTTTAGGCTATGTTGAACATAGTGTTGCCTATAGGTTTCTTGTTCTTAAAAGTGATGTGATTGAACATAATACTATTGTGGAGACAAAAAATGTTGAGTTTTTTGAACATATATTTCCTTTAAAGGTTAGTGAGACACCTGAACAATGTATAGATAATAATAATGATGCCATGTGTGAAGTCCTTAGAAGAAGTAAAAGACAAAGGAAGGAAAATTCTTTTGGACATGACTTTTATACCTATCTAGTTGAAAATGATCCAACAAGATTTCTAAAGGCTACACTAGTGTAATTTTATGTTTAGACAACGCCCTATATACATCGATTCTCGTGCAAACGAGGTAGACAGCGCCCTATATACCTCGGTTTACAAAACAACTGAGGCCTATTAATGTTTATGCCTCAGTTATATTTTCAACCGAGGTAGTAACGTTGCCAAAAACTCCAACTTTCCAACTTTTTTAAAATTCGAAAATAATGAGACAATTTTATATCTCGGGTCCCATTGAACCGAGGCATATATATGTTTACTGCAACGGGCTATTTCACCTGAGGCCTATAAGTGGCAAAAATATTCATGTTTATTCCTCAGTTTCGAATCAACCGAGGCAGTAAAGCTAGTTAGGTTTTAAAATCCCAAATCGCAACAATGTTCCAGCGTCTTCAACCTTCGAAAAACCAATGCTGGTTCAGTCCCAAATCGCGCCACCATTATTTTGCCCCTCCACCGCACTAGTTGGCCATCAAATTGGTCGTTCTTGTTGCTCCTCCGTTGTCGGTGTGAATCTCGCCCCGATTTGTATGGTTCATTTTTACGTTTTTTTTTTCGTTTTTGATTTAGCTCTATCACTTTTTTTTTTGCATTTTTTTTGTATGTTGTTTAATTTGGGTGCACATTGAACTTACTCTAGAGCAATCCGGAGATGATGAACTCATGACAGAGGTTCACATGCCTTGTCGTGAAGGGCATCGTTTAGAGTGCTACGATGTTGGGGTGCTTCAGTCGGGAAACCTTGCAAATGATGTCCAAGAGCTTTTCCTTTTCTTTGAAAGACATTTGCGCCATGTTTATATTCTTCCCGACCAAAATCTTCAACAAAAAAGAACATGTAAAAACATGTTATACAGTTTGAAAGCAACAATTTGAAACCTGAACGTGATAACTAAAGCTCTTTGGCTTCGCTGAAGCAATTAGTAGCTAACTTCACATAAAGTATATTTAATTTTGTTTTCTTTTTCGAATTTCTGATACCCATTTGGCCTCGGTTAGACAGAAACCGAGGCAATAACTATCAAATATGCCTCGGTTGATAACCGAGGCATAAAGTACTACCTTTTTACCTCGACAGTATATGCTTCGGGTGTGCACCCGAAGCTAAAAGGTGAAAATAACCGCGGTCATTTCCCTTCCCTACACTAGTGCTACAAGAGTTTCTGATGCAAAATAGTGGGATAAGGCCATTAGGACTGAAATTGAATCAATTCAGAAAAATAATACTTGGACCTTAGTAGATTTGCCTAAAGGAGCAAAACTCATTGGTTGTAAGTGGATCTTTAAGAAAAAGTATCACCAAGATGAATCCATAGATAAGTATAAAGCAAGGTTAGTAGCAAAAGGTTTCACTTAAAAACCTAACATTGATTACTTTGACACCTTTGCCCCTATGAGTAGGATTTCCTCAATTCGAGTTTTGTTAGCCTTAGCAGCCACCCATAAGCTAGTGGTACATCAAATTGATGTTAAGACTGCTTTTCTAAATGGTGATATATAAGAGGAAATCTATATGATTCAATCTGAGTAAGTACACTCAATGTCCTAATCAGGAACATTGGAATGCACTTGCAAGACTTATGAGATACTTACGAGGTTCAATGGATTATTTGAATTATTTACACCGTTTGACACATTTTCGCTTCAATGTTAACTCAAATATTATCATAAAATGCGTTTAAAATATCAAATAAATTTAACAAAATTTGGTAAGAAATACTAAATCCACGCATTTCTAAAAAAGAAAGACTAAATTGGTATAAAGTTTCAAAAAGAGACTAATTTCAAAATTCACTTAAACTTGAGGAATAAAAAACATATTTAACCCATATTATTTTTATAATGTTGATAATTTTTTTTATTATAATAAATTTGAGTGGTTAAAATAACATATGAATTATTTATTTTTTATTTTCGAATTTTATTTATTTTCATTTATATTCTTCGTTTACATAACTGTCTTTTATTTTCTCTGTTTCGTCACTAATTCAAACAATCAGGAAACAGTAATCAGGTTACTATTTGATTTTTGTAACGAGGAGTGACAATACAGCAAGGCCGGAAAAGACAGACTCCAACAATCACTTGAAAAGACTGTGATTGTCATACTGTTACGAATGTGATGAAGACTGGAACATTTTTGTTGTAGCATTGAATTGAATAAGGTAATTATTCGACTGCAATTCCTATACATTCAAGATCCGTACATTGTTTCCGTGAAAAAAATCATTGTGACGTTACATCATGCGCAGCCAAACATGTTAGAGGTAGTTTCAATGCGCAAACATTGTCGTGTTTCGAGAAACTTTTGTTCTTATATTATTCATGCACCAGTAAATATATGCTGCAACGAAGATAAAATTCTCAGATTGGGAGTATATAGGGTTTTCTTTACTAGTACAACCTACAACGTATCTGCCTTGGATTTAGAAACTTCCAACAATCCATGGAGAATATATTAAAGGTTTTTACATCATTCAATTTTTATTATTATTTTTTGTTTGCATTAGAATAAAGTGAGTTATCTGAACTGAATGGAAGTAATGCTTTATGTAGATCATGTTGTTTGACCCCTTTATGATCCTTTGAATATGGTATAACATAGGGTGTCTTTCAACAGAGGCTACATCTTACTCTAGCTAGTCTAGTAGAGAAATATGTGCCTTTCAGATGGTGATAGATGTTTGTCACCCTTTTGGTTTTCATACTACATTTCAAGAAAGGTCAAAAATGGAGAGTAGGTCCATTTCCCACATGATTCATGGATTCACATTAATATCCTCTAACATCTCTTATGGTGCTTGTAAGTAGCAACTAATAAGGATAATATGTATATAGTGTATTAGTTTGAGTTTAATTTATTTTTACAAATTTTGGTAATATATAGTTGATGTAAAATTTTGAAAATTCACTTTAAAATTATATCTTAAGTATAAGATTAAATATTTTTATGTTTTGATTGGCTTAATAAATTTCGTTAGTATAAACGAGGATATTATATTAAAAATATGTTTAAGTTTAATTTATTTTTATAAAACTAACTTATAATAAGTTTGTATTGTTTATATGATGTAAATTGATATGATTTCTCACTAATGTAAGATATATATCACCAACTTTAGTTTGGAATCCTTTTCTCTCATCTTTGATATTTTAAAAACCTTTTGGAAGAGTTGTGTCTCTTTGAAAGCTTTTGTGTCATTGTTTTTACAAGATAACATTTTTTTAAAAGGCTAAAAAAATACAATGTTCAATGGTCCTTTTTCCAGTTAGTGTTTAATGCCATACCTTCTCAAACATTCTTTCCTTGAATGTGAAGCAAAACATGTATAAATTTTGTACTTCTTGTACTGGTTTAGAAAAAAAAAAAAGAAGAAGAAACTCTTTCGTTAATAAAATAATTCATTTTTTTATCATCCATTTGGTCAACTTAGAAGTTTTTTTTTCTCAAAAGTTTATTTTAATCCTTTAAAATATATTATTATTGTAGATCGATCTTATATCCATTTATAAAATATTAACAAATGAATTGAATTGAATTTTTTCTTAAATAATAATTAGGCTTTTTGATTGAGCAATATGGCTTAATATAATCTTTTTTATCTGATGGATATAACATAAAAATATAAAATTAATTATTCATCCAGTTTTCATGAATCAGACGCACATATGTGTGTTAGAGAGAAGAGAGAATGATTTCATCATCTTTATGTAAGAGTGCTAGAGACTATAAATTACTTTGCCTAATTTTTTGGCGTAGAAAAAGCATCGAAAGACGACACAATGTCCACTCTAATCCATAGACAAAAGCCTAAAGATCTAGACTTTCTTCGAGATTAGGGATGTGTATTCCAAAATTTTCTAACATTTATTCCAAACCCAACAAAGAGTTCTTCTATTTAATCCGACAAGAGAATATTCTTATATAGTTTAGGTCGGTAAAGGAAAAGTACTAATTAAATATCGGTAGGATCATTTAATTTTCAGATGCAAGAATATTTAAATAATGGAGGGATTAGTTCTGTCACTAAATAAAGTAATACATAAAAGTTAGAATTCTATATTTTTTGAGAGAATCAAGCATGTACATCATAAAATAACCATTCATTTGTCAATTAGTTTCTGAACTTTTTCCGTATTCAGTAACTGATCTAATGTCAAATAACTGTCCTAAATAATAATAATATTTATATTAATATTAAATACATATCGTTCAAAATAAATAATTATCTACATTATAGATTTTTATGATTTCTCATGAATAACTTTTGGTGTTACTTGAAAAAGATATTTTTTAATAAAAAAAAATTTTCGAGACATTTGATCAATACACTAGTAAATCTGTTACATTTGCAATACGTTAGTTTTATAAACATTACTTAAATTTCATAAAGTTTATAGAAAAATCATTATAGTATATAGATAGAAAAGTGTTATAAAATATAAAAATTCTAATAATTATTATTTTAAAAAAATTAAATCATTAGAATATTTAACGCAAGAAAACTCAGTTTAAATCTAAAAGCGGCCTAAATGATCGAGCGTAAGTCTGGCTACGTATTTTATATAACTAATTTTTATTATACTTAATTTCTACTTTATTCTCATCCTTCTTTATTATTTCATTTTTTTTGTCTTACATAAAAATGGTGTATGTGTCGAGGTATACAAATGAGCAAATGTTCAATATCCATTCATTTTCTGAGACATGATGTGAAGAAAGGAAAAAATAAAACATAACACAATTACAATTACAATTGTATAGAAATAAGTGTTAGAAATAATCTAAAACGAATCTAAATTTCACATCAAATAAAAATAACTAAAATAAATACCATATAAAAAAAATTCATAAACCTAACACTTCAATATTTAGAATTAAAAGTGATATCATTCCAGTAAATTGAGCTAATATATAATATTTTTCTAATAATTTTTTTTGAAAGAAAAAAATAAAAATATTAATAATGATATTAAATTTAATAATTTGTGTTGATAATCAACTTAAATATTTGCGATAATAACACCAACAAAACACAACATCATAAATATAACAACAACTGAAGGGAAGATTATCCCTTCTATAAATTGTAATACACAACTCACATTTATATTTGATAGATGCACAGTTCCGAATTTGAATTAAAACATACAACAATTACATTAATAAACTGTGTAAGGTTGTTTGAGAGTAATCAGAAATCTCAAATTTAAATTTTGAAATACAATTATTAAAAAGTGTCATCATCAATAATAATCCACCTGTTTGCATCAAAACTGAGAATAGAGATGTGTGGTACGAGAACAAAACGAAGAGTGATTAGTTTTGTAAAGTTGTCAAAGAATGTCTGTCATCGGAAGCATAGTCAAAAGCACAGAGATTTTAGCAATCTCTAAGAAAACAGTGTTACTAGCACAACCACAAGGACACAAACTGCAATGTCATAGAATAGAATGTCCATTTTCTGACCATTTCGCATATGTTCACGCGAGTGAGCGCGTGTCTTTCCGAAGTCACAAAAGAGGACAAGCCATTGCTTTGTCAGTGTGTTGGACCACAGAAACCGCACCTCGGTCGCAGTGATTTGATCCTTCTGCACGCTCTTCCATGTAGCATGGGAATTTGAAGCTTTGAACATTCTAAATTCTGAATTTCTGATTGATTTCTATGTCTTTAACTCGCATGGTGTGTGGCACTGTTTCTTTTTCAATTGTTTGCGTCCAACATTGGAGTAACGGATCTCAATGCACTTCATTCGTCTACAGACATTACTGTTCTCCTTTTCTTTTTCTTCCTGAATCATGTGTGGTACTTCAATGAAGTTTACGAGGATTGGAATATTAAGGTTGTGTTTAAATACAGAGAAAAGAAAATTGAAAAAGTTGAGTAGAAATTAGTGAGAAATAGTAAAAGTGATTTAGAGTGTAATTTAATTAACTTAATAGAAGATATGATATTTATAACGTGTAAATTTATTTTTAATCTCTAAATTTTTTATGAAAAATTAGAATTCATTTTTTTTCATTTTGATAATATATTAGTGCAAAAAGAACATTTAGCATTTTTTTTATATGTGACTCTTACTATTAATGCTGCTATGCGAGGATGGATGTGCGAGGTTATTTTCCGTTTGGTTCTGTTGATTGGCAAAGATGCAGACGAGTGGATTTGTAAGAGCAAACATTTATCCATCCGTGCATCATTCAAAGAGATATGGGAGGATGTACTGTAGAGGAACGATACAATAACAAAATAACCTTCACTTTATTTTGAAATTAGTTGTGCAACGTTCAATATAATCTCTAACTTCTTCCTTGTTTTATACTCTTATCAAAAGTTATATTTTAAAGGATTTAATATGTTAAATGTTAGTTGTTATGTATTTTTAGTCAAGTATGATGTTTAAGAAGATAAAATGCTTAAAACTTATAAAATACATTTTTGACATTTATTTTATATATGTGCAAAATATATAAATTGTTATTTTATATTTGCGTTGAATGAATATTTTGGTTAACTAATTGTTTTAGTTAACTATTTCATTTAATTGTTTTGAGGATAGAACACATTTTCTCTTATTTGAAGATAGAACATTTTTATTTAATTATTTTGGCATTTAATTGTATGGATATTCTAATTTATTTGAATTTCACTTATTCATATGTAATTATATTCTTTTTTCATTGTAGGTACCGAATGTTGGAAGTAGTGTGCCATCTCCACATGATATATGAAGATCAAGTGGTGGGAGCAAAACAACTTAGAATTAGCACCGCAAGTTTTATAATTGTCTTATGAAATTTTAATGTTTTTTTTGGATGATGGAATATATTTTGGTACTTTGGTGTAATTATGTTATGTTGATAATAAAATAATTTAGTCTATTAATTTCTTTTTTTATAGTATTATAATTTTTTATATATTTTAAATTATCAGCAAAAATAAATTTTATTAAATTATGAAAGTATCAATGCAGGTGGAAAATAATAAATAATCAAATATTAAAATCATGACACTTGATAATGACGTAATTTATCTACAAATTAATTATAACAGTGACAATTAAAAATATCATGATATAATGATAATAATATTAATTTTAAATGTCATTTTTTTATTGAATTTTGTTTTCTATTAAAAATATTACGTCAGTTTTAATTGACGTTATTTACCTCTTTAAATCGTCATTGTATACATAGTATAAAATGACGGTTGTTACGGTGGTTCATCTTAAACGGTCACATAATACTTTGTGACGGCAAGAATTACGACGTTTCTAGAAAACGTCGCTCAAGTAAATAACGACAGTTAAAAATGACGTAAAATACAAAAATAATTGTCGCTACTTACACATTTTTTTGTAGTGATCCTAAAAATAATAGTCCAAAACTACTGATAGGATGTTATATAATTACTACCTAAAAAGCATTCATAAGGTATATAAATAATCATCCATAAAAAGTAATACTATAACCAAAATAAATTCAAATTCAGTCCAAAAACATAAGCTAAAAAGAGCAATAAGTATAGAGTTTTTCAAAAAATAACGAGTAGTAAAATACTAACTAAAACCTAAACAGTTGCACCATCACCCTCACCTCCTGCTAGACTAACACCTGATTCCTCACCTATTCACACCAGCTAATGATGACCATTGTAAAAGGAGAAAATAATACAAGTCAGTACTGTAGCAAGCCCTTTTCACGACAATCAAAAGTGGTGTGTGAAGACGGTTCCCGAATCATTGTTGTACTGGTCGTTGTTAAGAGCATAAAAAAATGATGACGGTCCCAAAGTCGTTGTCGTATTGGCTATATGACCATGATAGTTAAGAACGTTGTATGTCGTAACCTAAATCGCGATAGGATGGCTAACTCAAAAAAATAAACGTATTTTACAATAAAATACCTTTTTTGGAGTCGCCCTCATAGTTTATTTAAAAACTATGGAAAACTATAAAATAAAACATGTGGTCTGTGAAAATTTGGATATTAAACCCAAGAGTCAGTAATGTTGTAGGGAAGGTATTAGCATCCTACAACGCCCGCCCGAAGGTGGTACCTTTAACTAGATATACAAAGATGATGTGGTTTTCAAGATGTTCAATTTTCTCCAAAAGTAATATTTTCCCCAAAGACCTCTGAGCCCTTGGTGCCTAGCGGTGAGAGGCTTCTGCCAAACAGTCTGCAACTTAATTTTTCCTGGCAGCGCTTAGGAAGCGCCAGGCAATAGCGCAGTAGACATGGTTATTTCTATGATTGGGTGCGTAGTCTACAAGGCTTTGGATGATGTCTTAAGTATGAAATTTGCTGAAGAATTCCTTGATTTGTGGCTCGGAATGACATTCCTTGAGTTATGACTCAGAATGTAGGGTAAACAGGTAGCGATCCCTGGTTGTGGCCTAGTGATATTAATTAGTAACCGGTGTGAGTGTGCGAATTGTGGCTCGTACGGAGAGTCTCCACTTTATTAGGAAATCACGGGTTGTGGACAGTGATATTGTTAATCTTGTGTCAAAAGTATGAATTGTGGTTTGTATTGGGAACTCCACCTGGCGTTACGGATGGTGGTTCGTAACAGGATGGTCTCGCACGTGTATCTACGAGTTGTGGCTTGTAGATGGTGGAACCACGAGTTGTGGCTTGTGGTAACAAAAGACATCTTAAGGTCATCATCTAAGGATGTAGAACATGGATGAACATTGATGAGTTCAGGTTTTTGCCCTCATTTAATGTATAAATTTGGGATATTTAATTGAATTTCAATGCTTAAAAGATTGATTTAATCAGGATTTGTGATTATTGGATTTATTGAGTTTGTAAGTTAAAAATGGCGTAAAAAGTAATTTTAGTTGCATAAAACATTATTAGATATTCTAATGTTTGTTGATGCAGCTGAAGTTTAATTTAGGTCATAATAAGTGTGGATTTAAAATATTCAAAGTTACAAAATAAAGTCCAAAAATCAATGAATTCTGGAAAGAAAAAGTTCAGGAGCTAAATGTGCCCCCAATTTTTATTTTATACAATCCTCCTACAAGTGGGCCACTTAAAAACCTATTATGCACCTCTAGTTTTTACTAAGTTGCACTCCTCCTACCACTTAAACCTAACTCAACCAGATCGTGCCATGTGGCAATCCTTCACTAACTAAACTGGCCAATCGCAGCTTGCTGTAACATCCTGGTCGGATATTATTAATTTTAAATAATATAAAATAAAAGAAATAATAAAGTCACATTTATTTCAATGTATTTCCCAAAACACGGGAAATTAAAAACATTTATTAAACTCATCTAATTAAACAATAGTGTTCCAATAATCCATACTAGTTCATATTCCAGTAAAAATGCGGTTTACAAAAAATATGAAATTAAAATGATAGTAAACTTCCATAAAAAGCTTTCCCACGCTAGCCCCTCTCCGGCTCTATGCCTCACCAGTATCACCTGGAACGTCATCTACTCCCGTGTGACAAGTCACACGATCATCGCCACACACACATAAAAAGAGTGAGCTAATAAACAGTTAACATATAAATTAATAAAATCAAGATACACCCAACTATTTTATTCTAGTTAATTCTTGACCAAGACCTTATTACCCCAAGGTTTTTAAACCTGCAAGTCACACAAATAATTGACCATGGACTCAAGATATATGATGCTTCCACGAACCTGTCCGCTCGTGGTCCTGCCTTTATGAACCTCCCCGCTGGTAGTTCAACTCTACGAACCTCCCCGCTCGCAGCAGCTCTCAAGTGTGAGCACGGAACATACGAACCTCCCTGCTCGTATCCCCACACGAGAGCATCAGGATATGAACTTCCTCGCTCCTATCATCACGTGTTCACCACCAGCCATGAACCTACCCGCTCATGACACAATCAGCATCTCCTGGTCCAAGTCTCACATCACAACATGAAAACAAAAATTAAGAAATCCAACAAAAATATTTTTTTGCTTTCAATAAAACATATTGACATTGGATTTTGAGATTTGATTCAGTAATTGGGATGGTCATAATTCTAGGAAATAAAAGTCATGTGCTATGAGTGGATTGTTTCTATGGTTTACTAATTGAGTTGATTTGAGAGTTTTCGGAATAAATCTTTTATGAAAGAGTTTTGACCTTGTGAGTTTTGAGTTTTATTGTAAAGGATGGACTACCATGTGTCATTCCTATTGATGCTGAGTGACTTGCTCATGTTTTGTTTATACTCAAATGTTTAGCTTGATTCTTTTGTTTTGCATCTTAGGTGAATATGCATGATTTGATATGATTGAGGCATTTATTATTTTTAGCTACTTGGCCAAATAATCCATCCTTGATATTGATCCATTGGTAGTCCATTTGAGCTTTAAATCTCTTTTTCTTGTTTTAAGCCCATAAAGACCATGTTTTTCCCTACCTTAGGAAGAAAGAAGGAGCTAGTGGATTATGTTGAGATTGGTTGAGAAATAAAGTGTGAGGGTGAGTATCTCACCCACAAAATTATGAAAATGGATTATGTTAAGATTGGTTGAGAAATAAAGTGTGAGGGTGAGTATCTCACCCACAAAATTATAAAAATGGCAAAAGGAAAAATGGTTGATGAAAGAGTGTTCAAATGAATGATTGTTTTCCTAGAAAGAGCAACAAAAGGTAAAAAAAAAAAAGGATTGTTTTTGAAACTATATTCCATAATTCTTTCTACATTATTATTTCAAAACCCAAAAAAAAAATCCTCAAATTTTTCCTAGCTTTACCTTGGCCCCATTATAACCCGTAAAAAGTCCTCTGGAGTGCTTGGCACCTTGCGGCGAGAGGCTTCCGCTAGACGGTCTGCAACTTAATTTCGCTTGACAGAGCTTAGGAAGTGCTAGGCGATAGCACAATGGACATGGTTGTTTCTATGGATGGGTGTGTGATCTACAAGGCTTTGGATGATGTCTTAGGTATGGAATTTGCTGAAGCATTCCTTGATTTGTGGCTCGGAATGACATTCCTTGAGTTTTTTCTCAGAATGGAGGGTAAACACATGGTGATATTAGTAACCTGTGTGAGTGTGTGAATTATGGCTCGTTTAGAGGGTCTCCACTTGATTAGGAAATCACGGGTTGTGGCCAATGATGTTGCTAATCTTGTGTCGAGAGTACGAATTGTGGTTTGTATTGGGAACTCCACCTGGCGTTACAAATGGTGGTTCGTAACAGGATGGTCTCATGCGTGTATCTACGAGTTATGGCTTGTAGATGGTGGAACCACGAGTTGTGGCTTGTAACAGCAAAAGACATCTTAAAGTCATCATCTAAGGACATAGAACGTGGATGGACATGATGGTGGTCATGTTATTTGGAATTAGAGAATAGTGGTTCTCCGATAAGTGTGTGTGCCCACTTTCTTTGATTATGAGTTAATTATGTTTTTAGCTCATCTTATCTGCTTGTATTTGGCGATGATTCTGTAATTCGTTACACAAGAGCAAATGATGTTTCAGGTAGAGCTGGTGACACTTAGTGTTGGAGTGGGGCAACATGGAAAAAGCTTTTATGGATAATTTTTTTTATGTGTTTGTAAACAAAGATTTTACTCAGCTTTTGGAGATGTAAACTTTCCGTTTAACTTTTTTTTAATCTTGGCACGTATTGAAGTTTAAAACTTTCCTATGTTTTGAGAGAGATGTTATAATAAATGCGGTTTTGTATTTCTATATTATTTTTTTTATTTAAAGTTAGTAATATCTAGCCAGAATGTTACACAAGACAATAGAGCCTAGATGTGACTAGAGTCCACTGTGAAAGTCAACTCAACTAGATTTTCTATTCTTGCGAACATGGTTTAGGAGATGTTAGTCATTCCTATTTCTATCGTAGCCATTAGAGTTTGCATTCAGTACAAGAGGAAGGGTGGTTAGTCCTTATCGTAGTTGCCTAACACTTAGAATAGTGGAAGTACTTGTTTGCACACAAGATTGGTTGAGAGGAATACCTTTCTCTATACCTTTTTATAAGGATCCTAAAGAGCTTGATAAATTTGAGCAAGGTGAGTTTATATGAAAACTTTATATATTTTGTAGTTTATATTTTAAGTTTTTAAAAATGATGATTTTCTTTGTAGATATAACATCTCAAGATGAAGTGGAACCTTCAAGTGCTATTAATTTAGATGATTGAAGATATATTAATATTTTGATGTTGTTTATGGGAGAACTTATGTATTAATATTTTGATTTTGGTGTATTAAAGTATTATGCAAGTGATGCTTGTTTTGTTGAGAAATGGATTACTTTGCTTGTCTTCAATAGGATTCTTGAAATACAAATTTTGCTCATGTTGTGTACGATCTTGTAGTTTCCTATACACTTTCAAGTATATTTCCTAAGCACTTTAAAAGTTTGGTTCAAAAATTGTATAATTAAGTTAAAAAATAATGCGGTTCAGTTCAAAATTAGTGCAATTCAATTCAAATTTACAATTCAATTCAAAATTAGTGCAATTCGGTTCAAAAATAGTACAGTTCTGTTCAAAATTAGCGCAATTCAATTCAAAAATAGTGTAGTTTGGTTCAAAAATAGTGCAGTAAGTTCAAAATTAATACATTTCGGTTCAAAAATAGTATCGGTTCAAAAATAGTATAATTAGGTTCAAAATTAGTAAAATTTAGTTCAAAATTAGCACAATTTAGTTCAAATATAATGCAGTTTAGAAAATAATTCAGTTCGTAGCAGTTTAGTTAAGTTCATATTGCAATGCAATTCAATTCAGTGCAGTTTAGTTCAATTTTTTAGAATAAAAAAGAGTTGAGTTCAATTCGTCTCAACTATTTTTCAGTTCAATTAAAGCGAACTAGTTCAATGTAGTTTGTAATAGTGCAGTAAAGTTCAATTAATTATGCCTAACTTTAGATGACGCGGATGACCATATAAGCATCCAAAAACTTATGTTTAAAAATATTTAGACAAAATAGTTGAATACCAGACGATGCAGACGACCATACAAATATCCAAAACATTTATTGAGAATGTCAAACGATGCAAACAACCATCAAAACATCCAAAAACTTATCTTTAAAATATATTTGGATAACAAGATCGAATACTAAACGATGCAGATGACCATACAAACAAGGGCGACTCAACGGTTTGGAAGACCTAAAACAAACTTAAAAAATGAGGCTTTTTATTTAAAATTTATTTTTTGAGCTTTTTTTATGCAAAATTATTTATTAAATTGTCATAATTAATTTCATATAACATTTATTTCCCCATAGACAATAGGACTAATCCGTTTAATCTTTCTTGAGATCTTGTTGGTCTTAAATAAATTTTTATTATCTTTAGCTTTTAGAAACTTCTTTCGGCCGAAACAACTTACACTATAATTATTAAGATTATTCTATAAGTTATATATGCATTTGGAAAAGAATTTATTCTTTTTGTATAATTAAAAATGTCAATTGGTTTATCATTTTTCAAACAAATAATTTCCCTTAAGATATTTAATTCTGAAAATAAATCAAATCCATCAATATTCAACAAATTATCATGTTTTAAAGATTTTTCAAGGTTTAAGCATTTTTCTTTCAAAAATGAAATATCTACACACCGTAATACACAAGACATTTGCTCTTTTTTGTTCATAGCTCCTTTTTGTTATGCAATTAAAGTCTTAATTCTTCTTTTCTTTTGAATTATTGAATAGCCTAATTCAAATTTTCTAGTTGACATATCTATATATATTTATATGAAATAAAAATGATAATCTATAAAATACTACTAAAGATAAATATATAAAATAAATGAATTAAAACAATAAAATCTGGTTGTGGTTTTCAAGAAAATAAACTTGATAGTAGACTTGCAGTATCTTGATGTCTCAAGTCTCTTTTTCGTTCTTAAGTCTCAACTTTTTCACAAACTTGCAAAATTTTTTATTTTAAGATTAATCATTAATAAAAATAATTAAAAAAATATTGCTCTTCTAAACTCGATAGTAAGTCTTTTTTTTTTCATAAACTTGAATTATCTTTCTACAGAAAACTCAACTTTGAATTATGCTCTAATTAATCTATTATTAACCAAAAGACTAAACCATAATCTAATTAATAGTTTTGTAAAAAAACTTCAGTTTCTCCTAAAGATATATTGAAAAAAAAACTTTATAAATCTAAAAGTACCGAAAAACAAAACTAGGCAAAAGAAACACATTTCTAATTCTAATGTAAATCCAAAACAGAATAAAAATAACAACAACATAAATAGAAAGAAAAAACATACTAATCAGAAATGAGTATGAAAATATTGGTATACACGGACAACATGAGATTCAAGAGATTTAAGGATGTAATATGCCAATACCCTAGAAAAAAAACTATTAGAAGAGAATAAAGTAAGGAGAGGTAAGGAAGTCATAGAGAGACGGAAAAAAAAAATATAATCTAGATTGATTATAATAGAGTAAAGATAACTAATCATTCTCTTTCTTGTAAACAAAATTATAATTTACTAAAAATATATTTTAACTCATTAATTATCATTTTTATTAATAATAAAAATTAACATACATTAATAATAATTTAATTAAATTTTATTTCCAAACATAAACTTATAATTAATTTAATAGAACTATAATAATAATAAAATATTTTTTGAGGTTTTTTTTATCTTAAAAATAATTTTATAATTACTTTAATAGAAATATATTAATTAGTACTAAACAAATTTTGAGGCTTTTTTTTTAAATATAATTTAATAAAAAAAAATATTAGTAGTAAATTTTTTTTTTTTTTAAACCTTCTTATCCCTGATGTCTAAAATGAGTATTTTACTCATTTTATCCTTAAACCGTCCAACATTAAGATTTCTCACCTTTTAAAATGTATAAATATAAAATTATAATGTGAGAAAGGAAAAAGAAACCCGAAGTTAAAATATTTTTAAGATAGACATTACATCGCATCGAGGGTAAAGGTAACAAAATAGAACCCGGTAAGTGTTTGCAACTTAGCGCATTCGTATCAAATTAAATAACTCCAAACACAATTAAATCAAACATCAGTTTAACCCAGCATCTCATATAAACATCACAACCCAGTTACGAACCGAAACCCAATACCAAACGCCAAACAGAATCGACTTAAACCCAAAATCATAAAGTGCATGCATAGGTTATAAAATTTTTTCAACAAAAACAACTCGAATGCTCACTCAAAGTTAATCAATAAACCTACAACCGCAATTCAATTTTTTAACAGCTCATGATACAATCAATTCGAATCCCAATCAACTTCAAACGTCGAATCCAAATAATAATCAAAACTTAGAAGAAGGGAGAATAAGAAATGGACCTCTCGTCTGACAACGTTTCATGAGGAAGTGACGAGGATCAATACGGCTGGTGGCACGATTAAAGCTTATGGTTATAGTGCACGACGACGAAGCAGAATAGCCAACGAATTGCACAGAGATGCTCGCGGTGGCTCCTGTTCCCGCTGCCGGAAATCCAAGCTCGGTAGAAATCCGCTGGCGTAAGCAATGGTGGGCTTTGTGTGAAATGTGAAAGAGTGGAGAAGGTGAGCCCGTGGTTTTCTTATTTTGTTGGTGCGTAAGATAACTGATGATGATGAAGATTGAGCGTTCGGATTCTCTCAATGAGGGTTCCGTGTTATGTTAGCGTGAGTGGTGAGTGAGTCCTGTGAGGTGCGTGAATGGCGTCGGTGAGTTAGTGGTGTATGAGGGTTTAGGTGTGGGGAGTGTTAGGTGTTTGTTCTCTCGGGAGAGAGAAGGAAAATGACACGTGGCATCCAAACATCGGAAAATGCATTTTAGAGTGAAGAAATAAAAAAACAGGGGTGTAGGTACCAAATGAAAATTGGGCTCTTGAAAAAATGGGAAGGTGGTAAGAATAAAAAATATAAGGTGTGCTTAGGTGAAAAAGAGAATATCATTTTTAACAAACATTGGCAAAAAGACAGGCCCAAAATGATTTCTTCCTATTTTTTTAATCCATTTTTTACAAACTTTATTTAACTTAATTTTACTTCTTTATCATTATTTTTCAATTTACTATTTTTATGATTTTTTAAAATACATTTTATTTCTCCAAACAAAATCAGATGTTGATACTGTCGTTGAAATTCGTCCCAATGTTGAAACTGACACAAAAGTAATGACGATTTGGGCCTAGACTGTCGTTATATATCGACATTTTTAAAATACCTAACCGACTAAACCACGACAGTTTGTTCATTGAAAATTGTGGAAATGGAATATACAACGATGATTATGGTCAAAACCATCATTATATATTGGTGGAATTACGGATTAACCCAAACTTGTAATCAAATTCCAAATTCCAAATAGAATTCTATATAGTTCAGTAATATCTAGAGACAATTCCAAATATTAAATGATCCCTAATTGTTACAAATAACTAATATGATAAAATTAGTATAAACTAAATCTAACTCTCACTAACTTTAACTCTCTCTAACTCTAGATAATACTTTGCCTATGCTTGTTTAATATAAGTTAATGCTCCTGAGTCCATTGGACCTGGGTCATTGAATTTTTGTAAAGGTATAGGAGAAGTTAATAGTAATACATATGAAAATTAGTTGAAGTTAAAATTAGTACATGAGAAAAGTTAGTGTCAACACCCAATTTCGTCCGGGTGAATAAATTTATTTTCGAAAAAAATAAAATAAAAAATAAAAAAAAGGTTTTTTAGTTAATGGAAAATAAAAAAAAAATGTGAAACAAAATTTTCTTCAGAAAGATTTTCAAACATCAACTTTAAAAAAAAAAAAAAAAGAGAAAAAAAAAAGAAGAAAACAAAAAAAAAGAAGGAAGAGCCCAATTTGTTTTTAATTTTCATGAGCCCAATAACTCAAATATTTTCTACCTTTGTTCCTGATAGAGAAATTAATTATATAATAATAATTAGAAGCAATATCTCTTCTCTCTTCAAATGGTAGGAATCAATATTATTAATTGGGATTATTTTTGTGCTCTGATTTGTTATTGATGATGATTGATTTTGTGCTCTGATTTGCTGCGATTTGATACTCATAATTTGCTATTATCATGACCAATTCCTTCCTTATATTGTTCGTTACAATTAAGACTAGGATTGCATTGATATTTCAAGGTGTGAGTATAAATACGCACTCTGTCATACCGAAAAAGATACTCTCGACACTTCTTTAATTCTTTCCCATCACCACTCCCACATACGCACCTCCTTTTTATCTCTCTTTAAAAAATATATTGAAGGAGGTAGAAAAAAAAAAGAAAAAAAACATTCTCTACACCCTCTCATTACCACCCACATAGACACCTCTCATCTTTATCTTTATTGGAAAAACAAACACAAAAATATTAGAAAAGGAAGCAAAAAAAAAAAGAAAAGAGAAAAGGTGAGGAGATATTGGAAATTTTTTAAGGTACGTCACTCTCAATTCTTTCATTTTTTAATTTAGTTTTTTTCAATTTTCATTTTTTTTAATCATAAAAAAATATTTTTTTTCCTTTCTTTATTGTCTGCCCGACCACTCGTGTCGCATGACATACAATTTAGACTTTTGTTTTTCTAAAAATATATAGACATGATCTAAAAATAAAAAATAGCTTTATTTGTTTACTCTTTTATATCTATTTGGTTGCTCACGTCGCAATGACATCCACAACTACTTTAAAATATCTTTAACAAAATATTAAAAATTTATAAATGATTAAAGAAATATAAAATAAACAAAAGATTAGAAAAAAAAGAATTTATTTCAAGTGTCTATTCGGTCGCTCGCGTCGTGTGACACCAATTTTAAAACAATACTAAAATTTAAATAAAAAGGTTTTCAAAATTATAAAACAAATTAAATCATTTTTCAAATATTTTTCCAAATAGCTTTTTCAAAAAGAACTACGTAACCCTGATTCTCCATTCACATGGAGATACGTAGGAGCGAGGATTAATCCTCGTCGGGTCCAAAAAATCAAAAAAATAGTTTTGCTTTTTGTACATTCTTTTATTAATATTTTTGGGGAAAATTAAATATTGAAGGAAAAACCAAAATTTTTTTGCACATTTAATTAAAGGTACCGTCTTAGGACGGGCGTTGTGGGGTGCTAATACCTTCCCCACGCGTAACCGACTCCCGGACCCAAATTCTGGTTTTTTGCAAACCTTGCTTTTTTTTATGATTTTCCATAGTTTCCTATAATAACTATGGTGGCGACTCCAAACTCTATTTTTACAAATTTTTAATTTTTGGTTCGTCGTCCCGTCACGATTTCGATTGCGACAATTAGCATATTCACCTATTCTCAATACCAAAATATTGAACAAGACACTTATTCTTAATATTCAATAAAAGGCATATCTCTAATTTTAAATAATAAAAACTAAGTATAGTTAATTTACAAAACTAATTATAGATAAAACTAATAAAAAATAATTACAAAAATTACAAAATAACTTACCTGTGGAAACGAAGGGGGCACTACCATGGGAAAGGAGCAACAATGGCGCTAAAAGAAATGTGGGAGGGAGGAACAACGAACCAGAACGAGCAATGGCTATGGGTTTAGGAACAAATATGTTTTGGACAAAACCAATGATGGTAGTGGTGACACGAGCATCAATGGCGACGCATGCAGCGGCGACAAAACGAGCAGTAGTGACGATGAGAGCAAATGATGAGGAACTTTGCATCGACTTCACAGCGAGATGGAAGCAACGTCAATGGTAGACCAGCGACAAGGCTAATGGTGGAGGTCTATAGAGAGCTGAGGAAGGAAGAAATTGAACAATGCTCACAAAAGGGGAAGTGAATTCACCTTAGATATTTTATTTAATATTTTTAAATAATAATCTTATTTAATTATATCAGTAAGTATCACAATATAATATTTGCCAAATCCTTTTAAATCTGGCAATATCTCTTCTTAAATCTTTTTAGATCTCCACAACAATAAAATATATCTTGAAGACATTGGATTATTTAGGAGATAATTAGAGGATATTACATTATCAAAAAGAAGATTATAGCAATAGAAAAATCGAAAACAAATTTTAGTCGAATTTCTATATAAAGAGACTTAGGGAACACATTAGGGAAGCTTAGGAATCGATTAAGGGGGTCTAATTTTTTCCTTTATCTCGTATTTCACATTCTACTCCCTCTCTTTTTCCATTTTTATGTTATTTCTACATTCAATGGAATGTTAAGCCTACGAGAATGATTCTACGGTAACTTCTTAATGGATTATGAGGTTAGAATTTAATAATTGGTTTGTTGTTTTGATTATTATTGAGATTTATATTTGTCTATGTATTTTGTCTCTTAATCGTAAAAACAATGATTTTTACATTGTAGCAAGTTAGCATAATGTTAAATCAACACAACATATCAATCATATGTGTCCAAGGGTTTTTAATTTTAATTGAAAATGTACTTTGATTAAAGTTAAAAACTTTCATGTGATTGAATTATTTTTTGTCAATAATTGAGAATGTATTTTGATTAAAGGTGAAAACTTTAACAATTAGTCTATAATTGAGAATGAATTTGGTTAAACTTAGGTTGACTTTACCTTTTCTATTTGGTTGGTTACTATCTCGCAATACTAAAGTTGTTATACTTTAATAGCATTAATTTGATCATGTCAACGATAATGTTATCACAAGGCTAGACCATTAAACTCTTCTGTACATCTCAATTTTAGTAAGGAAATTTAAACCGAATTTGAAATTAAACACATAAGACACTACTATAGCAATGCTTATCAACCACGGCTAACCAAAGCCTATAAAGGTGGTTCCAAATCTGTCGTAGATTAAGTCGTCGTTAAAAGCAACCAAAAACAACGACAGTTTTATAACCGTCGTCATTATTAACTAATACGACGACGGTTTGAAGAGTTGTCATTGAACTATGAACAACAACAATATGGGCTTGGACCTGGACCAAAAGCCTAAAGAGTAACGACAATGGTTTTGGCGCCAACCATCACGAATAAGACTTCTTTTAACGAAGATTATGGTCATAATCGTCGTTAATTAGTGCTTTTTTTTAAAAAGTGAGCTTTGTTTAATGTCTTATCCGAACCTGTAATTCAAAAAAACAGACCCAATCCAAAAACAAAATTTCAATTCAGAGAAAGTGCCAATCCAGACAGAGTTCCAATCTAAACAGTTCCATCAAAGTTACAAATAACTTATATGACAACATAAGTCTAACAACATAAGTTTGAACTACCTCTAAGTGTTACTAAACCTAACTCTCACTAACTACAAATAGAAAGTACTTCGCCATGCTTTTTGAACATAAGCTATTGCTCCTGAATCCATTGGACTTGGGTCATTGAACTTCTGCAAAAGTGTTGGAAAAAATTAATAACAATACATATGTAAATTAGGTTAAGTTAAAAATAGTACATGAAATAAGTTAGTATATTACCGCATCCCAACCACTTTCATAATTGCCTTGAACAATGGCTTGTTCATGTTCATTGTTGGTCTCCTTTTTACCATGTAGCATAACATGCCAATATTCAGATGTAGGATCGACTACATAGAAGACTTGTGCTACTTGATATGCCATAATAAATGGTTCATCTACATATGCTACCTTTCGAAGTCAACCAATGTAATTTCTGATTCATCAACTTTCACACCAGTTTTATTATCAACCCATTTGCATTTGAAAACAGGTATAGAGAACTTGGTATAACTAAGTTCCCAAATCTCTTGTACAAAACCATAATATGGCATGGATCCTACAATAGGATTATGATCTTTTGAAGTTGAGAATTGCAATGACTCTGCCTCTAAAGTGACTCCACTATTTTGCACGGTACTTTTATCATCCTAAGACTTTGTATAAAATAAAGTTCCATTGATTTCATAGCCAGAACAACATAAAACATCAATCTTTAATCCATTTGCAAGCCAGGTTAATGTTTCAGATGCAGATGGGTCCTTAATGATTTGTTCTTTAAACCAAGTCATGAAAGTTTTGTTATGCTCCATCAACACCCACCTCTTTGATTATCTTGGGTTTTTTTCTTTCACAATGTCTTTGTGTTTAGTTAAATATGGTATGACTTCATGTGTTATTTAATATATATATATATATATATATATATATATATATATATATATATATATATATATATATATATATATACAAATGTGCTTGCATAACCTCTTTTCTTGATTTGCTTTCCACATGTACACCGCTTAAAGACTTTTCCATTGTTCTACGTAAGGGCCAACAATTGTCAAACACTCCTATAAAATTTGCTTTGGACATGTACTCTAAACAAAAATCAATGGCTTCCTCTACAATGTATCTTTCAATGATTGAAGTTCTGGACGATATTGATTCTTCACATATCCCTTCAAGATCTTCATATATCGCTTCACTAGGTACATCCATCATAGATAAACTAGTTCACACAATCTGATTTCTCTTACAAGATGAACGATCAAATGCACCATGATGTCAAAAAACGATGGAGGAAAAAACATCTCTACTTGACATAAAACAATAACAATCTCTTGTTGAAGTTCCTCCAAATTTTGAGGGTCAATAAATTTCTTGCATATGAAATTGAAAAATGAACACAATCGAGTTATACTAAACCTCACATTTTTTGGTAAGATACCATGTATGGCCATAGGCAATAATTGTTGCATTAAAACATGACAATCATGACTTTTTTAGCCAATTAGTTTCAGATCTTGCATGGATACAAGTTTACTTAAAGACATCGACAGATGGTTTGTTTTCTCCTTTTCGACAAAGTATAACATGTTGTTAGCAAATAAGTTCGCTTACCAACTTCCTTTGGTGTTAATTCCTTTGTATATTCATTTCAATCATATCCAAACGAGCATTGACGCCATCCTTCGTCTTCCCTTTTATATTTAGAAGTGTTCCAATTAAACTATCACACACAATCTTTTCAACATGCATCACATCTATACAGTGTCGCACATCTAACTTGGACCAATATGGAAGATAAAAAAATATTGACCTCTTCTTCCATATATTAGTCACAATGGCTTTCTTTTTTTTTTCCAAAATCTACATGAAGACCTCTCACCTTGTCATAAACATGAGCACCAGTTAATGGAATTGGAGAAATGTCATGTTCTTGGTGTCCATTGAAGGACTTTTTCAATCTACGATACAGATGAAATGGATTTAGAAATCTACAATGTCGAAGATAAATTGTTTTCCTCCCATGCTTTAACTGTTCATGTGATGTGTTTTCTTCACATATCGGACATGCTCTATGACCTTTCACACTATAACCTGAGAAATTTCCATACACAGGAAAGTCATTGATAGTACAAAATAACATGGCATGCATTTGGAAAGATTCATTGGCAAACCCATCAAAGACTTCAACCCCATCATCCGATAACAACTTTAAGTCCTCAATCAATGGACTAAGATAAACATCAATATCATTCCCTGGTTGTCTTGGACCAGAAATCATCATAGATAACATCATGTACTTTCTCTTCATACACAAACTAGGAGGCAAGTTATAAATCATTAACAAAATGAGCCATGAACTATGATTGGTACTTAAATTCCCATAAGCATTCATTCCATCTAAAGCTAGTGCAAGTCCCAAATTTCTTGATTCATTACCAAATGTAGGAAATTCTTTATCAAAGTTTTTCAATTGCATAGAATTTGTAGGATGACGAACTAGTCCATCACATCTTTGTTGATCAGCATGCCATTTAAGGTTTTTGACATCAGTTGGATTTGCAAACATATATTTAAACCTTGGAATTATTGGTAGATACCAAACAACCTTCGAAGGATGGTTGTGCTTTGTGACCTCATCAATATTCCCCTTATCACCTATTTGACCTTATAACGTGATAACCCACACTTGGGATAACTTCTTAACTCTGCACTAGTGTATTTTAGAGCTTTTACAGCGCTGTATATGCCTCGGTTCATGCGGACCCGCTGCATAAAAGCACGCGGTGGCAGTTTTGTAATTAAATTGAACTTTTATGCCTCGGTTGTCATAATAACCGAGGCATATAGTGCTAAAAAAATTTGACTCAGCGCGTTGACCACTAATTTAATTTATTTATTTTTTTCACTGACACAATATGCCTCGGTTCTCTCTTAACCGAGGCAGTAGAGACAATTAATTATTTTGACCACTGCGTTGACCCCCAATTTGAAATTTTTTTTTTACTGAAGGTATATGCCTCGGTTCTTTAATAACCGAGGCAGTAAGTGTAATATATGCCTCGGTTCAGCGCCTACCCGAGGCAGTAAGTCTAATATATGCCTCGGTTTCGAATAACCGAGGCAGTATCTCTTCGTAGGGTTAAAAAACCCCAATTCCTTTGTTGTTCTGCGATTTCATCTTCTCCGTTCTTCTGCGAAATCGTCTTCTCCGGCCAACCTTCATTTCTCCGACGAGCAACACCACCTTCACGCACAGGTCCCATCATCCGGCGCACCTCCGACGCTCCAGCGCGGCTCTGCGCCACCGTCCCGACGCTCCAGCGCCGCGGCTTCTTCTTCTTCGACCAACCACCACCGCACTGCTCCGCCCTTCTCCGACGACCAGCGCAGCTCTGCGCCACCGTCCCGCACACCTCCGACGTTCCAGGGCATCGTTTTGTCGCAGCACCGCACCGCCGCGGCTTCTTCTTCTTCTTCGACCAACCACCACCGTTGCTGCACCTTTGAGGAGTCGTGCACTGCCACCGGAGCCGCAGCGTGTTTGTTCTTTGAGCAACCATCACCAACGGCTACTGCAATTCTGTTCGAGGAGGTTCTTCCGGTGCCGTTGCCATTGCCTCCATTCAATCCACCGCTCCTTGGTATGTTTATTTTTACGATTTGGATTATTTTTGGATCCGCTGGATTTAATTTTTTTGGATTGCTTGTATGTTTTTATATTTTCAATCTTGAATTTGAGATTATTAAAAATATGGAAGAAATTTTGGATTGTTTGTACTAGAAGATAATTTGGATCCTAGGAGTTAGTATGTATCAATTTCATGAGAATTTATTTTAAACTTTTGACAGTGTTGACGTAGTATCCCTGTTGTCCGACTGTGGGTACTGAAATTTTAAAGATTACTGAAATTGTGAACAATTTCAGTATATAAACGTATGGATCGAGACTGGATTTACTTGCCACGCATCAGTGTTGAGTATGAGAAAGGAGTAGAAGAATTTATACAATTTGCGCAACGTTATGAAGGTAGAAGTGATGATGAAGTGAAGTTTAGATGTCCTTGTGTGAATTGTTTGAATGCGAGAAAGTTGAATGCAACTGCAATTAGGGAACATCTTATTTGCGATGGTTTCCTTCCAAGTTATACAATATGGACATGGCATGGCGAATTAATAGACTTTCCAACTGTCTCCCGAACTGAAAATTTTGTGGATTCCATCGTGGAAGATCAACATGAAGAAGACAAATTAGAGGACATGATTCGTGATGTTGGCGCTGAAGCTTTTGCCCAAGCGCACGTGTATGAGACAATCTCTACTGATTCAGAGACTCCGTTGTATGTTGGTTCAACTAAGTTTACAAGGTTGTCAGCGGTGTTAAGATTGATGAATTTGAAGGCGACTAATGGGTGGACCGATAAGAGTTTCACAGAATTATTAGTGTTGTTGAATGAAATGCTTCCAGATGGAAATACACTACCCACTCGCAACTATGATGCCAAAAAAATTCTTTGTCCGATGGGTATGGAGTATAAACGGATACATGCATGTCCTAATGATTGCATACTCTATAGGAAAGAATTTGAAGGATTGAAAAAGTGTCCGAAGTGTGGCTTATCACGGTACAAGGAGAAAATCAACAGTGAAGATAAAGGTGAGTTAGAAAAGGATGGACCCGCTTTGAAAGTAGTCTGGTACCTTCCAATCGTACCTAGACTTAAGCGTTTGTTTGCGAATCCAAAAGACGCTAAAAACCTTCGATGGCATGCAGATGAGAGAAGATGTGACGGCCTGCTTCGTCATCCAGCTGATTCAATGCAATGGAAAAATATTGATCACGAGTTCCCCCAATTCGGTGAAGAATGTAGAAATATTCGCTTTGGTTTAGCTACTGATGGAATGAATCCATTTGGTAATTTAAGTACCAACCACAGCTGCTGGCCCGTTATATTATTTATTTACAACTTGTTTCCTGGACTTTGCATGAAGAGAAAGTACATGATGTTGTCTATGATGATATCCAGTCCAAGACAGCCTGGAAATGACATAGATGTTTATCTCAGTCCACTAGTTGAAGACTTGAAGATGTTGTGGGAGGATGGGGTTGAAACATTTGATGCTTTTACTTCTAAGACTTTCATGATGCGTGCAATGTTATTTTGCACAATTAATGATTTTCCAGCTTACGGTAATTTGTCAGGATATAGTGTCAAGGGTCATAAAGCATGTCCTATATGTGAAGAAAATACTGCAGCTCATCAATTGAAATACGGAAGGAAAACAGTATATATGCGCCATCGAAGATTTTTGCAATCGAATCATCCTTATCGAAGGTTAAAAAAATCATTTAATGGACATCAAGAGAATGATGATGCACCAATTCCATTGAATGGCTTTCAAATTCATGAAAAAGTTAATAAAATACATCATGTATTTGGGAAAACCTCTAAGAAATCATCTACAACAAGCCCTTGGAAGAAAAAATTAATATTTTTTGATCTTCCATATTGGTCGAAGTTAGAGGTTAGACACTGCATAGATGTAATGCATGTGGAGAAGAATGTGTGTGATAGCTTGATTGGTACACTACTTAACATTCAAGGAAAGACAAAAGATGGAGTAAATGCTCGGTTGGATATGCTTGAAATGAATATTCGCAAAGACTTGGCACCAAGGGAGGCTGGTAAGCGTACTTATTTGCCTCCCGCATGTTACACCATGTCTAGACAAGAAAAGATAAGTTTTTGCCTTTGTCTTAAAAGTGTCAAGGTACCACAAGGATACTCTTCAAATATTAAGAGTTTAGTGTCAATGCAGGATTTGAAGCTTGTTGGCCTGAAGTCTCATGATTGTCACGTCTTAATGTAACAATTGTTACCGGTGGCTATTCGTGGAATTTTGCCAAAAAATGTTCGACAAGCTATAACTCGTTTGTGTTCATTTTTCTCTTCAATTTGTTGTAAAGTCATCGATCCTTTAAAGTTAGATGACCTTCAAAGTGAGATTGTTATCATCTTGTGTCAGCTGGAGATGTTTTTCCCTCCATCCTTTTTTGATGTTATGGTACATTTGCTTGTTCATTTGGTAAGAGAAATCAAGTTCTGTGGGCCAGTATACTTAAGATGGATGTATCCTATTGAACGCTATATGAAGATTTTGAAAGGGTACGTGAAAAATCAATATCGTCCAGAAGCTTCAATGATTGAAAGGTATATAGCAGAAGAAAGTATTGAGTTTTGTTCAGATTACATGACAAAAGCAAATCCGATAGGAGTTCCTCCTAGATCATGGTTGAACAGGTGTTCTATAAGTAACAGCATCCGTGGTGTGAATGTGGTAACCAAATCTCGCGCAGAACTATTGCAAGCACATCTATACATATTGAACAACACTGATGAGGTGATCCCTTACTTATCTGCACACAAAGCCATTGTAAAGAAACAACATCCAAGACAATCAGAGAAATGGCAGTTGATGGAGCATAACAAAACGTTCATGCCTTGGTTTAAATCTGAGGTTTTGAAAGATTCACAATCTTCTGAGACTTTGATGTGGCTAGCAAATGGATTGAAATTTGATGTCGTAACTTCTACAGGTTATGAAATTAATAATTGCACATTCTACACAAAGTCTTTGGATGATAAAAGCACAGTACAAAATAGTGGAGTGAGTCTTGAAGCTGAGTCGCTGCAATTTTCCACATCCAAAGATCAAAATCCGGTAATTGGGTCAATGACGTACTATGGTGTAATAGAAGAGATATGGGAGGTTGACTATACTGTGTTCACTATTCCACTCTTTAAATGTAAGTGGATTGATAATAAAAGTGGTGTCAAAATTGATGAATCGGGTATGACTCTAGTTGATTTTCGAAAGGTGGGTTATCGAGACGAGCCTTTTATCATGGCACATCAACCATCTCAAGTTTTTTATGTAAAAGATCCTGCAACTGAACATTGGTTTGTTGCTCTTCATGGCAAGAAACAAATTGATGTTAATGAAGAGAATTTGAGTAACCTTCATATTGCTGACACTCATCCATTTAAAACAGCGATAAATTTTGATGAGGCCCCAGTACTTGACGATGTACAAGCAATTCGGGAAGATCACGATGAGGGAATATACATATGACCAATCCATAACTTTATGTATGAATCTGAATTGTTTATATAAATTTACGTGTTTTGTGAAATAATATATTATTTGTTATTAATCTTTTGTATTTTTTTGTTTTAACAACAGATATATGGCTGACCATCAGACTTCATCATCATCATCGGAGGATGAATTGCCTAAAAAGAGAACCACTAGAGGAGCCACTAGATTGAGGAAGCTCATGTTGAGAAAAGCTAAAGGTAAGAAGACTCATGTCATTATTGACGTCATCACTGGTCAAGCTTCAGGTCGTAATGGAGACCTCTTTAAAAGCTATTTAGGAGTACTGGCACGTGAAAGAATATCCATCCTTACTCCTAGTTTCGATCATGTGTCTGTAGTTCAACGGAACATGATATGGCAGGATCTAACGGTAAATTATGTCACGTAATTTTTTTAATTTATATTTTTATTATATTGGTAAAACACTTATTGATGTTCATTTTCTTTATTGCAGACGACATTTGATATTCCAAATGTGCCGACACTTAAACATAGATGTCTGGCAGCAGTCGCCGAAGATTTTCGTGGTTTTAAGACAAAACTAACGTCTAGGTATGTCTATGGATCTAAAAAGAATGAAGATCCACGTGAGCTATACACTTCAATTGATGAAGACACTTGGCGTCAGTTTGTTGAGTCTCGTACATCTGAGCGATGGAAGGTTAGTTTACTTGAATTCAAAAATTTGTTGAAATTGTCTACAAGTTGAACTAATTCATAAAATCAATTATATGTTACAGGAAATAAGGACAAAAGCCCAAGCAATAAGTAAAAAAAATAAAAACCCACACATATTGTCTCGTGGTGGGTATAGAAAGCTTGAAGAAAAGATATTGAAGGAAAAAGAAAAATCTAGGCCCCCACCTTCTGAAGATGATTGTCTTGCGCCTCCTTCACCACCATCTCGTCATCAAAAGTGGAAGTTAGCCCGCCTACGATCATCGGGCACCTACACTTCCGAAACTGCACGAGAAATCTCTGAAAAAATTGTAAGAGTTAACTTTACTAAAATATTAATATCATTTTATACCGAGTTTCTCTTAATTTTCTTGTGTTATATTGTAGGACTCCTTGGTTGAGCAGAGCTCCCAAGGTACTTTCATTCCAGAAGGTCGTCATGATATTCTTGCTACTGTAATTGGACAACCTGAGCACCCTGGACGTGTGCGTGCTGCTGGATCAGGAGTCGGCATTCGTCAATTTTTTGGTGGCTCCTCTAGTCAATCTTCATGGACACATAGTGCTGAGTATGAAGAAAAACTGACTCAACGGTTGACAGAACAAATCACTGAAAGGGTTATGCGTCAATTCGAGCAACATTTTGGTGGTCATGGCAACCCTCCGCAACTAATTCCCCAAGCAGAACCTTTTGTGCCCCCAACAGGTAGAAGCAAAAAGGGGAGTTGCTCGGGTCCAGCTGTACCAGGGGATGATGCAGACAACACTCATCGATGTGAACTATATGTTCTGCATGGTACAGGGAAGACACTAGTTGCTTGTGGAACAAAATTTGAGGCAGCCACTATTCTTCATGGTATGGAGCTGGCGGATGATGAGGTTAAGGTCACTGTAGAGGAAGTTATTATACCAGATGCTTTAGTTCCTGTGCCAACAGATGAGGTATATACTGTGGCACAGGCATTTCAATCTTTCCTCGCCTGGCCTAAAGATTTAGTTGGTTCTATTTCTGACCCTTCGGTATGGATCCCCAAACTCACCTTATAGTACTTTGCATTTTAAGTTTACATGTTATTTATGTTCACAATCAGATTATTTTTTCCATGTACTAATAGTCGCATGAAGTGGAAAGTCCTGAACCTATGAAGATTCCAATATCTTTGGACGATCCTCTTGGTGCACTACACCAGCTTGCTGACATCATTAGTGATAAGCCGATGGTAGTTCCATGGGATTCTGATGTATTTGGGAGAGATAGTGACATCCCAATGTACCTGCATAAGCAAGATGTCTTAGAGCTTGCGTCGGGTACAGAAGAACTGAATATTACCCTTATTCAGTTATGGATGATGTAAGCATCTAAACTATTCATTATGTTTAATTAATTTATATAGTAACTTATATTAAATAAATGTTTTTGTCCAGGTATATTTTTAGTGTCAGTAACAATATGGGGTTGAGTGATGTATATGGGTTCATAGACCCCCAACTCACTCATGTAGGCAATAAATTTGATGACATTCAAGCATACGTCACTGAATGCTTTGGACAAGGGAAGCAAATATATTTTGTCCCTTATATTTCTGGGTAAGTGTAGTTTGTTGACTTCTAATTATAATATATTATTTTAAGGTACAACAACGAATTTTTTTTTATTGCAGGCGTCATTGGCAACTAGTTGTAATTTCCATGAAGGACAACATTGCTGTGTGGCTTTGTTCCTTGCACAAGCCTCCTCCTAACCATCTGAGACAAGTTATAGATTGGTAAGAACCTTAATTTTATGAACTTTCTTTCTTATATAATTGTATCTTAACACATTACCTTTTTCATAGTTCAATCGCTGGACATAGCATGTTGTTAGGGAAATCAACTGCTATGACAAAAAGGCTAGCATGGTTGAGCCTCAAGGTTTGCTATTTTGGTCTATAGTATTATAATTATTCAATTTCTTTTCTTCATCAATTACTTATATATGTGCATTCATTGTAGTGTAATTTACAAACCGGCTCATATGAGTGCGGTTACTATGTAATGCAATGGATATCAATCATTGTACGTGCTCGTATCACAAGTGGTTGGGAAACGGTAATTGTTTCACTATATGAAATACTTATATGCAATTTTGGCTTAGTTTATATACTAATTTAAATTATTCTCTTGTGTGCAGAGATTTGGTACCAGTACATCAATCCCCGTCAAGTCCATCAAATATTTAAGGATAGCTTTGGCAAAGTATATTATTCAAATATACAATAGTACTTAGTATATTTGTTTATGGAAGCACATGATATTGTAATGAGTGCTACAATATGAATAGTATTTAAGTATTGTAATGAGTCCATCAATTATAATATGATATTGTTTCTGGCTGGGTTTGTATTTCTGGTTCAAAATTTGCAGATTAAATGTGCTAGATTTGAATGAAATAGGACCAGAATTTAAAAAAAAAAAAATAGCTTTATGCCTCGGTTGTAACCAAAACCGAGGCAGAAGATCATCGAATTTTTAATTTTTTTTTTAAATGGCCATATGCCTCGGTTAGACCAGAACCGAGGCAGTAAAATGCACTTTCTGTCGCGGTCAAAACAGACCCGAGGCAGAAAGTACATTAAATTTTTTTTATTTTTTTAATTTCTGGTACGCATTAGGCCTCGGTTGGGCGGAAACCGAGGCAGCAAATATTTTATATGCCTCGGGTTGTAACCGAGGCATAAACTACTGGCTTTTTACCTCGGTCGTATATGCAGCGGTTGCGGACTCGAAGCCAAAAGCTGAAAATAACCGCTGTCATTTCCCTTCCCTGCACTAGTGCTGCAAACTCTTTTCTATATATAATACAATCATTAGGACCTGCATTAATCTTCTCATATTCCATACCCATCGGACAAAGTATTTTTTTTGCCTCATACATTTGATAATGTAATGTATTACTTAGAGGAAGAATTTCCTTCAACAATTGAAGCAATTATGTGAAGATTTTATCAGTCCACCCATTTAATGCCTTCAAATTGATCAACCTTAACACTACTGATAATCGTATGAAGTTAGTTGAACCAGAACATAACGGGGTCTTTGCATTTGTAGTCATATTTTCATACACAGCTTTAACAAAGGTTTGTACTGCAACATCACGAATCATGTCCTCTAATCTATCTTCCATTATTGATTCCACAAATTGATGTGCTTCAGCCACAATTTGAGTCTGTACCAATTCACCATGCCACACCCATGTTGTATAATTCCTTAAAAATCCATCGCATAAAAGATGTTCTCTAATCTCGACCACATCCAATATTCTCCCATTTAAACAATTGACACAAGGACACCACATCTTTCCTTTACATTTGCACTACCACCATGATGTTGAGCGAATTCTATAAACTCCTTGACTCCTCTTTCATAATCATCACTTATACGTGATAGATTAATCCAACTCTGATCCATGACTATTTTGTAATGAGAAAGAACTTTACAGTACATAAAAGTAATAAGTGTCCAGGGTTGGATACCTCCAGACTTAATCTCAATGCATTGTTGGGGGTCAGACACCCCCGGACTCAATCCTAACTCGTTTGACAATACGCATAAACCACAAGAATTCACCAAATACTCAAACTTAAAAACTAAATATTGTCATGCAAAAAGAATAAATACAACATAAATAAAATTTAAAACATTAATAACTAATAATTAAAACTAATTAAAAAGAAACTAATACTTACCTAGTAGTCTACAACAAGGATGTTTCGAGGGAGAAGAAGATGATGTAATTGGCAACGCTTTGGCAGCGGCAAGAGTGGTGCGCTGGCAGCGACTACGACATAAGAGCAATAGCGGTGGAGAGTTCGCAAGGGCAGCAACGGTGCGTTGGCAGTGGCCTCAACACAAGAGTAGCTACACAATCGCAGCGGTAATAACACAGTGGCAGCGTCACAGGGAAGTGGTTGCAGCGGTGCAACAACACAAGGAATCGGTTATATCGGTGGAAGCAACAACAAACCTCACACCAGGACGCGATGTGTTGGTAGCGGTAGTAGGGAAGCGGTTGCAACGGTGGCAGCGGTAGCAAACCTCGCACCAAAACGTGGCGCAGTGGATGCGACAGTAGGGATGCGGTGCGGTGACAGCGACATGGTGGACATCGCAACAGCGGTGACTGGTGGTGGTGGCGGTGGTTGGCGTAGACAGAGGTGCAGCAGGAGTCTAGAAGAGAGAAGAGTGAGCCAAAAAGAAATAGTGAAAAAGGTTATTTTTTTAACCCTCGATAAGCTCATTCACGACAATTCTAGGAAACACCATCGTGGTTATCACACACCAGCATATGAACGACATTTTTGGAGAGCACCGTCGTGGTTATGGTGCACAACAACGACGATTAGTTGAATGGATCGTCATTATTCTCTTTGCTGTGGTCAATAACGACAGTTTGGGGTAAAACTATCATTGTTTTTATCCAATTATTTACAAAAAAGCCACTAACTTTTGTTCCACAACGGGTGCGCTGGGACCGTCGATATTTGGGGTTGTTGAATAGTATTTCTGCACTAGTGAGAGGTTGATGTTGTAAAATCAAGAAAAACTTTAATGCCTTCATGAAGAAGTGCAGAGAGCACAATCATCATACTAACTTAATGTCTTGATGAAAAAGTGCCAGAGAGCAAAATCTGCAATTAAAGAAGTTGATTAGCCATTAATTCATTCATTTAATTAGTTTTGGAGGCAAAATCAATTGGAAGATGCCTTGGAGGCAAAAAAAGAACAAAAAACAGAGATAATACTAGTCCCACGACCCACTTGTTAATGTCGCCCCCTTTTCAAAACCATTTATTTACTTGCAACAACAATTTTTCTAACCCAAACAAAAAGATAGTTGGAGACACCCTTGAAAAGAACAAGAGAACAAAAATTAAGGAGCTCCAAAACAAAAGAGAATAAAGACAAGAGAGAGCTCAAATATTATGTATATGACTGAATGTAAGGCCCTCTTTATTTTCTGCCCTTGTGTTAAAGGCCCACCCTAAATCAGTTGGGCCTAAAGGTTGTCCCATAGGGTGCCAAAGACCCTAAAGCAGCCAAAACACTCTCATTCAGCTCTCACTTTGCCAACAACCACCTTACACTCTCCTTGAACTATTTTTAAAAGCTCTGCTAGGGTTTGAGTGAGCTTCCCTATTTTTCTTCTCTGTTGAACGAATCCCTCCAAGTAAGTTGAGCTCTCTACGTTCCCTTCTTTTCTTCAAGCTTTAGTTCCACACTAGTCTTTGTCATAGCTCATTTTCATTCATCCCTCACTGTTTTCAGTTCCGTTGTTTGCTTGCGCTTTAGGTGCTAGTCCGCTAAGGATCTCATTCGCTTGAGTTAGCATTTTTCAGGTAAGGGAAGCTACAGTTTATGTTTTTAAAGTTATTTTGCCGATTTTTGGTCTGTTTGTATGGCTGTGATGCTTGAATAAGGTTGTTGGTAGAATAAAAATGTATGGTGTGCGAGTATGTTTGATTGATGTGGTGCTACTATTTTTTTCTACACTGCACACTTTTCGTAAAATGAAGATTCTTACTACGTTAACCGTTGGTCGAGTTGATATTTTAACAAATGATCCTTAACAGATAGTTCTTGATGTTGATCGGTCAGATCATGAATCGGAGATCTGTAGTGAGAGCGGTTTTTATCACAAGGTCACTATAGTTTGGTTGTTGACAACACTATACACTTTTCGTAAAATGAAAGTTCCTACTTCGTTAACCGTTGGATCGAGCTAATATTTTAACAGCTGATCCTTAACACATAGTTCTTGATGTTGATTGGTCAGATCTTGAATCGAAGCTCTGTAGTGAGAGTAGTTTTTATCGCAAGATCACTGTAGTTTGGTTGTTGACAACATTGACCTTTGTTGCTTGTTTGGTGTATAACTTTCTTTATAGTTATTCAATTAAGTTGGTTCTCCTTTCATTTGGTTCTTAATTCAATCATATTTAATTTGAATATAAATACAAAATTTTTGGAGCTTTACACAAGCTGCAGTTTTATTTCTAAAATCCCAAAATTATTTGTATAATGTGTTGTTAAGTTGGGTTGCTATGTTAAAGCATGAGATGAGTGAATATGCATGAGTAAAATGGCTTATGGGTTGTGAATGATGAGTTTGGCATGATCTTCGCATGTGATGAGTATGGGATCGTTGGTTATAAATGTGACATGGAATTGGTATGAGCAATAATGTGATATTGATTGATGGAACATGATGTTGGTATGGTTAGGACGTAATTCCATGATAGTTTCGTGGTGGTGCTTCATTTGGTCAGGGCGTAATTCCCTGAATCTCTAGGTGAGATCTCATTGTGGTGCCTCATTTGGTTAGGACGTAATTCCATGACCCCTATTAGTGGGAGTTCATGGTGGTGTCTTATTTATATAATTTAGTAAGGAGTCAAGGTAAGGATTGCATCCTGACACTCTAAAGAGTCAATTAGTCTCACGTAGAGTGTACTGACTCAAGTGGTGAGAGTATCAGGAGGCCTGTAACACTTTAAGGCTAACCTTGTGCGTGGGGGAATGAAACACGGTAACAATTAGCTCGGTAGAGCAGTAAATGCCACCACAAGTGCAAGCATCCACTGAATCCAACTAATTATATGTATCCGGATAAGTCGTGTCTTAAGTCTTAGTGTAATTGTTGCGAGTCATCACATGTTTGGTTGAGGTATGAATCTTTGGATATCAAATTGCATGTAATGGTATGATAAATCATTTTCTACACTAGCTCACTCTTTCTGCTTGTTGTATGTTTTGTGTGTGTGGTTTTCTCTTTTTGCGATGATCATCAATTTATTGATGTGAGCAGATGCGAGAACTCCTCGGGGTCAACAGGGTAGTGGAGATTCCGCTGCCTAGTTCATCTTGGATCAGATCCTGCTTGTCTAAGTTTCCTTTAGGGTTGTAGCCCATGTAGTGCCAAGTTCTTTGGCCATTTATTTTGAGTACTCTTCAACTTTTATTTTGTCTAGTCAATGGCATCGTGGTGTACCTTATACTTTTCTCTATGTATCTGGTATTTTTGTAAGGAGTGATATTTATACTCCATGACTTCGCTTCTTATGTTATTTTGTGTGACATTTCTTTTAATTAAGGTAATTAATTAAATGGGGTGTTACATTAAATTAGAAGTTCAAAATAAAGATGTGCTTCTGATGTTGATCTCTAGAGCAAAATAAAGAATTACATGGTTTTTTATTGTGTAAGTTTATAAAAGAGTTGGAGTAACCCTGATTGTTCCTCTAATTCAATCATTATTGCTTGAAAAAATTATAAAAGTTAAACATATTTAATTTATTATTATAAACTTAAAATTGATTAAAATAACTTTGCTTGAAAAGTAAGAAGACATTTTATACATAAAATGAATAATTGTTTTTGGTTTTTCTAGTCCTATTTTTGTACTATTTGTTCTTCCACAACTTCAATTATGTTTACAAATACAAATCACCAATGTTTATTCGTTGTCACTTAATCGTCGCCTATTTTTATCACCAAGCATATTTTTAGAAAAGGGAAAGGAAAAATGGGAGTAAAAAGGATTGGAAGTAATTTCTTTGGGTGGGTCTTTGTTAGTATGCCAAGTTTTTTTTTTCTCCTTATATTTTCCTCTGGTCTCCTAAAGGTATATATAGAGGAAATTGATGAAAAGTTGTGAGACTATGGACTTGAATGTAACTCACATTTTTTGTGAAGGAAATAATTGCACTTATAAGCTTGCATTTTATAATTTATAAAAGACTAGTTACACCATTTTGTAGTTTAAACAACAACTTAAAAATATTGTCTTAAGTAAAAAAATCGTGGTCTTAAAGTTTAGGCAACGATTTTACTACGGTTTTCCTATTGTGGAGTTTACAATTGTGGCCATCGCTCAAAGACAATAATGTTTTTCCTAAGGCCACATAAATTTTGAAAACCATTGCCTTAGAAAAAAATAATAGACCACACTTTTTGGCCAACATGTTATTTCATAGTTTTATGCAACACAATTTAAGATGTTGTGTATTCTTTTAGCTTTGATACCAATTGTTGGATTGAGTGCTTACCATTAAGCCAAAAGCTATAACTAATAGTTAAAGTGCAACTCTTTCTTCTTAAGATTGTAATAACCAAAGTTTTATGATTTGATTGTGACTTGGCCCAACTACCCTCCACCACAAGACAATTGATCTATCTTACAATAATTTAATTAGGCCAGATGATGGTAATTTAAAAATATTTAAAGTGAAATTATCACAATTTTAAAAATTTTGTCTAAACTATCCACATTTAACAACTGTTGCTTATAACTATCAACATTTTCTACCATATTGCTTAAAACAAATAGACAACATTCTTTTGTATATGCTCTCTAGGTTTAAGGAAAATAAAATTCACTATATAAGCAACAATAAGAAAATGTGGCTTATTATTTTACACAATGGTTTTCTAGTTGTTGCAATGCTAGCGCTGCCTAATCTATAGGTATGAAGAAAAATCATAGTGTATAGTATAATTGATAAGAAAAAAACACAAGGAAGATGTCATAATTTTATTGTTTTGCCCACATTTTCTATGGGCAACTTTTAAAAAAATGTTGCCTAAATAATCAACGATTTATAAAATGTGGCTTTTAGTAGTTTTAAGCCACACACACACACACACACACACACACACATATATATATATATATATATATATATATATATATATATATATATATTTGTGGCCATTTCTATGTTTAGGCAACACTTTTATACATGTGGGTTAGTTTAGTGTGGTCTAAAGTAAAAAATGGTGTAATGATGGTTGAATTCTCTCTTTGTAGTTATTACTCTAAATTTTTGTCTCTTTATAGAAAAGTTTGTTGGTAAGTTTTTGTTCATGAATTTAGTTTGGCCCCCTTATCTTTTTTCTACTTTTTAATAAATTGTTTAATGCGATGACATATGATTTTTCAACTTTGGAGTGTCATTCTAACTGAGATATCGTTATTCATAGTGATGTCTAACATAAATTTTAATAAAAAGGGAATAGATCTCATATGTTTATTTCAGTTGGACGCTCTGATCAAACCATTTACAATTTTGAATATTGTGCAAGCTATGATCCAAGATGCTCTTCGAGAATGTATTGCTATAAAGGAACTCAGAGCCATTGAAGACAGACAAGCTTAATGGATTGAGCAAGTTGCTTCAAGTTTTGTTACTCAAATCCAAAATTCTTTTGTTTAAATGCTTAAACAATTAACCAAATCCTCAATCGTGAACAGTTTAGATAACCAACTACCTCCACCTCCACCACTCACTAGCACAAAAATAGTCATTCATGTTGCCAAATTTATGTCTGATTTGAAAGTAACATATGTACAAAATGTGTAGTGACAATTTTGTAAGTAAATGAACAATATTTATGTCTGGTCTATAATAATGGGATGTAAAGGACGCTTTTTACTTCTAATCATTATAGATTAGATGTAAATTTATGTCTAACCTATATGATTCAGACATAAAAAACCTTTTTTACGTCTAACTATTATATGCTAGGCACACATTTGTTTAAAATTCCTACAGCGAGCCTTTCTCCTTCATTTGTCCCTGCGTAAAAAAGTTGTGAACTTAGGTTTTCTTGTATGGCGATGAAGGTTTTATGTTGTGGGGCCTACATTGTGACAAAAAGAAGTGCTTTCTTCATTTTTTGTGGGCATTTACTTGTGAAACAACTTTCTCTCTGATTAGTTTGCTGCATTGAAGTTAGTTTCCTACACTATGATTCTGACTGTTTTTGGGGAACTTAGTCATAATTATGCCTGAATGTCACCCTTATTTGTGTTGAATATGACTTTTACAATTTGAGGTTTAGGCTTTGTTCAAAAATTTTATATGCATTTGAGTTTTACATTTTAAAAATTCAAAGAAACTATAGTGAAATTAATTTATTAGTTAAGGCTTACTAGTCATTTAAATTATAATTTTAGATGTAGACATCAAGCAAACCTTAGTTCTCATTTATGATTTAGTGCAAATTGAACATTAGTTGTTTGTATTGAATCTTGAATTGTCCAATTGGACAATTTGAATTTTTTTTCATAATTTGTTAATATGTGTACATTGTAAGTCTATGCATAAATTTGATAAAATTTTGGTTCAAACCATTTTCTGTTGTTCTTTGAATGCATACTTGACTGTGGTCATGATTGATCACTTTTATTTCGTGCGCTTCGAAGATCGATGTGAAATACTGTCAAAATGTCATCAAATTTATGTAAAATGTTTTTCCAAATTAGTAGGGCCTCACTTTTTTAAGAATTACAAATGTGAGAACAATTGAGTTTATTATCAACGTAGCTGTGGATCGAAGTTCGATGGATGCACATCGTGTTAGTGAAGACTATGAAAAGGAATTTGTTGAGTTCTTCCAATATGCTTAAGAACACACAAGCCTTGTGAATGGGACATATTATTATCCTTGTGTTTATTGTTTGAATAAGATATTTTAGGATTTGAGTGAAATACATGATCATTAATTCATCTTCGATATATTCAGAAGTTATACAATTTGGACTTGGCATGATGAACTATTAGACAAACCTACTATGTCGCGAACAACAAAATATGTTGAAGAATGAAAGAGTGATCGTTTAAAGGACATGATATATGATGTTGGTGAAGAAAATTTTGGAAGAGCACATTTGTATAGTTTTTTAAAGTCTTACTAGTATACTAACCCGTTCCTACGCACGAGGCGTATTTGTTTTATTTTGTATATTAAAATAATAAAATAGTGAAAGTATTATGTAATGAAATATTATGAAAATTAAGTTATATTTTTGTAAATGTTGTTATTAAAGTAATGAAATAGTAAATCTACGTGATGTAATAATAATTTCAGTTTTAAATATAATAAATAAAATTGATATCGCAGTATAATAAAGTTAATTAATTTTACGAAATGATTATAATAGCCTATGATCCGTGCGAACATTTTTTTTGTTTTTTTATTTTAAATTTTTTTAGAATAATAATATAATTGTTATTATATTTATTTAACCATTAAAAATACTAATACTAATATTAATATAAATTATAAATTATAAAAATTTAAAAGATTAAAACTCTATTTAGCAAAAGTATTGAGTATAACAACATTTTCTATAATTAAAAAAAGCACACTTATAATAATAACACCATTATGAATAGTAATAATAATAATAAAAATAATAATGATACTAATAATAATAATATTTATGCTATAAATATTGATATTAATGCTAACACTAAGGCTAATGTCAACTCTAATAATCTATAATTATATATAAATATACATTAACAACAAAACAAATAAAAATGACAAGTAATTGAAATACGATCCTGTAGTAAATTAATTTAAGATATGTGTCTTAGTATAATAATAATAATAATAATAATAATAATAATACCATTATAATAATATCTCGTAGTGATAAAAATAATAATAATAATACAATAACTACATATATAACATCTCAGATCCAACATGCAATCACACAAACTTTCCTTCGTTTTACTTTCTTTCGAAGGTGACGCACATGGAGGTTTGATGGTTTGCGGTTCTGGTTCGTTCACGGGCTAGTGGTGCATCGCTTTGGTATGTCGTTCTTTTTTCTGTGGTTACTCGTCTCAAGCGCGATATGTTATGGTGTTTTGGACATTCTTATTGCAGGTTGTGTGAAAGTGGTTGATATGCTTCACGATGTAGGTGCAATGTGATGGTTGGCGTCACATATCTGTGGCTTCAAAGTCGTGAGGTGCAGCATGATGGTTGGCATCGCAGATCTGTGGCTTCAAAGGTGCGAATGTTTGCAGCGTTCTCTAGGCAAGAACTGCTAAGAAGAACTGGAGAAATCCCATTAGGGAGGCAACTGTTTGATTTATTTTTTTAAAAAAATTTAATGCGTATTATGCCTCGGTTCCCTCCAAAACTGAGGTAGTAATGGAGAAATATGTCTCGGGTCATAACCGAGGCAGAAAGCTCACCTCTTTTTGACTCAGCTAGATATGCCTCAGGTCTTTAACTGAAGCCAAATGGTCAAAATAACCGTGACCAAAACCCTTCTCTGCACTAGTGATGTAATCGTTATTTTACAATTTGTTTTCTATGCAGCAACATCATTTCATTACTGTTTCTTTCATGAAGTTGTCTTACCTTGCTTATTGTCTTTGCTTTCACACGCACTTTGTTGATGCTATTTATCTTCATTGGATTAAACAAAAAGGGTATTTTCCATTGTTCCTATTCATTACCCGTGTGTATGCTTATTATTGAATGCCC
Organism: Vigna unguiculata; assembly: GCF_037176805.1. Taxonomy (NCBI): domain Eukaryota; kingdom Viridiplantae; phylum Streptophyta; class Magnoliopsida; order Fabales; family Fabaceae; genus Vigna; species Vigna unguiculata. The sequence goes on from NC_140801.1 coordinate 9,558,662, forward strand.
AATTGTTCAATTTATGATTACTCGCTTTTCATGTTTTTTTATTGTTTTTGATGTTTCAAATTTTGTTTTCCTGTGGGAACGATGACAAATGAAATTTAAATCTTTTATAATCTCACCATTAATTTTCTGTGCACATCTTCTTTATTGTTAGAGTTTACTTATTTTTTTTATGAATTTATCTCACCAATGGCATGAACTAAGCAAACTGCACGCAAATCCACCGGAGGCAAAGCTCCCAGGAAGCAACAGGCGACGTGAAGAAGTTTCATTATAAGTATTTTTAATTTTTTATTCTTTTTTAAGTTTACAACATAAATATTTTTCATTATACTAGATTAATATTTTTAATTTTTAATCATTTTATAAGTTTAATTGATAAGTATTTCTATTTTTTTAATAATTTTATAAGTTTATTATATAAATATTTTTTATTATAAGTTTTTTAAATTTTACTTTATTTTTAAGTTTACAGTATGATATTATTCATTATAAGTATTTGTAATTTTTAATCACTTTATAAGTTTACAACCATAATATTTTTAATTTTTAATTAAACATCAATATTTTTAATTTTTAATCATTTTATAAGTTTACCTTATAAGTATTTCTAATTTCTAATTAATTTATAAGTTTACAACATAAATATTTTTCACTATAACTGTTTACAACTTTAAATTATTTAATAACTTTACAATAAAGATATTTTTATTATAAGTTTCAAATTTTATAACATGAATATTTTTCATTCAAAATACTTTTAATTTTTTCTTAATTTATAAGTTTACATGAATTTTTTTCATAAATATTTTTCATTATAACTACTTTTAATTTTTAAACACTTTATAAGTTTAAAAGATTAATATTTTTATTTTTAATTACACAACAATGTTTTTAATTTTTAATCATTTTACAAGTTTACAACATTTATACACAACATCACTTTATTTTATCATTACAATTCAGAATTCTTTTTAGAACTTAACAATTTTTTATTCAGAGTTTTTTTAGAATTTAGCAATTTTTTAACATGCTATATTATTTTAAAACTGACAAATTACTTTCACTACAAGAAAAATGACTTTAGGCAATGGACCAAAAACCATGGCCTAAAGTAAAAAAATCGTGGCCTGAAGATTAGACAACCAATTGGCAACGGATTTGCAGTCGTTGCATAGGTGGTCGTGGCCTATACTAGAGGCAACGGTTTTTTTCCGCTTAGGCCAGGAAATTCAAAAACCGTTGCTTATTATGCAACAATTAAAAAATGTTGCCTAAAATGTTCCAATAGGCAACAGTTTTTCGGCCAATATAATGCAACGATTTTTTTCGTGTTGCTTATTTCTATAGGCCACATTTATGAATGTGTGGAACAAAATAAATTTGTTTAAATAAGGCTTATAAAAATTGAATGATATAAAATAATTTAAAATATAATTTTAATTTTATCTATACATTTAGACAATACTATTTTAAATGAAATATTAATAATTTTATTTGAATAGTATTAATTAAAATATATTTATTCTATTAAAATTGTAGAAATAAAATAAAATAGAATAAATAAGACACTTCTAACATATAATATGGAATTGAAAATTTTCATATATTGCAAAATTATATTGTAATATTATGTACAATTCCATAACTAAAAATGTTTACAACTAATTAAAAAGTATTATGTTCTCCAAAAAAGAAAAAAAATACAATTTATCTTGCACTTTCATTCCTCTTCAACCATATTGTTGACGCAGTTTCAGTAGCCAATGGTAAAATGCTGGAAAGCAAAAGCCATCAATGACGAATTGCAGTTCTACTAAAATCCAGTGCTGTAAGGAAATGGCATGGTAATAGTATAAAAACCTTGAACCTATGAAAAAGTTAGGCAGTGATGACAACATGGGAGGAGGGGGTGACAACAAGCACAGCGAGAGAGAGGAGGAGGGCGCAGCTGCTGCCCTCGATGAGAAGGAACTGCGTGACGTCAGTGCCGTAGTGGCGGGCGATTTCGCGACCAGTGGCATGCCAGACGACGAGGAGCTTGGAGGCGAGAGCGACGGGCCCCGACATGCGGCGGTGGTCGCTGCATAGCTTGACGAAGAGGAAGATCAAGAGGCAGCACGCAGAGTCAATCACCGAGATGTTTAGAAGGTAGTCGATGTTACCGTACCAGGTCCCGAAAGGGTTGCCGTCATTACCAAAGGATGACGACGGCAGAGGGAGGGGGTCTCCTCCCATCGGAAATTAGAGTTCGAGGAATCTAACTTTGGTAGGGTTTTGCTGCGAATTGAGTCCAGTTGAGAATGGATTATCTTGGTGTTGTGCTTAAGGAAGGGATCGAATGGAGAGTGCTTAAAGCTTTGGGTTTGGTCAGGGTTAGGGTTCAAAGAAAGAAGAACCACAATTGCATGAAGCTCTCAATCCAAGATCACCATGTATGAAGCGCAATCAATGCCAAAAGATATTTCCCAAAGATTTCTTGGAAGAAATACGACAAGGTAATGATTTATATCCTTAATACAAAAGACGTTTTGATGAAACAAATTTCCATAAATAGAAATGTGATTGTTGACAATAGATGGGTGGTTCCTTATAACCCTTGGTTACTCTTAAAATATGATTGTCATATAAATGTTGAGGTCTGTAGCAACATAAAAAATATTAAATATTTGTATAAGTATGTTTACAAAGGACCAGATCGAATAGCAATGGAGATTCATAAAAGGACCTATTATAGATGAAGTCCAGCAATATCTCGATGCTAGATGGATTTGTGCTCCCGAGGCTTTATGAAAAATATTCAGATTTACAATCTATCGAATGAATCCAACTGTTGAAAGATTGCAAATTCATTTACCAAATCGACAACAAGTACGATTTTATAAGCACCAAAACATCAATGACGTGTTGAATGATGATAACAACTCCAAAACCATGCTCACACAATTTTTGGCCCTCAATCAAAGAGATCCCCAATCTAGAACATTTTTGTATCGAGAAATTATAGAGTATTATTGTTGGAATAATAGACATAAGGAATGGTACCCAAGAAGGTCAAACAAGAAATTTATCAGTCGAATTTATACTGTATCTCCTTCTGAAGGAGATAAGTTCTTATTGAAGATGTTCACAATGTACACAGATTGAATCATGACCAACTCATTGCCTTCAATACCATTTTAGATGTAATCAACCGTAATTAAAGTCAAGTCTTTTTTGTGGATGGACAAGGAGGAACCGGTAAAACATTCCTTTATCGTACTTTAATTGCACATTGTAGGAGCAAGAGTCAAATTATTTTAGCTACAAACTTCTTTGGTATAGCAACAACATTATTACCGAGTGGTAGAACTGCACATTCTAAATTTAAAATACCTATCAATGTCGAGGCTGGTTCGTTTTCTTCTATAAGTAAACAATCAGATCTTGCAAAACTAATAAAAACAACATAGGCAAATATTTGGGATAAAGCACCCATGATTAACATATTTGTTTTGGAGGCACTAGATCAGTCATTAAAGGACATTCTAGATTATAATGCTCCATTTAGGGGGAAAGTGATCATATTAGGAGGTGATTTTCGTCAGGTACTGCCAGTTGTTCAAATAGGTACAAAAGCACAAATGATTTATGCCTGCATTATTAACTCTTATTTATGGAGTAAAACAAAAATATTACATTTACAATAAAACATGCGATCATTACAAGATCACAGTTTTGCTGAATATCTCATGCGCATCAATCAATTTTTTAATTTTAGCAAGACCCTTATTTTAAATCCCATTAAATCTTATTACAGAAAATAATTGAATAATAATAAATTTTAGTCACAAAAATTAATTAGTCACTCAAGTGACCAATTTAGATAACAATTTACAAATTAAAAATTATTGGTAACTAAAATAATTTCAAAAAATTAAAATTGGTCTCTAAAGTAGTAACTAAAATAATTGCTATTATGAATTGGTATATCTAAATTGGTCATTGCTACCAAGGTTTTGGCTACCAAAGGAATTGATCTTTAATTAGGAAATTGATCTCAAAACATGTTTTTGGTCTCTAAAATTGATCATTATTTAAGAGTCACTAATGCAGGAAAGGAAAATGACAGCGGTTATTTTTAATTTTTGGCTTCGGATGCGCACCTGAGGCATATACTGTCGAGGTAAAACGACATTACTTTATGCCTCGGTTATCAACCCGAGGCATATTTGAATCGTTACTGTCTCAGTTTTCACCAACCGAGGCCTAATGGTGTATCAGAAATAAAAAAAATAAAAAAATTAATAGAGTTTATGCACTCTCTTACCTCACTCATAAAACACACACTATTAACTTCTACACAAATTTCTCTCACCTCACAACACTCATTCTCATCAGCACACAACACAACACATCTCTCACTCACAACACTACACTCTTTCTCTTCTCTCTCCCAGGGCCTACTCACTGCACCACTTTCTTTTTCTCATTCACGCACACTACACTCTCTATTTTTCTCATTCACGTAACCCACCCATCACACACTCCTATTCTCTCACAATCACACACTCTATCATGGAACCCGCACCATACAACCCACTAACCTTCATTAACCCACACAAAACCCTTAGTTCACTCACTTTATTGCACCACTCATGTACCCACAATTCTCACATTCACGTTCACATTCCTCACAACACTGTTCCCTCTTTTTTTTCACAGTAGCCACACACTAAACCACCCACTAATGTGACACACTCTTCTCTTTTCCCACAACACCCTTGCATGATGCATGCATCACACAAACACACTCTCATCTCACTGCACCCACGACCCAACACTCACACCTCACTAAAACAATCACTCACGGAACCCAAACCCAAACAACACACAAACAATGCAGAAGATTAAATCAAGACGAATCCAAAAACAACCCAAAACGTAAAAATAAACATACAAGGAACGAGATTGAATGGAGGCAATGGTAGCGGCAATGACAGAGGAACAACCTCCTCGACGGTGCGGTGCAATGGCATGCAGGCGAATTGAACAGAACAGCGCAGTTGATGATGGTGATGGTTGCTGGAAGAAGAAGAAGATGCACCAGCTCCATGACGGTGCAATGACAGTGCAGCGGCCCCTCGACAGTTCAGGCAGAACAATGGTGATGGTTGGTCGAAGAAGAAGATGTAGTGGCGCCGGAAACCTCCTCAACGGTGCAGGCGACATGAAAGGCTGGCACGCAGTGGAAGAGTGGAGCAGGTGTGCAGGACACACTCGAAGAAGAAGAAGTGCAAAACGTTTGTTGCTGCGGTGTGAAAAGATTTGGGTTTTTTTAACCCTACAAAGCGATACTACCTTGATTAATTCGAAACCGAGGAATATTGGCTTGCTCATATGCCTTGGTTGGTAGGAGGAACGATGCATAAGTCATTTGTTGCCTTGATTATAAAAGAACTGAGGCCTATTCCTTCAGTGAAATAAATAAAAAATAAAAAAATTGCAACTTAACTACATCGGGTAAAAAGCACCTGAAGCAGAAAAGCTACTAGACCTCGGTTTAGCAGTACATGAGACATAAAAACATGTAAAAAATTTCAAATTCTAGGAAAGCAGGAATTATCAAAATTTTTTAAGCTATATCCGTCGGTTAGAATAGCAACCGAGGCATAAAAGTTGACTTTAATTACCAAAATGACATGTGTGTTTATATGCAGCGTGTGCGCAGGAACTGAGGCATATACTGCTGTTGACAAAAAGAAGAAGATGGACATCTTCCTCCAATAAAGAGTTTTGATGATGATGATGATTTATAAAGAAGTGTGGAAGACTTGATGATGATGCATGAAAAAATGTTGAAGACTTAAAAGAATGCTTTGATTCAAGAGATACATTGAAGACTTAGGGGTTTAAATATTTAGGTCTTGTAATATGTGTATGTTATTTAAAATAGTTAAATTAGTATGTCAAGAGTCAAAAGGAAAAACCCAAGTAGTAGAGCACCAAGAGAATTGTATTTACTTGCAAAACTCACTGGAATAGTCGATTATTCTTAGTGATAATCGATTATCTTAGTTAAAACTGATTTTTGAGAAAAGCCTTTGTGATAATCGATTATCACTGCTGATAATCGATTATTGATAATCGATTATCACCTGCTGATAATAGATTATCCTGGCTGATAATAGATTATCATAGCGAGAAAAAGTTTTTAGAAAAGTTTCTATGATAATTGATTATCACTTATGATAATCGATTATCTATGGTAGTTGTGACTTAACTTTTCATATTCTTAACCTAATTTCTAAATAGGCTTCTATAAATAGAGTGGTAGGCTAACATTAGCAAATACAAAAGATAGAGAAGCCTGAGTACTTGAGAACTCTTTGTGGGAAGGCTTTGAAAAACCTAGTATGGGTAGAGCGAGAACTTTCATCAACTGGGATCTTGAGGGATTGATTGTTGATGTTGTTGCTAGGAGAAGCCAGTCATCCTTTGTGTGATTCAAGGAAGGTGTTTTCATCCCTTGGGGATTTCAAGGGAGATGTCTTCATCTCTTGTGTGATTCAAGAGAGGTGTTTTCTAAGCCTAATCTTTCTTATCATTGATTGTAAGTTTGGTTTATTTTAGGGATTGAGTTAATCTCATTTTTGAGAGATTAACAACTGGACGTAGGGTCTTTTGATCCGAACCAATATAAATACTTTGTGGAATTTTATCTTCTCTACTATCTCTATTTTATTGTGTTTATTAAAATAAAGGAAAAAAATTTAATTGATCTTTGATATTAAAAGGGAAAATTTTAAAAGCACAATTTTTATTAAGAACCCAATTCACCCTCTATCTTGATTTTTGTCCAAACACTAAACATTCCTCTGCACGATACCAACAACTGCGATGTAAAAACTCTTAAATGCACTAGTGAGTTTTCTTGTATTGTCTTTAAACTACAGTAATTTCACTAATAAAAATTCTCATATTACATGGAATTCTTCTTGCAAAATTGGCAGAAAATATGAGTTTTTAGTAGTGTTTAAATTTTGATGATTACCAATTTAAGAGTTTACGATGAGACATCTTCTTAAAAAGTTATTGCAAAATTGTTATTATTCAATTATAAATTTTTAAATCAATTCTAAACACTTTTAATCATTCTAAAATGACGGAATAAAAGAAACACAAAATAAGAAAAAGAAAAAAAAAAGTCTTAAATATAACGCTATTGAAAATACAATAGCAGAATTTCAGTTTTCTTTTCTCCTTGGTCTAGACCCCATTTAAACATACTTTGTTCTGCTCGTATTTGTCATCTACATCCTCTAAAAACCTCTGCCTAATACCATCACATTCCATATATAGGTCAGTGCTCAACCATGTCACCAGTTATCAGATAAGGCGTCAACACAAAATTCCATGGTCATTATCACAAACATAATTCTACATATTGCAGCCCTTTCAAGTAGCAGTAAAACATCATCCACTAGTACAACCATGTCTTTCTCAACATGAACAATCGGTGCTGGTATTTCTTCAGCATCCAGTAATTTCACGTTAGCTTTTTTCTTTTAAGTCTCGTCTTCAAGAGCCTTCAATCCACTCTGCATGGAACCATTACCAGGTAGAAATGATCCTAAGAAAATCTATATGACCATTGTTTATGCATGAATATTGTATTTGGAACAATAGTCTATATCTAAGCACTAAACCCTAGTAATCTTAGACATCAATGGCTTTTATGAATTATACCGTGCATGGCTTCAACCCCTATTTTAAAATATTCAAAGTTATGAGAAGTAAATATAACTGGAACCAAATTACACTAGAGTATAAACTTTTCCACATAAACTATAGGTACATCAAAAGCTAGAATATAAACTATTGCACACAAGATGATTGTCTTTCTTCGGTATAGCAATATAGATATTTATTTGATGTTTGCAGAATGGCATTCCTACTCTTTATTAAGCAAACGAGAAGTTTGTTCCACGTGAATCATGGAGATGACCACAAGAATAGATGTTAGCTTAATACTAAAGCAAGACATATTCTCATGCATGAAAGAGATGTTTGATACTCTAACTCATTTGTAGAATTAACCTATCTGCAATTTTGATAACCCTCTTAGGCTGTCCAAATCCCTGCATAAGGGAAAAATTATTTACTTTGGCAACAGAAATTTAATATAACTAATAATGCAGGTTCACACGTCACATAAAGCTCTTGAACTTCTGATAACCATAAGGAAGTCCAAAGGCCTAAGATAAAGTTATCTAGTTGGACATCAGGGCTTGAATAGAATTAAAACCGCAGATTCACAGGTCACTGAAGATCTTTCCCCTGACATGTGTTTGGTTATGCTCACTACCCTGACATTTGTAATTGACAGTTTTTTTTCAAACTTTTTTACAAAATCCTGTTTTATAAAAAGTTGTTGGATCAATTTTTGGCTAAAATCAAGTGGAATTGGTAATAGAGACCAATTTCTTTTCCTAAGGCAATGTACAATCTATCACTAGTTGGTAGGATCATAACATTGATATTCTAAAGGATGTCTTCTTGGCTCAGCAGGCTGATATGTTAGGGAACTGGCTTCAAAGCACATGATACTTTTTATTTCCTAACAAAATATGTATTGAGCAACATTGCTCAGCGTTTATATTATATCTTTTCCTCGACAGATTTAGTTCCTCCAAATCCCCCCACACTTTTGTATGACCAAATGAATTTCTTCATTTAAGTATACACACAAACACACATACAATAGAGAGCATTGGATGTGTTAGAGATAAACTACACTAGTTAAGATACATTAGTGTTTCTTCAAATTTTCAAGCCAAAATTAGCCCATAACAAATGGATTTTCGATCTACCTAAAACACCAATCGAGTGTAGGATTCGAATGGGTTGTTTACCTAAACCTTGGGAAGCCTAGCCGGAGGGTGAGAAGACGAGGTGGTGGTCGCGAGATGAGTGCTTTGTGACGCAGCGGGAAGGGTGAGAGCTTTAGATGTCAAGGAACGTGTAGTGAGCTCGAGTAGAGACTGTTCCAGTGGCGGGTCAGTGTAGAGGAGGCATGCGCAGGGTGTTGGGATCACAAACACACACGCACACGAGCAATTACAAGACGAAAGTAAAATAACAAGAAAACAAAGGATTTACGTGGTTTAGTCAAAATGATTAATTAGGTTTACAATTACATGAGTATTTATAATAACTAGAGTAAGTAAATAGGCCAGGCAGATAAACCCTTCAAACTCCACATACTTAACAACCTCCCACTTAGAGGCTAATCACATCAACTCACTTCAAAGTAAATCTAGTAAACCCCATAACTGTAAAACCTCCAAATTAGTGTGATGCCTTCTCAAAAATTAACTATGAAGGCTAATTAAAGTTATGCAAAGCTTCAACATCTTAGTAGTAACCACCTTGATAAACATATTTGTAGGACTCTGGCCTTGAGATCTTCTACAAGAACAAAGAACTATCATTAATTAACCCTCTAATGAAGTGGTATCTCAATTGGATGTGCTTTATCTTTCATGGCACACATGATTTTTAGCAACATCAATTAAACTTTGACTATCACAATAGGGAGCACTATCACATTGCTTCTTGCCCAACTCCTCAAAAAAATTCTTCAACCAAATCATTTCCTTACATTCTTTCGAAATAGACATGTACTCTGCTTCTGTAGTTGAAAGTGAAATGCTTTTTTGAAGTCGAGACGTTTAATTAACTATTATGCCACCTACTGTGAAAACAAATCATGTAGTACTTTTCCTTGTGTCTGAAGAACCTCCCAAATCTGCATCAAAATATCCTTCAAAAATAACATCATTCTTACTAAAACATAATACAGTTTTAGAAGTACGTTTCAAGTAGCATAGAATCCACTTGACAACTTCTCAATGTTTCCTTCTTGTATTAGACATGAATCTACTAACAACTCCCACTACATGAGCAATGTCTAGTCTAGTGCATACCATTGCATACATTAAGCTACCAACTATAAATGTGTAAGGAATCTTAGCCATTTTACCTTGTCTTCATCTACTTTAGGTGACTGCTCTTGGATGAGATTAAAGTGAACTCCCAAAGGCGCCCTTACGATCTTGGCATCTTGCATACTTAGTTTCTCTAGCACTTTCCCAATATACTTCTCTTGAGATAATATTAGACAACTAATAAACCTCTAGTTGCGTAAAAATTTAGTCAAACTTGATTTCCTCGCTAACTAATATAGTATAGTGATCAACCAAGGATCAACCCTAGGATAGGAAAGGGATTTAAATGAGCATTGAATGTGCTTTGTAAATTGGAGGAAATCTAATAAAATCTACCAAAAATAAATGCTAAAATAAACTGAAAATGGTATGGATATGTATGAATGCAAAGTATTTGATGAAATGTTTAAGCAAACTAGAATGCACATGGTGTTTGATGAAATGCATAAGCTACCAATGCATGTGCAATATACAATGTGATTATCCTACACACAATCTAAATATGTGAGATGTTTCTAACACATGGATTGAACTCAATGAAGCTACTATAAATAGATCAATAGCATAGTATGCAGAAAAATGAAATCTGAAAAATGCTTATGAAGGATTAAGTAATGTGTAGTACATAATCGAATTTTGTCAAAGAGTGAATGAAACAATAATGTTATGATGCGAAATGATTTTTGTTGATCTCTATTGAGAATAGAAATAAGAATCATGCAAAATGATCAAGTAAAACATAGATTCCCAATGGAAATGGCTCGAAATCATCACGTACAATGTCACAAATGAATTACTCACAAGACACAAGAGTAGGAAACACTAGAAAATCGAATGGTTTATGTTTGATTGATCTTAATAAAAAAGCATTTGATATCCAAGTAGAATGTCTACACATTCTCTAAAATTTTGACTTGCTTTCAGATCGAATTAAGTGTTTTAGTAGATCAATATCACTCAACCAATTGAACTTAAGTCATGAACTCAAATCAGTATAAAAGGTATGAAAACATGGAAATTAAACAGTATAAATGGAAGAAATAAATGAATTTACTAAGGAGAAACATTCTTACAACAATTGTGTTTGGTAGAGATGGAAGAGTTTCATAGAGATAGCTTCAACTATCATCCATAACTGTAGAAAAATACCATGAAAATAGAGAAAAATGTGACGAATTTATGGTGAAGTGAATGTGTAATGAAGGAATGGTGTGTGATGTTCAGAGCGCGAAGGTGATTCAAATGGTATGATGGTTTTCCGTCAATGAGTGAATGGTGCCAATATGAATCAGTTTTCAGCACCCTTTACTGGCTATTACAGGTTGTGGCAGTTGCTCAAAGTTCCCTCCTAACAAAACTAACTTCTAACTACATTAACTAACTACTCATTTTCACATGTCACTAAGGTAGCATGTTCACAACTTCAGCCACCCAATGGAGCAAGTCATAATCATTGGTGATTAATTTCATTCAGGTTTTGTAACCTTCCACAACAGGTGATGCAGCCAGCTCCTTAACAGCTCAGACTTGCCTCCAATTCCAAGCTTTTCATGTGTATTCTTCAAATATAACCTTTAATCCATTTCAAGCTTCATCTCAACAACATCTTCTTATATTCAATTCTCTTCCAACAACTCCACACTTGACCCTTGTCTTTATTCACAACTAAAGAAACAAAATAGAGTTCACAAACCAAAGTTATGCTACAACATGTGAAAATTAGATTTAGGAGTTTCATGCATATTTTCACGACTTTTCAGCCCTTTCAAGGTTAGCACAAACCTGATTTAGTGTTTTAAAAATTTCCCCACAAGTAGCATGTCATTTGGATTTGAAAATCAAAAAGTCGACTCTTAGTCAACTTTGGTAAACTCTTCTAGCAGAAAATCAACTTTGTAGTTTTTAATTCAATTTTGGTTTATTCAGTTTCTCCCATGGCTTTCTCTAAACATTTGAATGTTACCCTTGATCCTTCTCTCTGCATTATACTCAAAAATCTCAAAATGGATGTTAGTCATCTCCTTTTGCATGGCTAACTGCTAGTGAATTGCATTGGCCATCTACAATGACTCATGATGACACAAAGGCTCTCCATCATCAGTCAACAATAATAATTTGTTGAAGGCGATAATTTGTGAGGTGGCCTAATAACTTTGTTGGATCTCCTCACTTCAACTACTAGGGTGGCATGACTGGTCTCCTCAATTGTGCTATCTCTTGGACTCCCAGTTTCTCGTGCAAGATCGTGTTTTGTAATGCCCTCTAACATTGCCTCTTCATTCTTTGTTGGCTTCTTTTAAGTTTTAAAATTTCTCTCAAGTTTGTCCTTGTACATTGCATTTTCATTAAATGTAACATCTTTACTTCTAATGACCTTCTATTTTGATCATCCCAAAAATGATATCCCATATCTTCTACTCCATAGCCAAAGAAAATGCACTTTCTTGCTTTCGGATCAAGCTTATTCCTCCTAAAATCTTTAACACGAACATAAGAAACATAACTAAATACTTTCAAGTGAGAAAGAATTACATCCTTGCCTTGTTATTCCTCCTCAGGAATCTTGAATCCTATTGGAACTAAGGGTCCTCTATTAATGAGGTATTCTATTGTGCTCACTATTTATGCCCATAATGTCTTGGGTAACCCTGCATGAATTTTCATCCTCTTTGCCTTTTCATTCAAGGTCTTGTTCATTATTTCAACAACATTGTTCTAGTTGATTTTGTTGAGGGGTTTCAGGAATAATTTTAAGCATTCTTGTTCCATTCTCAACAAAGTAATTCACACATTCAAAACTCTTATATTCACCACTATTATCAGACTTTCAACATTTAATTTTTAACCATATCTAATTCTCAACAACAATTGTCCATTTCTTAAAGGTATTAAATTCTTTTGATTTTCGCTTCAAAAATAAACTCATACCTTTCTAGTGGAATCATTAATGAAGGTGACATAGTATCATGATCCTCTTAATGATGAGACTGATGTTGTCCCATATGCATCTGTATGAACAAGCTTAAACTTCTCAAGCTTAGGCATCCTTCCGGTCTTGGCAAAAGTAACTCTATTTTGCTTCTCAAACACACATGGTTCACAAAAACCAACTTCTACCTTTTTCATTTTTGTAAACTTCCCCTTTAAGATCAACTTAATACCATGTGAGCAAGTCTATGGTGCCATAGATTCAGAGGGTGATCAACATCATTACCAATTGAATTTACTTCTTTTACAAGTAATTCTACCATGCATAGGGTTCTTTTCTTCTAGCTACAAGCAACAACTAGATTTCCTTTCACCACCTTCCACTAACCATTTTCGAATATGACTCGATATCCCTAAACATCCAACACGCCCATAAAGACTAACATTCATTTGAGTCTTAGAACGTATTGTCAATACCTAATTTTGTCCGGATAAATAAAAATTGTTTTACCAAAAAAATACAAAAATAAAAAAGGAGTAAAACTAAATTTGCTTAAAAATGCTTAAAAAAAGAGTTTCTTTAATTTTGTTTAAAAGGAATTTTAAAAGGTGTTTTTGTTCTTAGATAAAAATAAAAAAGAGTCCCTTAATGGCCTATTGTTTTCCTTTAACACCACTGTTTTGCTTTATACCACCCTAAAATAAAATAAAAAATAACAAAAAATAAAATTGTGATTCACGGCATATATGAGAAGTGGGAACAATTGAGTATTTGATAACTGCTTGGTAACTTCCATGAGTTTTTTAAAGCACGCTGATATTGATTGGAGAAACGACCATTCATGGATGATTTTTCAGGCACAAAAACAAACAAGATGTTTTTATTACAGGGAAAAATGATGTAACTCATTTTCACACACAGATCCATCTTTATAGTATTATCACATCTGATGAATTCAAAAAGCACAATCCAAAATCACAACATTTTGAATCAATAACGATCAAGTACAAAAAAAAACAATAAGCACATATTGGAGCATATCGAACACAACGAAGTTCATAATTTCCAAATTTATTATTATGTTTTGTGTTTTTTCCGTTACTGTGTATGATTGATTGCATTAGGAATTCAACTAAAAATAATTTAATTGAACATCAAGAGATTTCTCTGATTTTACATACACAATAAAGATGGCAAACCAATAAATGTTTAAATAGAGGAAAAACATGGATTTTGTAGCATTGACGTCTGCAGGGTGGGTCTTGTGGTGATCCTCGTTGCCGCTGACGGTGGTGTTTGGAGGAGAACTATGCATCACTGTGACTAATAAAGGAGAAAAGGTGAAAGTCTCACGCGAGGGAGAATGGTGTTGACGTTGGTGTTGAACGAAGTAAATTGATGTGGACTGCGGCAGCATCGCGACCATGAGAGTTATTATTGGGATGCTTTGTCTCGCGCGCGGTTGATAGGGGAGAAATGGTAGCCACCGTTGGTAGTGGCGCGACGATGGTGACCAGAGTTGTTATTGGCCGCGTTGCTGGCGACTTCGCAATGAATGTGAGTAGTGTTTGTGGTGGGTGGCAACGTGAGGAAGAAGATGAAGTTTGGGGAAGATGTGATGTGTTTTGAAGGGTGAAGTTAAGTGGTTTACGGTTTTGAGACAAATTCAATTATTTTCTTTGTGCACCACGTAATTAACTCTCGCAACACCATTTTAATTGGGTTCCTTATGTACTCCTGTGGTTTATCTTTGCACCCCTTCTTTTAATTTGGGTTTTTTTTATTTATTTACTTCATACATTCTGTAATAACCCCACACTCCTTGCATTTAGTTTTATTTTACCTCATGTACCTGCATTTTCACTAAGCACACAACCTACTCCTTTAATTTTTTTGTTTTAGGCTAGGATGTGTTTACTTTATGCACCATGCATTTCTCTTTTTGCACCCACATTCCCACATGTGTAGTTTTTCTCATTGCATCAACATACTCACTTATGCACTCTATTTTTCTATTTCCAATTTTACGGTTTTTTAATTAAATCTCGCATTTCAATTGTAACATCCCTAAGGAATATTACTAATTTTTAATAAAATAAAATAGGAAATGAAAATAAGACCTCATTTATTATAAGTCCATTTTCCAAAACGCGGGAAATTTAAAAACTATAATATAACATAGTTCATATGTTCGCAATTACATTATTACAAATTCACCAAAGTTCAACATAATAAATTTTACATCAGAAGTCGAAATATAAAAATCCTTTCAAAAGCCCAGATAGCCCCTACATTGCGGCTCTCCTCAGCTGATCCAGCAAATCATCTATCCTTGGCAGTGGATACTTATTCTTTATAGTCAGCTTGTTCAACTGACGATAATCGACACACAATCTGGAGCTGTCGTCCCTCTTTTTCACCAAAAGCACGGGTGCTCCCCAAGGTGATGCACTCGGTCGAATGAATTTCTTCTCAAGCAAATTCTTGATCTGCTTCTTCAACTCAGCTAATTCCATCGACGCCATCCTGTATGGTGCCATTGAGACTGGACCTGCTCCAGGGATGAGATCAATGGTGAAATCCACATCCCTACTCGGTGGAAATTCTGGAATTTCATCAGGGAAGACATCTGCATACTCCACCACTACTGGAATCATACTAATTTTCTCTACGGTGTTATTCTTCTCTGTATGAGCCACTATCATGAAATAGGTGGCTCCAACTTCCACTTCATTTATCGCTCTCTAAGCTGAGATTAACTCCAATCCCTCATGTTTTGGGAATACAAAACTGCATCGTCCACAATCATTTATAATGTGATTGTTAGACAATCAGTCCATCCCCAAGATTACATCTAGTCCCTCCAAAGGCAAGCACACCAAGTTCACCTTGAATCTGCGACCTGCCACTTGCATTGAACACCCAACACAGACTGAACTGGTAGCTACTTGACCCGAGGAGGGAGTTGAAACAAGCAACTCACACCCCAAATCGGGTTTCACCAAATTCAATCTTCCTACACACTCATTAGCAATGAAAGAATGTGTTGCTCCAGAATCGAACAACACTAATACTAACTAACCCAACAGTAAACATGGCTCGAGGATAAGGTTACCTGATCGGGTAGCCTCTGTAGAGGTCAAGGCAAAGACCCTGCCAGCTGCTCTAGCTCGTTCTGCTGGCGATGCGGTTGGCTTCTTCACACCCAAATTCTTCTTCTCTGGACAATTATTAGCAAAGTGTCCCGGTTTGTCGCATATGAAACACTTGTGACGGTCACCTAATCCCCCTACACCACCTGTCAGCTACGGACAATTTCCTTTTAAATGGGGTCCTCCACACTGATAGCAAGTGGGACCCTACGATGTATGTGGTTGGCTGTAAGGCTTCTTCATCTAGCTCGCCTCTACGACATTTTTCTTATGTTTAGCAAGGGGACCAGGGCCCTTCTCTAGGTGCTCATCACTTTTAGCCTGTTCCACCAAGACTGGAAACCTTTTCTCTCTCAAAGGTGTCACCACCTTCTTCAGTTCATGTTTGAGTCCTCGCTCAAACTTCAAGCACCTCTACTCCTCAGTGATGTTCTGTGAATACTATCTCGCTAGGTGCTCAAACTTATTCACGTATTCATGCACCGTCATATCCCCTTGTTGTAGTGCAAGGAACTTAGCTTCCCTGTCCTGCCTAGCTGTGTATGGAAAATACTTCTCCAGGAATCGAGTCTTGAAGCTAGTCCACTCCACCTATTCATCTCGGGTCTACATCTGTTGTTGCATTCCCGTCCACCAATACCCTGCGTCATTGTTCAACAGATAGGTGGCAAAGAGTAGCTTCTGCTCATCAATGCAGTTCATCATCTTAAAAATCTTCTCACACTTGCGGAGCCATGCATCCGCCTCATCAGGAGAAGCTTTGCTAGTGAACTCTGTTGGCTTGTGACGTAGAAAATCTTCCACAATGGGCATCTTGACTGGCGCGATCACTGCCCTGGGCTGCGCTGCGACAGGTGGCTGCATTGCATCCACCATCCGACGAATGGCCTCCGTGATGTCATTAGCACCATTCCCATTTCTTCTCCTCCTGTTCGCAGCCATAGCCTGAATACGCCACATTTCCACTGTAAAGAGTCAATCACTTAGTCAAACAAAACCAATCACACCGTTTCAAACTCAACAAAACACACAACAATCAACCACATCGATAAACTCACTCCCCACTAGCCCCAAACTATTTAAAAATATTTTCAAAACTTTTGCTCTGATACCAAATGTAACATCCCTAAGGAATATTACTAATTTTAATAAAATAAAATAGGAAATGAAAATAAGACCGCATTTATTGTAAGTCCATTTCCCAAAACGCGGGAAATTTAAAATCTATAATATAACATAGTTCATATGTTCGCAATTACATTATTACAAAATTCACCAAAGTTCAACATAATAAATTTTACATCAGAAGTCGAAATATAAAAATCCTTTCAACAGCCCAGATAGCCCCTGCACTTCGCCTCTAAGCATCTCCTGGCTCACCTGTCAAATCATCTGCTCCCGGATAACAAGTTATCCGATCATCGCCACACACATAGATAGGGTGAGCTATGCATAATATAAACATATATACATGAAATAAATATGCCACCCATCCCAAAATTAGATGACTAAGTATTTCATTGTTTTCAAATTATCCACCCATGATCTCATAGTCCTTCATGAGTCATATACATGAACTAGGTCTTGGGACTTCACTGTGCTCCCACGAAACTAACCTATTCGTGGTCCAACCTTATGAGCCTATCTTGCTCATAGTCCTACCCTACAGACTCCTCGTCTGTAATAAAACATCCAAGCCTCTCTCGCTCGGACCATGGCACGCACGCAATCACCATACTATGGACTCCTCGCCCAATAGCAGCCGACGGGTACCATTAGTTCCTTGCCCATCGTGCGTCTGATGCATGTAATCACCATACTAAGGACTCATCGCCACTTAGCAGCCGACGGGAACTATATAGTTCCATGCCCATCATGCGTCCAACCATCAAGCACATCCCAAACCCATGTTGGACTTAGTCCTTCAAGCTCAACCACCACAAACACATGCATATAACTTCCTATAATTAGGAAAGAGTAGCCAAACCAGCACATAAAGCACATATAAACATAGCAATTCGTATAAACACGCTTAAGCCAAGAACCCTCGCCCAAGCAAAACCCTCAGCATCACTTAGGCTAGTCCACCTCGCATGAGCAAGCCTAAAATAGTGACTTCTCCACGTTATCTCGCTTAGGCGAGCTCTATTTGCCCAGGCGAGTCACACCTTCGCTCAAAATAACACACACACCTCGTCTGGACAAGGATTCAACAAGAAATACGTCAATTCAACCTCGTAACTCGCTTAGGCGAGCCACTCTCGCCTAGGCGAGAGTGTTCATAGCTCATAACACAAAACTTCTCACCTAGACAAGAAGTCGCGCACAAAATGGTTTAAGATTCCATCGCGACCTCGCTTAGGCGAGCCAATCTCGCCTAAGCGAGACTGTATTTCGCCCAAACCCAACCTTGGTCACCTGAGCGAATTGCTCAAGTCTGAACGCTGAATGGACCCCTACAACTCTCGCCTAGGCGAGAAGGAGTCGCTTGGGCGAAACTTGCAGAGTTTCGCCACTACAAATGCACTAAAGACACCTAAAACCAATGCCAATTCGTAATGCAATCATATTCTTTATCTC
Source organism: Vigna unguiculata (assembly GCF_037176805.1). Classification (NCBI taxonomy): domain Eukaryota; kingdom Viridiplantae; phylum Streptophyta; class Magnoliopsida; order Fabales; family Fabaceae; genus Vigna; species Vigna unguiculata. Next base: position 9,577,309 of record NC_140801.1, read on the forward strand.
TAATTCATCATTCAAGCCATAAAACATAGTGCAAACCCAATTGGATCCTCAATATGCAATGATAAGCCATAAATCAAAATAACAGTACCCAAAACCCTCATCAAATTTTGGTTTCATACCAAAAAGACTATGCACTCAACAGTCCATTCCCAAATTCTCAATTTCAGTACACATTATGCCAAAAACCACACCATATAGGTTCCAATTGGATAACAAAAGTCTTGGCTGCCCCTTCTAGGAGATACTTTAGCCCTCTCATATTCCCTCAAAAACTACACTTAAAAAATAAAGTTCTAGTTTCTTTCCCAACCAGGTTTTAACCCACAACCCTTTAACCACAAAGCAAGTGCACAACCAATTCAACCAAATCATGTTTGTGATACACTCCAATCAGTATAAGCTTACATTACCAATCTCATGCTCATACATATTATTAAAAATTAATAATAAAACAACAACACATAATTGGCATACATAGGACTCAAACCCAAGGATTCCTTGGTTCACCAAATTCTTGGCTGCCCCTTCTAGCTTTACTTTTGCCCTCTCATATTCCCTCCAAAACTACACTTAAAAAATAAAGTTCTAGTTTCTTTCCCAACCAGGTTTAAACCCACAACCCTTTAACCACAAAGCAAGTGCATAACCAATTCAACCAAATCATGTTTGTGATACACTCCAATCAATATAAGCTTAGATTACCAATCCCATGCTCATACATATTATTAAAAATTAATAATAAAACAACAACACATAATTGGCATACATAGGACTCAAACCCAAGTCCTCTCACACAATCAAAGTACTGTCAACCACTTGAGTTGGTACTTTCCCACATCACATCAAACAATAGTTAATGCCATAAAGGCTCTTTCTACCTGCATTAATTAATTAATTAATTAATTTTCACGGGTCTTACATCAATCATCTCATTTTCTAAAATAATAAAAGTATTTTAAAATTGAAATAAAAATTGAAATAATTTTTAAAATCATAAAAATAAGAATAGATAAAATTAAAAATTATTTTCTTTATTTTATCTTTTAGTGTTTAATCGACCGCTTGTGTCACATGACACTCCTTTTCAAATATACAAATATAAAAAATCATATAAATGTTTAGGTGTCTAATCGACCGTGGGCATCGCATGACACTTATTTTCAAAAATGTCAAAAGATAACATTAAAACTTAAATATTATAATCAAGTTTTATAAAAAACTACGTGATCCCTGATTTTTCATTGCGAATAGAAATACGTAGGAGCGAGGTCAGACCTTGTCGGGTTCACTTTCAAAATGTCATTTCCAAATAGTTTTATAAAGAACTACATAGCCCTGATTTCTCATTTTTTAATGAGAATACGTAGGACCAGGTTAATCCTTGTCGGGTCCTTTTTACTAAAAAAATAATTTTGTGCAATTTATTTTCTTAGCTTTGGGAAAAATTAATATTTTAAATAAACAAATCTCTTTTGAAAATTTAATTAAAGGTACCACCTTTGGGCGGGCGCTATAGGGTGCTAATACCTTCTCTACGCGTAACTGACTCCCAGACCCTAAATTTGGTTTTCGCAGATTTTATTTTATTTTTATGGTTTTCCATAGTTTTCCATAATAAACTATGGTGGCTACTTCTAATATTTTTTTAAAATAATTTATTTTTAGTTCATCATCCCGTCGCGATATAGGTTGCGACACATATCCAACATCCACCCTTGCAGCATGTGCAACCACCGACAATCATGCTAAATCAACGTCCGACATAAAACCACCATCTTCCCGAAGAATCACCGTCAGCCATCATGGGTTAGGAACCAGATTGCCTACACTATGCCCTATGCAACCCTACGAAGCACCTATTCACAACTATTCCATTAAGTGATTCAAGTGACCTAAAGCTTTTAAGAGGTTAAAAGGGTTGTTCAAAACCCATCAATGACTGCAACGTGAACGAAAAGCACAATCTATATACTTCCCATGAATCTTCCACCATGAATGAACCCTCTGCCATGGTAGGATAATGAATAGCTACTGTTCCTGCCAAATACAAATGTACCCGCGAACACAAGTTATGTAGGGACCAATGAACCTTTTAAATGCACACGTCCACCTTCTTCGCTTCAGTTTCTAAGTCGAGGAGCCTAAATATCTCCTTCTAGGAGCCTGAGTATCTCCTTCCAGGAGCCTGAGTATCTCCTTCCAGAAACCCGAGTGTCTCCTTCCAGGAACCTGAGTGTCTCCTTTCAAGAACCTGAGTATCTCCTTCCAATGAAGAGTTCCACTAGTGGGAGGCCTGCAAAGCCACTTCGACGCTCAAGTTAGTATTAGAGCAATAAATGATAGTAATAGTAAAAAATAGCATTATCCTCCTTACCTCGTGAACAATGCCTTTTATAGTACTTTAATGGGCCTAATCCTATGGGCCTAGGGTTTGCCATGTTTAGCTGGTTTTTAGGTTTTATTAACTATGATTAATTAGTTTGATTCTCTTTTAGTTTATCACTATATTGTAATATCCAAGCTAGAGTATATTCAGGTGATGAAGGTTCCTTCGCTGGAGTATATCCAGGCTAACTTACTTGGAATACATTCAGCCTAATTTAGTGGAGTATACTCAGCTTGGTTTGGTGGAGTATTCTCGGCCTGGTTTGGTGGAGTATACTCGAATTGGTTTCAATGCGTCTGGTCTAAAACCCACGTTGCTTGCCCTTCTTATAAGGTTGGGGTATCCTCGCCTTTCTAGGTAGCAGCCTATTCGATGGTTTAGGATATCCTCTTTTCCCATCACGTACACTAGTCCCCCAAGAGTTGAGACTATCTTAATTGAAAACTCTTCATAGTGGATATGTAAATGCGACGCTGTCTCCGCTTGCCTACGTCACTCAATGCCTTTACTTTTATTTAATTTACGAGTGAGGGAGGCCTTTCTGTTTTGATTTTTTTCTTTATTCAAAGGTTTGAGGCATGTGTGACTCTTCAAGTGCAACGTTTATGGAGAAGTGGAAAAGGTTGCATGCGTGAAGTGAGCTTGGGCCTCAGCTTGATGTGACGTGCCATAGGGAACTGCAACAACCATTGTTTGTAAGGCGTTGGATCCTTTTGATCTAACGGATGGGACGCTATGCATTGTGCTCATAGTCTTGCTATAAATAGGCTAATTACGTGTGAGACCCTTGTTTAGCCCTATTTTTACGATCAAGACGTACTGCTGCGTTCGCAAACTTGTCAGGTATGTCATCACCCTCATTGTCTTGTAAGTCTGCCTCTAAGGCTCATTCGGATCGGGTAGGGACATCTTTGGCCCATCCCTCTAGTAGTAGCACCTCTTCTGATGAGGAGAGTTTGTTTGATGTTCCTTTTCATTCTGGGTACGAGTGGGTTGATAGTGGTGTGCGTGAATATTTTTCGAAGTACAAGTGGTATTCCTCTATTCGCAGGTTTGCCGAGGCATATGCGATTTTGGATGAGGATAGCCCTGATGAGGCTGTGTCATTAGATCGAGTTGGTCGCGTGGATAACGCTTGCCATGGGCGAGAGGGTTACTCTGACGAATTTTTTTATATGTACGTTGTGTTACTTAGAAACTTACATGTTTGGCTGCCCTTTGATGAGTTCACTGTTGGGGTGTTGCGTATTTTAAATATGGCTCCGTCACAGCTGCACCCCAACGCATGGACTGCTCTACAAGCCTTTAGGTTCCTATGTCGAGTCTTAGGTTCAAGGTCATCTCCTGTTGTGTTCTTACATTACTATAGCACCAGGCCTAAGAAACCTGTGAGTTGGCTATCACTGTTTGGTCAGCCTAGGATAGGCCTGCTTGCCCCGTACTCCTCCTCTTTTAAAAATTATAAGAACACCTTCTTTAGGGTTGTAGTTAACTCTCTTGGTCATTCCTACTTTTTTTGTGGTGACACCCCTAAATTTCCATTTTATTGGACACGTAATCCGCTGCACTATGATGACACTAGTGCAAAAATGGGATATTAGATCGGTTCTGGAACGTGTATTACATCGGTTTCGGAACCGATCTAATACAGGCCGATGTAATATGTCTGTTAGTTATTAGATCGGTTGCTAAAAACCGATCTAATGTATCAATATTAGATCGGTTCCCTTAACCCGATCTTACATTATTCATTAAAAAATTCATCCAGATCTTACACAGACAAGGATTTAAATCGGTTGTGGTATAAACCAATCTAATATGTTGAGCACTTTTTAAAAAAAAAGTAGCAAGCTTTAGATCGGTTATTGTCTTAACCGATCTAATATATCACATATTAGATCGGTTAAGGCTATAACCGATCTAAAGCTTGCTGTTTTTTTTTAAAAGTGCGTTTTGCAATTGCAACTAACCAAAACCTGTTGCATTAAAAACCAAATAAATACACACAATGCAGTTCCAGCAGTTTATATAATACATATTTAAACAACAATTCAAATCCAACAATGGATTTGACCAAAATATTTCCTAAGTGAAAGAAAACTAATGCAACAAAGGAAAAGTTTTACATTTAAGCATTTTTAAGCTGCAAGAAGTAATTGGCCCATTCAGTCCTTACTTCATCAATCTTCTCAGATCCCAATGGTTCAACACCTTTAAAAACTTGTAGTTCAAAGTAATGAATAATTATTAGTTAAGTATTTCATAAAAAACATGTTTGAAAGAGGAGTCTTTTGATTCCTTACCTCATCCCAAGAATCTGTTAGAGCAGCACGAGCTATGGTCCACATCCAGTACATGACATAGTATCCACACTCAGAACTTCCTTTTTGGATATTACACTAAGAAGATCAAATTTATAATTAATATATGAAAACTTATACCTTTGGAGAAATCACTTTGAAATTTGTGAAGATGAAGTTGATTTACCACCTAACACATTGTACACATTCAAAGCACTAAAAAGTTAAGTCACTAGTCAATTACAACATATTTCATGACATAAATAACACATTATAAAGGGACTACAACATACCTCTGTAGTATATTTCTCATGGCTGAGGGGATGGGTTTGTGCAATGAGCATAACCAAACTACAGTATTCTCCATTGGACAAATAATCACCAATTGCCAATGAGACCTAAAAAAGAAATAAAATTAGTGATTTGAACTAGTTAATTAATAGCTCAAGTGACTAACATGAACTTACGCATGAATATAAGGTGCCATGTAAATTCTTTTCTTTGATTTCCCCATCCAATTTCGAATGTATGTCTGACATTCCATATGTTTATTTCCAGAATTTTGTATATGTTGAGGCTCAAGGAAACCATAGACATCAGCATTCCCTGTTTTGGAAACATATTCATTTAAATACCTACATTCAAACCATTAAGCCATTAAGTTTAGAGACAATTATTGATTTCCCAATGTAACATAAAATGTACTCATAGTATCCATAATTGAATAACTGTAATGTTCAGCATCTGATGCCCTTGGATGATTTCGTACACATCGTTCATATGGACATATAGTGGTATATCACTATTGTCAACACCGAAGACTGTTTTATCCCAAGGAATGGCAAATGGTTTTTGAAAAAGAGCTCCGACTATGCCAGCCAACTCATGAATTGGACTAAAATTTTGCTTAGGTTGGGGCTGGGATTGGGCCTCAGGGCTAAAAGCACATGCAACTAGGGACTTTTGTCTGCTATGAACCTACAAAATATAATAACAAAGTTAAATGGGAAGTTGGTGTTAAATTATGAAGTATATCATTGTAAAGAAGAAAATATACCTGCTTCTTTTTTGAAATAACCTTAACTAATTGTTTAGGCCATGAGATGAATGTTCCTAGTGCCTCTCCAACTATTTTAACCTCCTCTGTGGGCACTGGAACTGGAGTTGTGGCATCTCTAATATCTTCAACTGCCACTCTAGCTAAATCATCTGACATTTGCACAGTATGCATGGTTGATCCCCCTGGATATAATCTCCCAATGGCAACTAAACGAGGAGGGACCTCTCTAACATACAACTTACACTTATTTGAGATATTCATCTCTGTGACCTCTTCTTCATCGTCCTCTTGTACCACATTATGTTGCTGCGACATGGACTCCCATCGTTGATCAAATTCATGCCTTAATTCTTCAGCAACTTGTTCCTTTATCGTCTGTGTGGTGTTTTGGCGCTGATAACTTCCAAAGTATTGTCTCACACCCACACCATAGCCAACAGTACGTACACGACCAGGGTGCTCTTCAGTACCTAGAGCAGTGGTCAATATGTCTTGACGACCCTGAGGAACAAAACTGCCTTGTGTACTTTGCTCTACAAGAGAATCCTGTAAAAACAATTTGTTACTCATAGCACAAAACATAATAAATTGTTAAGGCATCAAATTTTACTAACTTACAATTCTTTCAGCAATAATTTTTGATTTCTCAGATGTCATTTGCCTCCTGGTTTAGTACGAGCCAACTTCCATTTCTCATGTCGGCTGGGAGGGGATGGAGGATTGAGCGGACCTTCATTCGAACCTGTTGAATCCATTTGTTGTTTTAGCTTTTCTTCCATTATTCCTTGTTCCAGCAAAAGATATCCTCCACGAGAAAGCCTGTGTGGTGTTTCATTCTTGCTTTGTATAGCTTGTGCTTTCTTTCTCTTTTCCTGTTGAAACAATAATGTATATAAATGGTTAACTTCATTACATATATTTAATATTTGAAGTGCGAATAAAGAAATATACCTCCCAAGAGGGATCCAGTCGACTTTGAACAAATGATTCCCATGTTTGCTCGTCTATGCCATACATCTCACAAGGAGACTTTTCTTTGTATTTCCCAAATACATAGAAGCTTGACAACATCGTCTTGAATGCTCTCCATTTTGTTCCTACTGACGATATTATCCTCCTCCTTATGAAATCAGAATTGTCCAAGTCATAGTTTTCCTACACAATAATATAGGATATTATTAATTAACATACATTAGAAATAAGTAGTAAATATTCATAAGTTCACAACTTATCTTACACAAATATCCTGCCAAATCATATTTTTATCTACTTCTGACACATGATCCCAATCAGATTCCAAAATAGACACCTTTGTTCGAGCCAACACCCCTAGATAAGTAACAAACTTCTGACGGTTAGGCCCTATATGCCTGCCTGTTTGAGGGTCTATGTCCATATGTGTTTTAGCATTACTCAATCGCTTCAGAGCTTGCTTTTGTAGACGGGTAGCTGCTCTAGTCTTTTTCTTGGATGACTCTTCCATGTTACCTATACAAAATAATACATGTTAGATCATTATTGATTTAAAACAAAATGAACAATATATAAAAACAAGAACATGAAAAAGGCACATATCATGGAAGTGTTAGAATGTTCTCCCATATTCCTTCATTATGATCATTACGCGTAACATGTACTTCATCATTATGGACTTCCTCATTTAGAGGAGGTATTCGCCTTAAGATTGAAGGACTATCTATAAGATTAAGACTTGAGTGATCATGAGTATCTGATGGCATCCTTCCTTTAAGAACCACTGACCACCTCTCATTTGAAGGATCTTTCACATAAAACACTTATCTTGCTTAGTATGCCATGATAAAAGGGTCTTCCTTATAAGCCACCTTATTAAGATCAACCAAAGTAAATCCTAACTCATCAACATGCACTCCTGTATTGTTATCAATCCATTTGCACTTAAATACAGGGACTCTAAACTTGACATAATCAACCTCCCATATCTCTTCAATGACCCCAAAGTAACTTATAGAAGCCATAACAGGATTATTATCTTTTGCACTAGCAAAGTGCATGGATTCTGCTTCAAGGGTGACACTGCTATTTTGCATAGTACTCTTATCATCTTCCTCCTTTGAATAAAAAGAGGACATGTTAATGTCATATGCTGTTCACTTTATAACATCAAAGTTAGGTCCTCGTGCTAACCATTTTAATTCCTCAGCACCACAATCTAATTGAGCAATTTTTTCTCTAAACCACTTCAGAAATGTCTTATTATGCTCAATCAACAACCATTTTTCATTTGCCCGAGGATTCATAGATTTAATCAATTTTTTGTGTGCCTCTATGTAAGGAGTAACGACATCAGTGTTATTCAATACGTACAAATGTGCTTGGAGAACTTCACGTTGATCTTTTTGAACCACCCTTACACCACGTGTGCCTTTACCTTCATTCCTTCCATCATGTCTAGACGATGGAATGCCAATAGCCTCAGTTTCAGACATATACTCTGTACAAAACTCAATTGCTTCTTTAGCTATATACCTCTCAATAATTGATGCTTCTGGACGATATGGATTTTTCACATACCCCTTCAATATTTTCATGTATCTTTCAACTGGGTACATCCATCTTAAAAACACTGGTCCACATATTTTAATTTCCCTTACTAGATAAACTATTAAATGGACCATGATATCAAAAAATGAAGGAGGAAAATACATCTCAAGTTGACACAAGATAACGATAGCTTCATTCTCCAAGTCATCCAATGTGGCAGGCTCAATTACTTTCTAACAAATACTATTAAAAAACATGCAAAGATGAGTGATGACATGTCTAACACTTTTAGGTAAGATGTCACGAATAGCCATTGGAAGAAGTTGTTGGATGAGAACATGACAATCATGAGATTTTAAACCAACAAGTTTCAAATCTTTCATTGAGACAAGACTTTTTATATTTGAAGAGTATCCTTGTGGTACTTTCATTTCTCGTAGATTATCACAAAAACTTCTTTTCTCAACTTTAGACAGAGTATGACAAGCAAGAGGTAAATATGTCCGTTTACCGTGAGCTTCTGGCTGTAACTCCAAACAAAGACCCATCTCAACTAGATCTTTACGAGAATTAACATCATCCTTTGTTTTCCCTTTGATGTTTAACAATGTTCCAATTACACTATCACAAACATTTTTCTCCACATGCATGACATCTATGCAATGTCTGACATCTAATTTTGCCCAATATGGGAGATCAAAGAATACTGATTTCTTTTTCCAAATGCTTTTGCCAAGAACTTTCTTCTGTGTTTTCCCAAACGTCATATCTACTAGGCACACACGCTCATAAACTTGTTCTCCAGTTAAGGGTGGCAGTTGAATTTTTTCCTTTTGACATCCATTGAAAGACTTTTTCAATCGACGATATGGGTGATTACGTCTCAAAAACCTTCAGTGGCCAATGTAACAAGTCTTCCTCCCATGTTTTAGTTGATGATAACTTGTGTTTTCTTCACAGATTGGACAAGCATAGTGTCCTTTTCACACTATAACCGCTCAAATTTCCATAAGCTGAAAAGTCATTAATGGTGCAAAATAAGAGAGTTCGCAAATTAAAATTCACTTTTCCATATGCATCAAACACCTCAACTCCTTCATCCCATAACAATCTCAAATCTTCTATCAACGGAGTTAGATAAACATCAATGTCATTTCCAGGTTGCTTTGGTCCAAATATCATCATAGATAACATCATGTATTTTCTCTTCATAACCAACCAATAAGGCAAGTTATAAATGATCAACAAAATCGGCCATGAACTGTGCTTGCTACTTAAATTACCATAAGGATTCATTCCATCAATTGCAAGACCAAGCCTCAAATTTCTTGGATCACTCCCAAACTGTGGGTAGAGGGTATCAATTTTATTCCATTGGGGTGAATCAGCTGCATGGCGTAACAATCCATCACTTTTTCTTCCATTTGCATGCCACATAAGGTTTTTACCATCATCAACATTAGCAAATAAACGCTTAAATCGAGGTATGATTGGAAGATACCATAACACTTTTGCAGGATGACCCTTCTTCATGTTATCTTCATCGTCATCGTCATCCTTAACTTTGTATCGCGATACTCCACATCTAGGACACTTAGTTAATGTTTTGAACTCTTTTCTATAAAGAATACAGTCATTGGGACAAGCATGACTTTTCTGGTACTCCATACCCATCTGACATAGTATCTTTTTAGCCTCATAATGACGGGTTGGCAATGTATTACCTTCTGAGAGCATTAGATTCAACAATTCTAGTAACTCACTAAAACTTTTATCAGTCCACCCATTTTTGGCTTTAATGTTAAATAATCTTTGTGTCGCTGACAAACGAGTGAAACTCCTACAACCATGATATAAAGTCTTCTCTGAATCATCTTTCAATGAATCATACACGTGTGCTGTACGAAAACTTTCTTGTCCAATATCTTCAATCATATCTTCCATGCATTCCTCACAGTGTGGATTAAACTCTTGACTTTGAGATGAGCTTGGAAGGTGTACAACTTCACCATGCCATGTCCACGTTGTATAACTCTTTAGGATACCATCACATAAAAGATGTTCTCGTATCAACTTAACTTCTTGTCGTCTCCCGTTCACACAATTAACACAAGGACAAAAATATTTTCCATTCAAGGCAATCCCGTGTCGTTCAGCAAATTTTAGAAACTCTTCAATGCCATTCTCATAAACATCACTGATTCGAATTGCATTCATCCAACTTCGATCCATTACTACACGACATGAGAAGTTGGTTTAAATAAATATTATATTTAGTGACTCAATCGGTACTCTTAACTGCTTCTGCAAACAGATAAATGAATGAACTTGATAAAAGATCAAGTTCATAAAACCAACCACAAGGAAAAAATCTACTCTTATGCTTTGAATTTCAATGTAAATTATTTTAAGGACATAACCAATTTTATGTGCACTAAAATTCCAAGAACCAATTTAACGCATTTCAATATAATGAATGAAGTTTGGAGGAACTGACCTTTATCAATGCAAGTGATAATCTTCCAATGGAGGTAAGAGCGGGGCGGAAAACGGAGCAAACAAAGTGGCGACCGCAATAGCTCAAGCAACTTCAAAATGGACCCTTTTTCTGCAATTTAAACCAAAACACATTCAAGGTTCGTGGTACGGTGAGGGTTTCGTGGTGGCGCGACAGCGGAGCTTCATAGTGCGGCGACAATGGAGGCTCGTGGTGTAGCGACAGCGCCACTTCGTGGTGCGGCGACAGCGGCGCTTCGTGGTGCGGCGAACGACGCTTCATGGTGTGGCGAACGACGCTTCGTGGTGTGGCGAGGGTTTCGTGGTGGCGCGACAGCGGAGCTTTGTACTACAGTGACAGTGGAGGCTCGTGGTGCAGCGACAACGACACTTCGTGACGAGAGCGGCGATAGCGGATGCTCGTGGTACGGTGACAGCGGCACTTCGTGGCGTGGAGGTGGTCGCTAGTGGCGCGAAGGTGGTGGTTCTGGTGTGGAGGCTAGTAGACCAGCAAACGGTGAACGGAGAAGGGTTCGTGGCGTGGAGGGTCGTGGTGCGGTGAACGGAGAAGAAAGCAAATGGCGAACGGAGCAAAATGGCGATGATGCACTATGGAGAAAAATGGAGAAGATGAACAATGCAAACGGAAGCACAGTGAGGCGCGAGAGAGAAGAAGGGGTTCGCGGGTTTGTGCAAAAAACATTACATCGGTTATATTGCCAACCGATCTAATATTTAAAACCATCAGTTTTTTTTAATTTAAAAAAATAACATTAGATCGGTTCCCTGCTTAACCGATCTAATGTATACATGTTAGATCGGTTTCCCACACAACCGATCTAATGCAAATGAAATTATTTTCAAAATTGCCACCGCGTGAATTGTTAGCTCGGTTCCTACACAACCGATCTAATATGCCTGATCTAATATCCCATTTTTCCACTAGTATGAGTGGCCCCGGACTATGATGTCAGCCGAGAATTGCGAGGTTCTTAATTTGCTAGATTCAGTTCCTCGACGGCTTCCCACTAGGCGTATTGTGGCCATATTGAACTTTCCTCGTCCTAGTGGGGACATGTTAGGTATGTTTAAATTTTTCTCGTGACATGCTATATGTTGACCTATCTTACTTTGTTTTTGTTTATATTAGTGTTGATGGTGTCTCACGAGGGTGTTGGTACAGGTCAGAAAAGTCGCTTCCACTTGCTTCGTGATAAATTGAATGAACGGAAGAAAAGTGGTGACACAGTTCTTGGGACGAGCGTTGCGCCCCATGCCAAAGTTGGTGCAGGTGTTAGGAGTCCTCGGCCTCCTCCTTCGGTAGAAAAGAAAAAAAAAGGCTGCCCAAAAGGATGGGAGTTCGTCACGTAAGGCCTCCCCCGAACACAATCGTGTGTCTGAGGATGCTTCTTACAAGCGCTTGATGGGGGCAGAGATGCAGATATATGATGGGATGAACATCACTATATCTCAAGAGGAAGCCAACTTGATTACAGAGGAACCCTTGCCTAGTTTGATGAAAGCTTTTGCAGAGTACCAATCTCGAGCTTTAGTGATTGGGAGACATATCGGCCATGCGCTCATTAAAGTGGGCCAAACGGAGGATCTTGAAGTCGAAGTTGCCTTGTTGAAAAAGCAGCTACGAGCGGCTAATATTGAGAAAGACAAGTTTGCGGGGGAGGTGAGTGATCTCCAGAAACAGCTCCAACAGGCTATTGGTGATAGGAAGTCTTGGTGCAATCACTGTCTTGAAGTTGAAGAGAAGGTGAAGAAAAGCTCTGAGGAAGTATCCGTTTTGAAATGTTCTCTTGATGAGATGAAGACTGCCCATGCAAAGCTAGACAAGGAAGTTTGGGAGTTGCGAGAGGGTATTGTGGAAGAGCATGAGCTTGGCTTTAGGAAGGCCTTGCGTCAAGCATCCCTTCTCTTTGATATTCCCGCGGATGATGACCACTTGGATGTGGGGAAGGATGTGTATCAAAAATCATTGGTGCAGATTGAGGATATTCCTCCTTGTCCTGAACATGCCAAGGATACTCCCTCTTGGGAAGGTCGCGAAGGTGGTGGTGCAAATGGGGCTGAGGGAAGAGACTAACTTGTTAGCTTGACGAATGTTTTTTGTGTTGTCACTGGCTTTGTAAGCCTTTTTTGGCTAGATGGTGTGTAACTTTTGGATATTTTTGTATATGATTGACTAGGTTTAACTAGTGGACGATGCATGTTGACCTTAATCATTTCTGTTGTTTTGATTGGGATGTGTATTGCCTCGACTTTCATTTTATTTTGTATGCGTATAGCAATATATCACCTTTGGAGTTTAAGCAGCCCAACCTATCTTGGTTCAAGACATCGTTGGATTGCTGGAGGTGTCTCCACTAGTTGCTTGTATAATGTACTGAATTTGTATGCATTTTGCATTTTCGTAGTATGTGTAGACGAGAGAGTGAGGTTGTTATTTATGGCTGGAGTTTGCATTCTTCTTTGTTTCGAGGGTTTGCTTACGTCATTTGATTGCACGACTTTTACTGCTTGATTTTTTGTTATTGGTATTATAGTGGCTCAACCATAATATCTTATGTCGCCAGCAATTATTTATGTTCATGTACACGTTGTGGTGTGTGTAATTGACTTTGTGTGGGAGAGGTGTTGTACTACGACCCTACTAGGCTGATAGTCATGACAAGTTTTCCTCTGATAAATAAGGTCTTGCAACAGTCGGCCTTGGTTGATGAGTTGTATCAACAGTCGGCCGTTTGTGTGTTATTTAATTATTTTGTTTTTAATAATAATATGCTAGAAAATGTTGAGGGATAATATAATCATAGAATTATATTAATCATCACAAAACATGAATTGGTTAAATGGTTGTGCTTTGATTTGATAAATTGGTTTGATGTGGGTTCGAACCTTAGTGAACCCCAAACTAAACTCTCTTTTTGTCAAAATTTCCTTTGGCATGAAGGTGAAAGGGCATGGAAACCCCAACTGGCTAAGGAGCAGCCAAGGGTGGCTGAAAAATAGATGTGTTATGAACCATTGAATAACACTTATACCATTTTTAAATGTCATTTTCGTTTTAGCACATTAATCCATCATTAAGGCACTATTATAAGGGAAATTTTAGGTGAGAGAAAAGATTTCTGCATTTGTTATTGTTGTATAGGGAGAGGAGAACGAAAGTTAAGAGTTTGTTGAGGATTGAGTGAGGAAAGGAGCTACAAAGAGATAGAATCAAAGGAGGATTATTTGTGATCAAGGGGGAACTCAAAACAATTCCAAAATAAGCTAAGAAAACCAGGTTAGGGGAGCTGAACCACGTCTATTTATATTTTTACGCATATCTGTATGTATTATATCATGTACGTGTATGATCTCCCTTTGCTTACATTGAAATTCGAGTTTTTGGAATTTTTCCAGAAACCGCCTGGCGGGTGATGAACCACCGCCAGGCGACGCATCAGTTTGTGCTTATTTTTGGGTTTGTGAAGAGGAACCGCCTGCTGGCACATCCCTGACCGCCAAGCGACACATCCCTGACCGCCAGGCGACACATGGCTACAACCCAGATTTTCTGAGTTTTTGTTGAACTGCCTAGTGGTGATGAACAACCGCCAGGTGATGCAAACCACTTTTGGCACGATTTTGGTGTTTTGCGTAATTTGATATGATTCTGATCGAAGGGGGAGTTAGACTGAATCGTTCAGTGAGGATTTGATATTTAATATTATTGGGTTTCGAGTGATTGCAAGCTAAATTTAATGGAACAGTGGGAAGATGATGTTCGGGTTGAAAAGTGGGTTCTTAATGTTCTAAGCAAATTGATGGTTCAATTGTACTGGAAAGAGCGAATGAATGGGTTTGAGATGAGAATCCTTATAACTGAAAATGAATTCAAGTGAGGATTTGGTGAAATTTGCAATGGAGGAAGACCAAGGAGTGTTCGGGGCTTCGCAAGTGCAAGGGGAGGATTTTTGGGTTCCTAGAATAGCAGGAACCGCTTGGCGGCACCCAATTGGCCGCCAGGCGCCATACCAGAGAGGTGCGTGGGTTCTGTTAACGAAGAACATTGTTTTTTTACTTTTCGCGCAACAGGAACCGCCGGGCGGTATTTGAGTCCCGCCAGGTGCCACATCCTCACTTCTGGGCACTAGGCGCCACCATATTTTTCTGGTTCACACAGTTTTTGTAAAACTCCATTTCCCAGTTCGTTAACCGTCGGATTTAAATGCAATTTTGAAAGGTGGTTCATAACATGTGATTCTTCGCTTTGAACGGTGGAGATTGGATTTGGAGGTCAGTAGCTAGACATATACGTTACTCAATATTGCTGATTTTGGAGTCGTTAAAATGCATGAATAACCTCTTGATAAGTTCAATTAACTTCTGATGAAGCATGATTGGGTTATGTGGTATGTCTCTATCAATTTGAATGTTCCTTTGGGTTAGTCACATGTGGAGAATTGGTTTGCTGAAGGCATGGGTGTCAATATTAAATTACGTTGGTGCATAAGATCATGTGCTTAAAATTGTTAAAGTGTTGCTGTTTATATTTTGTTTGAGCATGCTTGGGATTGTCTATATGACTAGGGGATGAATGCACATGTGAGGTGCTATAAGGCTTAGAACATTATAGATGGCAATGCCTTTCATTAGGGGTACTCTAGAATTAGAGCAAATGAGAGCAACATGTGTGAAGGGTGCTTGAACCTGAACTAAAACCAGTAATGTGCAAGTACTACTGTAGCGACTGGCGGTACGTGTCCCCCGCCAGGCAATCTGGAAGCGGCAGCGCCTAGCGGTACGTGTCGCCCGCCAGGCGATTTTGTTGTATCAGATTGGTGTTATGCTTGCTATGATGTGCATGATCTACAAGGCTTCTAGGATATCTTAAAGGTCGGCTTGCTGGTGTTCCTTGAGTTGAGCTCGAAATGTATCCCTTGAGTTGAGCTCGGGATAAGGGTTAAGCACGTGGCATTCCTCGAGTTGAGCTCGAAATGGCATCCCTCGAGTTGAGCTCGGGATGGTGGATGAACACGAGGAACCCTTGAGTTGAGCTCGGGTTGGCGAGTGTTGCCGGTGTAAGTGTGCTAGTTGTGGCCAGTACGGATGGGTCCAGATAGATTGCCCTCCTCAGTAGTTGACTGATGAGTTTGGTATTCTTGGGACGTTACAAATTATGTTCGTATATGGGAACTCCACCTGGTGTTACGGTGTATGATCTGTAGCATGGTTTCCCGCACGTGCTCTATCGGTTATGGCCGATAGGTATGGCAACAAGACACTTTGAGGTACTCACTGATGTAGAACACAGATAACATGGTGGTGGCTATGTGATGTGAGATCAAAGGATGGAATTCCTTTGGTGTGATTGTGTGAGTGGTATATGTGTGCCATATATATATGTTTATTTTCTTAGCTCACCCTATCTGCTTGTGTTTGGCGATGATCGTGTACGCGGTACACGGGAGCAGATGATGTTGCAGGTGGATCTGGTGAGGCTTAGCAGCGGAGCGGGGAAAACTCATGGGAACAGTTTTATAGAGTTTTATCATTTCTGGTTTTGGAATAAAAATGTAATCTATTATGAGATTGTTTTGGTATTTTATTGAATTTCGAGAAGATTTCAACTTAGAATTATCTTTATTATGAAATAAATTCTTTGAAATTCCTGTGTTTTTGGTAAATGGATTTATAATAAATGTGATTTTATTTTCTTATTTTATATTATATTTTAAACCCGTAATATTTGGTCCGGATGTTACAGGGTCTTCGGAGAGACCTTGAGTCGACCTTGGTTGATGGGTTGTATCAATAGGGACTTGTGAAAGATGGGGTCTTAGGAGAGACCTTTAGTCAACCTTGGTTGATGGGTTGCATCAATAGGGACTTGTGAGAGATGGGGTCTTAGGAGAGACCCTGAGTCAACCTTGGTTGATAGGTTGTGTCAACAGGGACTTGTGAGAGATGGGGTCTTAGGAGAGACCCTGAGTCGACCTTGGTTGATGGGTTGTATTAACAGGGACTCGTGAGAGATGAGGTCTTAAGAGAGACCCTGAGTCGAGCTTGGTTGATAGGTTGTATCAATAGGGACTTGTGAGAGATGGGGTCTTTGGAGAGACCTTGAATTGACCTTGGTTGATGGGTTGTATCAATAGGAACTTGTGAAAGATGGGGTCTTAGGAGAGACCTTGAGTCGACCTTGGTTGATGAGTTGTATCAATAGGGACTGGTAAGAGATGGGGTCTTAGGAGAGACCCTGAGTCAACCTTGGTTGATAGGTTGTATCAACAGGGACTTGTGAGAGATGGGGTCTTAGGAGAGACCTGAGTCGACCTTGGTTGATGGGTTGTATTAACAGGGACTCGTCAGAGATGAGGTCTTAAGAGAGACCCTGAGTCGACCTTGGTTGATAGGTTGTATCAATAGGGACTTGTGAGAGATGGGTTCTTCCGAGAGACCTTGAATCGACCTTGGTTGATGGGTGGTATCAATAGGAACTTGTGAAAGATGGGGTCTTAGGAGAGACCTTGAGTCGACCTTGGTTGATGAGTTGTATCAACAGGGACTTGTGAGAGATGGGGTCTTAGGAGAGACCCTGAGTCGACCTTGGTTGATGGGTTGTATCAACAGGGACTTGTGAAAGATGAGGTCTTAAGAGAGACCCTAAGTCGACCTTGGTTGATAGGTTGAATCAATAGGGACTTGTGAGAGACAGGGTCTTAGGAGAGACCTTGAGTCAACCTTGGTTGATAGGTTGTATGAATAGGGACTTGTGAGAGATGGGGTCTTAGGAGTGACCCTGAGTCGACCTTGGTTGATGGGTTATATCAACAGGGACTTGTGAGAGATCGGGTCTTCGGAGAGACCTTGAGTCGACCCTGGTTGATAGGTTATATCAACAGGGACTTTTTGCATGGAGGAGGTATATATGGAGATCTTAAGATAAAACAAGTAGTGATGACACAAAGTATTTTAAAAGATTGAAGTAGGAAAGAGTACCTCTAGTTGCAAAGTTTAGTTGTAATAAAACTTTAAATGAGTCGTGTTAGGAACTAGCTCGCCAGAAAAATATTCCAACTTGTATGCTTTTTTTTTCAGCATCTGCAAGCATCCGGAAAGGTCCTTGCCAATTCGCGGAGAACTTTCCTTCTGTTTTCCTTGCATCACTATTCATTCTTCAAACCAAGTCACCTGGGTGGAACTTCCTTGATTTGACCTTAGAGTTGTATCTTCGTGACATGCTTTGTTTTGCAACTGCATCTTGTATTACCGCTCTATGCCTTAACTCGGCCATAATAGTTGTTGGTCTTTTACACAAACTATTGGCAAAGGGTCCGCTTCTTAGTGCGTTAATCATCTGATGCAGGGCTACCTCTAGACTCAAGTTATCGATGTGAGGGAAAGCTTGCTGAAGCGTTCCACGAACGATCTCAAGGATTCCCCTTCCTCTTGGCGTATGCTGATGAGTGCTAGGGAGGTGAGATCGTGTGGTTTTGACATAGCGAATCTCTCTCCAAACTGGTATAATAAGGTGTCGAAACAATCTACGAAGAGTGGGACAAGACAAGTGAACCAACTAAGGCTTGCACCCTTTTGGGATGTTGGGAATACTTTGCAAAAAATTACATCATCAAAGGTGTAAAGTCCGATCTGGGTCAAGTACACATGTATCTGCTCATCCATGTCGGTGGTTCCATCGTATTTGTCCATGGTCAAGGACTTCCATCCTCGGGGCGAGGGTGTTTCCATTATGCCATCCACAAAGGTGTGCTTGCACGCGCCCTGCCGTGGTACCATGGTATTTGTTGTGCCTTCCTTGGGAGTATGAGTGCTTTGTGCGCTTTCTCCTACTATTTTCATATGTGTAGGTAGGGAAGTAACATGAGTCTTGCTTGGACATTGTTGATCACCCTAACCCTCTTCCTTTGTATTTTCAAGCTTTCGTTTAAGTCTATTATTCTATTCTCGTAATTCACCTAACTCTCATTATATGGCTAATATAATTGCCATCTGACTGCTCTTTACGGTTGCCTGGTTGTTCTCGGCTGTTGGTACATCGGGGTCGTTACTTGTCATGTTCCTTGTACACACCATGTGCACTAATTCGCCTGGCCCCACGGTGGGCGCCAAATGTTCCTGCCGAATACAGATGTACCCGCGAACACAAGTTATGTAGGGACCAATGAATCTTTTAAATGCACATGTCCACCTTCTTTGCTTCAGTTTCTAAGTCCAGGAGCCTAAATATCTCCTCCCAAGAGCCTGAGTATCTCCTTCCAGGAGCCTGAGTATCTCCTTCCAGGAACCTGAGTGTCTCTTTCCAAGAACCTGAGTGTCTTTTTCCAGGAACCTAAGTATCTCCTTCCAGGAACCTGAGTATCTCCTTCTAATGAAGAGTTCCACTGGTGGGAGGCCTCCAAAGCCACTCACCAACGATTCTCTCTGGTCTTTGCCTTGCCCTCTTCACTCCTTCCCTCTTTAAGCACTCCAAAAACACATATCACCTATGGTTTTTCTCCCAAACTACCGCCCTTACTCTCCTCTACCAACCTTAGCTTTGAAATGAGTTTTATTCTTTCTGGTTGTTGTTATTATGCATTACGAAAAAAAAACTGAAAATTAGAAAAGACCTTGACTATTTTTTATTATTTGTGGCAGCAATAAGAACCACAGGAGGAGAAAACAACAACCCAACAACATAAGTAAAACAAACGTGCACGTGACCTAGAAAATAGGAGAGAGAAAAACAAAGATAAAGACAAGATTCGAACACTCCACCCAAACATGCCAAGCACATGCGTAATGCACACCACAAATTTATAAACACTTGTAGTTCACATAATATAACTAAATTAAATAATTAAAATAAATACAACAATAACTTAAATCACTCAAATAATTATTCTATATTTCATAATTTAATAAAATAATTAAATTAAATAAATCAACAATCTTAATCAAGTCATTAATTTTTCCCATGGGTTTTACTTTATTCTAATTTTTTCCAGGTCTTATATTGACGATGCTCAGGTTGTTGTGGACTTTGTTAGATATAACATCTTATATCAAGACTGCTTACAAAGACACCTATAGGGATGTCTCCTTATGAGGTTGTCTTTGGTAAAACATGCCACTATACTATAGAGATAAAGCACCGAACATACTGGGTTGTTAAGTCCTGCAATTTCTCTCTCGACCAAGCTGGGGAAGAAAGTAAGCTTTAGATGAATGAATTAGATGAGATTCGATTGGAAGCCTATGAAAACTCCAAGTTCTAAAGGGAGAAAACCAAGAAATTCCATGACAGCTTGATAACTACAAATGAGTTTGTAGTTGGAGACGAAGTCTTGTTGTATAACTATAGGCTTAGTCTCATGTGTGAGCTTAGGTCTAAGTGGATTGGCCCTTTTGTTGTAGATAATGTTATTCCTTATAATGCAGTTGAGATCAAAAGTGAATCCACAGATAAGAGCTTCAAGGTTAGTGGGCATTGTTTGAAGCCATTCCTTAATCACTAGTGCAGGAAAGGGAAATGACAGCAGTTATTTTCAGTTTTTGGCTTCGGGTCCGCAACCGAGGCATATACGGCCGAGGTAAAAAGGTAGTTCTTTATGCCTCAGTTATAAACTCGAGGCATTTTTAATATTTACTGCCTCGGGTCTATTTTAACCGCGGCAGAAAGGTACATTTACTGCCTCGGGTCTGTCTCAACCGAGGCATATAACTATTTAAAAAAAAAAGAAAAATTTGAATTCTCTTCTGCAATAGTAGCAAGAGTCGCTCCTGAACAGAAATCAGAGCCAACAGGTTCCAGTGAAGTACGTACTAAAGGCTTCTTCGGTTGCTTCTTAACCAAATAATTAGATCTTGCCTTTTGTTCTGATTTTTGCTCCATCTGAGATCGTTCAAAGCCAATCCTTAACTTCTCAAACTTCTTCCGTCCAAGTTCTTGTATTGATCGTGCCTGTGACAAATATAGGAGTCACACAGTAAGCAGAATAAAGCAATCATTGACGTAGAACACAATGAAGCATCAAACTGTATACTTGTTTGTGGTCTCTGCTGCATTGTATTGCATTGCGTTTGAGAAAATTAAAAATATATCACTCTGCATCCAACGTGTCATGCAAGAGCCCCGCAGCCACAACTGTAGAATTGGAACCAATCAAAGCCAGCAACACAACAGTCTCCAAACAATGCTGCAAATAAGGATCCCCACTAGCCCGCATCTAAAAAAAAACACAAACAAAAAATCAATTCACCAAAAGTCCAAACAAAACCCCAACACATTCCTCACAAACCCATGGAACCTCTGCTGCTACCACAACACGAAACAGGGCCATGAAAAACAGACACGGGACTCTGATCCCTCTTCCACGAAGACTCACCAAACTTGATCGGAGAATACGAGAAGGAGCTGCCCAATCTCGTCGCAGTGAAGTGGCAGCGCAGCGGTGCTGGCGAAATGGCGCAACAACGGCGTTGGCGAAACGGCGCAGTAGCGGTGCTGGCAGAACGGCGCAGCAGCGGCGCTGGTGGAATGACGCAGCAGCAGCGGTCACAAAACCACCTCCTCCACGGTGCAGCGGTGGTGAAGCTGGAACAAATGGCTAGGGCGCAGTGGAAGAAGAAGAAAATATTTGGATCTGCGTGGGGATGCTCGAAGAAGAAGAATGGAAGAAGATGCTTTGCGCGGCTGCGAAAGGATTTGGGTTTTTTTAACCCTAAGAAGCCGTATATGCCTCGGTTGGCAGCTGGCCCGAAGCAAAAAAGCACCCTACGGCCTAGGTTATAAAGGAACCGAGGCATATTCTGTCAGTGAATTAAAAATTAAAAAAAATATAACCAAGAAACTGCATTGGGTAATAAAAACCTGAAGCAAGAATGGTATTAGGCCTCGGTTTTGTGGTAACCGAGGCATAAAAGCAAATAAAAATTTTCAAATTTTGTGGACAGCGCGAATTCGTAAAATTTTTTAAGCTATATGCCTCGGTTAGTATGACAACCGAGGCATAAAAGGTGCCTTTTATTACAAAAATGCCACCACGTTTTTATATGCAGCGGGTGCGCAGGAACCAAGGCATATACTATGATGTAGAAACTCT
Organism: Vigna unguiculata; assembly: GCF_037176805.1. NCBI lineage: Eukaryota > Viridiplantae > Streptophyta > Magnoliopsida > Fabales > Fabaceae > Vigna > Vigna unguiculata. The sequence continues at coordinate 9,599,179 of NC_140801.1, forward strand.
AAAATGCACTAGTGAATAATCCTTCTTTGGTGGACACGATTGTGGAGGAGACCCCCTTGCTTGATACCACTTCTCTTCTCCTACCATGACTCATGGAGTCTTCTTTTTCTTTTCTTTAATTTTGTTACACTTGTCCAATTCCATCTGTTGATCTTGTGTTTGTGTATATTCCATGAGGTTAGGTTGCTTTCAATTCACCTTCTGAGATGATTTAAGTTATTTGACATGTTTTGAATTGCTTGGATGATGTTCATAGATATTGTGCTTCTTTGAATCTTTGTGGTAGGATGTGCAAAAGGCTAAGTGTGGGGGAGCTTGATGAGCCATTATTTTCTCTTATTTCTTTTTTTACTTTTTTATGCCCATCTTGAGGGGCATTTAATCCTCACAATTGTCTACTGCTAGTGCATTCTCATCTATTGGGCTTCATTGGGCCAATATTTCAGTTTTTATTTATTTATTTGGATTTCTTTAGTCTAATTTTTGTTCATTACTTATTTTGAAGTTTTGTTGTGAAACATTTGTGGACTTGGACATTAATATTAGGTTAAAGAGAAAAATGTCACATCAGTGCCATTTCTATGCCCCCTCATCTATGCCACATCAACCCGTTTTTCCACGTCAGCATTAGTATTGATAATTTCGTAATGTTGAAGTTGAGAGTAGAAGTTTTGTAATTTTGGGTGTGTAGAGTGTTGTTACCTCATTGGGGGTTTTGGGTTTTAGGGACCAGAACCCTAATTTTTCATTTTGTCTTCTCTTTTCACATTTTGGGAGACCATTGAATAGCCATTGAAGGCAGCCACTCCATTTTCATATTTCTACACATTGGAACAACACCCATTTTGGGATTTTTCGTTTCTCTCCATAACTCAACTTGTATTCTCATTCTTTACCATTTATGATGCATTTTTGTTTTGTTTTGTCTTGTAAATCTAATATCATGGCTTGCTAAACTCTGTGTATTGATTCCTTGAAGAAAATGAAATCAAAACCTTTAGGTTGTTATTCTGTAGTGCAATTTTAGTTTTGTTTGCTCTTCATCATTTTCAACTTGTGCTTTTTAAAAGGAACACAAAATTGGTGGAAGATTAATCACAATTTTATGCTTTTGTTCTGCACTTTAATCAGCCCTTATTCATGCTTATTTCTAGGTCAAAATTCGTGTTGGTATAAGTATTTTTTCTTGAATTCCTAGCCTTATTGAGTCTTTTGTCTGTCATTTTTTGTTAAGTTTGATCTTTCTTTGGATTCTTGTGTTGCGGAACAATGTACCTTGAGCTAAATTGTTGGAAATATTACTTGTGGGATTTTGAATTGGTCATCATAGTTTAGCTTGAGCATTTTGTTTCACATTTCTAGTAGTAATTCTGAATACACTATTTATATTACTCTTTTCTTTTAAAGTGTTTTTCTCTTTGTCATAGTCTTAGTTTTGTCACATATTTTACTCTCTTTGGTTGAGCTATTTCTTGATTTTGGTGCATTTTAGTTCGTCTTCAAAATTCCTTGGTTTTATCATAAAGTTTCCTTTCCTTGATCTCCTACGTTGAGCTTATATCCGTTACATCTTTAACTTTGATACTAAATTCTTGATGGGTTGATTAGAGGTTCTGTGAAGATCTTAACATGTACTTGAGAGAGAATGAATACACTTTTGAGAATGCATACATTTTCAAGAGTAACACACAAGTGAATTGAGTGTAAACACGTAAGGAGTGGTGAGGTCTATTTGACAATTTTATCTACATTACTTGTGCTAACCACTAACTTTCTCTTCGTCAGTTCCTGTTTTTTATCTCTCACTACAAGATTTGGCAATTTTGAGCACTCCACAAAGTTCCATAAGCATTCGACCTTGGTGGAGGATATCAATGTCACTGTGTACAGAATTATCAAGCTGAATAGCAAACTTGTCGATCTTGGAAGGGAGCACAAACATGAAAGAAAATCATTGGCAAGAGATAAAACAAGTGCTTTTACATGTACCAAGTGTGAAGGTTATGGACACAGTTTATTATTGTCCTAATTGGGATGCAAGTCCCATGACTCATGAAGACCTCAAGGATTACATTATTTGCTTGAAAGAGGTGGAGATGAGTGTTATACAAAAGCTCAAAGTACTAAACAAAGTGAGACGAGAGTAAAAAGCACAAAGAGAGTAAGAAGGGAGATAAAATGAGGTAAGAGCACTAAGAGAAAAAAAACGAGAGAAAGAGAGGAGAGAGTACAAATGATATTACAATGACTAAAGATGTTGGAAAAAACAAGACAAGTGGAAAAATTGAAGAGAGAAAAGGAAGAAAATGATAGGAAGGAGAGAGAAAAGAATGAAAAGAGAGCGAAAGAGAAAGAAGAAAAGAGAGCGAGAGAAAAATATTGTAACCCATCTCTTCTTGTTTTGTTTTCCAGGAAAGACTTGTACATTCAGGAACAATGGCAAAAACAATAGGGTAAAGAAAAGACGACAACAAAAGACCTTATAGAGAGAATAAGTATGAGTGTGTGTTTCTTCTAAGAAATGCTAGATTTATTTATAGAGTTTTTGGACCCTATAATCTAAGTGATAAAACTTGTAGTGTGGTATCATTATAATATCAATAAAATAACAATTTAACTCATATATACAATAATAATAATAATAATGTGACATTTGACCTGATATACCAAATATTCTATAAATATATGGTATTAAACAATATAATGATATAATCAAACTACTTAGATTTATCAAAGTTACTATTAATATGTGATTATCTCATACTATTTTCTAACCAGTGAGATTTAATGGACCTCGTTGAACTACATTATTTAGCACATCTTGAGCCGTTGAGCATATATATTAATCATCTATAAAATTAACAAAATACCAAAATTAAAATTATTATACTACAATTATAACTTTTTATTATACTAAAAACAAAATATATCGATACTTATTTATTTATAATCATTATTTACTCTTATTATAATTGTTCATCATCATCATATATACGAGGAATATACAATATCTGGTGTGTAACTCTATTGGTAATGGTTCGTAATTATTGTAAATTTTGTAAGCTTCAATGATCTGGGCGCAGACAATTGAATTAAAAAAAAAAAAAAAAGTAAGCTCTGGTATTAAGTAGACTTGGTGTAAAATAAATTGTACCAACTACTTGAAACTTAGTGACCAAACAAAACATAAGATAAAGGTTTGATACTGTTGAGCAACAGATTAAGAAATCCAAGATTCTTGGAACGAAATACGAAGAACGTGAGAAGCAAAAGGGTCATCATTCATCGATTTATCTGCACAGACAACAGAGTACAGGTGTTCCATATCCATTGCTTTGTTCCAACGCTTTATGAGCAACGTGGCCACCAACAAATAGCGATTTTGACTCTTGAACCGGGAACAAGTCATTGGGTCCATAAATGGTTGAACAATGATTATTCCTTCTATGATGTGGAGATTTTCTTTCTGACAGAAGATAGTTACCAAGTGAGGGAGCAGCAACACTCACTGCATCAGTAGTTAGCTTTGAACAAAGTGAGAACAACCAAGGCCTCAGCTTGTGATTACTTTCGTTGTTCTTTGACGATTGCACCATTCTTCCCCTGCTTGATCTCCTTGAGACTTCTACGAAGCTAGAAATTCTCATGAGGCTTCCCAGCGTGATGCTCTTGTCACGGAAGAATGATCCAGTGGACTTAACCGAACAATTAATAAGAAGTCAGCAAAATGACTCGTGAAAAAAATGCTATATGAACATGCATAATCCAATCTAAAATTTCCTTAGAAATACTTCTGTACAGTGAAAATGGCTATATATATCGTCAGTTTTTAGTTACTGTCTACGAAGAATCTATGGAAATGGCTGTCTTAACGAGATGTTATGGATTTGATTTGTGTTTCGAAAACGACTTCTCAAACTTTTGACTCGTTTTTCCTATTCATTAAATATATTTTTCACCCATGGTAATAAATACTGTTTGGAATAATTCTTCACGTAAAGTAAAAAATAATACTGTTATTGGGAATATTAACTACACACGGTCAAAATAGTTTTCTTTTAATAATATGACTTAATTCATAATTAAAGGAATATATTTTAATTGAGTTGTACTTGAATATGCAACCTATAAGCCAAAATTAAACGACACAAATAAAATCAGAACCATTATGTCTGAGCGTGATGAGGGAGGCCAAGAGCATGTTCTGGACCATAGAAATCAAACAACAACGGTAAACTGAAGAGGTTGAGATTCCAAAAAATTTTGTTTATGGGTGATTTTTATGCATGAAGTTATTAAGTTCTCAAGATTTTTGACGCCGTTTGAAAACAACCGTCTAATCACCAAAATCATAGTCATAACATGAAGAATGTACACTAAGCAATCGCGGGTTGTGTTGCAGACAACAATTCTTTACTGTGAAAAAACTTAAATTCACTTCTTTTTATTGCATTATTTATGCAAACTTTCTGACAGTTGTACTCAAAAAACTTAAAAACTTATTAATTATTTACACTCTAGTAACTCATACATTAACTATCCACCACGAATGATATATTTAAGATTATAACATACTAACAAGTATGTATTATATTTGTGTATCATTTCCACAAAAGTTTCCCAAATTTGTTAGTGATAAATCAATGCACAGGGATCTTATATATATCAACTAAAACTAAACATACTACACAAAATGATTTAGTTTTCAAAATGATTGTTTGAAAAACTCTCAAAACTCGTCGATGAACTTTAATACGAGACAGAATGTGTAAAAGTTTGTCTCCACAAAGTGGGTGTACCAATAATCACCATTATACATTTATTGAAAGAAAGTTATTTACCTGTGTGTCAAGATCTGATGAATAATCAGTTGAAGGTGTGGGAGAAGCAGTGAGAATGGTGCTGAAGGAAACTGATCCAGAGAAATCACCATTTCCTGTTAACCCAATTCTTGCATTCAATAGTCTCAAACCCAAAGGCCACCCTTCTTCCTGCATTGCCTCAAAACCAGCCAAACGATACGTAAAACAAATATAAGATAGAGAATATGAAAAACTTATTTTGGTTACATTCAAACTGAAAGTTATTAAGAGTTTTCTTTTTTCGTAGATAATATATGTTCTAAAACCACTCTTAGTGAGGTGATGAGAGTTAAACCAAAAACGCTCATAGTGAATCGAGTGGCATGTATGATAAGGATAGAAGTTAGTTGCTGTTTCTGCTATAAAAAAAAATCTTCAAAGATTTAAAGGCATCGTTTCGAGAGAGAATTATGGTATATGAAATAGCAACTTTGTGTGTGAGTGAGAGTGAGTGTAAGGGGGAGAGAGATGATACCTGCAAAGCCATTACTGTGTTTGAGGGAATGAATACGTTGGAATGGGATGAACAATACGGAAATGAAATAGTAGAAAGAAGAGTATGGATTAAAATACTCCTAAAAAAAGATAGGTGTTTCATTGCTGATAAAAAAAAATTAAAAATAGGTGTTTCATTCCCCATAAAAAAAATGACTCCATTTAATCTTTTACAAAACATAATTATTATTTTAATACATAAATAAATAAATAATCTGTAATGTTTTACAAAATATAATTATTATTTTAATGTACAAATGGATAAATAATCTTTTCAACTTGATATATTTTATTTTTAAAATAAATAAAAATAATCATTTTTTGTGTAAAAAAATTATTTTATTTGAATTATATTAATAGGTAATGAAGCATATATTTTATCGTTAATGGTCACCTAATTTGGTTGAATTAGTTGAAGAGAAGATTAATACAATTAAACCCTTGGAGAAGCTATTAGGATGCAACGATTTTTTGCATACTAAGTTCAATTTTTATATTTTTTATTATACTATAATCGAAATATACAGAACCGATAACTGATGGTATTAAATTGATTGTTAATATGTATTTATTTACATATATTTGAAAAAGGAGTAATATAATATTATTTTAAGCTTATATGAAAGATACATGGTAAAACATTCAAATCTAAAAATCACTTTATGTGATTTTTAGTTAAAACATTTGTTGCGTTTTCTCTATATTAAAACATAATCCATGATAATACAATTTTACTATTACAAAATTATTTATTACTGATTATGAAACAGTGCACAGTCTTGTATAAATCAAATAAACAAAGTGCAGAAAAGTATTCTTGATTCATTCTGATTACTCGGTATGAAATATATTTTGACAACTCGCATAGAAGGTTGTCTCTATTAAAAGGATAACATGAAAAGAATAACTGTCATTTACTGAATATACCTTCTGACCGACGCAACACAACAAGAGAAGAATTCAACGACTGCACAGAGAACAAAACAAAGGAATCAGTATTGATCAGATAGAGGCATGTCCGTATGGCTATAAAACTGTGAGCGTGGTAGAATGGATATGGACGTAAGAGCTTTTCTGTTGCAAGTTAATGCAATTTATGTGCATTAATTGTCTCTGAAAGTCAAAAAAATGAGACAAAGTTGAGGGTGACATGAGAGTGACTTCTTACCACCCTTTTTCAGCAACAATATGAGCTCTGGTTTTGGGGATACAATACAACAGATGGTAGCAGCACTGTCCTGGTGGGAATATTTTTCGTGGCAGATATTAAAGAACAAAGAGTGCAGTTGTGTGGGTCAGAATAGTTCTCTCTTTGCAAGGATTACGTGGGGACAAAACAAAATAGCCTTAATGCTCTCAAAGGAACATAGTTTATTGAGTTGTATATATTTGATAAATAAAAATTAATCTATAGCTTAAATTGGAATATTATATTATAGAGAAAAGTTTCCTTGAAGGAAGAGACAAAAGACAAACCATAATTATTATAATTATCGGTGCATAAAAGTTTTTTTATAAAGGTTTTTTATACCGCACTAAAATAAATAAAAAAAGTTAGAATTATTTACCGACAATTACATACAAATTAAAATCTGTAAACAATTAAGTTTTACAAATGAATTTTGTATACAAAATATATGTTATATAATGTGTGATGTAAGATTTATTGTTTAAATACTCAGAACATGGAGTGATTTCATAGCAATTGGGATAGAATGTATGAGAAATGCTATAGCAATAGAAGATGTTAGAAAGATAGCAACAACACCAACAAATACGAGGAACGCCAACCTCAACAAGATCGCAGGAGCAACCCCAACAAAGCAGCTAAACAAAAAGTCATTAAAATCAACACCAACATGGACATAATTACTGTAGAATTGTGTACTTTTGGATTTACCACTTCTATATTATACGTCTATATTATGTCTTGATATGTGAAGAAAACATATCATATGAACAGTTAAAGCACGAGAGGAAAACAATTCATTTTCGTAAATCTATTTCATCCGTATCGTTAATTCATTGCCTGTAGCCATACGTGTATCTTACCAAAAAATGTGAAGTTTAGTATAACTCGATTGTGTTCATTTTTCAATTCCATATGTAAGAAAGTTATTGACCCTCAAAATTTGGAGGAACTTCAACAAGAGGTTGTTATTGTATTGTGTCAACTAGAGATGCTTTTTCTTCCATCATTTTTTGACATCATGGTGCATTTGAACGTTCATCTTGTAAGAGAAATTAGATTGTGGGGACCAGTTTATCTATGATGGATGTACCCAGTGAAACGATATATGAAGATCTTGAAGGGATATGTGAAGAATCAATATCGTTCAAAAGCTTCAATCATTGAAAGATACATTGCAGAGGAAGCCATTGAGTTTTGTTCATAGTACATGTCAAAAGCAAATTCTATAGGAGTGCTTGACAATTGTTGGCATTCATGTACAACAATGCAAAAGTCTTCAAGAGGTGTACATGTGGAAAGCAAATCTAGAAAAGAGGTTATACAAGCACATTTGTATATATTAAATAACACAGATGAAGTCATACCATATTTGACTAAACACAAAGACATTGTGAAAGAAAAAAACCCAAGACAATCAAAGAGGTGGGTGTTCATGAAGCATAACAAAACTTTCATGACTTGGTTTAAAGAACAAATCATCAAGAACCCATTTGCATCTGAAACATTAACATGGCTTGCAAATGGATTAAAGTTTGATGTGTTATGTTGTTCTGGCTATGAAATCAATGAGACTTTATTTTATACAAAGTCTCAAGATGATAAAAGCACTGTGCAGAATAGCGAAGTCACTTTAGAGGCAGGGTCACTACAATTCTCAACTTCAAAAGATCAAAATCCTATTGTGGGATCCATGCCATATTACGGTGTCGTACAAGAGATTTGGGAACTTAGTTATACCAAGTTTTCTATACCTATTTTCAAATGCAAATAGGTTGACAATAAAACTTGTGTGAAAGTTGATGAATCGGGAATGACATTGGTTGACTTTCGAAAGGTAGCATATGAAGATGAACCATTTATTATGGCATATCAAGCATCACAAGTCTTTTATGTAGCCGATCCTGCATCCAAAAATTGGCATGTTGTACTACACGATAAAAAGGAGACCAACAATGAACATGAGCAAGCCATTGAATGTTACGAGCTTCAATCATTTACATCAACAATGATTAACAAACATTGTGATGATATCATAGATGATGTACTTGCAACTCAAAAAGATCATGACGAAGGAATATATATATATATATATATATATATATATATATATATATATATATGTGTGTGTGTGTGTGTGTGTACAATTTATTGTAAATTTTGTTGTCATTAAATTTATTGCCTTTATTTATAAGTAATGTTATTAATGTTTGTCATTTTCTTTTTAAAACAGGAAAATGTCTTCCGATGAAGGCCCTCTAAAGAGATCTGGCAGAGGAGCTACTAGATTAAAGTCCTCCTTAAGAAGTTAGCTAGTGGCAAGAAGACACCGGTGGATGTCAATGTCCACACTGGTAGGGCAACTAGGCCTAATGCAGAGATATTTCACACCTATCTTGGTATAGTGGCTCGGGAGAAGATTTCTATATTGGCACAATCTTGGGATCATGTCACCGAGCATGAGAGAAACATCATTTGGGAGATATTATGGTAATTAATTTTGTACATCTTAAAATCTTTATGAAATATTAGATGTTCTAATATATTTTTTTTTTCCATATATATGTAGATGGTTTTTGATATCCCTAATGTGAAGACGCTGAAGTCAAAGATTTTGTCTTCGGTTGCCATCAAATGGCGTCAATTTAAATCAAAATTCACATCAGTCTATGTGTATGGTGCAAGAAAAGGAGAAAGTCCTTGGCCCAAGTATGCTTGCATTGCTAAAGAAACTTGGCAACAATTCGTACAGGTTTGAGAAAGTGAAAAATGGGAGGTTAGTATTATCATTTGTATCTATTTTATTCCATATTCTACTAAATACTAAATTAATTTCATTAAAATGTTTATATGGAGTTCAGAAAAGAGCACAAGACATACAAGCACATAATGAGACTCCACACTTGTTTTCTCGTGGTGACTATCAAAAGCTAGAACAAAAGATGGTTAGTGAAAAGATGAAGGCACGTGGTGGTTCAGGTGATGACGATGGTAGTGCAGATTCCATTGAACCTCCATCCCCACCATCTAGGTACGAGAAATGGAAGCAGGCTCGTCTAAGAAAATCAGGAACATGGACTTCAGATGAATCACAACGGGTTGCTGAGAGGATTATGAGTAATTTTGTTTCTATGTTTTAACTTTAAACTTATTATTGGAAGGAAAATATTTTAATTATATATGTTTCCCTATTGTAGGATTCTCTAGTTGAACAATAGACCCAGGGTGCCTTCAATCCTCATGGTCGAGAGGATATTCTTAGTATTGCTCTTGGACGACCTGAACACCTTAGATGTGCTCGTACCACTAGATACAGAGTGGGGATTCAAAGTAAATTTGGAGGGTCATCGCATCGTCAATCCCATTCACCATTTAATGTGAATACAGAGGAAGCCTTGTAGAAAATGAAAGCTGACTTGACAGAACAACTACGAGAGGAGATGAGACAAGAACGGGAGCAGATCAGGCAAGAGCGTCAAGAGATGAGATTAGAGCGGCAAGCGATGATGGATGCATTTGACAAACGACTAGAAACTTTACTGCTCTCGCAAAAGTTCCCCACTTCAGGAGAACATGACCTTTCTCTTGGTGTTGTCAGAGTTAGTACAAAAGGAAGTTGTTAAGTTGCAGCTGAAACAGGGGGTGACATTGGCTTTAGTTCCCAATGTGAGTTGCACACATTGGTAGATTGTGTATCTCCACCTCAGTTGGTAGCCCATGGGAAGTGCTTTGAAGGTTCAACCATGTTACATGGTCAATGTCTACCCTCTCACTTATTAAAGGTTATGGTGGAGACGGTATGTTATGGTGATGCTCCAATTTCTATATCGACATCAGAGGTTGGTATTGTATCACAAGTAGTTGGAACCACTAGTGCAGTGAGGGCTTTTGGCCCCGGTTACTTTCGTGATTCTGCCTCGGTTTTAGAACCGAGGCATATTGGGGCGAGGCCAAAAGGCACCTCCTTTTGGCCTCGGTTATCACCCGAGGCCATAGCGTCTGTTTTCTGCCTCGGGTCTGGAAGAACCGAAGCCATAGGTGTTCAATATTTTTTTTAAATAAAAAATTTCGCCGGACACTACAACACCACCATCGCGAGTCATCTTCTCCGCAAGGAAACCACCACAGCTGCAGCAGCTGAAATCGCGCCACCGAGAGCCTCCACACAATACCTGCATCCAACATCTATATCTACCAGAAGCAGCCATGGAAGCACCCGCAACTGCGCCGTCAACGTTCCAGCAGCCACCAGCGTGACCAAACCAGCGTAGCCATCACCATTCTCGCTGGCAAGACGTAGTCCAGCGTCGTCATGAGCGAACCAACAACACCGTTCGTTCTCGCGCCATCACGCACCTGTTCGCGCAGCAGCTGTAGGTTTCAACCTCCATCTTCTCGGCGGAAACGCACAACACCGTTTCTGCATCTTCACCAGATTCGTGCATACCATGGTCCATGCCATTCCTGCAGTAAACGCAACAGCAGCGGAAACCTCACCTGGACCTGTGAAGGCGAAACAACACCAGAACCACGAGCACGAACCATGGCAGCATCGTAGCAGGAGTTCGTTCACCTCCTTCACGCATCTGTACCGTGAGCCACTTCCGCCACCACTGTTCGACCGCAGCCACAAGCCTTCGTGCGCAGCCAAAGGAGGAAGAAACCCTAATTTGGGAAAGACGATGCACGACTATTGATGGCAGATGCTGGTCGGCGACGGAGGCGGAGCGTGATGGTGGTGGTAGAGCGGAGAAATTCGCGCAGAGAGAAGAGAGTTTGGGAGACGATGAATAGTAGTTAGGGTTCGCGAATTGGGAATTTTAACAGACTTTATGGCCTCGGTTCAATTAATAACCGAGGCCAAAAGCCCCCTTTACTGCCTCGGTCCTTAAAGAACCGAGGCCAAAAGCCTGATGCTGACTTTATGGCCTCGGTTCAATTAATAATCGAGGCCAAAAGCGCCCTTTACTGCCTCGGTCTTTAAAGAACCGAGGCCAAAAGCTTGATGCTGGTGGCATTTTTGAAAATTTGAAAACTGGGCTGCCTTATATGCTTTGGTTCATTTGTAACCGAGGCCTAAAGCCCCCTTTATTGCCTCGGTCCTTAAAGACCCGAGGCCAAAAGCCTGACGAAATTGCAAAAATGCCACCGCCTCCTTATAGGCTTCGGTTCAGCTGTAACCGAGGCCTATAAGGCAAAGTAAAATGTCAAATCTGCACTAGTGAACTTTCATCGCCTGGCCGAAACATCTCGTGAGGATGACACCACGCATCAAATTGGTTTGTATATGCAATAATATTTTTACATATGTACTATATATATATATATATATTATCCTAACTAATATTATGCTTGTTTTTGTGTGTAGCAAGATGAACCAGAGTTGCATGTGTCAAAACATTATGAGGATCCAATAGCGGCATTAGTGGAATATATTGCAAGCATGACTACATATGCAAGCATGAGCCACGAAGCTTATCTATACTATACTTCAACAAAACCCTAAACAAGGGGAACGACCTCTACCAATGAAGAGCGAGTAATGGGAACGACAACGTGAGAGGAACCAGAGCACGATAACCATGACACCAATCTAAAGCACGAGATCCACCAAACCAGATGATGAGCAAAGCCACTAGAACACACCGATGACGACGAGAACTAGAGGTGAATGCAAATGAATTGAGGACAAACGCAAGAGAGAACGAAGATGAAGGTGAGTGTAGGGAGGAGAACGCGAGAGCACGAGATAGAACGAGAATGAAGGCAAATAGAAGAGAGAAGCTTTAGAAGGTATAGGAAAATTCATTTTGAATATAAAAAATTAAAATTTTCTTTTTTCTATACCAATTTAGCCTCGAACAGGTGTAGGAAATAATTGTGAATTATTACGAGTTTGCCATCGTGTTACTTTCTATACCTATTCTACCTTCAACTAGTATAGAAAAACTTTTCATTATATGAAACTGCCATTTCACTGTTATTATATTCGGTCTATTAGAACTAATATAATAACTCAATGTAAAAACTGTTTTTTGCACTAGTGAATCCACAATTATTCTCTTATTCTTACTTAAATATAGACTTTTATGATATTGCATAGAAACCTCTGGCAACTCTATAAAATTGGGACACATCACTTGATTTATTTAAACAATAAAATCAGGTAATTATAAAGGTCATTTGTTGACTCTTCTAGGTCTTTCTTAAACCCTTTCTTTGGGCTCTTCATTGAATTTTGCATGGGCCTCCTCACGAGTATATGTGCTAGACTACAAAGTGATGGGCTTGAAATTTCTATCAATACCCACCTGTGGAAAACCTAACTTGTCCTCAAGGTGATAATCCTAGCATAAATATTAACACAAATGACTTTGATGCTTAGAGATTTGATGAAGATATTGTATAGTGACTTGATAAGGAGAGATTTGATGAAGATATTGTGTTTAGTTGCAGTCTTTTAGTCTTTTAAATGGGGTTTTTAATAGATTAATTGGCTAGCTTCTATGGTTTTGTTATTAACATATTCAATCAGTGAAATTAACTTTCAATCAACTAATTTCACTTAGGTCAAATGAAATCAACAGATTGAACAAATAAATCAATCAGTTGAATGTGCAAAGAGGCAAACTATAAAGTCTGGTTTTTTAAAGAGATTTGTAACAATTGTCATTTTGAGCGTGAAATCAGTGTGAATACTTTGAGCATTTTGCTTGGCGTAGAGACTTGGAGAAAGAGGTTTGGTTGGATAGGGAGAGCTATCACCAAGGTTTGATCATTCTTAAGTTTCTATGTGTTGCTTGATGGGATTCTAAGTCTGCAAGTGGGAGTCTTGCTATGTTTTGTTTAGATTCTTATGGGATTCAAGAGTCTTGGTGTAGCTTTTGTACTTTTTGAAAGAGTAATCTTGGTAGATTGTGTCACTAACACAAAAATCACTTTAGGCTATAGGATAAAATTGTAGCATAAAGCATGAAACTTGTGGCCTCAACTTTAGGCTATAGTTTTCCATGTGTAAACTAGGTTGTTGTGACCCTATGTAATAAGTCACTAATTTTATATGACCATATTTTTCAAACCGTGGAATAAAATCTTAGGAATAGTCATGGTTTTCCACCTATGGTTTTCAACCTATTTTAGACCACATTTATTAAACTGTTGTTTTATGCTTTAGACCACACTAATATATGTATTGCTTTTGATTTTAGACCATATTTACTAAATTGTTATTTTATGTAAAATAAGTTTTTTGAATTTTGTATAAATTGCTTATGCAAGACTCAAAGATGGATATATATATATATATATATATATATATATATATATATATATATATATATATATCCTCAAATTGCAACATTAGACAACAAGAAACCATACAACACTAAGTGGAAACAACATTTAAATTATTGTAGACAAAATCTATATAATTGAAACAAATATTCGAAGATTATAAGAATTCAAAGTACATAACTAAAATAACTAAAATAATTGTCATGAAGTCATTACTAATTAAGTATTAAGTTATCAATGTTAAAACAAAAAAGTAAAAAACCTACATATGTAGAATTATTTCTTTACTACATGATTGTAACTTCATTAACTAAAATATTGTCTTCATTGTCTTCATCATCTTCATGATCTTGTAGCATTAAACAAGATTAAAATATAGTCAAAAATTTTCAACATGTTATATATAAGAACAATAAAGATGCCCCAATGTCAAGTTACTAAAACAACTAAAAACCACAATATTCGAATAACTCATATTCTCCTATCATTGAATAGTTTTTAAATTCTAAGCACTAACAGACACCACTTTTTAGCTACATATATTTGAAAGTCCACTAGACAATTTTCAATCACATATACCTGCTCATTCAAAGGATCATGGTTTGATGCAGAAGAATGTAGCCTCATTGCACTACTTTCTTTACCTAAAATGTGTTCCATCATATTGTTTAGGTCAACATCATCTAAATTTGGATTTTGTTGCTTTGCTATAAATGTTACCATTGCCTTTAGACCTTGAATTTCCTTTGTCATGTGAGTCATTTTATCTTCATATTCTATCTTGATAGCATCAATTTCTTCATTTTTCATAAGTGTTGATTGTGTCATAATCTTTCCATAACAACGTACTGTCCCAGGCTTTTCTTTTCCAAACAATGATTCAAATGCTTGTTCTACAAAGTCACTTGAGTTCTGAATGGAACCTTGAAGCTTAATCTAAGAAAAATAAATCAATGTCAATGATTAAAAAGATAGATTTATATATAGTTATAAATAATTGTAAACTTATTATAGCATTATTTTTTTCTTCATCTATTTCTTTTTCTTTCTAGCTTTCTTGACATTGACAAGTTGTAATAAACATTTTAGCTTGTGTAACTTTTTCTCCTACATCTTTTTGGGTACATCTTTTTACAGTACATATAACATATGAAGACACAATTAGAAATATATTACCAATTTAGCATGAATTCTAGAAAAACTGGCCATGTTCAATACGATGGTTGTACTTTTGCTTAGCTCTATTTGTAGTGTTTTTCTCACTAATGTTCTACATTATGATAATGGGAAAATAAGACATGAAATAACTTTACTTGGATAGTACTAGTGTTCCAATATTTCACCAATTGCTTGAAATGAGCTTTAGAAATGAATGAAGGATATTTTTTTGGGCGATACTTTGAATAGTGTCGTCTCTTGACAATCATCTTGTAACGTCTCCATGCATCATTTATACGATTAAAAACAACTTTCTCCCCTTTACAACAAATAATGAACTTTTCCTAAGAAAAAGAACACTAACATGAATGCATTTTGATAGATATTTGATCAACAAATAATATAAGTTTATTTTTCATAACTAAACAAAACCCCATATATCAGCCTTGTTATCATTATCTTTGAGCAAAGCTTTGAAATTTGTACAAATCAATGTACAAAAATTTGAATTCCTTGCTATTTTGCCTAGGAAATAACTCAAACCAATTACAACTTTGTTAGTACGCTAGAAAAAATATGGGAATTACCTTCATTAGTAATTTGTAGGTAATGGGAAATTTTCGTAGTTAACTTGATGTTATATACAAATTACCTGAAGAATATTTTGTAGCTAATTAGCTGGTAGGTAATTTTACCTATGAAAATATGATTCGTCATTTACCTACGATTTATCAATGAAACTACATCTGTTGAAAACGTTCAGCAAAGTGATTAGCGTTTGGACAAAAACCAAGAAGGGGTGAATTGGTTTTAATATTAAAATTAATATTTTAAAATTTTTCCAAACTTTTACCGTTTAATTTAATATTAAAACCAATACACCCACCTCTTGGTTTTTGTCCAAACGCTAATTATTTCGCCTCATGTTTTCAACAATTGGTATCAGAGCCAAGGTCACGAGTTCGATTCCCAATGGGTAATTGTTGAGGGGGAGATTGTTGCGGGTGGCATCAATTGTCCCGAGGCAGAGGTCGAGTGGGCTGAGTCACAATCGAATCATGGCACTTAGGCTCATACGCTCTTAAGTAGAAAGAGTTGTGCCTTGACTAAAAGCTATAGCTTTTGGCCAAGTGGTAAGCACGCGATCCAACAATTGGTATATGTTTTCTTTAAACTTTTCTCCCCCTTTTTTGATCATTATAGAAAAGGCTATAAAACTCCCCCTAAATCAAATAATCATCATACCACAAGAAGAAAATGATGTGCTTAATCATTCATAATTATATTTAAAAGGGAAAGTACAAATAGTGGCAAATCATAAAACAAGAAATAGAAATTCTCCCCCTAAAATTCTGCATTCATGTCATCAGTTTCATCATCTTCATCTACATGAGTGAATTCCTCACCAAACCTATTTTCTATATTTGAAATTCTAGTATCTACCCCCTAATTAGTCCAACAACTTCTTCATGACGTGAATTAGAGAGAAGAAATAATTCTTCTAGTCTTTTATTCATGGTTAATATGTTGTCTTCTAAGGAGAAAGATGATCCAACACCACTAGAAGATCCAACATTTTGTGCAGCAGAGGGTATAGGATCAGAAGGAGGGAGTTCTTCATCTTTAGCTTCATGATTTGGCATATCATATTTATGGACATATACATCACCAAGAGGAACAAGTTTTAACTGTTTGAAAGAGCTTTCAGAGATTTCATTTGCACAGATTGTTCTTTTACAAAGCTCCCCAGTTGTGTCAACTCCTTTATATTCACAAATCCTGAGATTAGGAGAGAATATGGTAGAGGATATTGTGGATACCTTTTGGCTTTTAGCATAGTATCAAGGATTAAGCTTGACCATTTGATGGGCATATGATTTAAAATCCCATACATCATAAGAAGATCAGCCTTTGAGCATTGGGCATGATTTGTTCCTCTGGGACACAAAATCTAGACAATTAAATAGTGGATGAGTCTTTCATCTATTTTGAGACCACCTGCTAATAAATGTCTTCCAACATCCTGTGCACGATTACGTAGAAGGATTGGTTAGCCAAAATTTGATTCAAGCCATCAATACCATTTAGGATAGACTCAACATCATCATTTATGGGAAATTTTACCACATTTTCCCAAATATCATTGTCAATCATGATGTCAACACCATTGACCTTTGTGTAGCAACTTCATCTTTGATTTTGAGATTGTAGTAGAACACTCTCACAAGATCAGGATAGTATGATCCCTGCATTTCTACAAAATGCTTGATGCCTTGGAAATTGAAGAGAGAGGGAAATTCAAAACTTGTTATTGTGAACCTGCGGGTATTGATGAATTTGGGTGAGATGATAGCCTTGTTTTTCTAGATTTGGATAAATTCATCTCTCCTTTCTTCTTCTAAAATCCCACCTTCAATTAAAGCCATTCGTGGAGAAGGATTATTTGAGTGTGGAGTAGTACATCGATGGGTGGGAATTTTTCTGCCGGATGATTCTGCCATTGTGAATAACACTGAAATTTAAGAGAGAGAGAGAGAGAGAGGGAGTTGGATGAACGTTTAGGGTTCAAAAGAGGGCAAATAGAGATTTGCCAATTTTTTCGAGTGAATAGTTGAAATTGGGGGCGAGAATTTTTAGGAAGATGTTTGCCAACAGTCATATTGAAGAAATCAAGGCAAATCTACTCGTTACAACGACTAGTTTTCGAAAAAATTTCCCCCAACTTTGCATAATAATCGTTTATCCTTGGTGATAATCGATTATTGTTTCAAGGTTTGAATCCCAGAAAAGAATTGGATTAGTAAATAATCAATTATTGTAAGTTATAATCTATTATTCTAGAACATATTTTAGTAATTTGGACAGGGGTCGAGATAATCGATTATTCTCTTTGATAATCGATTATCCACAGGAATTTGAACTTTATTCAGAGAGTGGATAATTGATTATCCTAAATGATAATCGATTATTTAGCGCTACTTTATTTGAAAATTTGGAAAATTTAAGTTGTTGCACTTTTAAGATACTTCTAGTATTCCCAAATCTCTCCTAAGTTCATAAAATCTATCTTTGGCTAAAGCTTTTGTAAAAATATCAACTAATTGATGCTTGATGTCTACATATTATATCACACAATTTCCTTTACTTATATGATCCCTTAAAAAATGATGTCTAATTTCTATGTGCTTTATTCTAGAGCGCATTATGGGATTTTTGGTTAAGTTTATGGTACTTGTATTATCACACTTTAGAGGTATATGATTTAGGTAGATATTATAATCCTCTAATTGTTGTTTCATCCATAGAATCTGAACACAACAGTTGCTTGCAGCAATGTATTCAACCTCAGTAGTTGATAAAGCCACACAGGCTTGTTTCTTGGAGTTCCAAGAAACTAATGAACATCCTAAAAGATGACAAGTACCACTGGTACTCTTTCTATCAATTTTACAACCACCATAGTCAGCATCAAAATAACCTATTAAGCTAGGAGAGGCACTTAATGGATACCAAAGCCCAAAACAAGCAGTTCCTTTTAAATATTTTAAAATTCTTTTTATAGTAATAAGATGTAATTCTTTTGGATTAGCTTGAAAATGAGCACATACACATACAACTTGCATAATATCAGGCCTACTTGCAGTAAGATATAACAGGGAACCTATCATGCCTCTAAACATGGTTTGATTTACTTCTATACCTGATTCATCTTTATCTAAATACCTCATGGGAGTACCTGCTTCCTTAATAGTATCTATTCCAAATTTCTTAAATACCTCTTTATAGTACTTGGACTGTGATATGAAAATTCCATTTTTCATTTCCTTAATTTGCAAACCCAAAAAGAAAGTCAATTCACTCATCATTGACATTTCAAACTCTCCCTGCATTATACTTGTAAATCCTTCACACGAAGAATTATTAGTAGATCCCAAAATTATGTCATCTACATAAATTTGAACTAATAGAATATGTTCACCTACTCTTTTGATAAACAAAGATAGATAAAATTTCCCTCTCTTAAAATCATTTTCTAACAAAAATGTGCTTAATCATTCATACCAAGATCTAGGTGCTTGTTTTAATCCATAAAATGCTTTTTTTTTTTAATTTATAAATGTGATTAGGAAATTTATAATCTTCAAAACCAGGAGGTTGCTCAACATACACATCTTCTTTTGTAAATCCATTTAGAAAATAACTTTTAACATTGTGCGAGCTAGTTAAATGGCTGTGGTCACAAGATTGTGCATTCTATTCAATACATAACACGCCGTGCTCACAACATCAGCCAAAAATATTTAGGCACTTCATATTCGTTCAACATTGTGCGAGCTAGTTCCCCTAAGGATTTATTTTTACTTTCTACAACTCTATTTCGTTGAGGAGTTCTAGGTGTAGAAAAATTATGCATAATCCCATTTTCTTCACAAAAAAATTCAAACAATTCATTTTAAAATTCCCCTCCATGATCACTTCTCAAAACTTTAATTTTCAAATCCTTTTCATTTTGAATCATTTTTGAAAAATTTTTAAAGGCTTTAAAAGCCTCACTTTTTTGTGAGGAAGAAGGTCCAAGTATATCTTCAGTAATCATCAACAATAACAAGAGCATAGTAATTCCCCCCAAAGCTTTTTATCCTAGAAGGACCAAATAAATCCATATGCAAAAGTTCTAATGGCTTTGTAGTAGAAATAACATTTTTTGAATGAAATGATGATTTTACTTGTTTTCCTTTTTGACATGCAACACATAGTTTAGCTTTTTTAAACTTTATTTTTGGAAAACCACCTACTAATTCTTTAGATATTAGCTTGTTTAGATGTTGCATATGAATATGAGCAGCTCGTTTATGCCACAACCATGGATTTTCTTCTTTAACAACTAATCAAGTAGATGTTATTACGTTTCATACCTTTTCGGGCTACTTCCTTAGAGTCCTTTTGATGAATGGTGTAGTAGTCACTCTCAAAGATGACTTTGAGTCCATTATCACATAGTTGACTTATATTGAGAAGATTGTGCTTTAATCCTTCCACAAATAGCACATCCTTGATCTCCAAGGTATTTCCTCCACCAACATCACTAGTTCCAAGTATTTTTCCTTTGTTGTTATCCCTATATGTAACGAATCTTTGTTCATTTCTTTTAAAATTCTTAAACTTCCTTTTATCTCTAGTCACGTGCCTTGAACAACTAGTGTCAAAATACCACATTAATTTCCTGGATTTAGAAGTTATTTGCAAAATAAGGAAGCAATTTCTTTAGGTCCCCAACAACTCGTTTAAGTCCTTGGGGTTAGAGAAAAATAAGTAATTATAATATGAAAAATAAATCTAAAAGAACTCGCAGAGTCTAGGTAGAAAAAGGAATTGCTTATTCTATGAATGCATGTGTTGCTACATATATCAAACATCTAACTTTTACAAGAAACACATTCAACAATTTCTTTTTCATTGTTTTCTAAAATTGAAATTTTGTTTTTTAAAACTTCTTCAAGAGAGAGATTTTTCAAGTTTATTTTTTAACTCTTTAAACTCCGATTTTAATTTCCTATGAGCAGTATCTAATTTGCTATATTTAACAAGAAATAGTTGAAATGCTTCATAAAGATCATCATATCATTTTCATTGCAAGTAGAACTTACCTCGTTGTTAGAGAGGTCATGATTATCCATCAAGCAAAATTTTGCTTCTTCCTCATCAGAATCACTGGAGCTCGATGTACTTGAGGCATTATCTTCCCATGCTATGTACGCCGTTTTCTTAAAAAAAATTCTACCCTTTCTTTCTTCACTTTTCTTTGAATTTGGGCAATCTGCCTTGACATGTCCAGTTTCTCCACATCCATAGCTCTTGAAATTTGAGGATGATCCTTGATTCTCCTTCTTATTGCTCTTGAATTGATTTTTACCTTTGGCCTTCATGAATTTTGTAAATTTTTTAATCATAAGACTCAAATTCTCATCATCATCATCATAATCTTCTTCTTCTTTGTGTTTTTTGCCTTTGACGACCTCAAACTTAAAGGCAATACTTTTGTTTCTTCCTAGATCTTTTTCTTCATTTAATCTATCCAGTTCAAGCTCGTGCTCCCTCAGCTTTCCAAATAGAGCAACCATTATCATCTTTGCAAGATTTTGTGACTCCGTGATGGTCGTCACCTTTGGCTGCCAAGTCTTGTTCAAAGATTTAAGAATTTTTATGTTTAATTCATTAGTGTCAAAGTTTTACCTAAACCCGTGAGATGATTGACGATGTGTGTGAATCGTTTCTACACATCATAGATGATTTCTCCTTGGATCAAGGAGTTCTTGCGTGCCCTTTTTACATTGTCTATTCCTTCATGAGTCACTCGCAAAATTTCCTATATCTCATGTACACTAGTGTAAACTAAAATCCTATAAAATTCATCAAGGGTCAAAGTAGATGAAATAATATATCTAGCCTGAACATCATATTGAGCCCATCTATTTTTATTTACAGTACATTGTGAAAAGGGCTTTGGTTCTTGCCCATCATTAACAACATTAACAGGAACGAACAAATCATTTAACAGATTCCAAAAATATTTGCATTCTAACTTTCTAGAAGGCGTAATTTTCACCAGTAAAAAGCGAAGGTTTATTAATAGACGCACCCTCAGCAAAAGTTTGATTTTGTCCAACCAGTTTTGAAAATTTTGAAAAACTGTCAAAGCAAAATCTAATACCAATTGTTGGATCAAGCGCTGATAGAGGCCGTAGCCCATCAAATTAAAACAACTTAAATGCAGTATGTGAAAGTTGAACTAAGTCGTCTCCCAACAACCAATATTTTTGTCCAAAGCTTAATTTCCATATTTAAGCACAACACTATAACATAGGTAGGGTTTAATAGATTCGCACAAAATTTAATTCACAAAATTGTAGAGAAATTTATCAGTTATATAAAAACGCAATGATTCCTTGATTCAATTCAAAGTTCACCAATCATAGATTACCAAATTACTTGTTCTATTCGAATTTGCTCTCATGAACCTTATGTAGTCAACTAATCGAAAATTACCATGGGTTCATTATGTCATTAAGCATAACAAATTTCAAGCAATTAACACCCACAAATTGAAGCAAGTTGTGATAGAACCCATAAACATTAAGCATGAATATGAGTCATTAATGTGCACAAAACAAGAATTTGAGATTAAGAATGCATCAAAAACATATTTATCATCAAAACGCAATTTGAAACAGATGCAATTCTGAATACAATCCAAAAACGACCAATAATCTCATGGTTTCATTTCAATTTCGTCAAGGAATTAATGCAAAAAACTTAGCTAGACATGGAAATGGAGCATACAAGCCCTTCAAAACGGGATTCACAAAAACGGGGCATCAAACCCTAACTTACAAATTATTCAAACGCAAATTCAAGAGCAAAAGAGAATTTTAAAGCTTTGAATGAACAAAAATCACTACTATCATATAAAAACTGAAAACTTCATCAATGGATGTTGTTCCAAGTCAATACAATTCACAAAAATGAGATGCCCAAGCTAGCAAATGAATTCAAAATGTAAAACCCACATTGGGAGCTGTCAAATGTGCATAAAAAGGGTAAAAACTAATGCAAAAACATGAAAAACGAAAGGAGCACCTCCATGGACACCCACCAAAGCTTGAAAACATGAAAATGGAGGTTGGAAGAGATGAAATGCGACTAGTCATGCTAAAGACCTAAACTCTCGTGGTCAAATCAACTTTGCCACTACTATTTACAAAAATGCCATTATTGGGTGCAGAATTAAAAAAATGCCACTATTGGGCCTCAAATGTTGGCCCATTAACTTCATCTGAATATTAATGTCCAAGCTTCAATATTGCTTCACCCAAATATCTAAAAATAATTAAAAACGAAAATTAGGCCAAATAATGTGAAATTAACCCAAATTCGGAACAGTGGCCCAATAAAGCCCAACAGATGAAAACACACTAAAGATAATCAATTAAGCACTGAACAACTATCAAATGGGTACACAAAGGCTAGTGGAATGGAGGAAAATAATGGCTCATCAAAATCGACCACATTTTCCCTTTTGCACTCTTGAGCAAAATTAAAGAGTAAAGCAAAGCAAGAACATCACAAACATAACAAGAGAGACAAAAAGAGACACAAGACAAACAAACTCGAAACAGACAAATGGAAACACATCCAACACAGAAGGATTCAAAGTTGCAAGGTATCTATGAACATCATCCAAGCAATTCAAAACATGTCAAGTACTTAGTTCAACTCAAAGAGAGAATTGAAAACAACATAACCTCACAAAATATGCACTATATCACTCAAATCTCTAGGCTACTGTTTACTCTCAAAGCACCCCTGAAAAACGAACATCAAACAGACTTGGAAAGCCTTTAGAACCAACAACCAAACCAAAAAACATGCAGGTCAAGATCAAAAGGACTTTTCAAGGTTGTAATGGGGTTGAGGTCAAGGTGTGGAACATATGGATAAGTAGCTAAGCAACAAAGGAAACAGACGAGCAATGGGGAATAAGTCACAATCAAACATGAAAGTAATCCCAAACGCCAACACTTCCAAATTTGGTTCTCACACAATGCTCGAATCCAAACTCCTTTTATTTCTTTTCTTTGTTTTCTTTTTATTTCTTTTCTCTTTGTTTTCTCTTTATTTCTTTTCTCTTTGTTTTCTCTTTCTTTTTTTTTTATACAAAGAACATGCAGAGAAACAACAATTTTGAAATCCCACTTGGGTATACAAATAAGCAATTCCAAGAACCAATAACAAGTGTGCACACAACCACACTTATTGAGCGCGACCACACTTAATTGAGCACTCATTCCCAAAACAATTCCAAAGCTCCAAAATTTCCTAAGGTAGGAAGAATCATGGTTTTTCAGGCTAAAGGCTTGTAATGAGCTATAAATCAATGAAAAAGGGTATGCAAGCTCAAAAAGGGATTATCAAAGAAAATAGTTCAAGGTAGGCTCATCTGGCTATAGGCTCACAGAACACAATTGCCTAAATCATATCCAAATATGCATATGAATAAGAAAAACATTAGAACAAGTCAAGCCAAGGCCACTGTTCAAGTATTCAAGAGACATATATCACACAACAAAGAACAGAGAGTGGCTCAAATCCTCACACAAGGTAAAACAATTCAAAAGCAACTTGACATGCAAGGGGAAAGCAAGGATATCAGTCCATAGAACAACCAACAACTCATCCTCCAAAAGTGAAGTGAGTGTCCCAAACAAAAAACAAAAACTTAACACAAATTAACAAAAAGGAAACAAACAAAAGGAAACAACAACAGACAGACTCCCCTCATAGTTAAACTACACATTGTCTCAATTTGACTCAAGCACAATATCAAACAATCAAACATCAGCAGATGGATCTGGACAAGTGCAACAAAAGTAAGGAAGGAGAAAGAAAACTCCATGAATCATGGTGAAACAGAAGTACGGTCAAGCAGGGAAGTCTCCTCTACAACAGTATCCACCAAGGCAGGGTTGTTGAGGAATGGCTTCAGACGATGCCCATTCACTTTGAAGCTCCTATCGGTGGATTGGCTCTTGATCTCAACTGCATAAGGATAAACATTAGTAACCACAAAAGGACCAATCCACTTTGACCACAATTTACCACCTATGTGTCCAAGTCTTGAGTTATACAATAACACTTGTTGACTGATAACAAACTCCTTTCTAGCTATGCAGCTATCATGGAATCTCTTGGTCTTCTCTTTATAGAACATAAAGTTTTGATATTCCTCCAAACGGATCTCATCTAACTTGTTCAACTACAGCTTCCTTTCCTCCCCAGCTTGATCATGTGAGAAGTTGCATGATTTGACAGCCCAGTAGGCTCGGTGCTCTATTTCCACAAGAAGGTGGCATGGCTTACCAAAGACGACCCGATAAGGAGACAGCCCTATTGGTGCCTTGTAAGCAGTCCTGTGAGCCCAAAGAGCGTCCTCAAGTTTGTTACTCCAATCCTTCCTATTGGGCTACACAATCTTCTTGAAGATCTGCTTAATCTCTCTGTTTGAGATCTCGGTTTGCCCATTAGTCTCTGGTGATATGGTGTAGAAATCTTATGCACAACCCCGTACTTTCAAAGCAAAGCCCCCATGGACCTATTGCAAAAATGCATGCCCTGGTCACTCACGATAGCTCTAGGAATTCAAAACTAGCAGAATATGTGAGACCTGACAAAGTCTATAACAACTCGAGCATCGTTAGTCATAGTGGCTTTAGCTTCCACCCATTTTGAAACATAATCAACAACAAGCAAGATGTAAGTGAAACCAAAAGAGACAGGGAAAGGGCCCATGAAATCTTACCCTAGACATTGAAGACATCACAAAATAACATGGGTTGTTGAGGCATCTATTGTCTCCAAGAAATGGCTTCTCCTGCTCGTTGACATTGCTCACATGTGCTACAAATCCTGCACGCATCCTTGAAGATGGTGGGTCAATAAAATCCGTAATCTAGCACCTTGCAAGTTGTGCTCTGTGTGCCAAGATGACCACCAGGTGCAGATGAATGATAAAATTTGAGGACCGAGTCAATTTCATGGTCCGGAATGCATCTCCTGGTAACCTTATCACTACACATCTTCCACAAATAGGGGTCATCCCAAATATAAAACCTAACATCGCTCTTAAACTTATCACATTGAGCTATGGATGTTGGGGAGGAAAAACAGAAGCAACAAGATAATTAACAATGTTAGCAAACCATGGGGAGGGAAAAGAAGCAGAGAGTGTCAACAAACTCTCATCGAGAAAATCATCCCGAATCGGTGAAGCATCATCAGTAGACCTCTCAATTCTGCTCAGGTGATCTGTAACCAAGTTTTGTGCTCCGCTCTATCATGGATCTCCAAATCAAATTCCTAGAGCCAAAGCATCCATCTAATCGGTTGAGGCTTCGATTCTGCCTTCTTCAACAGGTACTTAAGAGTTGCATGGTCAATAAACAAAACAACAGGAGAATCAAGCAGATAAAATCTAAACTTTTCAAGTGCAAAAACAATCGCAAGAAGCTCCTTCTCTGTTCTGGTGTAGTTTGCTTAGGCAACATCCAATGTTCTAGAGGCGTAGTAGATTACCCTTGGCTACTTGTCAATCCTTTGAGCCAGAAGAGCCCCCAATGCATAATTGGATGCATCGCACATCAGCTTGAGTAGGGTCGTCCAATCGAGCGCCTGGATGATCGGAGTGGTGGTCAGGGCCTTCTTGAGGCAATCGAAAACCTCTTTTTCATTCGTCACTGAAGATGAAATCAACATCTTTTCATAGCAAGTTGGACAGTGGAAAGGCTTTCTTACTGAAGTCCTGGATGAAACGCCTGTAAAACCTTGAATGGCCAAGAAAAGAATGAACCTCTCGCATTGAAGAGGGGTAAGGCAATTGTGAAATAACTGAAATCTTTGCAGGGTCAACTTCAAAGCCCTTACTCGAAATGATGTGCCCCAAAACTATGCCTTGTTCTACCATGAAGTGGCATTTCTCAAAATTAAGAACAAGGTTAGATTGGATGCACTTATTCAAAACTT
Organism: Vigna unguiculata; assembly: GCF_037176805.1. Classification (NCBI taxonomy): domain Eukaryota; kingdom Viridiplantae; phylum Streptophyta; class Magnoliopsida; order Fabales; family Fabaceae; genus Vigna; species Vigna unguiculata. The sequence continues at coordinate 9,625,753 of NC_140801.1, forward strand.
TCTCTAGATTGTATAAACATGCATCAAAGAAGGATCCTAACACAGTAAAATTGTCCATAAACACCTCTATGTAGTTTTCAAGAAATTCACTAAAAATGCTAAACATGCACTGTTGGAATGTGCCAGGGCATTGCATAGGCCAAACGACATCCTCCTATAGGCAAAAGGGCCAAAGGTGTAGGTGAATGTGGTTTTCTCTTGGTCCTCAGGTGCAATATGAATTTGAAAGTAACCAGAAAAACCATCAAGAAAACAATAGTGGGACTTACCTGCCAAACGCTCAAGTATCTAATCAATAAAAGGCAAGGGGAAGTGGTATTTCCTGGTTTCTTGATTTAGCCTTCTACAGTCGATGCAAACTCTCCAACTGTTTTACACCCTAGTTGGAATTAGCTCGTCTTTTCCATTCTTAACTACAGTGAGGCCTGTCTTTTTAGGAACAACATGGATGGGGCTGACCCACTGACTGTCTAAAATGGGGTAGATGACTCCAGCTTGTAGAAGCTTGGTCACCTCCTTCTTGACAACATCTGAGATGACAGGGTTGAGTCACCTTTGTGGCTGTCTCACTAGCTTTGCTCCATCTTTCAATAATATCCTATGCATGCATGCTGATGGGCCAATACCAGGAATGTCAGGCAATGTACATCCAATTGCCTTCTTGTGCTTTTTAAGAACATGCAACAACCTCTACTCTTGTTCAACAGTGAGGGAGGTGGAAATGATGACGGGTAGTTTCTCCTTCTCTTCTAAGTATACATACTTGAGGTTATCTGGTAGGGGTTTCAACTCTAGAGTGTTGGATGGTGGCTGAATATCAACAACCAAAGGGGAGGGAGAAATGGGTTCCACAGCCTGTACTTCGACATAACAATCAGATGCATATGTACTTCCTGCAACATGGTTAGTGCATTCTGACCGTGTAACATCAAAATCATATGGTACAACACCTAAAGACTCAAACTCAGAATCAACATTGAAATCATAATCATAATCATAATATGAATCATAGTCAACACTAATGAATGCAAATTCTGACAATTTAGACACAAATGCATATTTCGTGCGATGTAAAGGGTGGAAATCAAAAATATGTGCATCAACAGCATCATCAATAATATCAACGTGAAAAACATAGTGATCCGTAGAAGGATGTTTCATGGCATCCAGAATATTAAAACACACCACAATATCATCAAACTCCATGGACAAAGTACTTGTATGGAGATCAATCTTGGTTCGTGCAGTTTTCAAAAATGGTCTGCCTAAAATGATTGGTGAAGAACCATGTGAAAATCCCTCTTCTATATCAAGAATGTAAAAATCGACTGGGAAAATCAATACACCAACACGAACCAAAACATCATCAACTAAACCTGTGGGGTGGGCAACACTTGTATTTGCCAATTGAATCAGCACACCTGTAGGTTGTAGGGGTCCAAGAGAAAGAGATTTAAAAATAGACAAGGGCATTACATTTATTGAAGCACAAAGATCAAGCATTGCATTTTCAAATTTATTGTTACATATGATGCAAGGTACACAAAATGTACTTGGGTCCTTGCACTTCTCAGGAATCTGAGGAACAAATTTACCTATCAATGCCAACACATTTCTCCCAATGCTGATCTTCTTGTTTCCCCTTAGCCTCCTATTGTGCGTGCACAACTCCTTCAAGAACTTTGCAAATCTAGTGATATGTTTAATGGCATCCAACAGAGATATGTTCACCTCCACCTTCCTGAATGTTTCTAAGATCTCCCTATCAACCTCTTCCATCTTTTTGCTTGGAATGGCTCTTCGAGGGAAAGGAAGAGGGATGGAAGGTGCAACAGTAGAGGTGGAAGGTGTAGGAGTCACACTAGATGTGGAAGGACCGACTGCATGAGCTTCACGCTTTCTTTGAAGTGTGGCAGGGTCGTCTTCCTTTTCAGGTGTGGGCTGAGCAATGGGAACTTCAATCTTCTTCCCAGATCTCAATGTGATGGCACTCACATTTCTCATATTTTCAACTATTTGTGATGGGAGCTTGTCAGAATTCTGAGCCTGTGCTTGGTTTTAGCTGAATTGAAGCTCTAGTCTCCAACTGGAATTGCATATTTTGAAGGGTTATCATCCTAACTAACTCCTCCAACGAAGTAAAAGATGAAGGTGTAGCAGGAGATGGGGTAGCAGCAGGGTTAGTGGAACTGGCGCAGCTTGTGGTGTAGGTGCAACTCTTTGTTGAGGAGGTGGCTACACGTTTTGAAATTGTTAGTTTTGATGCTATTGATTGCCCTGGTTTCCCCATCTCAGATTAGGGTGATTCCTTCATCCTGGATTGTATCTATTTGTTGACAAATCATGGTTTTGTTGCTAGTGTTGGGGCCAATTGTTGTTGAAAATATTAGCTGCATAGGTTGAGGAGTATCCACAAGTGTAGAAGAAGTAGCCTGTTGTTGCAATGCTGGGCAAGAGTCTGTGAAATGATCAACGGATGTACAAAGGCCGCAAACTCTTGTAGTTAGGGCTTTTTGATTGGAAGCAAGTTGGTTGCCCCTACCTCATGAACTCCTCTAACAACTATGGCATCACTCATTGTGCCAAATTATTGAGAATTAGAAGCCATGTTCTCGATTAGTTGCCTAGCTGCAGCTGGGTCATGTTACACAGAGCGCCACCACTTACGACATCAATCATGTTTCTATCCGTATGGTGTAGGCCTTCATAAACATATTGTAGAAGGAGATGTTCAGAGATTTGATGGTGGGGGCAACATGAACAAAGATTCTTGAACCTCTCCCAATATTCGTAGAGGCTCTCCCCAAACTGTTGCTTGATGCCAGAAATTTCCTTCCTTATGACTGTTATCTTGGAAGTAGGGAAGAATTTAGCCAGGAACAATCTTTTTAAGTCATCTCAGCTCGTGATGGACCTGGGTGCAACGTAGTACAACCAGTCTTTTGCATTGCCCTCCAAGGAATGAGGAAAAGCTTTCAAGTACACATGGTCTTCTTGGACATCTACAGGCTTCATGGTGACACACGACATGGAACTTCTTCAAGTGTTTTCATGGATCCTCACCTGCAAGGCCATGAAACTTTGGTAACAAGTGTATTAATCCAGTTTTTAAAACATACGGAACTTCCTCCTCAGCATATTGAATGCATAAACTGTCATAAGTGAACTCTGGTGCATTGAGCTCCCTCATTGTCCTCTCATGAGGTGGAGGAGGTAGAGCCATATTATCAATATGAAAATTAGTATGATCAGAATGCCAAGTATCCTCAGAATGCAAAGAATGCACAAAATGAGGAGTGTTAGGAGTATGAGGAGAATCAGAAGAATCAAGAAAAGTCACAATATATTCAGCATGCAAAGATCGATTCCTAAGATGCCTACGTCCTTTGTGGAAGGTCCTATCAATCTCAGAGTCAATGGGTTGTAAGTCACTTGGATTTCCCCTAGTCATGCACCAAAATACATTAATTCTAGTGATATGGACATAATAAAGGGTAAAACTATAAGTATACTCAAACAAACTCCAAATGACTTGAAAATTGGTAGGATTGTCCCTTGAGTCATCAAACAGTACCCCAAAATAAATCAGATCCAAACTAAAAGTGCAAGTATTTTTAACATTTTTTCAAAAGTGGAAAAAATGAAGAAAAATCACAAAAAAGATTGATGAAAGATAGAAAAAGACATTTTTTGGAGAATCTGAGTTTGATGACCGGAAAAATCAGTTCCTAATAAGGTAGGAAATTAAATTCCACCCCAAATGCATATAAAATAATGCTAATTCTGATAACCAGAGCAAAAGTTATAGTCCTCTGGATTTGACTAAAAATCAGTCCAAAAGTTTTTTGAATCTCTCAACTCACACCATAACAACTACTCTAGCCATTTTTTCCATCAACTTCAAGGTCTTAGAAGTGGGGAGAAAAATTTTCAAGTCAAAAAAATCACCATAGCTACCAGAACAAAATTCCACAAGTTAAATACCAAAAACTGACACTATTCATGCACTATTCACTACTCTAGATGACATTATTCATGCACCACGACACTATTCACTCTACTACACAAACAACACGCATACTACACAAAAACACACAGAAACATTATAACAATGAACATATACCAACTCAATCACACTTAAACTACACAAACACCAACACACGAACACAAGCACACTGAAAATTTTACTTCGAACAAAACTATTGGTCTTCGACAACGGCTCCAAATTTGATAAAGGTCGTACCCTACCAAATTAAAACAACTTAAATGCAGTATGTGAAAGTTGAACCAAGTCGTCTCCCAACGACCAATATTTTTGTCCAAACCTTAATTTCCATATTCAAGCACAACACTATAACACAGGGGGGTTTGATAGATTCGCACAAAATTTAATTCATGGAATTGTAGAGAAATTTAACAGTTATATAAAAATGCAATGATTCCTTGATTCAATTCAAAGTCCACCAATCACCGATTATATAATTAATTGTTCTATTCGACTTTGCTCTCATGAACCCTAAGTAATGAACTAAGCGAAAATTACCATGGATTCATTATGTCATTAAGCACAACAAATTTCAGGCAGTTGACACCCACAGATTGAAGCAAGCTGTGACAGAACCCATAAACATCAAGCATGAATACGAGCCCTTAACGTGCACAAAAGACGAATTTGAGATTAAGCATGCATCAAAAACGTATTTATCTTCAAAACACAACTTGAAACAGATGCAATTTCAAATACCACCCAAAAGTGACCAACAATCTCATGGTCTCATTTCAATTTCATCAAGGAATCAATGCAAAAAGCTTAGCTAGACATGGAAATGGAGCATATAAGCCCTTCAAAACGAGATTCACAAAAACAGGGCATCAAACCCTAACTTACAAATTATTCAAATGCAAATTCAAGAACAAAAGAGAATTTTAAGGCTTTGAATGAATGAAAATCACTACTATCATATAAAAACTGAAAACCTCATCAATGGGTGTTGTTCCAAGTCAATATTATTCACAAAATGAGATGCCCAAGCTACGAAATGAATTCAAAACGTAAAACCCACATTGGGAGTTGTCAAATGTGCATAAAAATGGTAAAAACTAGTGCAAAAACGTGAAAAACGAAAGGAACACCTCCATGGACACCTACCAAATCTTGAAAACGTGAAAATGGAGGTTGAGAGAGATGAAATGCGGTTGGTCATGCTAAAGACCTAAAATGCTCGTGGTCAAATCAACTATGCCACTACTATTTACAAAATTGTCACTATTCGGTGTAGAATTACAAAAATGTCACTACTAGACCTCAAATTTTGGGTCATTCACTTAGATGACGTGGAAATGACGTGAAAATGACGTGAAAACTCTCTTCATCTAAATATTAATGTCCAAGCTTCAAAATTGCTTCACCCAAATACCTAAAAATAATTAAAAACAAAAATTAGGCCAAATAATGTGAAATTAACCCAAATTCGGAATAATGACCCAATAAAGCCCAACAGATGAAAACACATTAAAGAAACAATTAAGCATTGAACACCTATCAAATGGGTACATAAAGGCTAGTGGAATGGAGGAAAATAATGACTCATCAAGCGATTACCACTTGATCAAGAGTGTATGAGCCCAAGCATCATGATTCGATTATTACTCGGCGCACCCGACCTCCACCGCGGGGCAATTGATGCCACCTACAACAGTGTCAAACCATACAAGGCCTTTTTCAGTTTTAAAACATGGTTAGGATAGATATGATCCTTAAAGCTCAAAGGTTGTGACACATACACTTCTTTTAAGTAACCATTCAAGAATGCACTTTTCACATCCATTTGATGCAATTTAAAGTTACACATGCAAGCATAAGCTAAAAGTAATCTCACAGCTTCTAGCCTAGCTATAGATTCATATGTTTCATCAAAATCAATGCCTTCTTCTTGATTATACCCTTTAGCAACTAGTCTAGCTTTGTTTCTTACTATATTACCATCTTCATCCATTTTGTTTCTAAAAACTCATTTAGTTCCAATTATATTCATATCATCACTTGTAGGAACTAGAAACCACACATCTTTTCTTGTGAATTGATTAAGTTCATCTTGTATAGCAAAAATCCAATTATTATCATTCAAAGCATCATTCACATATTTAGGTTCAATTTGAGATACAAAAGCAACATGTTCACAAATACAAGTCTGTGTCTAGTGGATACTCCCTGTTTAATATCACCAATAATGTTGTTCTTTGATAGTCTTCTAGGCTTGATCCAATCCTTAGGTAATTTGTTGTCTACAACGTTTATAGTCGGTTTTTTTTTCCTTATTAGCCAATTGATTTTCTGTAGCAGAATTTTGTTCATGCATTAGATCATCGTCATTTGCATTCTTTGATACTTGATCTTACAACTTTGGGTTAGTTTCATCAAATACAATATGCATGGACTCTTCAACAGTCATTAGTCTCTTGTTATAAACTCTATATGCATGGCTTTGTAAAGCATAACCTAGAAAAACACTTCTTTTGTAAGCAAGCAATGTATGCTATATGATGCATGATACAAATCAAGCAAGTATATTGTTGACTCTTTTTCCTATCAATACAATAATACCATATGCATCATAGATAAGGAAATGATTTGGTTCAAAGACATTTTTAAAACCTTTATCACTAAGTTGGTCAAGGTACCACAAGTCTTTCTTTTCACTTTTGATAACCTGCAAAACAAATATACATTACATGGTACCCTTTGATAGGTTGGGTCCAACATGGTTAAGCTTTTCTTGATCCTTTTTGGATCCATTTCATAAAGCCTTTAGCTACATCATATTTTCTAGCTTTGCAACTTGTTGCAACCGAGATCGCGATGGGATGGCAAAAATAATTAAAAAAAATACAAGAGTCGCTACCATAGTTTATTATGAAAAATTATAGAAAAACCTTAAAAAAGAAAAGTCTTCGAAACCAAATTTGGGTTCAGGAGTCAGTTACGTGTGGGGAAGGTATTAGCACCCCACAACGTCTGTCTTATGATGGTTCCCTCTCTAATTAAGTATGCAAGACAAAATTTGATGTTAAATATTTGTTATTCCCCAAAACTCAAAATAAAATAAAAACATACAAAATAATAAAGATTAAAAACAAAATTAATTTTTTATTATTTGGGACCGACGAGGATTGTACCTCACTCCTATGTATTTCCATTTGGAAAATCAGGGATAACGTAGTTCTTTATACAAATATTTGTTGTTTGATATTATTATTATATTTTTTATTTTAGATTTATATATATATATATATATATATATATATATATTTTATTAATATCAAGAGAACCCGAGATTCTACATGATAAAAGATTTAGTTATCAAGCAAATCCCAGACTTGACATAATATTAAAAATAATTTTATAATTTTTATTTTTTATTATTCTTAATATTTTTTAAGAAAAAAGAATTAAGAATCTATAAAGGAGTGTTTTGATTACCAAGCAAGTCTGAGACTTGACATGGTATGTAATACTTATATCAAAGAAGTAATATAATTTTTTTATTATTACTTTTTTCATTTATTATTATATTTTTTGTAGAGAGAATTAAAGCCTACGAAAAAAAAACCTTTTTAATTACCAAGATAATGACATTCCAAATAAAAGGAGAGAGAAGGGTTGAGCATATCAATGACAAACCCAAACCCAAAATCATCTAACGTCCGGACCCCAAATCCCCAAACACGTTTGGTCATGCAACATGTCAATCAATCATACATTTGATATTATAAGAGAAGCAGTACATGAATAACATTAGGAGCAAAGAGAATTTAACTTAAGTTGACCCTTTTTGCGTGTGTGCTCTGATAATAAAAAAGGAAAGGGGTTTTCTGAATTTTTTTCTCTTTGTCTTGCATTGGAGAAGTCTTGTGCTTATATAGGCATCTTGGGGTACCACTGAAATCCTAGTCTTTAATTATAATAAAATATATGAGGAAGGAATTGGTCCCAATGAAACATATTATAGAAATTAAATGGTCGCATAATATACAGTGTATTGATTATAATTATTGTACCACACCTAGCCGGCCTCGCTAATATGTCAGCACGTATTATGCTTCACTGTCATATATATATATATATATATATATATATATATATATATATATATATATATATATATATATCGGTAAAGGCTGGGGGACTGGTGTACCACACCTAGTCATTCCAACCAAATAATAATAATAAATGATCACCATATATACGCGGAGCAAATAAAGTAACCGGCCTAAGTAGACAGAAGAATAATAACGGCCTAAGCCGCTAAAAGAGTAGCCGGTCTAGACCGGCCACTTTGGAAAACTTAACAAAATCAAAGCACATCTAAGAATTAACTTTCCTAGACGTGGCCCAAGCAAGGGCCTAGCCCATGACGTGGCCAGACATAATTAAAATCTATAAATATGCATGGACCCCACGAATTAAAGGTACACATTCATTACTTCCCTAATCACCAGATTTGACTTTCCTAGAGATTTTGTTGACTTGAGCTTCAGAGTCCCTTCTGCACGTAACCCCTCTCGGGTCCAGACCAATCACACCGAGATACCCATGAGGGACATGTATCAACCGGGAGGAAGCCTACTGAGGAGATGGCGGACCAGAGTAAGGTAATACCTGTGTCTAACATATCTTGTTTGTTCTCTGCAGGAACAATTGGCACCCACCGTGGGGCACGAGATAATACCTTACCACCCGCTTTTTCCGAAAATGGTTTCTACCCGCAGCAGAGTAGGAGTTAACAAAAAAGTTGAAGCAGGCCCCTCTGGACCTGCTAACATCACTCCAGATCTGGCCGCCATCGTAGACAATCAAGCCAAGATGCAACAGGAGCTGGCTGACTTGAAGAAGTGCAGTGCTGATGAGATGGAAGCACTACGACAGGAAAACTCTCGCCTAAGGCGAAGGTTTGAGGCCGATCCCACTCAAAAGGGAAAGGCCAAGGAAATATCTGTTGTCGCAGGGTCCCCAGCTTTCCAGCCTACTGAAGAAGAAAGCGAGTACAATCCTACCCCGCACACCTTCACCACCACCCAACAAACTCCCATCCTCTCAACCCATCCTACTCACTTCCATTCCACCCTCCCAGGACATCAATCTTGGTTCGTGCAGTTTTCAAAAGTGGTCTGCCTAAAAGGATTGGTGCAGAACCATATGAAAATCTTTCTTCCATATCAAGAATGTAAAAATCAGCAAGGAAAATCAATTCACCAACATGAACCAAAACATCATCAATTAAACCTGCAGGGTGGGCAACACTTCTATTTGCCAACTGAATCACCACACTTGTAGGTTGTAGGAGTCCAATAGAAAGAGATTTGAAAATAGATAGAGGCATTACATTTATTGAAGCACCAAGATCAAGCATTGCATTTTCAAATTTATTGTTACCTATGATGCAAGGTACACAAAATGTACTTGGGTCCTTGCACTTCTTAGGAATTTGAGGAACATATTTTCTTATCAATGCTGACACATTTCTCCCCATGTTGATCTTCTCGTTCCCCTTTAGCCTCCTCTTGTGCGTGCACAGCTCCTTCAAGAACTTTGCATATTTGGGAATTTGTTTGATGGTGATGAGTCATTATTTTCCTCCATTCCACTAGCCTTTGTGTACCCATTTGGCAGTTGTTTAGTGGTTAATTGTTCATCTTTAGTGTATTTTCATCTGTTGGGCTTTATTGGGCCACTATTCCGAATTTGGGTTAATTTCACATTATTTGGCCTAATTGTCATTTTTAATTATTTTTATGTATTTGGGTGAAGCAATTTTGGAGCTTGGACATCAATAGTCAGTTGAAAAGAGTGGCCACATCATTTTCACATCATCTAAGTGAATGTGCCTACATTTGAGGCTCAGTAGTGGCATTTTTGTAATTCTGAGTGGCAGAGTGGCAATTTTGTAAATAATGGTGGCAGAGTTTATTTGACCACGAGATTTAGGTCTTGACCCATGCACCAGCCGCACTCCTTCTTCTTGACTCTTCTCCAACCTCCATTTTCGCGCTCTCAAGGTTTAGTGGGTGTCCATGGAGGTGCTCCACTCGTTTTTGATGTTTTTGCACTAATGTTTGCCATTTCTACGCACATTTGACAACACCCAATATGGGATTTACGTTTTGAATGTATTTGGGAGAATGTATTTACGTTTTGTAGATTTTATTGACTTGGAACAACACCCATTGATGGGGTTTTCTGTTTTTATACCATTGCAGCATTTTTCATTCAATTAAAGCTCTTAAATTTGTCTTTTGATGTTGAAATCACGTTTGGAGAGTTTGAAGTTAGGGTTTTTGATTTTGTTTTCGTGATTCAATTTTGAAGAACTTGTGTGCTCCATTTTCCATGTCTAGCTAAGCTTTTCGTATTGATTCCTTGAAGAAATTGAATTGAAACCATGAGGTTGATGTTTTGCAGTGTACTTCAATTCCTATTTTCTCTTCATCTTATTCAATTTTGTAGCTTTGAATGAAATAGGAATCTGTTATGCTTAATCATGGGTCCATGTTTTCCACAATTTCAGAACGCTTGTCATGCTTAGTGAGTTCAGGTTCTGCCACAGTTGCTTAATCTATGTGTGTGTGTGTGTGTGTGTGTGAAATTGAAAGAAGGATGTGTGTTATGCTTAATGGCATAATGAAGTTGTGTTAATTTTCGCATAGTTGATTAATTCAGGTTTCATGAGAGTAAATTGGATAAGATAATTAATTTAGTAACCTGTGATTGATGGATTTTCAATGGAATCAAGGAATCAATACATTTTGAATTTTGTGTAATTAAGTTTCGCTATTTCGCTATTAGAATTTAGCAATTTTGTGTGAAATTGAAGCTTTGAATAAGAATATTGGTCGTTGGGAGACGACTTGGTTCAATTGTCACATACTGCATTTTAAGTGTTTTAATTTAGTGGGGTACGACTTTTATCAATGGCATCCAAAAGAGGTATGTTCACCTCCACCTTCCTGAATGTCTCTAAGATCTCCCTATCAACCTCTTCTATCTTTTTGCTTGGAATGACTCTTGGAGGGAAAAGAAGAGGGATGGAAGGTGCAAGTGTGTGTTCAGGTGCAACAATAGAGGTGGAAGGTGTAAGAGTCACACCAGATGTGGAAGGACCGGCTACATGAGCATCACGCTTTCTCTGAAGTGTGGCAGGGTCGTCTTCCTTTTCAGGTGCGGACTGAGGAATGGGAACTTTAATCTTCTTCCTAGATCTCAATGAGTTGGCACTCACATTTCTCGGATTCTCCATAGTTTGTGATAACAGCTTGTCAGAATTCTGAGCCTGTCATCTCCCTATCATCTGCCCCATTTGATTTGTCAGACTCTGAATTGAAGCTCTGGTCTCCTGTTGGAATTGCATATTTTGAAGGGTCATCATCTTGACTAACTCCTCTAATGAAGTAGAAGATCAAGGTGCAGTAGGAGCTAGGGTAGCAGCAGGGATAAGTGGAACTGGTGCAACTTGTGTAGGCACAACTCTTTGTTAAAGAGGTGGCTGCGCGTTTTGAAATTGTTGGTTTTACTGTTGTTGGTTGCCCTAGTTTCCCCATCTCAAATTAAGATGATTCCTCCATCCTAGATTGTATCTATTTGTTGACAAATCATGGTTTTCTTGCTGGTGTTGGGGCCTATTGTTCTTGAAAATATTAGATGCATGCGCTTGAGGAGTATCCACTAGTGTAGAAGAAGAAGCGGCCTGTTGTTGCAATGCTGGGCAAGAGTCTGTGAAATGATCAATAGATGTACAAAGGCCACAAACTCTTGCAGTTGGAGCTCTCTGATTGGAAGCAAGTTGGTTGACCAGTGTGGTAAGAGAATCAATCTTACTCTCCAACTTCTTGGTGTATTCGGCTGCCCCTACATCATGAACTCCTCTAACAACTATGGCATCACTCTTTGTGCCAAATTGCTGAGAATTGGAAGCCATATTCTTGATTAGTTCCCTAGTTGCAGCTGGGGTCATGTTACCAAGAGCGCCACCACTTGCGGCATCAATCATGTTTCTATCCATGTGGTGCAGGCCTTCACAAAAATATTGTAGAAAGGGATGTGCAGAGATTTGATGGTGGGGGCAACTTGAACAAATATTCTTGAACCTCTCTCAATACTCATAGAGGGTCTCCCCAGATTGTTGCTTGATGCCAAATATTGTCCTGGAAGCAAGGAAGAATTTAGCCAAGAACAATCTTTTCACGTCATACCAACTCGTGATGGACCTAGGTGCAAAGTAGTACAGCCAGTCTTTTGCATTGCCCTCCATGGAATGAGGAAAGGCCTTCAAGTAGACATGGTCTTCTTGCACATCTATAGGCTTCATTGTGGAACACACGACATGAAACTGCTTCAAGTGTTTGCATGGGTCCTCACCTACAAGGCCATGAAACTTTGGCAACAAGTGTATTAATCCAGTTTAAGACGTATGGAACTTCCTCCTCAAGATATTGAATGCATAAACTGTCATAAGTGAACTCTAGTGTAGTGAGCTCACTCACGGTCCTCTCATGAGGTGGAGGAAGTTGAGCCATATTATCAGTATGAAAATCAGAATGATCAGAATAAACAGTATGCTCATAATGCAAAGAATGTGGAATGTTTGGAGTATGAGGAGAATCAAAGGAATCAGGAAAAGTCACAGAATATTCAGCATGCAAAGATGGATTCCTAAGATGCCTACACCCTATGTGGAATGTCTTATCAATCTCAGGGTCAATGGGTCGTAATTCACTTAGGTTTCCTCTAGTCATGCACCAAAATACATTAATTCTAGTATACTCAAACGAACTCCAAATGACTTAAAAATTTGTAGGATTGTCCTTTGAGTTCTCATACTATACCACAAAAAAATCAGCTCAAAACTCAAAGTGTAAGTATTTTTAAAAAGTTTTCAAAAGTGGAAAAAATGAAGAAAAATCACAAAAAACATTGTTGAAAGATAGAAAATGGCATTTTCCGGACAATCCGAGTTTGGTAACTGGTAGAGCAGGTTTCAACAAGGCAAGAAATTCAATTTCACCCCAAATGCATATAAAATAATGCTGATTCCAATAACTAGAGCAAAAGTTATGGTCCTCTAAAGTTTGACTAAACATCAGTCCAAAATTTTCTTAAATCTCTCAAATCAGACCATACTAATTGCTCCTGCTATTTTTTCTATCAAGTTCAATGTCTTAGAAGTGGGGAGAAAAAATTTCAAGTCAAAACAAGCACCGTAGCAACCAGAACAAAAATCCACAAGTTAAATGCCAGAATCGGACACTATTCATGCATTATTCACTACTAGAAATGACACTATTCATGTGTCGCGACACTATTCACTTTACAAGACAAACAACACGCACACTACACAAAACACACTGGAATGGAAACAAACACTGAACAAAACAATAATATCACAATGAACGTATACCAACTCAACCACACGTGAACTACACACACACCAAAACACCAACACACAAACACAAACAAACTGAAAATTTTATTTCGAACAAAACTAAATGTCCCCGGCAACGACACCAAAATTTGATAGAGGTCGTACCCCACCAAATTAAAACAGTTAAATGCAGTATGCGAAAGTTAAAACAAGTCATCTCCCAACAACAAATGTTCTTGTTCAAAGCTTCAATTTTCATATTCAAACACAACACAATAACACGGGGGCGTTTGACAGATTCAGATTGTACGATTATAAAAATATATTTCAATAGTTTTGCAAATGTTAATAAAACGAATTAAAATCAGTATGGACTCGTTGAATTTGAATGAAATTTTACTCATCACAGGTCACGTAATTAGGATTTTTATCTCACCCAATCCACTCGTTCAGACCCATTTAGTGAGGGTTAAAAATGTGTTTCAATATGCAATTAAGCAATGCATACATCCATTCATCTGTGATAGTCAACCCAGTTCATTAAGCATGAACAAAATCAACATGAACAGCCAACCCAATCCAAAATAAAGCATTAACAAAAGAAAAGTAACCATTCACCACAAAATCAAGATGAAAAGAGACAAATCATGAATTCAAAACAGAACCTCAAAGTTCAATTGCATCTCCTTCAAGTAGTCAATACATTAAGTTAGAAATCCATGAAATTTGAATTAGGGTTCACCATAAATTGTGATTCAACCATTCCAATTGGCACAAAATGGTGCAGAAAACTTAAATTGGTACGAAACGAAAATGTGCAAAGAGAGAAAGGGTAAGAACGAAAACAACCAACAAAAATGAAAATGCTTCAATATAAATGTTACCCAAAGTGTAGAAAACGAAAATCTCAACAATTAGTGTTGTCCACTACTCATAAAACGTAAAAAAATGAGTAGAAAACGTGCAAAATTAACTTGTGCCTCCATGGGTCTCCTTCCAAAGCTTCAAAAACCTAAAATGGAGAGTGGGGAAGATGATGGGTGCAGCTGCATGAGCTAAGAGACCTCCCATTCGTGTGTCAAATCAACCTTGCCACTAGTATTTACAAAAATTTCACTCTGCCACTTAGAATTACAAAAATGCTACTATTGGGCCTCAAGTTTGGCCCATTCACTTAGATGACGTGGAAATGACGTGGCAATGATGTGGCAACACTCTTCAACTGAATATTAATGTCCAAGCTCCAAAATTGCTTCACCCAAATATCTAAAAATAATTAAAAACAAAAATTAGGCCAAATAATGTGAAATTAACCTAAATTCGGAACAATGGCCCACTAAAGCCCAACAGATGAAAACACACTAAAGATAAACAATTAAGCATTGAACAAATATCAAATGGGTACACAAAGGCTAGTGGAATGGACGAAAATAATGACTCATCATAGACTAAACTAGGCTTGAGGGGCCATATAAAACTCGGCTTGAGGGGCCAGTGCGAAATGAGGCTTGGGCCAAATTAAACTAGCTTGAGGTGGCCATATGAAACTGGGCTTAAGGGGCCAGTGCAAAACTGGGCTTAGGGGCTACACAAAGCTAGGCTTGAGGTGGCCAGATAAAACTGGGATTGATGGGCCAATGCGAAACTGGGCTTGGGCCAGGCTAAACTATGCTTGAGGGGCCAAATAAAACTGGGCTTGAGGAGCCAGTGCGAAACTGGGCTTGGGCCAAACTAAATTGGGCTTGAGGTGGCCAGATGAAACTGGCTTAGGGGTTAGACAAAGCTAGGCTTAGGGGCTAGACAAAGCTAGGCTTAGGGGCTAGACAAAGCTAGGCTTGGGGGACCAGATAAAACTAGGCTTAAAGGGCCAAAGCGAAACTAGACTTAGGGGCTAGACAAAGCTAGGCTTGAGGTGGCCAGATAAAACAGGGCTTGATGGGGCCAGTGTAAAACTGGGTTTAGGCCAGACTAATCTGGGCTTGAGGGGCCAGTACGAAACTAGGCTTGGGCCAAACTAAACTAGGCTTGAGGTGGCGAGATAAAACTAGGCTTAGGGGCTAGACAAAGCTAGGCTTAGGGGCTAGACAAAGATAGGCTTGGGGTGGCCAGATGAAACTTGGCTTAAGGGGCCAGTGCGAAACTGGGCTTGAGGATATACAGGTCATTCATACGAATGAAGAGGACCATCAATTCGAGAACTATTAAAGAAGCAAAATTTGCATCTTTCTCATTTTCTTCATTTTGAAACAGAAGGATTCGACAATCGTTCATGTGAATGAAGAGGGTTTCGGTCCCAAAAGTGACAAGAATTTTTTTTCATTTCATGAAAAAGAACAATGATGCATGTACATGATGCATGATGATTAAGACATGTTATGAATTTTGCTTTCTGAGAATTTAGATGATTTATGTATGCATGAATATGCTAACATAATATGATATATGCATGAATATGCTAATATGATATATGCATGCATATGATAATATGATATATGCATGAATATGTTGGCATGTATGTGACTTTTTTTCTTTTTGAACCAAATACTACATAGAACTTAATTTTGCTAACACATGTTTGAATATTTTTTTGTTTGATAATTGACGTCATTTGTATGAATGCATGCAAATGCTAACACCTGGTATGAAATTTCTTTTTATGAATGCATGCAAATGCAAATGCTAACACCTGGTTAACGTCATTATGACTTTGTTTTTTAACATTTACATTATATGTGCATAAAAGTGCTGACACATGCTATGTATTATTTTTTTTAACATTAATTATGATGGGTGATAATGCTGTTATGTTTATTTCGAGCATGCATGGTGAATGATAATGTTGGCATGACTTATGGATTTTCTTTTTGAACACTAACAATATTAGTTATGATGAACATGTTATGATTTTATTTTGCATGAACAAAGTTGAAACTTTGATGTATGAATTAATTTATGAATGCATGATGAAAGTTCCTTTGTTTGTTAACTTTTTTCTTTTCACAAAAATGAATGATGTGTGTATGATTAGATATGAATCTATGCATGAAGCATGCCCTCATGTATTTTTTCACCTTTTACATTGTATGAAACTTATTTCAATTGATTCCCAATTTGTTATTTTTATATTTATGGAATCCTTTTGTCTTGATTTTTTTCTTTGAAAAATATTCTTTGGTCTAATTAGTTTATTTAGGAACTCTTTTCTATATCATTACTTTTTGAACACTATTTGAGTGACATACAGGAAATTACCAAAGGCCTTGGAAGGGATTAGATGAAGTAATTGACTAAAGGGTTGCCCTAATTTGATAGTTAAGAGTTTAGCTTCAGGACATGAAGTGTGTTTGGGCTTATCTCCGTTTTTGATAAAAAGATTAAGACTTCAAAATTTGCCCTAATTTAAGGGTATAGATTGGTCTCAGGGTGCAACATGTGTTTGGGCTTGCCCTTGTTGTTGATAATGTATCACACCTAGCCGGTTTTGCTAGTCCACCAACACATGTTATCCTTGACCGATAACCCATATCGGACAAGGCTGGGGGACTGGTGTACCGTACCTAACCGAACTCAATCAAGTAAATAGTACACACGTCAAAACCACCTACCATCTAGTACCCGGACACCACCAGCACAAGCCATCTAGGCAGGTAGTCGGCCGAAACCGACTACTTGCCTAGAAAGTTAACCAATATCAATACCCTATCTTCAATAGACCTCTAAGACTTGTTTTAGGACCAGGCCCACTCATGGCCCAAGCTGGGGCCCAAGACAAAACCCAGCCCATACAATAGTCAAACGTCATTAATGCTCTATAAATACACGTGGACCCCAGTAATTAAAGGTACGCATTCATTAATTGCTGATTAACTCCCTGAGAGCTTTGACTTACTTGAGCTTCGGAGATTCTTCTGCAGGTAACCCCTCCTGGGTTCAAGCCGACATGTATCGAATGGGAAGAGGCCAACTGAAGAGATAGCGGACTACATGGTAAGGTGACACTCGTGCCTAACTTATCTTATTTGTTCTTCTGCAGGAACAATTGGCGCCCACCGTGGGGCACGAGACAAACACCCTTAGTACCCGCTTTTCTCTGAAGATGGTTTCTACCTGCAGCAAAGCTGGAGCTAGCAAGCAAGTTAACGCTGGTCCCTCTGGACCCTCTGGCGTCACCCCTGACTTGGCCGCCATCTTAGACGGCCAGATGAAGATGCAACAGGAACTCGCAGACCTGAAGAAGCGCAACGCTGAAGAGATGGAAGCGCTCAAACAAGAGAACTCCCGCCTCAGGAGGAGGATCGAGGCAGATGCCAACCTGAAGGGAAAAGCCAAAGAGACCTCTGAAGCTGTGAAGTCTCCGGCTTTCCAACCTACAGAGGAAGAAAGTGAATACAACCCCACCCCCCACACCTTCACCTCCACCCAACAAACCCCCCTCACTACCACACACCCCCAACACTTCCCACCCGGTCACCCAGGACTTACAGCACCCTCAACAACCCACGTTCCCCACAACATACCCAATACTCTCCACACCGCATACGTCCCACCCTACAACCCCCCATATCTTCCCACAACCCACATCCCTCCTCATAACATCACCTCCACCTTCCCTACCATGATCAACCACCCACCCCCACCCCACATTCTCCCCCCCCACCAGCCCAGACGCCGCCACCCGTTCATAGATTTTATCGCTAACACCCCTCTCCCAGCCCAGTGGGAACCATTCAACCTCGATCGCTACACTGGCGAAACCGACCCCGATGAACACCTGAAAGTTTACATCACACACGTTGCTTTGTATACATCCCAAGACGCACTGCAAAGCTTTCCCCACAACACTCAAAGGCCCCGCCCTAGAATGGTTCACCACCCTCCCACCCTACTCCATTGATAACTTCGACACCCTCTCCCACATGTTCTCCACACATTTCGCCGGCAACCGCCCACACCAAACCACCACCATGTCCTTACTGGGCATCAGACAGGAACCCAATGAACCACTCAGAACATTCATCGATCGCTTCAGTAAAGCAGCTCTTCGTACACCACACCTTAACCAGGAAATGATACTCCAATGTATGACCCTCACCCTGCAACCCGGACCCTTCGCTAACAACGTCTACCTTCACCCACCCACCTCCATGCACCAACTCAAGCTGCATGCCGCTGACTACGTTCGCATGGAAGAAATGCAAACTCTTCACACCAAATTCTGCAACGACTATGCCGCCAACACATCCACCCCCAATCCCAACCCCATACCCAATCCCACCCCACAGCCTCACCCACGCCCCGATACCCGTCCACGTGAACCCCGCCAACCACGTTTCACCAGATACGCCCCACTCACAGTAGCCCGCTCCCGCATCCTTGACGAAGCCCTCCAGGCTGACCTCCTCCCCCCACCACGCAAAACAACCACCCCTCCTAACGCTGACATGACCAAGTATTGTCGATACCACCGCAATCACGGTCATACTACAGAAGAGTGCAAAGCGCTACAGGATAAGATCGAAGAACTGGTACGCGCCGACCACTTTCGCCGCTTCATCCGCAGAGATGACCACACCTCCTCCCGAACCCACCACCCCCCACGCCACGACCACAGACGACAACCAAGCGGCGTCAACCACAATAACCAACCCACCCAACTCAATGACCAACAATCACATCCCGCCCACACCAACATCACCCCTGCCGACCCCCCCTTGCGAGGCACTATTAACACCATCTCTGGTGGCTTCGCAAGCGGAGGCTCCACCTCATCTGCGAGAAAGAAACACCTCCGCCACATACAATCCATCAACCACATCACCCACTCCCATCACAGACGACATATGCCCTCCATCGTATTCATAGAGGATGACTTTCACGGCCTCGACCACCAACAAGACGACCCCATGGTCATCACAGTTGAAATCGAAAACTATGCCGTTAAAAAAGTACTGGTGGATCAAGGCAGCTCAGTTGACATCCTCTACTGGGCCACCTATCAAAAATTGCAACTCCCTGACACCGCTATGATACCATATGACGAGCCCATATACGGCTTTTCTGGCGAACAAGTATCTACCCGGGGCTACATAGACCTCCATACCGTCTTTTGGGAAGGAACCCAAACAAAAACAATCCTAATCCGCTTCCTAATAGTCGACGCACCCATATCCTACAACATACTCTTGGGTCGTCCTTCCCTCAACACCCTCGGTGCGGTCGTCTCCACCCCGCATTTGGCCATGAAGTTCCCAGCACCATCCGGTGACATCCTAACCATCCACTTTGACCAACGTTTGGCACGCGAATGCTACATGGCAAGCTTAAGGCCCCAACTCCCAATCCAACAGACAAACCACATCGCGCGACCACCTAATTCCCACATAGCCTTATCCGGCGAAGACCTTGATCCCAGAATAGGCCGGGATGCCCGCCTCCAACCAGTCGAGGACACAACCCCCCTGGAACTTCCCAACGGCCATTCCATCACCTTGGGCACCGGTTTAAGTCCTGATGAGCGTGCCACAATTACACCCATCCTCACAAACAACACGGATCTCTTCGCTTGGTCAGCCGCCGACCTCCCAGGGGTAGACCCTAACGTTGCATCCCACAAACTCTCAGTATACAAAGAAGCCCGCTACGTATCTCAGAAAAAACGCAAACTTGGTGAAGAACGTAGACAGGCAGCCAAAATAGAGGCCGAGAAGTTGCTGAGCGCAGGATTCATAGATGAAGCGCATTACACCACCTGGCTTTCTAACGTTGTCTTGGTGAAGAAAGCCAATGGTAAATGGCGGATGTGCGTGGACTACACAGATCTAAACAAGGCGTGCCCTCGCGACGCCTACCCCCTACCCAGCATCGACCGCCTCGTAGACGGTGCGACAGGAAATAAAGTGCTTAGCTTTTTGGACGCATACTCAGGTTATAACCAAATACCCATGGCCACAGCAGACATGCACAAGACCGCCTTCATCACAGATGATGCCAACTACTTCTACAGAGTCATGCCCTTTGGCCTCAAGAACGCTGGGGCAACCTACCAACGACTAATGGACAAAGTCTTCAGCCACCTCACAGGGCACTGTGTCGAAGTCTACGTTGATGACATGGTCGTCAAATCCCCAAGCCATCATCAACACGCTATAGATTTAGAGGCAGTTTTCTCAGCATTACGCCAGTACAACCTCCGCCTGAACCCTGAAAAGTGCGTATTCGGCGTGGAACGGGGTAAATTCCTCGGTTTCATGTTAACCCAGCGCGGCATAGAGGTGAACCCCGAAAAATGCAAGGTCATCATCGAGATGCGTAGCCCCACCACCATCAAGGAAGTACAGCGACTAATTGGCCGCCTCACGGTTATATATCGCTTCCTACCAAAACTGGCAGAACAAACTCAACCCATAATTCAGCTCCTAAAGAAATCCGCCCGGTTCACGTGGACTGAAGACTGTGAACAAATCTTCCTCAAGCTCAAAGCATCCCTAACCTCACCCCCCATCCTTCGCAAACCTGACACCAGCCAACCCCTGCTAGTATACATCACGGCCACAGATCACACCGTCAGCGTTGCCCTTATCCAAGAAGCAGAAGGCACCCAGCACCCTGTTTACTTTGTAAGCAGGACACTCCAAGACCCTGAAACCAGATACCAAATGGTAGAAAAACTAGCTCTGTCCTTGGTCCATGCCGCACGCCGCTTACGTCCATATTTCCAAAACCACACCATAACCGTCAAGACCGATTATCCAATTCAGAAAATATTGCAAAAACCAGACTTAGCCGGCCGCATGTCGTCATGGGCCGTAGAGCTCTCCGAATTTAACATCCGCTATGAACCACACGGCCCCATCAAAGCCCAATGTCTCTTGGACTTCGTCAATGACCTACAACAAACACCTACCGAGGACCAATGGACGCTTCATGTAGATGGCTCCTCGAACCCAAGGGGTGCAGGTGCCGGCATCGTACTCGAAGGCCCCAACGACATCCTCATTGAGAAATCTCTCCATTTTGCTTTCAAAACGTCGAATAATCAAGCCGAATACGAAGCTATCCTCGCCGGTCTCTCTCTAGCTCGTGAAGTAGGCGTCAGAAAGCTAACATGTAAAACCGACTCCAAACTCACAGTAGGTCATCTGAACGACGAGTTCCAAATCAAAGACCCCGTCCTCCAGCAATATTACCATTTGGTTCGCGCAATCATCCAATCCGCCTTCGAACTAGTCCGTGTCGAACACATACCCAGAACCGACAATGTCAGAGCCGACATCCTTTCCAAATTAGCCAGCACCAAACTCAAAAACCGTAACCGGTCCTTGCTACAACAAACACTATCCACCCCCTCCGTCACACACACTTGCAAAACGTTAACCCACACCCCATCAGACAATCTCACCCCTACCCAAAACCCAAACTGGACTACCCCTTACATTCAGTACCTCAAAACTGGCAACCCCCCGGCCGACGCGGACAAAACTTGGCTGGCCAAGGCCGCCAGGTACACTATGGTAGGCGACGACCTCTACAAACGCGGATACGGCCAGCCCCTACTTAAATGTGTCACACCAGAACAAGCCCAGTACGTCATTAAGGAACTACACGAAGGAATCTGTGGTTATCATTCAGGCGCGCGCACCATGGCCACAAGAGTTCTCAGAGCCGGGTACTTCTGGCCTACAATAGAGGCGGACTGCCAAGACTACGTCAAAAAATGCAAACCGTGTCAGAAGCACGGCAACCTTATAAATCAAAAACAAGAACAGCTACACCACATATTGTCCCCCTGGCCATTCGCTAAATGGGGAATGGACATCCTAGGCCCATTCACACCCGGCAAAGGACAGGTTAAATTCCTAATCGTAGCCGTTGACTACTTCACCAAGTGGATTGAAGCCAAACCATTGACCACTATCACGGCCCAACAAGTCCAGCAGTTTGTGTGGAAGGACATCATATGCAGATATGGTATACCGCATACCATCATAACAGATAACGGCCGACAATTCATTGACAAGGAACTAGCAAAATTCTACACCGGCTTGGGCATCAAACATATCACAAGTTCTGTAGAACACCCACAGACCAATGGGCAGGCGGAAGCGGCAAACAAAGTTATCCTCGTGGAACTGCGTAAAAGATTGGATACCGCTAAAGGCCGATGGCCAGAAGAGTTAATTGAAGTACTATGGGCCTACAGATGCACCCCGCAATCATCAACCAACGAATCCCCCTTCAGCCTAGTCTACGGCGCAGACGCCATGATACCAGTAGAAATTGGCGAACCATCCCTGCGCCGAGAACTATACGACCCAGCTCACAACCACCAAAACATGACCTTGCATCTCAACCTCCTTCCCGAAGTCAGAGAAAAAGCCCAAATACGCAATCTCGCCGCCAAACAACGAGCCGCCAGGAAATATAACGCAAACCTGCACCCGCGATCGTTTGTCATAGGGGACCTAGTATGGAGAATGGCCAGCAGTGCTAGAAAGAAGGATGGCAAGTTCTCCGCCAATTGGGACGGCCCATACCGCATACGAGAAGACACAGGAGGTGGGGCTTATCGCCTAGAACAACTATCTGGGGAAGAAATCCCCAACACATGGAACGTATCCCACCTCAAGTTTTATTTCAGTTGAACATACACCATAAGCGGATCCATACTTGTAACCACGGGTGTACTCTTTTTCCTCACTTGGTCTTTTTTCCCTAAGGAGGGTTTTGGCCAAGGAGGTTTTAACGAGGCACCCCCATTTCAATAAATAAAATGAGTGGTTCCCTACTTTATGACTCTATACTACTTTACTCGTGGTTGATTCGTTTAAGTTTCCCACCCTTACCACAAGTAAGCGGCCTGGGTCGAACACCCTTTACTCATGGTTCATTCGTTTAAGTTCCCCACCCTTACCACAAGTAAGCGGCCTGAGTCGAACACCCTTTACTCGTGGTTCATTCGTTTAAGTTCCCCACCCTTACCACAAGTAAGCGGCCTGGGTCGAACACCCTTTACTCGTGGTTGATTCGTTTAAGTTCCCCACCCTTACCACAAGTAAGCGGCCTGGGTCGAACACCCTTTTGCTCGTGGTTGATACGTTTAAGTTCCCCACCCTTACCACAAGTAAGCGGCCTGGGTCGAACACCCTTTACTCGTGGTTGATTCGTTTAAGTTCCCCACCCTTACCACAAGTAAGCGGCCTGGGTCGAACACCCTTTACTCGTGGTTGATTCATTTAAGTTCCCCACCCTTACCACAAGTAAGCGGCCTGGGTCGAACACCCTTTACTCGTGGTTGATTCGTTTAAGTTCCCCACCCTTACCACAAGTAAGCGGCCTGGGTCGAACACCCTTTGCTCGTGGTTGATTCGTTTAAGTTCCCCACCCTTACCACAAGTAAGCGACCTGGGTCGAACACCCTTTACTCGTGGTTGATTCGTTTAAGTTCCCCACCCTTACCACAAGTAAGCGGCCTGGGTCGAACACCCTTTACTCATGGTTAACATGCAAACGCCAACAATGCTCCTTTAGGAAAATACGCATACAACATAACATCTCACATGCATAACATCATTATCCAACAAACACGTTCCTATCACATATGTTATCGTCAAAAACCACAAAACATATATATCCACAATATGCATCACATTAAAAGCAAGAAAAAATATTGTACGAGTTATTACAGACTTAGAATTCATTGCGAAATAAGACATCATAAAAACCACATCCTAAGCTGCTTTGTCACCCTCCACGGTCGCATCCACATCTTTCTCCGCCTCGGCCGCCTCTTTCCCAACCTCTTCTCCACCCTCTTCATCCTCCCCTACCAGCTTTCCACCAACCACATCTTTATCTACGTCGAACCTTGAATCCAGGGCATCCACATCCTTATAGAAGAAAGCCGCCTGCCGCAACCCCTTCTCAAAGCCATTTATATGCTCCTGAATAACACTGTTCTTCAAGTCATCCAACTCACCGACAGCCCCGTCATACTTGTCCTTTAGATCCTCATAGTCTTCCTCCAGCTCCCCTATACGCTTATTCAATTTCTCCTCAGAATCTAAACAACGAACCTTCCACGACACCAACCTCTTCCTCTCAGCCTCCCACCCTTCCTTCTCCTTCTCCAACGCCGCCTTCTCCTCCGCCAACTTGTCCACCTTACCCTGCAACTCTCCCGCCTCCTTCACTTCCCTTCTGTAAAGGGACCCCACACGTCTACCCAACACCAATGCCTTACTCCCAAATTCAACCATGGTTCTCACAATATGATCAACCTCCATATTGTCGATGGAGTTCACAACAGTATCTGGCAAGTTGATTGAGATGTCCTTCCTCACGCATATCTCTGGCAACTCAATTAGCCCGGCCTCCGGCAACTTCTCGCCACTGGCCGACCCCGCCCCATCACCTGACCCGAGAATAGCTTCCCTTATTTTCTTCACATCCTTACCCTTCCCAGGTCGAGGCGGAAGCTCAGCCCTCCTCTTCGTGCCGCCATGAACGTGTACTTCCACCATGGACTCCTGCAGATTGGGAACACCAGTTTTCCCAGCCTCCTTGGCCTTGGCGGCCATCTCCTTCCTCAGTGCTTGAAAAAGCGCCAAGTTCTTCTTCCCAGATTGTGCCATATGCCCTGCAATAACATATCACAACTCGGATCAAAACAACTTAGCATCATTAACACAGTTTAAGTAATAAACAAATACCTTCAATATCTATAATCGGATGCACCGAATTATAAACCCTAACTAAGCCCTTAGTGGGCAACTTATCCACAAATCTTAACAACATCCCCACCACCTCCTTGTCTCCAGACGACAACTCCTCCACTCCCATATCCTTGTAACGCGAAGGATTATTGGTCCAACTGAAAGGGAACTTTGTACTCCCATCCGCATTCAGGAAATACGGCTCACCTCCCTCCTTCACCACAACCTTGAAGTATCCATCTTTGAAGTGCTTGAAAGATTGGGAGAATGCATCCAACCTGCTAATGCTAGGACGACTTATTAATGATAGCCAGGTAGCCGGCCTCCGGGGTCTGGTATCATAGAAATACAAAAACGCATAAGGCGAAGGCTCCAAGTACACAGAATGTGGAAGGCCTGTAAGTAAGCCCAACTATTAGGATGTAGCTGAGTAGGCGCCACATTCAAAGCCCGCAGCACGCCCATGGTAAAGTCGTCAAAAGGTAGTCGTATATGAAGCTGAGAAAAATGGCACATGTACATATAAAAGAACTTCTCGGTAGCCCCTTCTTGCCCGTGGCATACCCGGTCGATTGCGCTCACTCTTTCCAACGAAACAATATCTCCGCTCACCCCTCTAGTTATGACGGGTGTACAATTTAGCCAAGAATTCAGCAGGCGAGACCACAGCGATGACTGGTCACGAACATCAGATGCAACCCACGCATAACCGCCCCTGGCCGGCCAGTTACTTTCCTCCAGCTCTTCAGGAGGATCTTCTCGGACCTCCCTCACCACCTCCATTGGCATCCCGCTTGTGCCAACTCCAGCACTCACACCCTCTCCACGAAGCCGTTCATCTCTACTCCTATCCGACTCAGTACTTTGACTACTACTAGACGTAGATAACGACGAGCTATCGCTACTAGACATACCTGTTTGAGTTTTTACGGAAAGATGTCGGCGGAATTTGGGAACTAGTCGGACAGTATGATGCGCACAAGATCTTTGATTTCGAAACTCGCAAATGAACCAAGTGAACCCTCAGCTGCTTTCAAACCCATATTTATACTCCACGATCCCAAACGACTAAAACTTTTCCCACCAAATTGAAACCCCAAACCAATCGACACCATCATTATGAAGGACATGACACATAAAAAACGACGGCGCCAAAAGTTTAACGATGTGACCACCTGACGCCCTTTCACCTACCTTCTGACACTTCCAAGCCTTAACACTGTTCACCACACTTAAAGGCTAGGGGATTGGTGTATCACACCTAGCCGGTTTTGCTAGTCCACCAACACATGTTATCCTTGACCGATAACCCATATCGGACAAGGCTGGGGGACTGGTGTACCGTACCTAACCGAACTCAATCAAGTAAATAGTACACACGTCAAAACCACCTACCATCTAGTACCCGGACACCACCAGCACAAGCCATCTAGGCAGGTAGCCGGCCGAAACCGACTACTTGCCTAGAAAGTTAACCAATATCAATACCCTATCTTCAATAGACCTCTAAGACCTGTTTTAGGACCAGGCCACTCATGGCCCAAGCTGGGGCCCAAGACAAAACCCAGCCCATACAATAGTCAAACGTCATTAATGCTCTATAAATACACGTGGACCCCAGTAATTAAAGGTACGCATTCATTAATTGCTGATTAACTCCCTGAGAGCTTTGACTTACTTGAGCTTCGGAGATTCTTCTGCAGGTAACCCCTCCTGGGTTCAAGCCGACATGTATCGAATGGGAAGAGGCCAACTGAAGAGATAGCGGACTACATGGTAAGGTGACACTCGTGCCTAACTTATCTTATTTATTCTTCTGCAGGAACAGATAGTATGATAATGTTGAAAATAATGGGAGACTTCATACTAGTTGCCCCAATGTAAGCCTGACAATCAAAGTCAATAATTGCCCAAATTCAAGATACTGACTATAATGTATGAACAACAAGTGAAATGTCTCCCCAATTTATTTCGTGAGAATAATGATTAATGGTAGGAGAAAGGTAGACCAAAGTTTAGGCTCAAAGTATAAAATATGATAGGAAACACACGAAGGATGAAAGAATGAGAGGGCATGACCTTGATTTAACTTGACTACTCGTGTTAATTTTGATTTCTATGGAAACATGTCAAACAAAAATAAATTGCCCTAGTGTTTGAAAGCAAATCTTTGAACACTTTTTCAATCGTTTTTTTTTTTTGACAAACCTCTTAACATGACAAAATATTTTCCTCTAAATTAAAGTTTTCGAAAAAACAACAACCAATCATTGATTTGTGTGCAAGGCTAAGGGATATAAAAAAATGGATAGTGAAGGCTCAAAATAAATGAAATAAAGGTTATTCAAAACAAGGGTCTTTATCTAACATTACACCTAAAATTCATTTGACTACCTTTGTTCACCACTTTTTTTTTTCACTTTCCAACTCTCGTTTCTCCTTTTCTTTCTTTTTTTGCATAACCATTTTTTTTTGTCTTTCCAAACTTTTTTTATTTTTTTATTGGTGAATTACAAGTCAATATATATATATATATATATATATATATATATATATATATATATATATATATATATATATATGCAAACATTATGTCAACCTCAGTGGGAAGGTGACCCTTGTTCAGGGTAAATAGAAAGAAACTTTGATTTTTTATAGGCTCAAAATGGGTAACAAAGGAAGATAATTTTTTCTTGATAAAGAAACATAGCCACACATCATTTCAACCCATGATTGTTTTAATTTCAAAAGCTTTAATCCAAAGGAAAAAAATTCAATCACATTAGAGGTTGCTCCTTGTTTACCCTTACTTTTTTTTGTATTATTTTCTTTTTTTTTGTTGTCTTAATTTTTGCCTAGACCGCCCTCTTGGGTTTTCAGTCTAGCAGACTTTTCTTCATTTTTTTTTGTTTTCCTTCTTTTTTTTTTCTATGTTCAAAGACTCACTTCAATTTAAATTCATTCTAGTCCACATACCCCCTTTATAATGATTTCCATGGAATACAAAAGAAAGATTTATAAGGGCAAGGTGATGGGAAATGGGATGGAAAAGGAAATAAATTTGAGCAATTTCATGTACATATATTAGAGCAATGTTTCAAAAGCATATCATTTTTCATAAAAAAAATCTATTTATTCAACTAACTGATTTGACCAAAGAATAATTTATTTTCTCTTATATTTTTCACCTTTCGCAAAATTCCATGAATTTATTAACAAAAAATGGGAAACAAATAATTTTGAATTTATTATACTGAAAATGTTTTCATGATGTGGTGTTGATGCATGTTATGTGTTATGCAAAGTGACATGAAAATGCAAGATGCTACAAATTTGGAAACTACCTATACACATGCATGTGAGTGTATGTATGATATGTACTATGCAAGGTGGCATGAAAAAAACAATGGGATGCATATTATGCATTATACATTGTGACATGAATCCAAAGTGGATTCATGCTACGTGTCAAGTGAATGTTGTAAGACCCGTGAAATTTAATTAATTAAATAATTAATTAATTAATAAATGCGGATAGTGAGAGCCTTTATAGCATTTAATGTTGGTTGTTGTGATGTGGAACAGTACTAGCTCAAATGGTTAAGAGTACTTAATTATGTGATAGGACTTAGGTTCAAGTCTTATGTATGCTGGATCATTATGTGAATTATCATGAAATATGAATTGGTTGAATGGTTATGCATTGATTTGACATTGACTTGACATTGACATCGTTATGGGTTTGAATCTTGGTAGACCAACATTAAACTTTTTTCTTGCTAGAATTATGTTTGTTGTATGTGATTTTAGAGAGTATAGGTATGCTTGTGGTTTCCATTGTATTGAGTACTCTATGTGACTTCATCACTACTATGGTTATTATGATTCTTCTTCTCTTTTTTATGACTTGTCGAGATGTTTAGAGTTTTTCTCCTAAATGCAGCACAATTATTATAATTATTATTTTCATTACTATTATTTATATATTATTATTATCTTATTATTTTATTATTATTATTAATTTTATTATTATTATTATAATTATTACTATTATTATTATAATTATAATTATAATTTTTTTTATTATTATTATTATTATTATTATTATTTATATATTATTATTACTAGTTATTATAATTATAATTATTATTTTTATTATTATTATTATTACTAGTTATTATTATTATTACTATTATTATTTAATTTAATATTATTAATATTAATATTTTATTATTATTATTATTATTTTATTTTATTAATATTTTTCTTGTTATTTTTATTATTATTTTTACCATTATTATTATTATAATTATTATTTTTATTATTATTATTATTATTATTTATATTATTATTATTTACATATTATTATTAATTATTATTATTATTATATTATTTTTATTATTTTATTTACTATTACTATTAATATCTTATTATTAATATTTTATTTTATTATTATTATTATTTTTACTATTATTATTATAATTATTTTTATTATTATTATTATTATAATTATTATTTTTATTGTTATTATTATTATTATTTATATATTATTATTACTAGTTATTATTATTATTATTTTATTTACTATTATTATTAATATTCTATTATTATTATTATTTTATTATTATTTTTACTATTATTATTATTATAATGATTATTTATATTATTATTATTTATATTATTATTATTTATGTATTATTTTTATTAGTTTTTACTATTATTATTATTATTATTATTATTATTATTATTATTTTATTTTACAATTATTATTAATATTTTATTTTATTTATTATTAAGTTTTTTTTTTATTATTATGATTATGATTTTATTTTATTTTACTATTATTTTATTATTATTGTTATTATTATCATTTTTTTATTTTATTTATGATTTTATTATCATTATTATTGTTTTATTGTTATTGCTTTATTTTGTTATTATTATTATTACTTTGCTATTATTGTTTTAACTTATTAGTATTATTGTTTTATTATTATTGTTTCATTTTCATTTTATTTTATTATTGTTTTCATTATTATTATGATTATTTTTATTATTATTGTTTTGTTTTATTTTTATTATTTTTATTATTTTTATTATTATTATTGTTGTTGTTAGTTTTATTATTATCATTATTATTGTTTTATTGCTCGTGCGATACTTTGGGCAATAGTTATGTATTCTTCCTGCTTTTGTATATTGTTTGGTTGTTCAACATTGTGTTGGACTATGATCCAGTCATGTGATTTGACTGGATAAGCATATTTCAAGTTATGGATTGTATGTAAAGTGTTTGGGGTTTTTTTGGACTTGCTTCAAAGTGCCAAAAACCAGTAGTAGTGACGCTACTAGTGTGGCACCTAGCGGCTTGGGGTGTGCTGCCTGGCGGCTTGGGGTGTGCTGCTAGGTGATAAAGGAAAACCAGAGAAGCTTGCATGCATGACATCTAATGGAAAATGTGATCCCGCCAGGCGGAAAAGATCTGGTAGAGGCTCTGGAAAGCGTATGATGCCTAGCGGCGTGAGGTGTATGCCAGACAGTGGCTGCAACATCGGCTTTTTTTGAGGCGTTTTGCGCCTTCCGGTACGCGTCCTCCGCCAGGCGGTCTGTAAGCGGGTCGTGCCTAGCGCCATGTGAGCAGCTCCAGGCAATTTTTTCTGTAACAGATTTGGTTTGTGCTTACGTTGATGTGCGTAGTCTACAATGCTTCGAGGATATCTCAAAGATTGACTTGTTGGTGTTCCTTGAGTTATTGCTCGGAACGTATCCCTGGAGTTGTGGCTTGGGATAGCGGTTAAGCACGTGGTATTCCTTGAGTTGTGGCTCAAAATAGCATCTCTTGAGTTATGGTTTGGGATGGCGGATGAACACGAGGAACTCTTGAGTTGTGGCTCGGGATGGCGAGTGTTGCTGGTGTGAGTGTGCTGGTTGTGGCCAGTACGGATGGGTCCAGATAGACTGTCCTCCTCAGTAATTAGCTTACGAGTTTGGTAGTCTTGGGATGTTACGAACTATGTTCGCATTGGGAACTCCACCTGACGTTACAGTGTGTAATCCATAGCATGGTTTTCCGTACGTGCTCTATCGGTTGTGGTCCCACTAGAAGACGTAGAACACGGTTAACATGGTGGTGGCCATGTGTTAGTGAATAAAAGGATGGAATCCCTTTGTTGTGTTGTAGGTATATATGTATATTCTATATATATTTTATTTTGTTAGCTCACCCTATCTGCTTGTGGTTGGCAATGATCGTGTACTCGGTACACGTGAGCAGATGATGTTGCAGGTGGATCAGGTGAGACATAGAGCCGGAGCGAGGCTGGTCTGGGAAAAGAATTTATCAGAGTTTTGATGATTTTACTTTGTTTTGAATAAATTGTAATCATTTACATTACTAGACTTTTATAATTACAATGGATTTTTATAATTATGGACTTTGGACAATTGTTGGTGTAAAAAAGTTTTAAATTTTTCCGCGTTTTTGGGAAATGATATTTCATTAAATGCAGTTTAATTATATTTCTTTATTTTATTATTTAAATCTGTAATATTCAGTCGGGATGTTACAAATGTAAAAAATGTTATTTACCTTAAAATGTTCCATGCATGAATGAAGACAAGATGTGGATGTAATGCATGTATGTGCCTCGAGAGGCCCTTATTTATATGTTGATGCAAATGTGACACAGTTGAAAATTAACTACTAAATTTTATAAAAAAATAAAAGATTAAAAAATATAAAGAAATAATGCACGCTCCCTTTTGTGTCCTAGAAGGTGTAGAGAAAACCTATTTTCTGGTCTATGGGTTTTTTACATGATTATTCCATGGGTAGTAGCTCTAATTAATCTCATAAGCCTCTAGAACTGAAGTCAACCTCAAGACATAATCCACAACAATAGGCGACCTAATATATGTGGCATGTCAAGAGGAAGCAAACTCTAGATGAAGTCTTTCCAATAGTCAAGTAGATCCGAGATCTAGCATAACAATCGTTGGACCTCCACTCCTTATGGCTAACTCAGGTCCAAGTATGGGACCCCAATATTAAAATGAATGCACTAGCCTAACATGTGTAGTGTGTGAAGGGAGCAACCTAAGACTACCCAAACCCACACCTGCATAATAACTAGAAAATTCCCAAACAGATATAGTAATTGTCTTCTACCTTGGGTTCAATAATTTCAACAATATAATCATATGAGAACATCAAATCAAGTAAAGATGACATCAACAAAAATAAAGATAGATAAATATACATCAAGTAAAATAAAAACAAGAAGAAAACGAATATATAAAAACAACATATCTTTCGCACACTCAACTAATAAGATCGATTCTCAAAACATGTCCCTAGTGGAGTCGCCATCTGTCGCAACCAAGATCGAAGTGGGACGGCGAAAATAATTAAAAAAATAGAGGAGTCGCTACCATAGTTTATTATGGAAAACTATAGAAAAACCTTTAAAAAGAAAAGTCTTTGAAACCAAATTTGGGTTCGGGAGTCGGTTACGTGTGAGGAAGGTATTAGCACCCCACAACGCCCGTCTTAAGACGGTTCCCTCTTTAATTAAGTATGCAAGACAAAATTTGATGTTTAAAATATTTGTTGTTCCCCAAAAATCAAAATAAAATTAAAACACATACAGAATAATAAAAATTAAAAACAAAATTATTTTTTTATTATTTGGGCCCGACGAGGATTGTACCCCGCGCCTACGTATTTTCATTTAGAAAAATCAGGGATAACGTAGTTCTTTATACAAACATTTTTTGTTTGATATTTTTTTTTAATTTTAGATATATATATATATATATATATATATATATATATATATATATATATATATATTTATTTATTTATTTATTTATTAATATCAAGAGAACCCAAGATTCTACATGTAAAAGATTTAGTTATCAAGCAAATCTCAGACTTGACATGATATTAAAAATAATTTTATAATTTTTATTTTTTATTATTATTAATTTATTTTTAAGAAAAAAGAATTAAGAGCCTATGAAGGAGTGTTTTGATTACCAAGCAAGTCTGAGACTTGACATGGTATGCAATACTTATATGAAAGAAGTAATATAATTTTTTTTATTATTTTTTTTATTTATTATTATATTTTTTTAGAGAGAATTAAAGCCTACAAAAAAAAAACCTTTTTAATTACCAAGATAATGACATCCCAAATAAAAGGATAGAGAAGGGTTGAGCATATCAATGACAAATCCAAACCCAAAATCATCTAACGTCTGGACCCCAAATCTCCAAACACATTTTGTCATACAACATGTCAATCAATCATACATTTGATATTATAAGAGAATCTAAGTAGTACATGAATAACATTAAGAGCAAAGAGAATTGACCTTAAGTTGACCCCTTTTTGCGTGTGTGCTCTGGTAATAAAAAAGGAGAGGTGTTTTTCGAAATTTTTTCTTTGTGTCTTGAATTGGAGAAGTCTTATGCTTATATAGGGGCCTTGGAGTACCATCGAAATCATAGTCTTTAATTATAATAAAATATATGAGGAAGGAATTGGTCTCCATGAAACATATTATAGAAATTAAATGATCGCATAATATACAATGTATTGATTATAACTATTAACAAAATATTGGCTGTAGTTACTAGAATCATATATTTTTCGGTACATGAAGATCCTAATCAAATCATAACATATTATTCATATAATTGATTATAATCATTTATAGGAATATTTTCTTCTAATTATTAAGATCGTACCATTCTCTAAAAAATATTATTATCGGAAATATTTGTTTTTAATTATTAAAATAATACCTTCTCTGACTGAAAAAATCAACGAGACACATCACATAAGCACAAATTCAAGATATTTATTCGAATTATTATGACGAAAAAGAGCTCCTAATATTATACCCTTATCTAAAAAATAGAGATTATAAAATGTCCTTTTGTGACATGTCATGTATGGAGTGTAAATAGCAAACAGTGGGTGAAAATATGTATAAAACATTTCGGCTCATGAAAAGAGTGTGATAATTAAAAATAAATTAGATTCTCCCTTCTCTTTTTTCTTCTTCTTTTTTTCTTTCTTTTTTTCCCATGGTAGAATTAAAGTTAAAAAACCTACCATCAATCAAAACATATTTTTTATTTTATTTTATTATTCTTTTATATATTTATTATTTTCTTTATTATTTATTAACAAAACAAATGCATTTACCCGGACGAAATTGGGTGTTAACACAACTTTTAGAAACATGCCCTTTTCTCATACAATAATTGCAAGTTGTTAAAGAAATATCACTTGATGCATTCTTGGAAAAGAAATTAGCAAACTTCTTGACTTTCTTTTCATTAAAAGAGTTGTAACCTATTCCAGCCCTTCCAAAAACACAATTTTGAGAGCCAAGAACAACTTCCAAGTTTTTTTTTTCCTCTTGTGAACCATGCACATATTTTTATAAGGTATTTGCTTTGTTTTCCAAATGGGTGCAATTTTCACAAGGTTTTACAATCAATTGATTTTCACTACAATAGTTTAAATTATTGTAAATCATGTCAAGATGTTCAAAATTAACTTTTAAATCGACTATTTGTGTTTCCAAATGATTAACTTTGTTTTCTAGCCAGTTGTTTAATCCTTTCAATCGATTGTTTATGACAGAAATTTTGTTTGCTTCACAATACAACTCTTCAAAGTCATGCAACAATTGATTATAGTCATTCTTGTCTATAGAGCTTACTTGACTTAATAAGGATGACTCATATCTAGCCATGAGGTACAAGTTAGATTCCTCACTTTCTTCTTGTGATAAACTACTTGTTGAATCATCATTATCTCCCCAAGCAATGTAAGCATGTCTTTCCTTGTGCTTGCTTTCTTTTTTCTTATTTGCACTTATATCCTTGTTAAGGTTTGGACATTCAATTTTCATATGTCCTTGTTTTCCACAATTGTAACAAGTAAAACTAGAAGTATTATTTAAATCAACTTGTTTAGAATTGTACCTTCTTGATTTACCTTTATTACCTCTTCTTTTGAGAAACTTCCCAAACCTTTTCACAAGAAGATTCAAGTTCTCATTGTCACTTGATTCGACCACCTCATCCTCGAGTTCATCATTCCTCTTGGTGCTAGTCTTCAAGGCTATGTTCTTTACCTTTTTCTCATTTGACTCTAGCTCATTTAGCCTTTGCATCTCAATTTCATGCTCCCTTACCTTGCCAAACAATGCAGCTATAGTCAATAAGGATAAGTCTATTATTTCTGAGATAGTCCTGACCTTTGGTTGCCAAGATCTATCAAGACACTTTAATACCTTGATGTTTAACTTCTCTTTGTCAAATTCCTTACCTAAACCTATGAGAAGGTTGACTATGTGAGTGAATCTTTTTTGTACATCTGCTATAGAATCTCCTTGTTACATCTTAAATAGCTCATACTCTTGAATCAAGGCATTCTTCCTTACTTTCTTCACGTCATTGGTTCCTTCATGAGTCACTTCAAGCACCTCTCACATCTCCTTGGCACTCTTGCATTGTGAAACACGAAAAAACTCATCCATGATTAAAGATGACGTGAGGATATTCTTAGCATTGCAATCCGATTGAGCACTTTTCCTCTCTTCCTTTGTCCATTGAGTCCAAGGCTTATCAACTTTCACATCAACCTGCGCATTTCCAATAGTATGCTTAGGAGTATATGGTCCATTTATGATTGCATCCCATATCCCTTGCTCTATTCATTAAATAAATATTTTCATCCTAATTTTCCAAAATTGGTAATTAATGCCACTAAACATAAGGGGTCTATGAATTGAGGCACCTTTAGCAAAGCAAAGCTTGTTTTCAACCATTTCAAATAGTTCAAAAATAGATTTAGAATCTTACTTGATCAAATTTCAAGTACCTAGGTGTAGATACCAATTGTAAGTTTTGAAATGGTTGAAATGCCAAGAAGGTGGGTGAATTGGCTAGTTAAAAATTTAGGAAACCTTTAAAGGCTAAAAACTATCTTTAATTGAATCAACCCAACCAACAAGGATGCAAACACCTCTAGACTGTACACTTTATTAAACTGATGCAGTATTGATATAATCAATCAATTGAATCACAAAACAGTCAACTAAAATACTGGAAAAAATGCAGATTCGTGATTTAAAGCAATATCAATGTAAAAGATCAGTTAAGACAGGTTCCAATGAGTTTTACAAACATGATCAATGTTGTAGATGATGCCAAAACACTCAAGAATGTCAAAATGATGGTTTAGATCACAATTCTTTAAACTTTAAATGATAATGCAAGAGAAAAGGGTTAGAGAAAAGAGTAATACACAAGATTTTTATACTAATTCACTCAAACCTGAGCTACACCTAGTTGGTTAAGGCAACCCGAGCCTGGCTTTGCACTATTCCAAAAGATTTACAAAGTTTCTATCCTTACACTTTCAAAATACGCAAAAACACATAAAAGACTCTTGAATCACACAAGAATCACACCAGCATAGCAAGACACCTCTTGCAGACCTGGAAAACCACCAGGCACACACACAAAGCTTGAGAAAGATCAAACCTTAGTGGTAGCACAACCCTGCCTACCACAACTACCTTCTCCAAGCTTCAAACACCAAGCAAAATGCTCCAAAAATTGATCTAAGATTAATCTTCACTAGCTTCAATCTATATGATCATGAAAGAGAGAGAATTCCCTAGTTTCCAGAATGATTTTGTGCTAAAAAATGGTCTTCTTGCCTCTCTTTCAAAAAACACAACTCTTATAGTCAAACTGTTACGAAATTCAACAAGTTAATTTTCAAATCAATCAGTTGATTTCACTTAACTTAAAGGAAATTAGTCGATTAAAAGATAAATCAACTGATTGAATAAGTCACAATTTAAGACTACTGCAGCTAACCTTTTAATCTGTTAAAAAATTCATTCAACAAATTAAAAGACACATTTTAACCCGTTGAAAATATTTCAACAGATTAAAAGACACAATAAAGACCATATCCATTTAATAAATGTTAAATGGTCTACAAAGTGAATTACAATCTTTAAGCTTGTTTTCCCCATGATTGATTCATATAGAGGGCATGCATATAAGGCTTGATCAACTTGAGTGGCATCAAATCTCCATGTCTTCATCAATGTAGGCATGATTCCAAGGCAATGGCTTCAAGTTCCTTCATCAAATCTTCAAGTAACACACCATCCAAGCTACACATGTCAATAGATCCTTGGTTGATCACTATACTATATTAGTTAGTGAGGAAATCGAGTTTTGACTAAATCTTTACGCGACTAGAGGCTTAGCATGGAAGTAGCAACTTGTCAAAAGAATGAAGCCAAAACAGTTATACAATTTTTGAAGAGACAATTGTTTTCTTAGTTTGAAGTTCCAAGAATTAGCATTAGTGATGGAGGAACACATTTCTACAATGCTCAATTGGCAAACATTCTTTCATACTATGAGGTAAAACATAAAGTTATTTCACCATATCATTCGCAGACCAATGGGCAAGCTAAAGTGTCCAACCGGGAGATTAAGAATTTAAAACAAAATTGTGTCATCTTCTACAAAAGACTAGTTAGCAAAGTTAGATGATGCTTTATGGGCATATTGGACTACGATGAAGACCCCACCTGGATTATCTCATTTTCAGTTGGTGTTTGAAAAAACTTGTCATTTACCAGTCGAGATGGAGCATAAAGCTTATTAGGCATTGAAGTTGTTAAATTTTGATCCCTCTATGTCATCTGAAAAAAGACAATTGCAATTGCTAGAGTTGGAGGAGATGAGACAACATAGTTATGAGAACTCTAAAAATTACAAAGAGGGGATTAAAAGATATCATGACCAAAAGCTATTGGCGAGGGAATTTTATCCAGATGAACATGTATTTCAATTCAATTTAAGATTTAGATTATTTGTGGGAAAGTTAAAATCCAAATGATTGGGTCCATTCATAATGAAAGAGGTCAAGCCACATGGTGTCGTAGAGTTTATGTATCCGGATTCTGAAGATACAAAAAAAAGTTGGATCGTTAATGGATAACAACTTAAGCATTATAAGGGAGGTGAGGTGGAACGTCTCACTACTAAAATCATATTGCGTGAACCATGAATATCAAGCGTTGAGCTAAAAGACATTACAAGTGCTTGCTAGGAGACAACCCAATATTTTCTAAGTTTTTTTGATTTTTTTTATATTTTTACTTTTATTTTCTTTATTATTTTCTTGTTTGGTAGTATTTTAATTTGTATCTGAACATATTCTAATCATATCCTCAAACTATGTGAAGTGAATATTTGAATGATCAACTATGTTAAGAATATGCTTGAGAATGGATATTCTTATCTCATAATTGTGCATATAGTGGAGATAACTTGTGACATATAGTTATTTTGAGGTAAGTTTGGCGTGGTTGCACTGATTCAATACTTTTTAAGTTTGAGATTATGACTAAATTGTTGGAAATTTGAGTATAGTGAGTTGAATGTTGAGAGCTGTGAGAGAAGCAGATATTTTCCATGAAATTGATTCTTGCCCGATTCTTGTTAATAGAGTCATATAAATGGTTAGATAATAAAGGAAATTGTTCTGATTTATGAGTCTAAGCTACTTAGCCAAATAACCAACCTTGATATATGTTACACATTTGTAAACCATTTTGAGCTGAAATGTTTCATTCTTCTACCCTTTGCCTCTTGAGAACATATATCTTGTCCCACACCCTAGAAAAGGAGAATAGGTAAATGTTGACTAAAGGTATGAGATCAAATAAGTTTAGGGGTATTACCTAGGTATGAAATTGAATAAGTTTAAGGAAGGGTATGAATACCCTACCCAAGGGTTTGAAATGTGATCGTTGGATAGTTCTCAAAGTTATTCTCTATTTATAAGGGAAAAAAGAGGAAAAAAAAAACGAAAGCCAACAAATTACATGTGATAAAAAAAAGGGGTTGAGTTATGAGAAGGATACAAAAATTTTTGGAAGAACTATTGATAGAGAATACAAGTATATCTTAGAATTATTTACATTTAGTTGTTCTCTTTGGCTTAATGGCAATTTTGAATTCCTAAACAACCATATTTCTTCTAGTCAAGCCTCGTTACCGCCTATGAAAGACCTTTTCTATATAACTAGATGTGTGAATTGTGTAAAGTAGATGATGGGCAAAAGTTGATGAAGTGGTTTTATAACATGATGATTATGAGTGACCATTTTTAAACACTTATGTGTAAAACACTGATTTTATGAGTTATATTTTATTCAATAGTTTGGTTATCATCTCTTATACTGCTTTGAGGATTGAAGTGATATAAAGAATTATGTCAAGTTATCTTAAGTTTTGAAGCTACAAGTGAAACTCTATTTTGTTGCATGACTAGGATTAATTGAGAAATCATTTTGTTCTTGTGTTATTCTTTTGGGTTGAATTGAGTTTTTCTTACTTTATATTTTTAAGCTTTCATGAGGACATGAAAAAGTTTAAAATTTGGGATATTTAAACTAGATCCTAAAATTAACCTAGTCAACTAACTAAATTAACTAAAAAAACAAAGTTAACTAGATATGATATATATTTATATCCTTTTTTATTTGGAACTTAATTTTCACTACAGAACAAAGCATATGAATATCACATTGATAAACGTTTTAGTTGCATGAGATTTATGCAAAACTTGATTTCTTCACTAATATAGTGTAATGACAAACCAAGATATCAATCCTAGGAGAGGTGATGAATTTGAGTGCATGTGAGTGTGCTAATGTGATCTAGATGGAGGAAATATAATATACTAATTCTAAATTAACTAAATTATACTAAGAATGCAATAGAAAATGATGAATGAGCCTAAGTTTAAATGCACACAAGTGCAAAATTGGCTTTTTATACCTATATATTATACCTATTTAAATTCGTCAAATATAAAAAGAGAGAGAATGGTAATTTTGTAAATAATATAAGTTATTTTATAGTTGTTGGACTTAAAACAAATATAAAAAGCGATTTAGTGACATTTTTTTAATATCGGAGAAGACTATTTATCCCTGTTTTGCATTATAACAAGTATACAATATTGAATATTTTCTCTCAGCCTTGGCTCTTCACACAACGACGTTTCGCGCTTCACAATCCATTTGTTTGTCCAGAATTTTTGCACTCCCTTTTCTCCTTCTCTATTTACTCGCCACATTGGGTCTCATCGTGTTCGTCTGTTGCCGTTGAGGTCTCGTCACGTTGTTCACCGTTTGTCGTTCGTCGCTCGCGTTAGCCGTTCGCATTCGCCATTCACTGTTCTATCGTCATCTCCTCCATTCTCCTTTCCTTCACCATTTGCGTTCGTTCCATCATTAGAGTTGCTCTCCTCTGTTCACGTTTGTGCTTCACTCCTCCATTCACTGTCATGTTCGGGTAATATCACTATTCTCCTCTTGTTTGTTGGATTTACTGTTTTTGCTAGGTTTGATGTTTCCCGTTTTTTCTATTTTTGTTGGGTTAGCTATTTCTACAAAGATTTTAGGGCGAATAGGTTATCCAATTTAACAATATATGTTTGGTGCACTGCAATATTTATTTCGAATATTTTAAAAATTCATATAGAAATCAATAATTTATACAAACTTGAGACAATTCCTCAAAGAAATGACTTGGTTTTTTTCTACTCAAAATATTTGAAAGTCATGGTCGTAGAAATGCATGCTATGTTATTCCATATGTTCCGGAGAGTGGCCATGGTTTTGTTATTCTGGATGAACTTGTAAATGGAGATATCCAAAGGAATGATGAGATTCTTTCCAATTCTCAGCCATAGGTGAGCTGCACAATATATAGGAATCTTTCTATTAGCAAGAATCATAGAATAACATTTAGGAATTTCAACACAAGCAACATCTTATTTAGTAAAAAGGTCTGGTAAAACCTTGGAATGAAACATACCTAATGCATATTGAAACATACCTAATGCATATTGAAACATAAGCTTTTGAATGTAATGTTTTCATTCACTAATTGGTACATGTGCCCAGTCCAATGTTTAAAAACGCTATGATTGGAAGAGTCTATTAAGGATGTGAATATGAACTAGGAATGTTAAAATAATTTGTACTCGCGGGTATCTGCGGATAAAACCCGCAATAGGTAAGAAATGGTTATTATAACACGAGTAACAGGTACGGGTATTTTTAATACTCGCATGTTAACGGGGCGGGTACGAGTATCATAGTATTTGTACCCGTAGATACCCGTACGTACCTGTTATATTCTAATTTAAATAAAAAAAAATAAAAAATAAACATGATTAAAATATTAACATATTGATTTTGAATGAGTTATTTTTTTATCAATTAGTTTTTAAAAAAATTCATTTCTTTACAAACTGTCATTCAACACTATTTAAATAAGTTATTTGGACTTTGTTTAAAATGTATGAATGTTATTTATTGTATTTTATTTGAATTTACGATTAAAATATGATGTTGAATATTTATTTTTATTTTTTTCTAAATACCTACGGGTACCGTGGATATTAAAAAATTATACAGGTACCCGCATAACAGATGCCCAATGGATATGGGTATGGGTACAGGACAGATATTTATCTAGCAGGTAAGATACAAGGGAGCTACTATCCGCCCCGTTGACTAGAGATGGCAAATAAACCCGTGCCCGTGGGTATCACCCGAACCCGTCCCCGCTTTGACTGGGTATGGGTATGGGTATGGATAATACTCGAAATTTTCAACTGGGGATGGGGATGGGGATATATATATACCCGCCCAAATACCCGTCCCCGCTTAAATTACTAAACTATTTATAATTTATTAAATAATCTAAAAAATATATATAAATAAATAATATATTTACACATAAAATATAATATAATATAATATAATATAATATAGTATATATACATATAAATAAAATATACTTTTATATATATATATATATATATATATATATATATATATATATATATATATTTACACATATACATATAATATAATATAATATAATATAATATAATATAATATACATATAATATATATACATAATAATATAATATAATATATATAATATATACGTATAAAACAAATTAATCATTTAACTAGTGAGATCTTTTATAAACAAATTTATAACATTACAAATTTATAAAAATTTAAAAGAAATATATATATATATATATATATATATATATATATATATATATATATATAAATAAAAGCATAAAATATCTACGCATATACATATAATATATATACATAATAATATAATATATATTATTATATTTATATTATTATATAATATAATATAATATATACTTAAAATAAATATATATCTATAAATAAATATATATATATATATATATATATATATATATAAACATAAGATATCCACACATATAATATATATACATAGTAATAATAATATAATATATAATATAATATAATATATATAAATAATTATATATATATATATATATATAAACATAAGATATCCACACATATAATATATATACATAGTAATATAATATATAATATAATATAATATAATAATATATATATATATATATATATATATATATATAACATATTTCTCATTCTCTTTGTTTTTTGTTATACACTTTGTTTACTCTCTCAATTGTCTGGTTTGTTTTTCAAGATTTAATTTTGAAGGTAATTTTTCTTCTTCTTATTACATAATTTTTACTCTCTGTACATGGTTATGTTCAAATAGGTGTTCCTCAATTTGATTCTATGAAATAATTTTTAGGTTACACATTTGATTATCTTTATTTATTTATTTATTTTCATGAAAATGTTTGACTCTTATTTTGTAGCTCTTCTTTTTGTTACTTTGGTTATACACTTTTTTACTCTCTTTTAATTGTTTGGCTTGTTCTTTAAGGTTTAAGCAGATCTTCAAGGTACTTTTCCTTTGATCATAATCTTAATTATACATTTTTTTTTTCCGTTATGTTATGTTCAAATGGATATTCTCAAATTTGGGTCACACATTTAATTATCTTTACTCCTTTATGATAATGAATCTGATGAAGAAGGTACATTATATTCTAGTAATTAAAATTTTCAATTTCAATTATTATATCATATCTAATTTTTCATTTTTTTTCTGTGTAGGTGGATCGAATGCAAATGAAACCACTGATCATTTGTAAAATTAATAAATATTTTGGTTATTATAAAATTTTAGTAATGTGTAATTTTTTAGCTTTTATATAATTATTTGAATTTTATTTAGTTGTTATTTGATACTTTAATTTGAGATTTATACTATTATAATATTTTTCTTAATATTTGACATCATGAAAATCAAAAAGAGTATGTTATTTTAATATTGAATATTTTGATAGTATCATGATTCCGTTTGTGTGATTTTTAAATTTTTTTTATAAAAAATATTTAATTGATATATGGAACAATAAAAAAATGGGTATGGGTATGGGTATAAGAAAATACCCGTTACCCGGTGGGGATGGGGATGGGTCAAAAGTTGTATACCCGTTGGGTTTGGGGATGGGGATGGGGATGAATTTTTATTATGGGGATGGGGATGGGATCATGATACCCGTACCCGCCCCGCCCCGTTGCCATCCCTACCGTTAACATCTCTAATATGAACTAAGATGGTAAAGCTAAATAACAACTGTGAACATATTTTGTGAGGCTCTAGTGTAGTAAAGAGATGATGGAATACTATAGTGTGGAAACTCTTACTTACATATTTACTTATATTGTTCTTTTGTAGGAATAGTTAGTGAGAGCTTTGTCCTCTAGTGGAACTACTTGGAAAAGGTATATTGAGATAATATCTAGAAGTGTAGAACAAAACTAGTAAGGGCATCTCATAAACTCTTTATCAACGGAAGTTACCTTCTTAAACTTTTATAAAACTTACTACAAAAAGGTGTATGAGAAACTTGTTCTTGCACAATCACGACTGTTAAGAAATATATGGACTGGTGTAGGAATAGTTAGTGAGTGCATCGAAAGAAGGGTATTTTGTAAAGTAGAT
Organism: Vigna unguiculata; assembly: GCF_037176805.1. Classification (NCBI taxonomy): domain Eukaryota; kingdom Viridiplantae; phylum Streptophyta; class Magnoliopsida; order Fabales; family Fabaceae; genus Vigna; species Vigna unguiculata. The sequence goes on from NC_140801.1 coordinate 9,669,921, forward strand.
GTATGTTTGTTCAATTTATGCAGGTTTCAAGATGTTTGAATATCAAGATACTAGGCAGTGGTGGCTTATAGAAGAGGCAGGGAAGGACAAGGACCATGGCCCCCATTTATTTATTTATCTTTTAGTTAAATATATATATATATATATATATATATATATATTAAAAATTATTAATAGTATATTTAAAATTAATAGAAATTAAATTGTATGTCTTTTTTTAAAGCACAATATTTAATGTTAATAAATAATAAAAATATTTAGGTTTAATTATTTTTTTTTTATGGTTTCATCTAAAAATGTCAAATTGCAACTAAAAAATCGGGAGTAAATTGAGACTAGAAAATTTTGATGATCAACTTACATTTTTTGAAACAGGAGCTAAATAAGTAATTAAACAAAATATCTATTAAGATATTTTTTATTTATTTTCTTTCTCATTGTCACTTTAGTTTTTTACAAAATTCTACTTATTTTTCACTCTCATATGTTTTCTTCTTTTTTTTTTTGTTGAAGAAAAAAATAAGTTAAATACAAACTCATTCTTTTTGCTCTCATTTGTCATTTGTTTTCGTCCTTATTTGAAGAGAAAAAATGTAACTCTCTTGTCTCACTTTATAATAAAATATTAATTTAATAGATTCATTAACCTTATTTTTTATCTCATAAGTTGTTGTATATTCGCTTTATGAAAAAAATGTATTATATATTTTTTTCATAACTAATTTTTAATTGTAATTTGATTATAATATATTTTTTTAATAATTATGTCTCCAAATTTTTATTAGATTATTAAAATTATTTTTTAATATTATTAAAAAAATTGGTATATTATGAAAAATAAAATAATATTTTTTTATTAATAAAAAGGAAACTATTAGTAAAGATGAAAATAAGATAAATTTTATTTTTTCACGTATATTTTGAAATATTATATTAATGATTTAATTATTCAATTAAAGAAAATAATTTTTAAATCATTTTATTAATAATCTAATCTAATAATTAAAGAATTATATTATTTTGCATCTTTCAAACTATTTGGTAAAAATCCGTCAACGATACCGGATGCAGACAAGATAAAGGAAGAAAATAGGCAATCTTGTCATGTTGCAGAGTTGGTCCAGATTTAACAGTAACCTGTGAGTGATTGATATGCCCTAATATCCTCAGAATTTTGACCTGTCCACTTTTAGCTCACATAAAAACGATGGTGCATACTTGAATTTATTAGATTGTTTTATATAAGTTTTTTAGAACAACAGATGGATTGTCTTAGTGGTATCTTTTGTCCATATGTATTGTTTAATCCTTTAGGATAAAAGTTAATGTTTGTTTGTGAAAGGGTTTCAGCAGTCCAAATACTTTCTATTAATTTATTTTTTCAAATAAAAATAGAAAAAAATATTAAAAGACAACATAAATTTATAAATATATATATATATAATTAAACATTATTTTATAAAAAATTATTTATATTTAAAATAGTTTCTATTATTAATACAAATTTATAATTGATTTGTGAATTAAATAAAGATTCTTATCAAGAGATTAATTTAGAATCTAACAATAGGTATTAATGACAAAAATATATGAGCGACTATTAATATTCTTTTCACTATTAATTTTATTTTAATAGTTGATTTGAAATATTTGCTCCATTAATAATTAAACGATTAACTAAATACTCCATATCCATTATCTATTAAAAATACTCATTTAATTTTGCGGGTATCCGCAGTACAATATTTTTGCTATCTCTAATTATGCTTGTATAAAAAATTTCACTAAATACAACAATTTGGAGAAAGTTTAAGATTTACATAGTATTTTAACCTACATTTAAATGCTTCACAGTATAACGGTGTTGGACACTCATCTGTCTCTTTAAGTTGATGACTAATGGTTGCTGTAAAATAAGAGTTGTATTGAAGAAAAAAATAAAAAATAAAAATAAAAATCTTCTAAATGTTAGTAAAACTATTATAGCTTCCAAAAAGATGAGGTTGTCTAATCCTTCTAGGCAACCCAAAATTTAGATAGCATTTGATCTCACCTCCTAACCCAGCTGTCACAATTACCAAACCCCATGCCGTGGAGGAAACATGGCCACCGTCCAATGATGAATAAGCTGAAGAAAATGACGCAGTTGAAGAAAGTGCATCACTGCACCTAGATGAAGATGATGCAGTTCTAAAAGAATCTCTAAATCCTGAATCTGTGCGTGAAAATGGTTCAAGCTCATCTTCCTCTGCGGTGTGGCAGTTTTTCATTGGAGACTGAGGCATCGTTCTCTTACAGTTACCAAATGAATCTCCGAGTCCTGATTCTGCATGGAAAATTGCTGCAGCTTCTTCCCTAGGGGAATTTGAAGCTCCTTCTAAGTTAAGACTATTGCTTTTCCTGGGAAGTGGTGGAAGAGTTTTCTTACTACCGTTTGCAGAAGATGGCGATGGTGTTTCTTCCCCACCAATAGAACCTCCCAGATAACGTTTTGAATGCCTTTTGGAAGCCACTGGCACTAGCAGCGGGTCACCTTTGACGGGACAATTCCATGGTATTGCTACTGAAACGTCTTTGCATTGGAAGTGCTCGTGAGCACGAGTAACTAGCACACTTTTGAATTTTCCACTGCCTGCAGTTCTGTGCTCTTCACGCTTCCACACATATACTTCAGAATCTTCACTTGCACTTATAATATATCTTCCATCTGGAGTAAAGGAAGCTGCAATTTGACTGTTTGCATTTCGAAAACCTGCTCATGTTCAAAACCAATAGTTTAAGTCAACCTTTTTTATGTTGATAGGGTTGTGAAAATAGTTCATGCAAGATTTGAAAATTAATCTCTCAACCTTCACATTAAAATGAAAATGAAATTCATCTATGTCTCAAACTTTGATACATTTTGCTCTCTAAATTTAAAAAACAAGTGGATATAGTCTTTTTAATTCAAATTACATTAAATTTTTTTATTTGTCCAATACGTTACATGTTAGTATTTGAACGATTTACATCATTTGACATATTCATGCTTCGGTATCAACGGAAAAACACGTTTACATAATTAGGTTAAAAGAATAATATTCATTCATTCTTAATATTTTAGAACTAAAATATATCAAATTTCGGATGCTCGAATTTTAATTGGGCATTATGTTTCGGTTACTAAAAGTATATTTAATTGTATTTTAAATCAGTGATAAGGTAAGTTCGGATAATGTTATCCAGCACCTTTGTACTTTTGAACTACTTCTGAACCTTCCAATATTCTTATTCTGGAATCGGCTGAAGTTACAAGAATTTCTGATGGTTTGCCAGGAACAAACTGTACAGACAAAAAGACATTATAATTGTTTCCCTTACATGAAATTAACCCAATCTGGCTTATGGGAGATGGAAATAAGAATTACCTGAAAACCTGTGACCTTTCTTAGTAGGGATTTCTTGTTTCGAATCTCAATTGTTCCTGTTTGAGTTAGTTTGCAATCTGGTTTTCCATAAGGAAATGGGAATTAACAGTTTGATATATCCAGTCTAAATGATTTAGATGATATGGTAAATTTCTACTTAGCTTCCAAGATAGCTTCAATATAAATAAAAGTGTAAAGAATATACTAGTCAATTGTTAATACCTTTTGTGCTATATGTACGACAACCACCCTTGTGGGTACCAACAAAAGCACCCTGCAATAATATGAGGAAATATGAACAAGGATCACATCAATGCATAAATAGTATTTGATTTAGTTTATCATGTTATTATCTATGTTTAAATATGATTATTCTATGCACCCAAAAAAAAGAGGTACTTTCATCTTGTTTTGTGGATTCCTTTCTCATCTTCTGCATATGCGTAGCAAATCTCTTATATTTAAAAATTTGTCTGTTTTTTTTATTAATTTTGGACGTTTTATTTCATGTGATTGTAATATTTCAAACGCTAATTATCGAGGGGTTAACAGTCAAAATCAACAATGTAGACTTCTTTTGTTCATTGTTAACATCAAATTAATGGAACACAACTTAAGAAAATGATATTTTCAAACCCAACATATTTTATTTCTATTTGACACTGATTGTCACTATTCTTTAATGTATATTTTTCCTCTGCAAATGCAAAGGTTTATTATCATTAGGACCATTTTATTCCTATAATTGTCCAATTATTAGTGTCAAAGACGTTTTTTCAAAATAGTTTAAGCTAAAATAGTTCAACTTGAAAAACACTTGAATGAATTGTGCTTTTATCTATTGTGTTATTTTTGTTCTCAATCTAATTTTGGATTAAATATGGTTCTTTTTCCCTTCTCAACTATAAAAAAAAATACATATATATATTTTTTAACAAAGTTTTGTTGACAAACTTTTAACAATGTATACACGGTGACACTTCAATGGATGAAAGAAAAATTTGATGTGATTTGAAAAGAGAAAAAAAAATGTTGATATGTGTTGAAAAGTAAATTTTGTCAAACTTTATAAAAAAAAATTTGTTAAAATATCATAGTCCAACAAGAAATTGTAAATGGTTCATGCTTGAAACTTTAATTCTATTTGATTCCTATACTTTAAAAAATAATGGTTTTAATAATTTCTCATTTTCAATGACATTAAATTTAATCACAGGTATGATTCCACTTATATTGTCATGTAGAGTGACATGCAGGTGGTTGTCACATGTTTATGTTTACTAATTTGAATTTTTAACTTTTTAAGAAAATGGAAATGTTTTTTGCCTTTATCAAGAGGTTGATTTGGATGCACAGGTTGACTCCACTAAAGCCTCTTTTTATTTTATTTTTCCTCATAATTTTTTATATTTGTCCCCTAATTTTGTTTCCTTAATTCTTTACTTTTCTTTAAAAGGTCATTAGATTGATACCCATCTAATTTTTAATTGTTTCCGGTGACTTAGAGCTTTAGATTTGTCATTGTTTTCATTGTTCCAAGTTTTTAACGTAGAACAATGATAATTTGACACCAAAAATATTTTTACTATTCAAAATTATTTTTCATTATCTTTTTCTTTATTTTTTGAAAAATATAAAAATTGACTTTTGTTACGATTATTTTATCTTAAAAATGTCAAATGGTAGTTAATTATTTCAAATTACCTTCTTCCAAATCAAGAATTCTCTAGGGAAATAATGGAGAAACTACTAACTACTATATTACAGATAAATTTGATTACAAGAAATAAGAAATGGTAAGAAGAAGAAAACGATACCTGACCGTCAGGTGTAAAGGCCAGTGCAGTCACCATTTCATTGATATCAATCCAATCCACAACATGGCGTTCAGGAATGCTCCATATTCTGACCTTAGCATCCAGCGAACCACTTATGAAAATATCATCATTCAGAGGATTGAATTGTATGCAAGTTACTGCAATCAAACATTAAGCCAACCAAACGTAACTAAATAGAAAAATATTTTTTTATACTAGATGGACAACTTAACAACTCACTTTCAAAAAGCATTTTGGTTATAAAAAAAGTTTACTTTTATATTTTAAAGAAAGAGAATAAAAAATAGAATAATAGATATAAAGTGTGTGTAAAAGCTGGTTGGGGTGTGAAAATAATAGTATCCAACTAAATATGCATGCAGTATTCCATCCAAAAGGGTTAAAAATAAAAAAAAAGATTATTAAAATCATGTTCCAGAGGCTCAAACATTTCACTCTCACCATAGTCACTATGGGGAAACTTGTACAGGCAAGTCTTAGTCTCCAAGTCCCATAATCTGACCGTTTTATCCATTGAAGAAGAGAGAAGTTGCTGCAGTTGAAAATGAAAAACCCATCAAAATTTTAGGTTCTCATTATCTTCTTGCATGCAATAATACACCATGAATTTTGTACCATGAAAGATATTTCACATGGATTTTAGACGATGATGATGATGATGATAAATTTCTTTTCACTTAATACACCTTTTAAAAGAAATCAAAAGTAGGTAAGGTATTTTAAATACTTTTTCTATTAATAATAGCTATCAAATTTATAATTTTATGTTTTATTTCTATATTATAATATTGTAATAAATGTGTATATGTATATGTTAGAAGTTAAGTGAAAAAATAAGGATAATTACAAAAGAAAAGTAATTATTAATATGTCAAACTTTGGAATTAAAAAATCTTTCATAAATTATAAAAAGATTAGTTGTCATCAAATTTACGCCAAAAATAATTTATGTAAATGCTAAACATAGGTATTTTCTTAAATAATGTGTCCACCTTTTTTAAAATAATAAAGATCAGATAACCACGCTAAAATAGTGGTGAAGATAAAATTGTATGAAATTAATATGCAGAAAAATTTATCGAAGTTTGTATGATTCATGAATTAGTATAAATTATGTTAAAATGGATTAAATAAAAAACTAATTACAATGAACTATATAACAACAAATACCTATAACCATTTATATTTGTATAAGTATGCATAAATCTTTACTATTTTTTCTTTTAAGTTTTATAACCATTTTTTAAATTCAATTGATTACCCATCATAAAAAAAACATCTATAATTAAATTGTAGAAGTAATTTGTTTTCATATTTTACTAATACATTTCAAATCATTTTAACAATACTTTTTTATTTTAAAAATTTGTATAATAATTATATTTTAATTTTTTTTATCAAAATAATAATAAGAAAAAGTGAACACCTTGGTTTTACAAGTAAATCAATATGATAATTGTGACTTCTACTTAATTTTTAAAATCATTTATAATTATCAAAAGAAGTAATAACTAGGTAATATTATAAGAAAGAACATGTTCTACTCAAATATTTAGCTCGAAAAATACTAATTTGACACCTTTAAAAAATATACAACTACTTTACAATCTTTTACAATAATATAATAGTATGTATCAAAAAGTTTAATTTAAAAAATAAAACTATACTTAAAATATTATTATTTTAAATTATCATATAGAAAGATGTGAATATATTACCACCACCCTTATAATAAAAATATAGGATACATAAAATTGGGGTAATCTCTCTGTTATTTAAGTCTGAAATGTGATAGATGTACTCATCCTCCCTTTTTTTCTCTATCTCTCCTTATTTATTTATTTAGTTTTAAGTTAATTTTAAAGTGAGTTTGTTTGTATTTGATTTTTTTTAGTGTTGTTCAAAGTAAGCGAATGTTTTTCATTTTATTGGTATGGCTGTTCACTTAAAAACTCAGCTGCTTTATATGCTTTACATGAAATGAAATGTTAATTTTTAAGTGATTTTGAAATATTAAAAATAAAAAAAAAATAAATGAAAAACTACTTAAAAAATATATCTAAAATTATAAAAAAAAATTCTTAAAATTTAGTCAAAAAATTATTTTTCTTACTTTAATTAATTTTAAAAGCTATGTACTCGTTTTGTTGTTTGGGTCATCTGTTTAGCAGGGAAGCATGAAGTTGCAAGGAGTACCTTAGATCTAGACCATGACAAATCCAAAACATCATCTGAATGTCCTTGGAAAGTGCAGAAGGGTTTGTCGGAGAGTGAGAAGACAGTTTCAGGAACATGAACAAAGTCAGGAATGGCGGGACCTTTTTTGCTTCCGAACTTGCCCTTCTTCTTCTTGTCAGCCGCCGCCGGAGAGAAAGGACTACCGTCGTTGGAGGCAAGGGAGGAGGGGTGAAGAGGTGTGAAACTCCCCTCGTCCAGCTTCAACGACATAACCTCACACTCCTGTACTTCCCACACGTGTATCACCTTGTCCTCACCCGCACTCGCCAGAAACCTCCCATCCAAACTGAACCTTATCGTCCAAATCGACCCCTCGTGCCCCTGAAGCTCCTGACACAGATGCAACGCCGACACCTCCTTGTGCGACTTCCCGCTCTGCCGCACTCGCACCCACTGACCCTTCTCCGCCGCCGTGGCGGCGGCGGCTGCGTTAGCCGCCGCAGCCTCTCTCTCCCCAATGAACCCACTCGCCACGCCCTTTATGTTCTTCAGAAACGCAACCCCTCTTCTCTTGCTCATCCTTAAACTCCTCGAAATGTACGAACTCGAAGTCAGCTTCCGCGACAAACTCTCGCTCCTCGTACCGCGTCGCATGTACTCGTTAACCACGCGCGATTTCCCCACCGAAGTTTCAAATTCATCCATCGTTAACTGCTTCCCCGTCTGCAAATCACTCAGCCTGTTCCACGCACCGCTTTCGGTGCATTCGTTCACAATAAACTCCTTCCCCGTGTCCAAGTTCTTTATCAGGAAAAACGCTCGCACTTCCCGATCCCCAACTTTCGTGCTTTTCGGCTTGGACTGCGGTGCTTCGTCGGAATCCCTCAACACCACTCTGTTTCTCGTTCCCGGCGGAGCGCGCTGGACGAACACCTCCGTCCGGGTTCTTGTCAACCGCTGCTTCGAACACTTTCCGATGAAATCTTCTCTTCGCGACCCCTCCAATGAGAACAACTCGATGTCTCCCTCGGATCGCGAACGAACAAGAACTAACTGATGAGAGGCGTGTCCCGAAGATATCTTCTCTGTCGAAACGGCAGCCGGTGTCGTTGTCTCGGAAACCGGCGTCGTTGAATCGGTAACAGTCGTCGTTGAAACGGTAACGGGATTAGCGCAAGTAGACGGAAGTGTTGATTTTTGGGAGGAAACGGGGTTGGTGGGCTTTGAAACTGATTGACCGAGTTCCACGGGCGTGGTTTTTGAGAACTCTTTGTCCTCGTCCAGGCCCATGCCATGGAGCAAACGCTTTCGCCGCTCGTCGATTGAGACGGGGCCCGCCATCCATATGCCGTAATCTGGAGCAGCATCCTTGGTGGGAGAGACGCTGCTTTGTCGCGAGGGAGAGGAGGAGATGGCTGAGGCGAAGGAGAGGCGGGGGTCATCGAAGTCGTCGTCATCGTCGGAGGAGGAGGCGAGGTCGAGGGGGGCGGCGGTGGAGAGGCGGCTGTATGACTCGAAGAAGGCGTCGTCGTCGTCATCATCGCCAAGGCCGTCCCAGTCCATCGTCATCGTTTTCCGGCGTCCCATGGTGGTGCATTGGCGCGAAAACAGGTGTTGGGGGTGAATGTGGTTGCTCTTGGGTGGAATCTTTTGTTTTGTTTGGTTTGGTGATGATTTTTTTGTTTGTGCGTTGCGTGGCGGGGTTTGGGGGCAGAGGAAGTGAAAGAGAGAAAAAGAAGGTAAGAAAGACAGGTTGATTACCGTTATGGATTTTTGGGGGCAAAGAAACGGTCAACGAATTCCATGCCTCATTCTGTCTTTTCGCATGTCTTCACTTCTATAAAAAATATAAAAATTTATTTCATCAGTTAGGATAATTTCAAAAAAATTCAATAATTTTTTATTATGTTAATAAGTAATTCACTTATTATTATTTTTACTAATGAAATGTGTTTTTAAAATAAAATAATAACTTTTTAGGAAAGACGGACACCAAAACGTTACAATAAATAAAAACAATAAAAAAAATGTGTAGATCATACTATTAAAAGATTGGTATCTCTTATATGTATGGAGAGAGATTAAACCATAGGAAAATATTAGTTGAATACTTAATGTTATCAATTTTTTTACCACTTAACTTAACGTGGCATAGTCTTGTGGCATTTTAATTTTGATTTTTAATTTAATTTGAAGTTTCCACATTGCATGAGGAAATGCAAAGTGTCTTCCGTGCGTGGACATGTTTTGGACTAAAAGTTTCCATTCTCGAACTCCCATTTTGGAAGTTGCCTTTTTTGGATCCATTCCTTTGCACTCACCAAGCTCCCAGGGAAGAACCTTCACAACAAGAAACAATCTTATTGCAACCCTTTCCTCCACTAAGTTTGGGTGCGTTCAGTTTGTCTCTCCTCTAAGTTTTCAAACAGAACCCCGTTTACCCTTCTACTTTGAACATAGCAACCAAGAAGGTTAGCAAAAAAATCATTGAACCCCACAACAAAAAGAAATCATGAAACCTATTAAAGAAACCTCCTAGCAAGAAGCAAATGCGAAAGCATCGGTGGTCGTCCTCTAATCCCATTCACTTTCGCGATAGCCGTCTTCCAATTCGAAAATCAGTTTTGTCATTTTCAAACCCTTCCATTTTCTTTTTTCGGTATCACCCACGAAACGTCTTTGGAGAAAGGTTGTTATTCATCTTCTTCCTCAACACAAATCGGGACTTCTCCTTTCATCTTCTCCGTTAAAGTTTTGTTCTGCTTCCTCGCCGGAGATTCGAGGTTTTGTTGTTGTCAACCCTTACAGTTTGAATTTTAAAGGAATCCTGCATTGTGATGTAATTAATTCAAGCTGTCTTTTACAGTTTGTTAGTTTTACAGTTTGTTTTGTATAACCAACTCTATAAATAGAGTTTCTGTTTTTCTCTAATACAGTTGCATAATAATAATACCATAGTATGATTTCAATATTCACCTGTGTATTGTGTGTGAGAGAGTGCTCTGCCCATAATCCTTCTTATGTCTCTTCTTCTTCATTTGAACCCTAGCCCTCTTTCTTCCTCCTTCTATCAGTGGTATCTGAGTCAGGTTCTGGATCTGTGTAAGTTGCTATGGCAAATGGAGGTGGAAATTTTCTGGCAAATCTTCCGGTTCTTGATGGCAAGAACTTTGACATTGGGTGATAAGAATAGAAGTCATTCTTGGTTATCAAGAAGTTCTTGAGGTTGTAAAGAATGGGGTTCAAGAAAAGGATGATGCTGCAACTAAAAAGAAAGATTGCAAGGCTCGTTGTTTACTTCATCAGTGTGTGGATATGGTGAATTTTGAGAAGATATCCAAAGCAAGAACAACCAAGGAGGCCTGGGAGATCCTGCAGAATGCATATGCAAGTGTAGAAAGGACCAAGATGGTGAAACTCCAATCTTTTCGAAGGCAATATGAGTTATTGTCTATGGCTGATCAAGAAACAGTGACTGAATATTTTAATAAACTGCAATTGCTGGTGAATTCAATGAGGAATTGTGGTGAAACCATCACAGATCATAAAATGGTTGAAAAGGTATTGAGAACAGTATCCTCTAAATTTGACTATGTTGTGGTAGCAATAGAAGAATGCAAGGATATTGGACAGCTGAAGATAGAAGAACTTCAAGGAACACTTGAAGCTCATGAATTAAAGATGGTGAACAAGATTGCTGAAAAGGCCAAGGAAGAGCAAGTTGTGCAGGCCCAAATGTCAAACATGGGTCATTCTTCTCGTGGCAGATGAAGAAGAAAAATTCCATTGGCAGATTCAGTAAGGACGATCTACCAATCAAGATCAGGCCTCAGGTGAAGGGAAATCAGAATCTTTTCACAAAACTAGCAGAGGTGGTTTTAGTGGTAGAGGAAGACGTGGAAAGAAAGTGCAAGATTTGAGAAAGATTCAGTGTTACAATTGTGAAAAGTGGGGACACTATGCAGCAGATTGCTGGCATGGAAAAGGAAAGCAGAAAAGAGAATCTGGCCTGGAAGCACAGGTGGCTCAAGGGGACTCAAAAGAAGAACCAGTAATGTTGATGGTTACTACCCAGGATGCAGAATTTGGGTCTGAAAACTGGTTTCTTGACACAGGTTGTAGCAATCATATGACAGGGCATAAAAATTGGGTTTCGAATCTTGACACTAGCAAGAAGAGTAAGGTCAAATTGGTTGATGATAATACAATTGAGGCCTCTGGAATTGGTGATATACAGATCAAGAAAGATGGAAAAGTTGTGGCTGTTATATTGAAAGTGTGTTGTATGTTCCAGGTATGAAATGTAATCTTCTTAGTGTTGGGCAACTAGTGGAAAAAGGTTTCTCTGTATGCATGAAAGATGATCTATTGAAAGTATATGATTCAAAATAGAGGCTCATTCTGAAATATCCACTCTCCAAGAACAGAACCTTTCAGACAAGATTCAATCAGATTGAAAATCACTGTTTGGCTGCTACAACAGTGGACAAAACTGCATGGCTATGGCACATGAGGTTTGGTCATCTTAATTTTCAAAGTTTAAAAAAATTAGTTGTTGAAGAAATGGTTACTGGACTGCTTGTAATTGTTGTTCCTGACAATGTATGTGAAGTGTAACATCCCTAAGGAATATTACTTAAAAAAAAATATTAAAATAAATAATTGCATTAATAGCCATTTCGATAAAAATCCCAACGCGGGAAAAATTTTAATTTAATAAGATAGCGCGCCAAAACTCATAACTGAATTCATAAAATGTTACAAGTTCCCAAAATTGGCATTTAAAATATAAAATACATATGAGTAAAACTCTAGCTCTAATCCCATGCTAGCCCTCACTCCGCCATCTGAACATTCTCAGCACCACCTGTATCAACATTTGCTCCCGTGTAACGAATCACACGATCATCGCCAAACACAAACAGAAAAGGTGAGCTGAGAAAATAAAATAACAAGCATATAAACACAAGATAGATCATTTACCCATCTTATTCATTATCTATAATTCTTGGCCAAGACCCTAACCCCAAGACTTATCAGTCTCCAAATCATACAATTTGTTAGCCTTGGACTCGGGAATCTGATGCTCACACGAACCTGCCCGCTCGTGGTCCTGCCTCTACGAACCTCCCCGCTCGTAGTCCTGCTCTACGAACCTCCCCGCTCGTAGTCCTACTCTACGGACCTGCCCGCCCGTAGTCCAACACATGTGATCCACCAGCCCCCGTACCTCCCCGCACGTGGCATCTCTCAACGTGAGCACGGAACATACGAACCTACCTCGCTCGTATCCCCACGTGAGAGTAACTTGATATGGACCTCCCCGCCCATATCATCACATGTCAAACACCATCCATGAACCTACCCACTCATGGCACAGCATCTCCCGATCCAAGCAAAGCGTCATTGTCAGTTGAAACAACACACTCAAAAGCAAAGAGCAATAGCGTTTCCGCCTGGCTCGGCCCACATGCCGCTAGGCGAAACTGTTCCAGACCGCCTGGCGGTATTCACTCACCGCCAGGCGCCAGCGTCCCCCAGACCCACTGTTTTCTCGTTACCGCCTAGCGGCACGGTGTGCTCCGCCAGGCGCCAAACAATACAGGGACCCCTGGCGCTAGTCTCACCGCCTGGCGCACCTACCCGTGTCGCCAGGCGCTGTATCAGTAGCAGAACCCCTCTGGTTTTTAAAATCTCAATCAGTCTAATTTGCTACGTGACTCAATTCCAAGCGCTTAAATAAAGACTCCTCTATGGAACGTACATTATGGTTAGTTTCACAACTATCAGAAGTATCAAGCACCTAAACTTTACCATGGCCAAACCATCAATTCAAGTTTTCACAATAACTGCGCATTAACATATTAAAGCAACTTCATTCATATCTACGAACACAGTCAAAAGCTCAACACCTTCTTTCACGCTACCATGTACACTACACTGTAATAGCCAAAGCTTTACTCCCAGCATCATTAGAATACTTTCCCCATAATTTCTCATGCATAATCATCCCCAATCACATTTTTTCTCTAGTGCCGATAACTCTAATCGCATGAAATTTATAACCTGACCAATGGTCATCCCCTAGTACATGTATCCTCAATTGTTACCTAACATCAGTAAGTCATATTCAGTACCTATCCGGTTACACGTGACGAATACTATGCTTCCAAAACAGAATCTCTTAACTAAAATTTTCCCTTCTCCCTTTCTTCCTTTGATAATCCATCCAACATCATAAACTACCATCCTCACGGTTATTCATCATAGTATTTCGTCCCTTCCTACATTACCAAATTATCATAAACCTCACACACTCCAAATTCTCCCCCAGTTTCTATTTCCAAAATCTCGCAGAACTGCCCCTAACCGCGCTATCGCCTAGCGGCGCTTTGCTTGCCGCCAGGCGGAGCATCAGTACCTGCGCAAACCAGGCTTATTCATACCTACGACAGAGTCCATCCTTTTTCCAGTACTCATTCCCATTACTTATATTCTCCAAGCTATAACAATACATATATAATTGACTAGTTTCCTGCCCTTAATTCAATTCATATAGGCCGCTTGATCTTTACCCTCTTGAATAACCTGATTCAATTCATGCACGAGTATACCTAGGACTTTACCATTCCCTCGAATTTCAACTGATTTCAGACCAACAAGGTATCCAATGAAAGCTATATGAATCAATTTCAGAACCCATAGTTCTCATACATACAGTATCAAAACCACGAAAATAGAACGCGAACAGTGTCGCGCCGCCTGGCAGAAATTCATCGCCGCCAGGCGGATCATGCCAAAACAAGAACAGCACAACAAACTTGATGTGCCGCCTGGCGGTAGGGAATGAACCGCCAGGCGGTTTCTGGAAAAATCCAGAAAACTCCAATCAAACAGTGCAGAAACAGATGGCAAAAGTTGCAGTTCCAATCAAACAATGCACAACGCAATATACATATATCTAAAACATCAATGACAACTCCCCTTACCTAGAATTTGCTTCAATTTACGAATCAATGTGAGCGCGCTCCAATCAAAATCTCCTTGCCCTTGCTCACACTCCCACGCTAGTTCTTCTCCTTACTTTCCCTCTGCTTTCAATCCTAAACCCACAAAACCTTCTGTCCAAAGTCCCCCACGTACCACAACACCTCTCTTTTCACTAATTCACTCTCTCTCTTGGCTTATGAGTAATCTATTCACTCATTCACTTTCCAAAACGAAAATTACTTAAAAAGGGGTTTAATAACCATTGAGTGGATCATCCAATCTGATTTTTCAGCCCCTTAAACGACTAGGTTAAGCTGCCCCTTTCAAATTCCATGCAGAAATAAAATTTGGCAAAAAGAAATTATTTAATCCTCACCAAGGTTTGAACCCACACTCATGCACATATCCAACCAAGACCAAACCATCCAACCAATCCTTATTTCGTGATAAGTCCTATAATCCTAAGAGTTTATCATCAAACCGCACATACAATATATAAATACACAAAAACGCATAATTTAAATAACATCCAAGTGACACACATAGGACTCGAACCCAAGTCCTCACACATAATAAAGTACTCTCAACCACTTGAGCTAGTACCTTTTCACGTCATAGTCCCTCACATTTATTGCTTTAAATGTTCTCACTACCCGTCCTAATTAAATAATTAGTTAAATAATTATTTAATTTTCCAGGGTCTTACATGAAGGATGCTTGGTTGGAAAATAGTCCAGAACTCCTTTTAAATCACATATGCACATGAGAGCAAAGGATGTGCTTCATGTTGTGTATTCAGATGTTTGTGGGCCTTTTCAAATGCTGTTAGTAGGACAAAATCGTTACTTTATCTCATTCATAGATGAGTATAGTCGCATGATATGGCTGTACTTTATAAAAGCTAAGAGTGATGTGTTCTCAGTTTTTAAAAGATTCAAGGTGTTTGCTGAAAAACAGATTGGAAGAAGGTTGAAAATTTTCCGAACGGATGGAGTGGGAGAGTATACATCAAATGAGTTTGAAACTTTCTTCACAGAAAGTTGTATACAACATGAGGTAACAGCTCCATACACCCCACAACACAATGGCCTTGCAGAAAGAAGAAATAGAACAATTCTTGATATGGCTAGAAGCATGTTGAAAGAGAAAAGGCTTCCACATGAGTTTTGGGGAGAGGCAGTGTCAACTGCAGTATATGTGTTGAACAAATGTCCTACAAAAAAGCTTGGAAACAGAGTCCCAGAGGAAATCTGGTTTGACAGGAAACCAGCAGTGAATCATTTAAGGGTGTTTGGATCTGTGTGTTATGCACATGTTCCAGATGCTAAGAGAAAGAAGTTAGAAGACAAGAGTAAGGTCATGGTGTTAGTAGGATATCATCCTATAGGAGCATATAGATTGTGTAATCTAGTCACCAAAGAAATCTACATCAGTAAAGATGTTGTTGCCAATGAAGAAGAATCTTGGGACTGGACAACTCAGAACAGTAGTAGAAATCAAGGAGTATCTGTGGTGATTGGAGGAAATGAAAATAGGACTAAAAGTTTTGGAAATACTACAAGTTCTGGAGAGACCGCTGACAGTGAAACAACTCCAGAATAACCTCATCAGGTGCAAAGAGAGTCTAGGCAGAGGAGATTACCTAGGTCTATGGTGGATTTTGAGATTTTCCTAGATAATGTTGTTACAGATGAAGGTGATTTAATGTATTTTGCACTACTTGCTGAAGCTGAGCCTGTTAATCACCAAGAGGCCTTGGGTTAAGAATTATGGAGAAAAGCAATGATGGAGGAACTGCAGGCTATTGAGAAAAGCCAAACTTGGTTTTTAACTGAGTTACCAGTGAATAAGAAACCCATTGATGTTAAATGGGTTTTCAAGTTAAAGTTCAATCCAGATGGAACAATTTCTAAAAGGAAGGAAAGACTGGTTGCTAGAGGTTTTCTACAAAGAAAAGGTCTGGATTATTCAGAAGTGTTTGCTCCTATGGCCATAATTGAAACTATAAGGTTGGTGGTAGCTCTGACTAGTGGTAAAGGGTGGCCCATGTTTCAATTGGATGTAAAATCAACTTTCCTAAATGGACCACTTGAGGAAGAGGTGTATGTGACACAACCTCCTGGGTTTGAAATTGAAGGAAGTGAGAACAAAGTTTATAGGTTAAGGAAAGCCTTATATGGTTTAAAATAGGCTCCTAGAGACTAGAACAGGTTGATTGATGCATTCCTGATAAGGCATGGTTTTCAGAAAGGTTCAGTAGAGCATGGAGTGTATGTAAAGGGGCAGAATGGTTTGAATCTAGTACTCATGTGTATCTATGTAAATGATTTGTTGATAACAGGAAGTGATTTGGCTGAGATTGAAAAGTTTAAAACCACCTTGATGAGTGAATTTGAAATGGCTGATTTTGGGAGGCTGAAGTATTTTTTGGGAATGGAATTTGTTAAGACTGACAGAGGAATTGTTTTGCACCAACATAAGTACTCTGTTGAAGTATTAAAGAAATTTAGCATGGAGAACTGCAATGCAGCAATCACTCCAGCAGAGGTACATGCCAATAAAATAGAAGATGGGGAAGAAGAGGTAGACATCACTCTATTCAAATAAATGGTGGGTTCACTTAGATATCTCTACAACAGCAGACCAGATATCTGTTTTGCAGTAGGAGTAATAAGCAGATATATGCATCAGCCAAGGAAAGTGCATTTACTTGCTACCAAAAGAGTGCTCAGGTATATTAAAGGAACAATTGGGTTTGGTTTATTATTTCCTAAGAATAATCAGGAGCAAACAGAGCTGGTGGGATATTCAGACTCTGATCGGTGTGGAGATTGTAGTGACAGAAGAAGCACAAGTGGGTTTTTGTTCAAGTTTATGGGAGCACCAATCTCATGGTGCTCTAAAAAACAGCCAGTGGTAGCACTATCCTCATGTGAAGCTGAGTACATTACAGGAGCTTATGTTGCATGCCAGGCAGTTTGGCTACACTATGTGTTGTCAGAGATGACTATAGAGGAGCAAGCATATAGAGACCAGATTTCACTTTCTAAGGGAGCAAGTCAATAGTGGGAAACTCAAGCTCGTTTATTGACCTACACAACAACAATTAGCAGATGTTTTAACCAAACCTTTGAAGAAGGAGAGGTTCAAACATCTGAGAAACGATATAGGCATTTTTGAAGCTTTAAGCTTGAATTAAGGGGGAGTGATGTAGTTAATTCAAGCTGCCTTTTACAGTTTGTTAGTTTTACAATTTGTTTTGTATAACCAACTCTATAAATAAAGTTTCTGTTTTTCTCTAATACAGTTGTAGTAATAATAATACCATAGTATGATTTCAGTATTCACCTGTGTATTATGTGTGTGAGAGTGCTCTGCCCATAATCCCTCTTCTGTCTCTTCTTCTTCATCTGAACCCTAGCCCCCTTTCTTCCTCCTTCTAACACTTTGGAGAAAAAGGTAAAATGTTTCTCCATTTTTGCTTAGGTTTTTTTTTGTGCACCCATGATTTGTTTGTTTCCCCTTGCATTGTGTAGTTGGTTGTTGTTTTTGAAAGGGGATTCCAATTTGACTAGTCCATTGCTTGATTATAAAGAAAAAGGTCATTGTGTGGATTTTATGGTTTTAAGAATTTTGATTGTTTTGTGATTTTATGGTTATAAGCATTTGGATTGTTTTTTATTCTGGTGTTTGGTGTTTTAGTATGAGTAATATGTATTTAATTGCACTATTTGTAGCTAAGTCGCCAACTAATAGTTGGGTGTGGTGGTGTTTGTTGTTTTGTTATTTGAATACCTGATTATATTAATTGTTTACCTCAGTTGTCTATTTTGGACATTGAAGCTTTGTAGTGGAATACTTGTGTGCATTTATGTGTGTTGGAGAAGTTGTAACATTACATGAGTAATATATCCCCTGTGTGTAACCATGTGATATTTTATTTAGATTATATCTCTTATATGTAACCATGAGATATTTGATTTAGATTATTTCTGGTGAAGTGAAGATCTAATTTGTGAATGATGAGTAATATTAGTGAAAACGGTGGTTGTAGCACAGAGAGGGAGGTAAAAGTTTTGAAAGTATTTTATAAGCTTCCATATATTGATTGAATAATGGCTCAATTGTGGTGTTTCCTTTGTGGATGTGGATTTATTTTAGACATTTATGTCGGACGCAATATGCTGGTTCTTTGAATAAAACCTTAACACTGGAACAAATTATTTATATTGAAAGAACATTGTTTGACTGGATGACCAAGTTGAAAGGGTCTATCAAGATAAATAGAAATATTTTTAATGAGTTAGTTAATGTGTGGGTTGAAAGAAGAGGTGGTTTTTGCCTTAGTAAAGAAGTTGTTAAATTTTCTTTATTAGATGTATTCTTAGGTTTGGGGTTGAGTTTGGTTAGACCTAAAATTGATTTGAATGAGGTTGGTGTAGATAGTGAGTGTAGGAAACACTTTAATGATGAAATTGTAGATGTGACAATGGTTTATGAATTCCTATTGGAACATCATGAAGAATTAATTGTAGATTATTTTGGTAGATTGTATATTTAGATAGGTGTATGTGAGTTTTTGTTGGCTAGTCATAGTGGTAGAGTTTTTTCCATATTACTCAACATTCTTAATGACCTTGGAAGTCTTGGAAAATATAATTGGGGTAGTGTCGTGTATGAGTACTTGGTTATGAGTCTATTTAGTGCTTCATTCTTGTTGAGAGATCAAGGAAATGCAAAATACTTTCATGTGGATGATTGTGTTTATTTGTTACATGTATACGACAATGTTGGTGGAAGTGGTGCAGACATTGGTTCTCCTGGTGACACACACTGTAATTCTTATCATTTGGGTGCCTATTTCGTTGATGAAGATGATGAAGGTCGAAAAAGAAATGAAGACATTGAGTAATTGGAGGAAAGCAATATGTATGTGTGAATCAAGCATCAACCACGCAAGCGTTACAAAAGTCATGCTATTCAAACTTCATTTGCGAGTTATGGGAGGAGGAAGTTGAATAAATAGTTGGAAACTGTTTTAAAATGTGTAATTGTTAAAATTGTTTTAATTTTAGAAGCAAGTTTAAAGGTTATATTATTTGACTAAGTTATGACATTTTTATCGATGAATAATGTCAGTTAAAAAGTACCTTTCAATTTTTACTAAAGGTTATAGTATTTCATGTAATGTGTTGTGTTGGAGAATCACAGGTTCATACTTTTTCATAATTAAAGTTGTGTGTGTACACAGATGTTGTCCATGTTAGGATAATGAATTCTATTCTCTAATGCATTATTCAAAAACTCCTAATATATTTGTGCAAAAATTATTGTATGGGTGACACATTAATTTTTCTTGAGTTGCATGTTAATTTCACATATTTGTACTGCACATTCCAAAACTATCAACATTTGATTTTGCACAAATTCCTTTCTAGGTTACAAGTTAATTGCACTTGTGTTGGAAGTTAATTTCAAGTATCTGTTAGGAAGATAATTGTGTTTCCTCCTGCACTTTCCAAAAGTGTCCACATTTTATTGTGCAAAAAGTTAATGGTGGGTTACCATTTAATTTGTCTTGAGTTGCATCTTATTTTGAAAAACTTAAAGGCAATTTTTTTTTTCAAATGCACTTAGACCTAGTTTACAAGCACTTGAATGGGGTGTGTTATTGGTGTGCACAACTGGGGTCCAACATGTATGGGAGGGAATTGTGTTTCTAGTTGCACTTTAAAAACCTGTGATTTTTTTTTGTGCAAAAAGTCTTTTGTGGGTCACAACTTAAATGTTCTTATGTTGCAAGTTAAATTAAAAAATGGGCCAGGGAAGTTTTTCCACAAATGCACTTATACTTGGTTTAGAATAACTGGGATGTGGTGTGGTATTGATGTGCACAAGTTGGGACCAAATCTATAATTTTTTTTGTTGCAAAAAAGTCCTTCGTGGGTTACAACTTAATTTCTTTTGAGTTACAAGATAATCTAATACTATATACAATTTTGAATTAACAAATGGCAAGTTCTTTAATTTTTTAATATTTTTGAACCACTTCCAATCAAAAAAGAATTCTACAACAGGAAACAATGGATACGTGTCAATCTTTCATAATTTTGAACATTAAAAATTAAATAAAAAACCAAACACTCTCTCACTATTTTTTTTTTGACCTAACGTGTCTCATACACAATTCCTCTTTCTCAGCCTCTTTCAAACCTCTTTAGGTTCTTCTCTCTCTTTCTCACATTCAAACCACTTCAGCTTCTTCTCTCTCTTTCTCACTCACACTGTAACATCCCGCCAGGATATTACTAATTTATAAATAAATAAATGGAATAAATAAAAGGTTAAATTATACTTTTAGTCCCCATTTTCGTAGCAAAATTTGAATTTGGTCCCTCAATTATTTTTTATCTCAATCTGGTCCCTAGTTTGGGAAATTTGACTCAATCAAGTCCTTTCCGTTAGTGGTGGAGTAACGGTGTTAAATGGGGTGCCACGTGTCAGCTTCTGGATTTTTTGAATTTTTTTTATTTTTTTTTTTGAATTTTTTTTTATTTTTTATTAATTTTTTTAAAATTTTTAAAAAAATTTAAATTTTGCCACGTGTCAAGCTGACATCGTGCCACGTGGCAGTGACAGTGCCACGTGTCACTATTTGGGAGGTGTCATTTTCTCATTCTCAATTTGGTCCCTGTATTTTATCTTTTGTCTCAATTTAGTTCCAATTTTTATAAAAATTGTGCAATTTCGTCCCCCTCCAAATTGAAACAAAAATTATAAAATGTTATACAAATATTTTTATTAAATTTGATTTTTTTATTCAAATTGATATTTTTATTATATATTTTCAATAAAACCAAGTTTCTTTAAATTTGTTTCACATTAAATTTTACTTAAAATTGTTTTCAAATTTTAAATTTATTTGTTTTTTATTGTTACATAGACTAGTTAATTTTTCTTAAATTATATAATTTTTATTTTTATACTAACTAAAATATTTGTATAGAAATTATTGAATTTTACACATTTTAAAAATATGCAATTATTTAAAATATAAATTCAAATAAAAAACAATATTAAAGTATAATGTAATAAAATATCAATATAATTTATGAATTTTTTTATTAATATTATTTTCTATTAACAACTTTAAAACAATTTTAAATAAAGTTTAACGTAAAATAGAAATTAAAATAAACTTAATCTTGTTAAAAATATTTACTTGAAATATCAATTTTGATAGAAATATCTTTGCATATTTATATAAAAATTAAATTTGGTTTCAATTTGGAGAGGGACAAAATTGCACAATTTTTACAAAAATTGGGACTAAATTGAGACAAAAAATAAAATACAGGGACCAAATTGAGAATGAGAAAATGACAACTCCCAAATACTGCCACGTGGCACGATGTCCGCTTGACACGTGGCAAAATTTTAATTTTTTAAAAAATTTTAAAAAAATTAATAAAAAATAAAAAAAATTTCAAAAAAAATTTTCAAAAAAATAAAATAAAAAAATTCAAAAAATCCAAAAGCTGACACGTGGCATCCCATTTAACACCGTTACTCTACCACTAACGAAAAGGACTTGATTGGGTCAAATTTCCCAAAATAGGGACCAGATTGAGATAAAAAATAATTGAGGGACCAAATTCAAATTTTACTACGAAAATGAGGACTAAAAGTATAATTTAACCTAAATAAAATAGCGTGTTTAATAATACCTCATTTTCCCAAAACGCGGGAAAATTTAAAGCTTTATTAATTGAGCGGATAAATTTTAGAGCGTCCATTACAAAACTAAAACCACAATGTCATCAAGTCACCCATCAGGGTTTACAATTGTTTTCAAAACAAATAAATACATATAAAAGTTTCCCAACATCTGCTCCCGTGTACCGCGTACACGATCATCGCCACACACACGCAGATAGGGTGAGCTTAGCAGATAAAATCACATATATACTAAGCTATAAACATATATATATATATATATATATATATATATATATATATATATATATATATATATATATATATATCAACATGCATACATATCACAACACTTAACTTAACTTTCCACATTACCCTATATTTTTATTCCTGCAATCCGATTCCCAATACGTTTATTTGTGTTCTACATCGTCTGATGATTACTTCAAGGTGACTTGCTGTCATACCTATCGGCCACAACCGATAGAGCACGTGCGGGAAAACATGTTACGGATCATACACCGCAACGCCAGGTAGAGTTCCCATATACGAACATAGTCCGTATCGTCCCAAGACTACCAAACTCGTCAGCCAACAACTGAGGAGGGCAATCCATCTGGACCCATCCGTACTGGCCACAACCAGCACACTCACACCGGCAACACTCGCCAACCCGAGCCACAACTCCAGGGTTCCTCGTGTCCATCCGCCATCCCGAGCCACAACTCAAGAGATGCTATTCCGAGCCACAACTCAAGGAATACCACGTGCTTAACCCCTATCCCGAGCCACAACTCAAGGGATACGTTCCGAGCCACAACTCAAGGAACTCCAGCAACCCCACCTTTAAAGCACCATTAGACGCCACGTAGATCACACATACACAATCCAAGTTCAAAGCTGCAGCAGTGCGAATCGCCTGGCGGGGGACACGTGCCGCCAAGCGCTGCCAGCTTCTAGACCGCCTGGCGGGGGACACGTACCGCCAGGCGCCAAGCGCCTTAACTCACAAAGTATGCAACCACCGCCTGGCGGGACAGTCTACACCGCTAGGCGCTACACCAGTAATGTGACACTACTGGTTTTAGGTACTCTAAATCATTTCCTAGAATTCAACCATTTAATTCTCAAACATCCAAAAATCAACATACACATTCATATATTCCAAATTACAACATCACAACACATATGCATCTTTCAAGTATAAGCACACATTCCTCTCTTTTATAATTCATATATACTTACCTCTTAACTCAATTCCAACACACTTTATTTTCCCCTTCTCATTTTCCCAACCCTTTGCATGCTTACAATTCCATTACATTTAGAGTATGATTATCATGTTCCCATACTTTTCCAAAAACCCGTCATGATCATGCAACACTCGGTCATAGTGATATCATCAATAGTGGCCTTATTCCCACACTTATAACATCTTACCTTCGAGCTAACATATATAGGTTCATATATTCAACATGTCTCAGCAAGCACTACCAAAAACATAGTCATCAATCATGCATCAATATATTTATATATATACATTCACCAATCAAGGCCATACCAGCACTTGATCACACTTAATCATCCATTAGTAATCATACTATTAGGAAATTCAACAACCAATCATGAGTGAAGTATATCTCCCTCTTTAGGCATCCAAAATGAATCTCCACCGTTCAAAGTGAAGAACAACATGTTGTGAAACACCTTACAAATCACCTAAATCGGACGGTTAACGAAGTGGGAAATGCAGTTTCACGAAAACTGCGCATACCAGAAAAATCGGTGGCGCCTGGTGGCATGAAACTACCGCCGGGCGGTTCCTGTTCCACGAAAAGTACGAAAAACAGCGTTTTTCGTGAATCGGACACCATGTCTCACTGGTATGGCGCTTGGCGGCCAAATGGGTGCCGCCAGGCGGTTCCTGCACCTGCGAACCTTACCCCCTTCACAACAACTCTAATTTCCATCAATTTCTGACTCTATAAGATCCGATTCTATCTCTTAGGATTACAATTCATCTCTAACACTTTCCATACCCGAATTCATTCGCATTTTTCCATTTAGATGTGGGTCGTTTTCGAAATCCCAATTCATCAACCTAAAAAGGGTGTTATTAACGGTTCTCTCAAATTAACTCTAATTGATAGTGAAATTCTCCAATTTCTTTAGTCAAGTATTCAATTAAAAGTTAATGATCCCTTTCCTTCCATTTAGAATCCAATCAGAACACTCAAAACACCAAAACCGAACCAAAAATTGGTCCGCGTCGCCTGGCGGGTGTTCATCACCGCCAGGCAGTTCAAGCAAAAACCCAGAATCTGGGTTGGTCGTCACGCGTCGCCTGGCGGCACAACGCTCACCGCCAGGCGGTTCCTCTCTGGAACCCAAGAAACAAGTAAAAATTGGATGAGTCGCCTGGCGGCAGTTCATCGTCCGCCAGGCGGTTTCTGGAAAATTCCAGAAACACGAATTATACACAGCAGGGCATTGTACATGCATCAATTTAATCATACAGTTCATGAAATTAAACAGTACGCAATTAAAGGTACAATTCCAGCTCCCCTAACCTGGAATTCCTTCGCTTAAATTGAATTGTTTGAGATACTCCAATGATCACTATGTCTCCCCCTTCTTGATGTGGTCACTCAAACCTCACCAGAACCTTACTCAAACCTTACCAATCTCTCTGATTTTCGTGCTCTAATTCAGGTTGCTATTTCAGTTTGCCAAAACCTTCCATATGGGCCACTTTTTACCCTTTTAAACCTGGCTTTTAGTAGAGTTTAATTACCCAAAACGAAATTTACCTAATGGTACTGTTAACTACCATTTAATTGACCTTTATGATCTGTTTTTCAGCTACCCAAGGCTGCCTCTCAACTATCTAGGGTTTTTCCAACCCTTTCATATTCAATTCAAAGCCAAAATGCCAAAAATAATGTTTTTAGTTTGGTTCTCCAAGGTTTGAACCCATAACCATTCAATCACAAAGTAATTACACCACCAATTCAACCAAGTCATGTTTCATGCTTAATAAATCCAATTCAGACATCATATCATACCAGAACATAATTACATAGATTTAAATAATAAAACAATAACACAAAAGTTAGCATACATAGGACTCGAACCCAAGTCCTCTCACACAATTTAAGTACTCTCAACCACTTGAGCTAGTACTTTTTCCACGTCATACCAACCATAATTTAATGTCATAATTATTTCCCCTCCCGTATTTATTAATTAATTATTTAATTAATTAATTAAATTGTACGGGTCTTACAATACTCCCCCCTTTTTAAATTTTTCGTCCTCGAAAAAGAGAACTAACCAGTGAAGAGATGAGGATAGGACCGCCTCATGACATCGTCCATCTCCCATGTCATTTCTTGAGTTGCCTCATCCCATAGGACTTTCACGGTTCTGATTTCCTTCCCTCTGAGCGGTTTTGTTTGAGAATCCAAGATTCTCACTGGTCCAACTCCCACTATTAGATCCTCACGTACCTGAACGTCGTCCTCCTCTTACACAAGTGTAAAACTTGCAATGTACTTCCTTAACTGTAAATCCTATATACAAGTTTGCCAAGTGCGGTGGTAAAGCGATCTCATAGGCTGCTAGACCTATCTTTCGTGTTATCTGCTAAGGTCCAAAAGAAATTTTGTTTTATTTTATTTTATTTTATTATTATTATTATTATTTTTTTTTGAGTTTGATCGTTCTTTCGTTGCCAGTAATTGGAGTAATCTTGAGAATCGCATTCTCTCCATCCTTAAACTTCCACGACCTTCTCCCCATATTTGCATACAGCTTTTGTCTGCTCTATGACACGTTCATCTAGTCTTGGAAATAACAAGATTTCTCTGTGGTCTGCTACAGCAACTCAGCCTAATAATCGCCAACTCCCAATCCAAGTATTCACACATCTAAATTTTGCCTCTTTTACCACCCACCGCCTCAGATAGTCCGATTCTTATCTTGATTAATACTTCACTTAAGTGGTTTAACTTACTGGTTTCTTCTTAGTGATCTACTAAAACTTGCAATCATTATAGTGTTTACACTAAGTCCTCGTCATCAAGTTTTCAGTATCTATTCCCCTGCTCCTCTTTCTTCTCATTCCCCGCGACACCATCCGATTAGAGAGTATTGACACCATCTCTTCCTCGGGTACTAATGCGATAAAGACTTCACCACTCCAAAGTGAAATTCTAGCATCTACTTGAAAACGAGTCTATGACTCTTCCCCCATCTAGATGCTCTACAGCTATTCTTCTTTGGTCTTTGCTAAGTAACTCTAGTTCACACGACATTTTGTCCTCACCTTTCTGCTCCATTTACCATTGATACACCGTCGTCGATTTGTCTCTTTGGTTCATCGAACACTACCTTGTTGAGTACCACACTGTTCCACCATGAGATTGGAAAAATAACCTATCCATTCTCGTGTTGATGTCCCATTCTCACAAAAGAGTCAATTCCAATTAACCTTGAGTATAAATTCTTTGATCATCTCGAGACACCACCAAACCCAAGTATTCCGCACTTAGCCGCAACTGTAGAGTAAACCAACATCTCACTACCAATTCCCTCTTGCCAAAAACTAGAACCTAATTCTCATAATGGCGATACCAAGGAGTATCTAATCTCGATTAAAACCAAAACGCATACCCCAAACACCACTTTTATGCCTTGTATCTTTTTAATTTTTTACTTTAACCGATCCAACACCAATTAGTAGAGACACTCCTTCAGCTACACAAGAGTTTTCTCTTTTCCTTTCATCCTCCCTTGTGCCATGACCTTACCAACTGCCTCATTCCCATAAGAACAACTTAACGAAGTACTTCTTCTTTCGATACTTGAAACTGTTCATCTCATGCCCCAAGTCAGACCTTTCTCTCTCGTGAGCCACCTTACTTAGGGCATCCATTCTACTCCTGATTTAAATTATGGTTATTGCCGAGAATATTTAACTGCCTCTCATGGAGGTTGACCGGCATAAAACCTTGAACATACGGTATTCTTACCACGTGATTGGTTCTCCCCCTTTTTTAGAACATTTCCTGGTCGACCTAACCTTTCGAGCTCTACCTCAACTTTACCTTCCGCTGGAGATTCTCACTTCCTTGTCTCGACCCTTTTTGTTTAGCCTTAGCCTCATACGTTTCGCTACTTTCCACTCCTACCTTTGACCTATGTTAGGATGTAGTACCAATTTGACTTCTCAACTTTGCTGCACAAGCATGCACTGAACACCTCTCCTTATTCTAACCTTTGAATTTGATTCCTCTCCCAAAACTTTTGGTATTCGTTCCAAGAACCTATTCTTGCCCTCAGTTTAACGTGATGTTTCTAAACTCCTTTAGTGATTTTCGCCTACAAATCCACAACTTAACTTCACTCGTACACTGATACACAACCTTCTGCATATTCGTATCTTCGGTCAAGAGGCTACCTTAAAGGCCCTACACTAACCCTTGCAAGGCAAGCAGGTCAAGTTTGACCTTGAATCTGCATTCCTTTGCCACCATAAATAACAAACACATACCACATGAGTGCAAACATAAAAGGAAAAGGTATAAGAGAGAAACTCAACCTATAACTTCCCTCTCTTTTACCAAAACCTTTAGAATTAAGAAAGGAAACTATTTCTGATATAGTCATGAGTGTGCACCCTCATCACTTTACCAAGAAATTTTCTGTTCTTAATGCTTCCAGTTTCACAACTTTACGTAGTCTGCAATCAATAGTATGATCGATAGACTGCAAATTCATTCCTACACGGTTTCGCAACCGAAACACGACAAGCTCACTCCCCAAGGCCCAAAAATATCATTTGAAAACCATTGCTCTGATACCAAATGTAACATCCCGCCAGGATATTACTAATTTATAAATAAATAAATGGAATAAATAAAATAGTGTGTTTAATAATACCTCATTTTCCCAAAACGCGGGAAAATTTAAAGCTTTATTAATTGAGCGGATAAATTTTAGAGCGTCCATTACAAAACTAAAACCACAATGTCATCAAGTCACCCATCAGGGTTTACAATTGTTTTCAAAACAAATAAATACATATAAAAGTTTCCCAAGTCAATCCGCTCTCCGCGACTAAGCTGCACCAGAGCCACCTGCATCACCAACATCTGCTCCCGTGTACCGCGTACACGATCATCGCCACACACACGTAGATAGGGTGAGCTTAGCAGATAAAATCACATATATACAAAGCTATAAACATATATATATATATATATATATATATATATATATATATATATATATCAACATGCATACATATCACAACACTTAACTTAACTTTCCACATTACCCTATATTTTTATTCCTGCAATCCGATTCCCAATACGTTTATTTGTGTTCTACATCGTCTGATGATTACTTCAAGGTGACTTGCTGCCATACCTATCGGCCACAACCGATAGAGCACGTGCGGGAAAACATGTTACGGATCATACACCGCAACGCCAGGTAGAGTTCCCATATACGAACATAGTCCGTATCGTCCCAAGACTACCAAACTCGTCAGCCAACAACTGAGGAGGGCAATCCATCTGGACCCATCCGTACTGGCCACAACCAGCACACTCACACCGGCAACACTCGCCAACCCGAGCCACAACTCCAGGGTTCCTCGTGTCCATCCGCCATCCCGAGCCACAACTCAAGAGATGCTATTCCGAGCCACAACTCAAGGAATACCACGTGCTTAACCCCTATCCCGAGCCACAACTCAAGGGATACGTTCCGAGCCACAACTCAAGGAACTCCAGCAACCCCACCTTTAAAGCACCATTAGACGCCACGTAGATCACACATACACAATCCAAGTTCAAAGCTGCAGCAGTGCGAATCGCCTGGCGGGGGACACGTGCCGCCAAGCGCTGCCAGCTTCTAGACCGCCTGGCGGGGGACACGTACCGCCAGGCGCCAAGCGCCTTAACTCACAAAGTATGCAACCACCGCCTGGCGGGACAGTCTACACCGCTAGGCGCTACACCAGTAATGTGACACTACTGGTTTTAGGTACTCTAAATCATTTCCTAGAATTCAACCATTTAATTCTCAAACATCCAAAAATCAACATACACATTCATATATTCCAAATTACAACATCACAACACATATGCATCTTTCAAGTATAAGCACACATTCCTCTCTTTTATAATTCATATATACTTACCTCTTAACTCAATTCCAACACACTTTATTTTCCCCTTCTCATTTTCCCAACCCTTTGCATGCTTACAATTCCATTACATTTAGAGTATGATTATCATGTTCCCATACTTTTCCAAAAACCCGTCATGATCATGCAACACTCGGTCATAGTGATATCATCAATAGTGGCCTTATTCCCACACTTATAACATCTTACCTTCGAGCTAACATATATAGGTTCATATATTCAACATGTCTCAGCAAGCACTACCAAAAACATAGTCATCAATCATGCATCAATATATTTATATATATACATTCACCAATCAAGGCCATACCAGCACTTGATCACACTTAATCATCCATTAGTAATCATACTATTAGGAAATTCAACAACCAATCATGAGTGAAGTATATCTCCCTCTTTAGGCATCCAAAATGAATCTCCACCGTTCAAAGTGAAGAACAACATGTTGTGAAACACCTTACAAATCACCTAAATCGGACGGTTAACGAAGTGGGAAATGCAGTTTCACGAAAACTGCGCATACCAGAAAAATCGGTGGCGCCTGGTGGCATGAAACTACCGCCGGGCGGTTCCTGTTCCACGAAAAGTACGAAAAACAGCGTTTTTCGTGAATCGGACACCATGTCTCACTGGTATGGCGCTTGGCGGCCAAATGGGTGCCGCCAGGCGGTTCCTGCACCTGCGAACCTTACCCCCTTCACAACAACTCTAATTTCCATCAATTTCTGACTCTATAAGATCCGATTCTATCTCTTAGGATTACAATTCATCTCTAACACTTTCCATACCCGAATTCATTCGCATTTTTCCATTTAGATGTGGGTCGTTTTCGAAATCCCAATTCATCAACCTAAAAAGGGTGTTATTAACGGTTCTCTCAAATTAACTCTAATTGATAGTGAAATTCTCCAATTTCTTTAGTCAAGTATTCAATTAAAAGTTAATGATCCCTTTCCTTCCATTTAGAATCCAATCAGAACACTCAAAACACCAAAACCGAACCAAAAATTGGTCCGCGTCGCCTGGCGGGTGTTCATCACCGCCAGGCAGTTCAAGCAAAAACCCAGAATCTGGGTTGGTCGTCACGCGTCGCCTGGCGGCACAACGCTCACCGCCAGGCGGTTCCTCTCTGGAACCCAAGAAACAAGTAAAAATTGGATGAGTCGCCTGGCGGCAGTTCATCGTCCGCCAGGCGGTTTCTGGAAAATTCCAGAAACACGAATTATACACAGCAGGGCATTGTACATGCATCAATTTAATCATACAGTTCATGAAATTAAACAGTACGCAATTAAAGGTACAATTCCAGCTCCCCTAACCTGGAATTCCTTCGCTTAAATTGAATTGTTTGAGATACTCCAATGATCACTATGTCTCCCCCTTCTTGATGTGGTCACTCAAACCTCACCAGAACCTTACTCAAACCTTACCAATCTCTCTGATTTTCGTGCTCTAATTCAGGTTGCTATTTCAGTTTGCCAAAACCTTCCATATGGGCCACTTTTTACCCTTTTAAACCTGGCTTTTAGTAGAGTTTAATTACCCAAAACGAAATTTACCTAATGGTACTGTTAACTACCATTTAATTGACCTTTATGATCTGTTTTTCAGCTACCCAAGGCTGCCTCTCAACTATCTAGGGTTTTTCCAACCCTTTCATATTCAATTCAAAGCCAAAATGCCAAAAATAATGTTTTTAGTTTGGTTCTCCAAGGTTTGAACCCATAACCATTCAATCACAAAGTAATTACACCACCAATTCAACCAAGTCATGTTTCATGCTTAATAAATCCAATTCAGACATCATATCATACCAGAACATAATTACATAGATTTAAATAATAAAACAATAACACAAAAGTTAGCATACATAGGACTCGAACCCAAGTCCTCTCACACAATTTAAGTACTCTCAACCACTTGAGCTAGTACTTTTTCCACGTCATACCAACCATAATTTAATGTCATAATTATTTCCCCTCCCGTATTTATTAATTAATTATTTAATTAATTAATTAAATTGTACGGGTCTTACAATACTCCCCCCTTTTTAAATTTTTCGTCCTCGAAAAAGAGAACTAACCAGTGAAGAGATGAGGATAGGACCGCCTCATGACATCGTCCATCTCCCATGTCATTTCTTGAGTTGCCTCATCCCATAGGACTTTCACGGTTCTGATTTCCTTCCCTCTGAGCGGTTTTGTTTGAGAATCCAAGATTCTCACTGGTCCAACTCCCACTATTAGATCCTCACGTACCTGAACGTCGTCCTCCTCTTACACAAGTGTAAAACTTGCAATGTACTTCCTTAACTGTAAATCCTATATACAAGTTTGCCAAGTGCGGTGGTAAAGCGATCTCATAGGCTGCTAGACCTATCTTTCGTGTTATCTGCTAAGGTCCAAAAGAAATTTTGTTTTATTTTATTTTATTTTATTATTATTATTATTATTTTTTTTTTGAGTTTGATCGTTCTTTCGTTGCCAGTAATTGGAGTAATCTTGAGAATCGCATTCTCTCCATCCTTAAACTTCCACGACCTTCTCCCCATATTTGCATACAGCTTTTGTCTGCTCTATGACACGTTCATCTAGTCTTGGAAATAACAAGATTTCTCTGTGGTCTGCTACAGCAACTCAGCCTAATAATCGCCAACTCCCAATCCAAGTATTCACACATCTAAATTTTGCCTCTTTTACCACCCACCGCCTCAGATAGTCCGATTCTTATCTTGATTAATACTTCACTTAAGTGGTTTAACTTACTGGTTTCTTCTTAGTGATCTACTAAAACTTGCAATCATTATAGTGTTTACACTAAGTCCTCGTCATCAAGTTTTCAGTATCTATTCCCCTGCTCCTCTTTCTTCTCATTCCCCGCGACACCATCCGATTAGAGAGTATTGACACCATCTCTTCCTCGGGTACTAATGCGATAAAGACTTCACCACTCCAAAGTGAAATTCTAGCATCTACTTGAAAACGAGTCTATGACTCTTCCCCCATCTAGATGCTCTACAGCTATTCTTCTTTGGTCTTTGCTAAGTAACTCTAGTTCACACGACATTTTGTCCTCACCTTTCTGCTCCATTTACCATTGATACACCGTCGTCGATTTGTCTCTTTGGTTCATCGAACACTACCTTGTTGAGTACCACACTGTTCCACCATGAGATTGGAAAAATAACCTATCCATTCTCGTGTTGATGTCCCATTCTCACAAAAGAGTCAATTCCAATTAACCTTGAGTATAAATTCTTTGATCATCTCGAGACACCACCAAACCCAAGTATTCCGCACTTAGCCGCAACTGTAGAGTAAACCAACATCTCACTACCAATTCCCTCTTGCCAAAAACTAGAACCTAATTCTCATAATGGCGATACCAAGGAGTATCTAATCTCGATTAAAACCAAAACGCATACCCCAAACACCACTTTTATGCCTTGTATCTTTTTAATTTTTTACTTTAACCGATCCAACACCAATTAGTAGAGACACTCCTTCAGCTACACAAGAGTTTTCTCTTTTCCTTTCATCCTCCCTTGTGCCATGACCTTACCAACTGCCTCATTCCCATAAGAACAACTTAACGAAGTACTTCTTCTTTCGATACTTGAAACTGTTCATCTCATGCCCCAAGTCAGACCTTTCTCTCTCGTGAGCCACCTTACTTAGGGCATCCATTCTACTCCTGATTTAAATTATGGTTATTGCCGAGAATATTTAACTGCCTCTCATGGAGGTTGACCGGCATAAAACCTTGAACATACGGTATTCTTACCACGTGATTGGTTCTCCCCCTTTTTTAGAACATTTCCTGGTCGACCTAACCTTTCGAGCTCTACCTCAACTTTACCTTCCGCTGGAGATTCTCACTTCCTTGTCTCGACCCTTTTTGTTTAGCCTTAGCCTCATACGTTTCGCTACTTTCCACTCCTACCTTTGACCTATGTTAGGATGTAGTACC
The DNA here is from genome assembly GCF_037176805.1 of Vigna unguiculata. NCBI lineage: Eukaryota > Viridiplantae > Streptophyta > Magnoliopsida > Fabales > Fabaceae > Vigna > Vigna unguiculata. The sequence continues at coordinate 9,703,235 of NC_140801.1, forward strand.
AATTTGACTTCTCAACTTTGCTGCACAAGCATGCACTGAACACCTCTCCTTATTCTAACCTTTGAATTTGATTCCTCTCCCAAAACTTTTGGTATTCGTTCCAAGAACCTATTCTTGCCCTCAGTTTAACGTGATGTTTCTAAACTCCTTTAGTGATTTTCGCCTACAAATCCACAACTTAACTTCACTCGTACACTGATACACAACCTTCTGCATATTCGTATCTTCGGTCAAGAGGCTACCTTAAAGGCCCTACACTAACCCTTGCAAGGCAAGCAGGTCAAGTTTGACCTTGAATCTGCATTCCTTTGCCACCATAAATAACAAACACATACCACATGAGTGCAAACATAAAAGGAAAAGGTATAAGAGAGAAACTCAACCTATAACTTCCCTCTCTTTTACCAAAACCTTTAGAATTAAGAAAGGAAACTATTTCTGATATAGTCATGAGTGTGCACCCTCATCACTTTACCAAGAAATTTTCTGTTCTTAATGCTTCCAGTTTCACAACTTTACGTAGTCTGCAATCAATAGTATGATCGATAGACTGCAAATTCATTCCTACACGGTTTCGCAACCGAAACACGACAAGCTCACTCCCCAAGGCCCAAAAATATCATTTGAAAACCATTGCTCTGATACCAAATGTAACATCCCGCCAGGATATTACTAATTTATAAATAAATAAATGGAATAAATAAAATAGTGTGTTTAATAATACCTCATTTTCCCAAAACGCGGGAAAATTTAAAGCTTTATTAATTGAGCGGATAAATTTTAGAGCGTCCATTACAAAACTAAAACCACAATGTCATCAAGTCACCCATCAGGGTTTACAATTGTTTTCAAAACAAATAAATACATATAAAAGTTTCCCAAGTCAATCCGCTCTCCGCGACTAAGCTGCACCAGAGCCACCTGCATCACCAACATCTGCTCCCGTGTACCGCGTACACGATCATCGCCACACACACGTAGATAGGGTGAGCTTAGCAGATAAAATCACATATATACAAAGCTATAAACATATATATATATATATATATATATATATATATATATATATATATATATATATATCAACATGCATACATATCACAACACTTAACTTAACTTTCCACATTACCCTATATTTTTATTCCTGCAATCCGATTCCCAATACGTTTATTTGTGTTCTACATCGTCTGATGATTACTTCAAGGTGACTTGCTGCCATACCTATCGGCCACAACCGATAGAGCACGTGCGGGAAAACATGTTACGGATCATACACCGCAACGCCAGGTAGAGTTCCCATATACGAACATAGTCCGTATCGTCCCAAGACTACCAAACTCGTCAGCCAACAACTGAGGAGGGCAATCCATCTGGACCCATCCGTACTGGCCACAACCAGCACACTCACACCGGCAACACTCGCCAACCCGAGCCACAACTCCAGGGTTCCTCGTGTCCATCCGCCATCCCGAGCCACAACTCAAGAGATGCTATTCCGAGCCACAACTCAAGGAATACCACGTGCTTAACCCCTATCCCGAGCCACAACTCAAGGGATACGTTCCGAGCCACAACTCAAGGAACTCCAGCAACCCCACCTTTAAAGCACCATTAGACGCCACGTAGATCACACATACACAATCCAAGTTCAAAGCTGCAGCAGTGCGAATCGCCTGGCGGGGGACACGTGCCGCCAAGCGCTGCCAGCTTCTAGACCGCCTGGCGGGGGACACGTACCGCCAGGCGCCAAGCGCCTTAACTCACAAAGTATGCAACCACCGCCTGGCGGGACAGTCTACACCGCTAGGCGCTACACCAGTAATGTGACACTACTGGTTTTAGGTACTCTAAATCATTTCCTAGAATTCAACCATTTAATTCTCAAACATCCAAAAATCAACATACACATTCATATATTCCAAATTACAACATCACAACACATATGCATCTTTCAAGTATAAGCACACATTCCTCTCTTTTATAATTCATATATACTTACCTCTTAACTCAATTCCAACACACTTTATTTTCCCCTTCTCATTTTCCCAACCCTTTGCATGCTTACAATTCCATTACATTTAGAGTATGATTATCATGTTCCCATACTTTTCCAAAAACCCGTCATGATCATGCAACACTCGGTCATAGTGATATCATCAATAGTGGCCTTATTCCCACACTTATAACATCTTACCTTCGAGCTAACATATATAGGTTCATATATTCAACATGTCTCAGCAAGCACTACCAAAAACATAGTCATCAATCATGCATCAATATATTTATATATATACATTCACCAATCAAGGCCATACCAGCACTTGATCACACTTAATCATCCATTAGTAATCATACTATTAGGAAATTCAACAACCAATCATGAGTGAAGTATATCTCCCTCTTTAGGCATCCAAAATGAATCTCCACCGTTCAAAGTGAAGAACAACATGTTGTGAAACACCTTACAAATCACCTAAATCGGACGGTTAACGAAGTGGGAAATGCAGTTTCACGAAAACTGCGCATACCAGAAAAATCGGTGGCGCCTGGTGGCATGAAACTACCGCCGGGCGGTTCCTGTTCCACGAAAAGTACGAAAAACAGCGTTTTTCGTGAATCGGACACCATGTCTCACTGGTATGGCGCTTGGCGGCCAAATGGGTGCCGCTAGGCGGTTCCTGCACCTGCGAACCTTACCCCCTTCACAACAACTCTAATTTCCATCAATTTCTGACTCTATAAGATCCGATTCTATCTCTTAGGATTACAATTCATCTCTAACACTTTCCATACCCGAATTCATTCGCATTTTTCCATTTAGATGTGGGTCGTTTTCGAAATCCCAATTCATCAACCTAAAAAGGGTGTTATTAACGGTTCTCTCAAATTAACTCTAATTGATAGTGAAATTCTCCAATTTCTTTAGTCAAGTATTCAATTAAAAGTTAATGATCCCTTTCCTTCCATTTAGAATCCAATCAGAACACTCAAAACACCAAAACCGAACCAAAAATTGGTCCGCGTCGCCTGGCGGGTGTTCATCACCGCCAGGCAGTTCAAGCAAAAACCCAGAATCTGGGTTGGTCGTCACGCGTCGCCTGGCGGCACAACGCTCACCGCCAGGCGGTTCCTCTCTGGAACCCAAGAAACAAGTAAAAATTGGATGAGTCGCCTGGCGGCAGTTCATCGTCCGCCAGGCGGTTTCTGGAAAATTCCAGAAACACGAATTATACACAGCAGGGCATTGTACATGCATCAATTTAATCATACAGTTCATGAAATTAAACAGTACGCAATTAAAGGTACAATTCCAGCTCCCCTAACCTGGAATTCCTTCGCTTAAATTGAATTGTTTGAGATACTCCAATGATCACTATGTCTCCCCCTTCTTGATGTGGTCACTCAAACCTCACCAGAACCTTACTCAAACCTTACCAATCTCTCTGATTTTCGTGCTCTAATTCAGGTTGCTATTTCAGTTTGCCAAAACCTTCCATATGGGCCACTTTTTACCCTTTTAAACCTGGCTTTTAGTAGAGTTTAATTACCCAAAACGAAATTTACCTAATGGTACTGTTAACTACCATTTAATTGACCTTTATGATCTGTTTTTCAGCTACCCAAGGCTGCCTCTCAACTATCTAGGGTTTTTCCAACCCTTTCATATTCAATTCAAAGCCAAAATGCCAAAAATAATGTTTTTAGTTTGGTTCTCCAAGGTTTGAACCCATAACCATTCAATCACAAAGTAATTACACCACCAATTCAACCAAGTCATGTTTCATGCTTAATAAATCCAATTCAGACATCATATCATACCAGAACATAATTACATAGATTTAAATAATAAAACAATAACACAAAAGTTAGCATACATAGGACTCGAACCCAAGTCCTCTCACACAATTTAAGTACTCTCAACCACTTGAGCTAGTACTTTTTCCACGTCATACCAACCATAATTTAATGTCATAATTATTTCCCCTCCCGTATTTATTAATTAATTATTTAATTAATTAATTAAATTCTACGGGTCTTACACACACATTCAAACCGCAGTTTATTCTCCCTCCTTCTAATTCACACACATTAAAACCTCTTCATCTTCTTCTCTCTCTTTCTCAGTCGCACGCAACATCATGATTTCCAGATAATCTTCATACTCACAGATAACACCATGCCAAAGAGTTCATCTTCTTCTCAAGCAAAGAGTTCATTTTCTTCTTATATTTTCTTTTATCTATGTGATTTTTCTGTTGATGCTTACTTTTTTTGTTTAAATTCTTGAAATGAAGAGGTCCAAGACATGCAAGAGTCTTAAAGAAACATCAGACATTTTCTGGGTTCTTTCTTTGTTCTTGATGATTTTCGAGTGTTGTTTTTCTCTGAGATCTACTTATTTTGGATGGGTGAATGTTTTCAGATCTACTTTTCTTTGTTGACCAAATGTGTTGGATCGAGGTTTTTGTCTCAGATCTACTGTTGTATGGATTTGTTCTTCTCAAATCTACTTTTGTTTTGGTTGATTTTTTCCTTTGATATTCTTGAGCACCTTCACGAGACTTAAAAAAAGGTAACCACTTCTCATTTTATTGTTCTTCTACCATGTTCTTATATTTACTTTTCTTTTGGTACGAGACGTGTTAGATGTAGGTTTTTCTCTCAGATCTATTTCTCTTTTCAATGGTTTCTTTGCTCTCAGATTTTCTTTTCCATGTATATTGTTCGATGGATTTTTTCTTCTCAGATCTACCTCTCTTTTGGTTGATATTTTGCTCCGAGAACCTTGAGCAACTTGACGAATATAAAAAAGGTAACAAGAATTATGTTTTTTTTCGTTCTTCTACCATCTTCTCATATCTACTTTGTTTTCTATTATTTTTGTTTCTCATGGATATTTTTCTCTAAGATCTACTTATTTTTGTTCGGTGAATTTTTTTCATATTTTATTTTCTTTGTTGACGAAATGTGTTGGATCGAGGTTTTTTTCTTAGATCTATTGTTGGATGGATTTGTTCTTCTCATATATACTTTTTTTGTTGTTAATGTTTTCCTCTGAGATTCTTGAGGACTTAGACCCTACTAAAACAAAGGTAACAACTTCTGATTATTGTTGTTCTTCTACCACATTCATGTGTTGGACAAGATCAAAGATTTAAGAGCTCTTGAAAGCCACATTCACGTCTCTGAAGCACAAAACTTGCAACATGATTTGGTATTTTCTGTTCAAAAATCACAATGGTATTGGATCAATTATTTCGTTTCTAATTCTAAATTGTTTTTGGATTTGTTTTAACTGATGAATGTATATTTTCTGCGAGGTGGATCAAATATTTGAAAAATACAATAAAGGTTGAATCTTTGAAGCTTTCACTCTTTTACTACGATAATAAAGGTAAAAAAGTTTTATACTGTGTCGAATCCTTTGTTCTTCTGTAAGATTTGAATGATTTTTTTATTTTTTAAACTGATGAATGTATATTTTTTGCGAGGTGGATCAAATCAAATATTTGAAGAACATAGTAAAGGTTGAATCTTTCAACTTTTTACTCTTTGACGACAACAATAAAGGTACGTAAGTTTTATACTTTGGCTGATATTCTCTTCTTCTCTAAGATCTAATTTTTTATTTTATTTCTTTAAGTTTTTATTCTTCAGTTTTGATTTAAATTTTTAATTTCTCAACATATTTTTAAATCTGGTAGATCGTTCATTTGTTTGAGACAACAAAGATACAATTTTTTCGTCTTATCTCTTATGTTTTCCACTTCTACCAGATTTAAGTACTTCTGCATGTTTTTTTTTGCTGTGATGAATGAATTTTTTATTCGAGATGGATGACATGTTTGAAGAAGACAATAAAGGTACAACCTTTTTTTGTTCTCTCGGATCTTTTCTGCTTCTACCATTTTTTTGTACTTTGTTATGTATTTTTTCTCTAATGAATGAACGTTTTCTTTGTTTGTAGATTTTTTTTGCGTATAGAACATTATAGTAATGAAGGTTTTCTTTCAGATCAATGAATTGCTCGAAGAAGACAACAAAGGTACAATTTTTTTGTCTTTCATACAAAGGTAGAATTTGTTTAGACGAATAAGTTTGAAGAACACCAGAAAGGTACAAGCTTTCTATCTTCCAACTTCTGTCAAATCTTTTCTTCTTCTACTAAATATAATTCCTTTTTTTTGGAGATGAATGATTTGTTTGAAGAATACAGGTTGGTTTTTTCGTAATAAAAAAGACTTAGTGAGGTATTTTCGCAACAGTGGACTTTCAACTATTGTGTTCCATGGATCACTAGACCAAGTCCAATGCAATTTTGTGATAACAACAACATCTGTGAAGATAGGTCGCAGCTAGAAAAAGTTTTGTGTCTTTGACTCACTAAAGGAGAAGGATAATGTTATTTTCGAAGTTGTGAGTGAAAAAACAAGCATGCATGTAAAAGTTTTTTATAATCTACCATTGTTTTAATATATGTAGTTTACTATCTTCTCAAAAATATTAAGTAACCTGTCATTTTTTGTTATTTTATATTTTATGTACTTTCAGAAGAGTCATTAGTTAAATTGTTAAGATCTTTAATGAAAATAATGAACAAAAATAAATAATAAGAACTTTTTAAAATATTGTTTAACTTTTAAAGATATCATGTTAATATGATTTTTTGTATCACAATATATTCTTTAATAAGTACATAAGTGAATTAAATTGAATTTAATTAAATTAAAAAATATTAGAAATTAAATGTTTTACTGTCATTAATGTTTTTCATATTCCAAGATTACAATTACATTCAATGTAAACGTATTCCAAGATAATATGACATTTCACACTGCTCAAGAAACATTTGCAAAATCTCTTTGTATTATGAAATCTTTTCTAATTCCAACTCATGGAATCTCTTTCTATTTAAAATTTGAAAAGTAATTACTTTTGAAATAGCACTTAATAATATTTGTAATTTAATTGATGTAATTAATGCCATATAAAACCGTCATGTAATTGACACTAGGCTTTTTTTTGCATTTCAAAATTTTTTAAATATAATTTAAAAAATAATGAAGAAATTTAATTTGTAGCAATGATAAACTGTGTTTTGTATTACAATGTATATGATAATTTACATTGCTGAATAAATGTTTTTCATCTTCCAACATGTCTTGTAGGTAATTAATGTCACACCCAAGCCAGAAATGATTAACATTTCATATCAAATAAATTTATTTTTATAACATATTTTCTTTTTATCTTTGCAATTTTCACAAAAACATGATAATATGAATTGTTCAGGTTTAGATCTAAACTAAAAAATTTGTATTTAAAAGTGTATGCTAATGACTTCTCTAATAGGTTAAAACGTTTCATTTGTATGCATTTTGTCTATCTTTTATGTAAACTAGGAAGCATGTGGAAGAAGGTTTATACTTCTAATGACTTAGAAGAAGATTTTCATATTGTATTTGAGTGTGATGATGTTAGATATAATGAAAATATTAAAGTTCTATGTGTTTAAGTACTATGTCACTTTTAAGTGTTATTTTTACTTTAGTAATGTTAATATTAATATATTAATTCCATTTTCTTCACATTATCTATAGTTATTCACATTATCTATCAATTTTTTTTATAATTTGTAATTTGGATAATAAATAATGAACTTTAAAATTTAAGTTTAGTTATCTTTATTATATAAAATATTTATCACTCACATAAAAAATGTATTACATGAAATACCAACCTAACATAAGAATTTGTTTTTTAAGTTTAATGTAGGTTTCTTCAAGAAGTTTTTTCATCTTCCAAGGAAGTAATTAATATTAACAACAATCAAAACTAATTTTTTATTTTTCCAACGTTACTTCAAGTATCCATCACTGATTAATTGGACTCCGTGCACTGACAACTCATGGTTCTCAAAATTTAAGAAAGTTTTCTCTCTTCCAAGACATCTTTCTCATTAATTATGACATATTAAGAAAGTAATTATTTTTTGTGTCTCAATGCAATGCCATATATCTATGTGCATTTCAACCCAAAGTCTGAAAACATTAATTATGAACAACTTTTTACTTTGCATGTTCCCACCAAATAAATTAGTGTTGGAAAGAATATCAAGAATTTTTCTGAATATGAATAATAGTTATACCAATAAATGCACATCAAACACTTCTCACTTTCTCAAGAATTAGTTTACCTATTCCAAGATGTTTGCATTAATAATTATTAAAACTTTAAATATCAACATTACAATGATGTTTTGTGGCACTCAATTCACCTCCAAACATTATAGTATTATCTACACATCTACCACATCCATATAGATACAATGTACTTTACATATTTCTACAACCTAATTGATTTAATGTATTATAATTTATAATTAATATTAATTTATTTTTTTTAATTTAATCTCTTTATAAACGTGTCAAAACCTTTCAATTTGCCATAATTACTTCTCATCTTCCACCATCACCTAATGTGCATTTAATTATTGAATTAGCTGTCTATATTCTCCATGGTTGAAATTTGCATTTTACATAAGTGAATTCGAAATTGAAACTTACTACTTTACATTTTTTTTATATATAGTAGATTATTAAATGGAAACGTTCGTAATTTGGTCTTCAAGTATACAATATTTTTATTGAATTTCTAATTTAAATTGGACTCTCTAAATTTAAATTATTTTAAAAAAATTTAAGTTCTTATATTTACAATTATTAAAAAAATTCATATCTTTGATTTTGAATAAAAAATTTAAATATTTCACACCATCTCTCTTCTGTCTTAATTATTATTAACATAATTACTGTTACTATTATCATAACTATAATTCTATCAAATAATTATATTTCATTTTAACAATTTTTTTAAATGTTAATGTTATTATTACTATTAATATTGTTATTATAATTATAACCTACTATTATATTATATTTTAATTTATTTCTTTAATTATTTTTAAATCATTAATAGTAATATTGTAATTATTACTATTATTAATTAATCAATTATTATACATTTTAATTAATTATTATTATCATTAATGTTAAAAATATTAATTTTGTTTAATATTATTATTTAAATTAATAAATATATTTTAATCAATTATTATTTTATTATTATTATTATTGTTTACTTATGAATTTTACATTTGGATTTACTCTAAATTAAAATCTTTTATTACACTTTATTAAAAAAAAATTTTAAAAAAGTATATAAAACTTTAGAAAATATATAAAAGTTAAAATTAAATAAAAAAAAGTCAAATCATTAGTAAACTGATATTTCATGTAATTAATTAGTAAACTGACCCATTTTTATAAAAAATAGTCAAAATGACCCATTTTTGTAAAAGAAACAAATTTGTTATATATTTATAAAATTGTAATTAATATTTGTTATTTCAATTGTAATTATTACTTTTATTTAAATTATTTTTAAATTATTATTTGTAATGTTTTTTATTTTAAATTATAACTTTTTATTTGATTTTCATTTTAGAATATTATTTGAAAATGTTTTTAAAAATTATTTTTAATATTAATATTAATATCAAATGACATGTAATCTTATATTTTATTAATTTTTTCTTGGAAATTCACTCCATTATACTTTCTTTATTATGTTAGTGTATTAATTAATTTGACATATTAATTTTTTTTAATCTGTTTAGTTTAATAAAACCAAACAGCTTCTGCGAAGTTTTTACTTACTCATTCGCAAACTTATTTCTTAAAAGAAATTTACCTTTAGATTTTTTCAAAGCATCTTTACGAAGTAAACTAAAAATGTTATTTTTCACTGATCATTTAGTTCAATAAAATGCAAATAGTTGTTAATAAATTGTCCAATGTATACAGTACAAAATAGATATGCATAATTTATAGTATATAATATATATTTTTCAAAAGGATTTACCTTTTTCATCCTTCCAAAAAATTTTTGTAGATGTGTTATGTATAGATGCTATATAACCATATCAACACTATCATACCACCAACGTCCTTTTTTTTCTCAACATCATTGGAAAAATAAATTTAAAAAAGTATAAATGAAAAACTAAAAGTCTTTTTAATTACCAAAACATTTTATCGCATACAAGACATTAGAAAATCTTAACTGATGATGATAGGTATATAAAGTCATAACTAGAAACTTTTTGTGTCATCTAACTTTTATATTTTTAAATAGTCTTATCAACAATTTTTATATTGTTCATCATTTTTTTTTGAGAATCTAATATTTACGTTTTTCTACATTGTCAAATCAATATTTTATTTAAAACTAAACTTTATTTCTTAATTTTGATTAACTCGGTATATTATTTAAAATAATTATATATAACATATTTTTTGCTGAAAAAAATATATAAATAACATAAATAATTTTTTATAATAAAAAATTAAGATATTATTATTTAATTTTATAAAATAAATTATTTATATTAAATTTAATTATAATTGTATAATTTTTAAAATTATATATGGGTACAAATAATTATATACAATACATTTTATTAAAAATATATACAAATAACTTAAATATATGTTAATCATAAAACAAATTAAAAAATTATTATTTATTTTTATAAAATATAATATTTATATTAAATTTAACTATACTTAAAATTTAAAATTAATTTATTAAATATATTACAATTTTTAAAACTCGTGCGTTGCACGGGTAGAAATACTTGTTTTCAAAATGGTCCATGGAAGTTATTCACCAAATGCACATATATTTGGTTTAGAACAACTAGGATGAGGTGTGTTATTGATGTGCACAATTAAGATCCACCATGTGTGGGAGGGAATTGTGTACACAACTACACTTTCCAAATTTGTAAATTTTTTCGTGCAAAAAGTCCTTTATGGGTTACAACTTAATTGGTCTTGGGTTGCAAGTTAAATTAAAAAATGGGTTAGGGAAGTTTTCTTCACAAATGCACTTATAGTTGGTTTAGAACAACTAGGATGGGGTGTGGCATTGGTGTGCACAGCTTGGGTCCACCAAGTATGGGAGGAAATTATGTTTCTAGTTGCACTTTCCAAATCTATAATTTTATTTTTGTGCAAAAAGTCCTTCGTGGGTTGCAACTTAATTGGTCTTGGGTTATAAGTTAAATTCAAAAATGGATCAGAGAAGTTTTTTCATAAATTCGCTTATAATTGGTTTAGAAGAACTGTGTTGGAGTGTGGTATTAGTGTGCACAGCTTGGCTCCAAATCTGTAATTTTTTTTATTTGTGCAAAAAGTCCTTTGTGGGTTACAACATAATTGATCTTGGGCTGCAAGTTAATTTTCAAAATGGGCTAGGGAAGTTTTTCCCCAAATGCACATATATTTGGTTTAGAAGAACTAGGATGAGGTGTTTTATTTGTGTGCACAACTTGAGTTCGAAAATGGCAGACCTGATTTTCAAATTGGAGGACGAGTACCATGAAACTAAAAGGGATTAGACGATGGCCACTTTCGGGATTGTTTCTTCCTAGGAGGATTCTTCGATGGATTCCGATTGGACGCACAAAATTTTGTTGACATGTGAAGCCAAGGTGGTTTGCTTCTTGAAGATTTGATGAAGTTTGAGTGAAGCTCTTTTGAACTATCTTGAAGCCATTACCGTTGCAATGAAGTCTACATTGATGAAGAAAAGGAGATTTGATGGTATTCATGTTGATCAAGGCTGGAACGTGTGCTCTTCATGTAGTTACATCATTTAGAAAGTGTATTTTAAGTTTGTAATTCATGTTGTAGACCTTATAGCATTAATTAGATGTTTTTGGTCTTAGGTGTGTCTTTTAATTTGTTGAATGGATTTTCAACAAGTTAAAATGTCTATTTTAATCTGTTGAAGGGTTTTTTAACAAGTTAAAATGTTGGCTACATTAGTCTTAAACTGCAACAAATTCAATAAGTTGATTTATTTTTAATCGACTGATTTCACTTAAGTCAAGTGAAATAAACCGATTGATTTGGAAATCAACCTGTTAAATTTCGTAATAGTTTGACTATAAAAGTTGTGATTTTCAAAAGAGAGGTATGTTGATTAGTTTTGAACGTGAAATTGCTTTGGAAACTTGTGGAAACTCTCTCCTTCGTGATTATATAGCTTGCAGCAGTTGAAGATTGATATTGGATTAATTCTTGGAGCTTTTGGCTTGGTTTGAAGCTTGGAGAAAGTTGTTTGTGGTAGGCTGGGTTGTGCTACCACTGAGATTTGATCTTTCTCAAGCTTTGTATGTGTGCTTGGTGGTTTTCCAGGTTTGCAAGAGGGTTCTTGTTGTGCTGGTGTGATTTTTATGTGATTCAAGAGTTATTCAAGAGTCTTTTATGGTGTTTTTGTATATTTTGAAAGTGTAAGGGTGGATACTTTTTAAATCTTTTGAAATAGTGCAAAGTCAAGCTCAGGTTGCCTTAACAAACTGGATGTAGCTCAGGTTTAAGTGAATCAGTATAAAAATCTCGTGGTCTCCTCTCTTCTCTAACCTTTCTCTGTTGCATTTTAATTTTAAAGTTTAAAGAACTTATGCTTTAATCATCTTTTTCATGTTCTTGCATGGTTTCATGACATCTGTAGTATTGAGCATGTTTGTATAATCATTTAGAACTGGTCTTGATCATTCTTGTGCATAGTTCCTAGTTTAAAACTCGAATTTGCATTTCTGCATTTTTACCAGTATTTCAGTCGATTGTTTTCTGTTTCAATCAATTGATTATACCATAACAGAATTTGTTTAGTAAAATCAATCTGTTAACTCTCTTTTTGATCGACTGAAAATATACTGTCCAACACCTTTTGCATCCTAACTTTGTGATCTAATTGATTCAATTAAAGGTGGTGTTTAGCTTGCAAAGATAACCTAAATTTTTAACTAGCCAATTCAACCCCCCTTCTTGGTTTTTCAACCATTTCAAAACTAACAATTAATATCAGAGCTAGGTACTTGAAATTTGCTCAAGTAAGGTCCTAAATCTGTTTTGAACTATTTGAGATGGCTGAAAACAAGTTACCCTTTGCTGAAGGTGCCTCAATTCATAGACCCCCTATGTTTAGTGGCATTAATTACCAATTTTGGAAAATTAAGATGAAAATCTTTATTGAATCAATAGATCAAGGGATATGGGATGCAATCATAAATGGACCATATACTCCTAAGCATATTGTTGAAAATGTGCAGGTTGATAAGCCATGGACTCAATGGAATGAGGAAGAAAGGAGGATAACTCAATATGATTGCAATGCAAAGAATATCCTCACTTCATCTCTCAACATGGATGAGTTTTTTTGTTTTTCACAATGCAAGAGTGCCAAGGAAATGTGAGAGGTTCTTGAAGTGACTCATGAAGGAACCAATGATGTTAAGAGAGCAAGGAAGCATGTCTTGATTCAAGAGTATGAGCTATTCAAGATGAAACAAGGAGAGTCTATAACGGATGTGCAAAAGAGATTCATTCACATAGTCAACCATCTCATGGGTTTGGGTAAGGAATTTGACAAAGAAGAGTTAAACATCAAGGTGCTGAAATGTCTTGATAGATCTTGGCAACCAAAGGTCACGACTATCTCAGAAACAAGAGATCTATCCACTTTGACTACAACTGCATTGTTTGGCAAGCTTAGGGAGCATGAGATTTAGATGCAAAGGCTTAATGAGCTTGAGTCAAGTGAGAAAAAGGTAAGGAACATAACCTTGAAGACTAGCACCAAGAGGAATGATGAACTCGAGGATGAGGTGGTCGAATCAAGTGACAATGAGAACTTGAATCTTCTTGTGAAAAGGTTTGGGAAATTTCTCAAAAGAAGAGGTAATAAAGGTAAATCAAGGAGGTACAATTCTAAACAAGCTGAGGAACCTGAGGATGAGGTGGCTGAATCAAGTGAAAGTGAAAACTTGAATCTCCTTGTCAAGAGGTTTGGTAAGTATCTTAGAAGGAAAGGTATCAAAGGTAATCCCAAGAGGTATACTTCCAAACACAATGAATCAAACTCTTCCAATTTTACATGTTACAACTATGAAAAACAAGAACATATCAAAATTGAATGTCCGAAAATGGTAGCTTCCAGAATTGAGAATTTTAAGTTCAAAACATAGTCATGAGCAAAATGCACTTTGAATTTCCTCTCACACCATGGACAACTAAAAAATGAATTGAAAATCAATATTAAAATGCCACACGTCCTGCCACTTCATGTGGTAGAAAAAGTAGTAAGAAATAGGAGTCAACTAATCATTTTCCTAAAGCAATATTATTTTCTCAAATGTTTCGATTTTTACGAAATCACGTGCCTTTTATCTTATTATATAACATACTTGTTTGAGTGTTACTCTCATTTGATATTGGGTCACTTAGAGAGTTTATTATTTTCTTTTATGAAATTATGGGTCTCACAAACTTATAGAGAGGCGGATAGTTTGGTAAACTATGAGCGTCTCACATTCACTCTTCGTCCATTGGTGTCCCTTTTTCTATGTCCCAAGGTGTGCAAGAAGGTTTGAACTAAGATATGCAAGAACCTATGTTGTCAATAGAGGTTTGATGTCCTTTAGCCTTAAGGGTGTGACTATGAATTATTTTAGTGTTTTGAGGTTTCGTTTGTCCCCTTTTGTTGTGATTTTGGATTTGGGAGTATGTTGTTCTTAATTCATTGGTTTTTTTCCTGTTGTAATTTTCCTAGTGCAAACTGTTGTTGTATATGGAGTTTAGGGTTCAGTCGTAGTGGTTGCATTTTAGAGGATGTTCTCTAGAGGTTAACGGTGTGGGTTTGATGATAGTAGGTTGCTTATTTCACTCGATTCTTTGTTTGTATTGTTATGTTCTTTGGTGGGTAATTTGTCCAACATTACTCATTAGAAACCAAACAATGATTTTTGTGTTTAAGTTGGTGCATTGTTTGTTTGTGTTAAGGAAATGTAGAATAGAACAATTGGGTAGTAGTAGACATTAAGTTGTGGTAGAAAATTGTGCCTATGTAAAATTAATCTTTACTACTAGTACTTATAAAATAGAGAAAACAAAATTTGTTGATGTTGTGTTTTGATTTGTGTGTTTTGATATGGTTGTCATTCATAGTAATGCATGTATCTCTTTAGCAATGATATATGTTGTTTTTCATTTGTGAAATTGAACGTAAACTAAAGTCAGAGTAATTACTTTTATAGGGATGAAATTTTTCTTGATTTTACGTTTAGGACAAAGTTTTGAATTTTATATGGAGAAGAAAACAAAGATTAGGGTTTGTAAACAATTAATGAGGTTTCTAACAAGATCTTGGGAGGTAATTTTTTTTTTTAAATTAAAAAGCTACACTTTTGTAATTTTTTGTCATATATTTTCGAGGATACGGAAGTGTAAAGTAAGTTTGCATGTGTAATTTTTTGTCATATATTTTCGGGGATATGGAACTGTAAAGTAAGTTTGTATTTGTAATAGTTTTAAATAATATATTTTACAAATATTTTTATTCATTGGGTAATGATGAATTTGTGATTTGAGGGTTGTCAAATGAGTAGTATTAATGGTTGTGAAATGAAATGTATGGCTTGGTGAATGAAGAGTTGATTGCTTTAAAGATTGAAATTGGAAAACTAGTTATAGAAAGTGATGATTTTTAAATAGTTTTATTCTGAATTGATATTGTTTTTGTTTTAAAGAATTGATATAAATTTGCAAGCTATTATAAAATAATGAAAAAAGATTTAATGTAAGAGTGTTCAAATTTAAATTCTGAAATATTTAGTTATCTATACGTGTTGAGTATGCTAACTTTTTTTGTTATGGACATTTGCAACTTATAGTTAGGCACAAACTTAATACTGATCATATATATTATTCAAATGAATCGTAATATGAATCGATTTTAGTTGAACGACTATAGGAAAAACCATTTAAATATCCAACAATGATATTTTAACCGAAAATGATATTTAAACTCACTTTTGACACTGTTGACGTATCCATTTACTTTCCTTTTTTCATTTTCTTTGGAAGTGTCACACGTGTAAGGGAAAAGAGGTAAAACTTTAAGTTTTGGCAGACGACAGACGAACCCCAAAAGTTCAAACCTTTGGCAAAGAGAATCAACTTCAACAAACAAAGAAGCAGGGCGTGAGGTTTGTGTTCTCCACGACAATTAGTGGTTTTTAAGTGTGCTTGCGTGTTTGGTTCGTTCTTGCAATCATCGACGATTTGTCTTCATTCAAATAATGTAGGGCATTCGCCACTTTGTGGTTGGTTCTTTCGTGGATGGGGTGTAGGCTTCTTCCATTCTATTGTTTCTGTTAGTTGAGATATCGTACTCCATTTGGTCTTTTGTAAGTATAAATTTTGTTTTTGTTGTGCTCGTGGAGAGGACTACAAAATGAGGAGTAAATGACTTGAAATTGGTCAATGCAGTGAGGAGAACAAGGTAATTATATTTAATTGATTATGAAGAACAAAATAGTGGACTAGATTCATCTTTACTGAAAAAACTACCACACTAACTGTCACACACAAGTGGGGACCCATGTGCAAATAAGTGGGAAGTTTTGTTGGGGTTTTTGATCTCTGCTTACCATCCTCAAACTAATGGACAATTTGAGAGGACAATTCAGTCATTGGAAGATCTGGTGAGAGCTTGTGTGTTGGATCATCTAGGTGGATGGGATTAAGTGTTACCTTTGGTCGAATTTACCTACAACAATAGCTATCAAGCAAGCATTGGTATGAAACCTTATGAGGCTCTATATGGTAGAAGATGCAAAACCCCTCTGTGTTGGTATCAGGATAGAGAAGCCATTTTGGTAGGACCTAAGTTGTTACAACAGACCATAGAGAAAGTGAAACTGATACAAGAAAGGATGAATGCATCTCAAAGTAGGCAAAAGTTATATGTTGATCAGAGGAGGAGGCCACTAGAGTTTGCTGTTGGAGATCACGTTTTCCTAAGAGTGACTCCAACCACTGAGGTGGGAAAAGTCATTCGTTCAATGAAACTTTCTCCTAAGTTTATTGGTCCATATCAGATTTTGAGTGGAGTTGGACCAATGGCTTATGACATTGTTATGCCTCCTCAGTTGGCTAATCTGTACCCGATTTTTCATGTCTCTCAGCTAAGGAAGTATTTGTCGGATGTTTCTCATGTGCTAGAAGTGGAAGATGTACAAGTTAAAGAAGATTTCTTAGTGAAGGTGCAACCTATTGGTATAGAGGATCATCAAATGAAGCAACTTAGGGGAAAGACAATTAGCCTAGTTAAAGTCATTTGCGATAGGAGAACAAGTGATTCTACTTAGGAGATAGAGGAGGATATGAGAAATTCATATCGGCATTTGTTCTCTAGTAAGTTCAATTTTTTAGGCCGAAAATTTTTGTTATTTAGGAAAATGTTGTTAGTTTTGAAATGGTGATTTAAGCTAAGTTGGGGGGTTGAATTGGCAATTTAAGCCAACTTAAAACTCTTTTCAACTGAATCAAATATACTAGAAAGTTAGGATGTAAAAGCAGCAGACCAGTATACTTTCAATCGGTCAAAAAATAAAATAGCAGACTAATTTGTTCTTGAGCTATGAAATAGTCAATTAAAAAGACAAATCAATCGGCTAAAATACTAGGAATTTATGCAGAATACAGAATTTGCAGATTTAACTCAAACAACAATCTTTTACATACAAGACTTGTTCCAATCAATATTTCTAATTGTTATACAGCCTCAGATTACACAAGAACGCATTAAAACACAACAAAGAGTGGATTACTTGATTTTCTTGAGATTTTAAAGTGATTCAAAGTGAGTGAGATGAGGGAAAGAGAATTGCACAATTGTTTTTACACTGGTTCACGCAATCACAAAGCTACATCCAGTTTACCAGGACAACCTGAGCCTGGTTACCACTATATTCAAAAGTTTTACAAATCAAAAACCAAGAATAGACTTTTAAACTCACATAAAAATCTAGACAACTACCCTGCAAGAATCACACTTATAGACTTGAAATCACATCAGGCAAAACAACCAGAGGCACAAGAACATCCAAACTTGATGATGGCTCTCCCTAACTAACAATACATGTGTTCTTCAAGCTATTCATAAGCCAAAATGCCTTCAATATCAACCAAGATCTTCAAACTTCACATTGCAGTTGTGTATTGTAGAGAGAGAAAGAGAGAGTTTTCCAGAGAAGAATGACAAAATTTTACGCTCAAAAACTCAAAAATTTAACTCTGCTCTCGAAAACACAACATATATAGTTTGGTTTAAGTGAAATCATTCGATTGAATCTTTCATACAGTTAGCTGATTTCACTTGACTTAAGTGAAATCAGTCGATTGAAAAATAATTCAACTGACTGAATGCATTCATACTTGAAACTAAATACTGCAAGCCTTTTAACCTATTAAAACCCATTTTAACAGATTAAAAGAGACACACTAAGGCTAACAAGACATATGACCTATGTCATATAGCCTACCAACATGATATAACACCAAAACGTTACATTTAACATATTATTTCCAGATTTAACACACTAAAAACTTAATCTCTAAGTGGATCCTCATTAATCTTTATCAACCACATGTGATCTTCATGCATAAGGCTTTATCAATTCTTTGCTCCAAGCTTGCTTGTGCCAACAAATGTAAGAACCTAGAAAATAGTAATTTAGAATTGATAGAGTGTTTAAAATAATGATACTCAATTATTTTAATATTAAGAAAAAGTATAAATAGAAATTATATAAACGAGTTTCATTAGTTATAAACATTTCATCTCTCCAAAAACTTTAACTCTAGAGTTCTCACTTCTATACTCATTTGTTTGAAGATCAGAGACCGCTAAGGTGACCCTTGAGGCGACCTGTCTAAACTTGCCTGATCAATTTCTCAAACTGAGTATGTTCATTTTCTACCCTTTTTCTCTCTCTTTGGTTTCAATTCAACGCATGTGGAAAAACTTAGACCACATGTGTTATCTAAGTTCTCTCTATGATTTCTCCTTGATCAGTGGTTTTGATTATGCTCCATGATCGTGATTAAATTATTTCTAGGTTGAATTGCAAACTCTATAAACTCGAAGGAGGGTTTAGTACCCTTTTGGGTCAGCATAGTTGTCTTTTCGGGTAAGAGAAGCTAATAAACTTTTAGAGCGATTGAATAGTATGTTTGATGTGGGTGGTGTAATATATTGACGCTTTGAACTATTTTGTTGAACTAATTTGTGGATGATTCTGCTGGTAATATGTTGAACTGTGGTTGACAAATTGAAATCCTTGTGCATTGTTTGAATTTGGGGAAAATTGAAAAATTGGAACTAGGATCATGAGTCTAATTGGTACTACTTGCTGCAAATTTAAAACCTTTTCTTCCAATGTATGAAGTAGGAGTACTAAATAGAGTCATGAAATAGGTACAAATTGCTCAAAAATCTAAAAGTGATTACGTTGTTTTCTGGTGTGACGTTGAGCGCCGTTTTCACCGTTGAGCATCGAAATTTGCAAGACGACCAACGTTGAGCGCTACTAAGCGACACCCAAGTGCTGGGGACCTCTATCGGTTTGGAGGTATTTCAAGTCTTCAGCGTTAAGCGCCAGTTTTACCGTTGAGCACCCAAAATTGCGAGACAAATGGGCGTTGAGCGCTGAAGCCCTATTTCAGTTGTTTTACTGGTTTTGAATATTTTATTTCTTATATGAGTGATATGAGGCATGATTATGAAATTCATTATGATATGAACTGAATATATTGTAATTGTGATGAATGAACAAGTTGAAAATAGGGAATTTCATGGGAAATCCCTAGTGTTGATTAATAATAGTGTATGTCTTGGTATGAGAGAATGATTTCACCAGTGTAGTAAGGGCTTTTGGCCCCGTTTTTTTTTTGTATTCTGCCTCGGTTCCAAAACCGAGGCATATTGGGGTGAGCCCAAAAGGGGTGGCTTTTGGCCTCAGGTCTTTGGAACCAAAGCCATATATTCACTTTTCTGCCTCGGGTCTCTGGAACCGAAGCCATAAAGCAACATAGCTCCACCTGTTGTGTCACTGTGACACCACCGTCGAAATCAGCAGCAACCATATTGGCAACCATCGTAAACACACAACCAAAACCGCTAGGAACAATGCGCACCACCTGTAGAAAACCAAAACCAATGAAATGTAGGTGCGAAACCCTCGTGTGAATAACACTACACATCGCGCCTGAGCCACTATCGCCTCCACCGTCACGAGAAGACGAAACCACCGCGACAAATCCTTTACCTACAGATGAAACTAGAACCAGAAGCTCTAACACGAAGTGAGACCTACAAAACCCAAACCAGAGGTTGTTTGCGTCACGAAATTAGGCCGCCCCGACGAACCACCACGTTGCAAAGCAGACGTCGCAGGTCACCACCCTCGCTAAAGCCACTGCCATGAACGAAGAAGAGGGAGGTCGCGAACCAAAGTGTGATCCACCATCATGAAGCAATGGCCGCAGAGGAGTTCGCCGAAGTAGTGGTCATTGTCCCCGAGAGAGAGAGAAGAGAGAATGAAGTGCAGGCACGCGGGGAAGAAAAAGAACAGTGAAATGGTTCACGATTTTGTGCCCTAAGTAAAGGATATGGCCTCGGTTCTATTTTTAACCGAGGTATAAAACTCTTTTGGCACCAGTTTCCGTAACACACGGAGCCAAACATCAAACGATCAGTGGCATTTTTGAAATTTTAGCCAAGTTTTTGGCTTCGGGTCTCTTGAACCGAAGCATATTACACTTTTTGGCACCGATTTTTTGCAAACGAAGCATAAAACCGTTTTTGGCTTCGGGTGAAAAGTGAACCGAGGCATAAATGTTTGCAGGAATTACAAAAATGCCACCACGCCATTATATGCTTTGGTTTCTAGACAACCGAAACATATAAGGCGAGTTAAAAACAAGATTTTGCACTATTGTTGGTAAGAGGTCTTATCACTCTCACAATGTAATTAACATAATTGGATTAAAAACATTATATTTATCCATTTTTAAAGTTTGAGGATCGAAATGTATCAATGTTTTAGGTAAGAACGAATTTCAATTTCGCATTGAGGAGCTCAAATATATTTAACCTTTAAAGAAATATTTTTTCAGTAATTCTATTAAAAAATATCTTTTAAAATTATTATTTTGGAAAAAAGACTACTTTTTTAAGCTGTATAATAAACGGTTCCCGCGTGAATGTATTGGAAACTTATTAACGAGTTTTTTTTTATCCACAACGTTTACATTTTATTTTTATTCATGCTTACTTATTGTTTTTAAAAAAATGATGATAGCTTTTGTTTTATATTTTAATAATATTTTATCTGATTTTACATTTGTGTTCTACATAAAAATAAATAAATTTGATCTTGAAAGAAAGAATAACGTTGTTCTATTTAAAAAAATAAAGACAAAATTAAATTAAAAAATAAATATAAAAATTGGATTAAATACAAAATAATAACATAAATAATTAAAATATATGAATTGATATGTGATATCTCTTTAATTCTTTAACGTTATATGTGTAAATTTAACAGAAATGATATAATTGAATCGTTTCCGCAAATATGACTTACTTGAATAAAAAAAAGGATCACATAGTAATATTTCAATAAAAATTAGGACAAAAAAGAATGCTTCAACTTAGTTTTTACCTAATATAAAACTTTCAATTCATCTTAAACTCATAATAATTTATACAGTTAGACACAATATTTATTACGAAATTACTTAAGTTACAAGTTATTAGATTTTGTAAATTCTAATTTCTTCTCTGTTTTGTTAATGTTTTAAAATTTGAAAGTACTTAATGTTCTCTGTGGTTTTATGTTTTCTTGAAATAATTGTGAATAAAATAAATTCGTGCAACACGTGGTACTGAATGCAGTGAATTATACATCTTGAGTTGGACACATTATTTAAAACAATTTTATTATATCTCTGTTATTAAAGTAGAAAAACAAAAACAAACTTCTATGCGCTGCAGCAACATAGGTTTTCGATACAGGAACCACCCCCAGGGAAGGGACGGCTTAAGCAATATTGGTTACAAGCAGCGTTGTTTGGACAATTCCCCTCACCAGGATTAAGGCAATACTTCCAAGCAGTTCCATCACTTGTTGCTCGCCCTAAAAAAAAAACATACATATGTCAATTATAATTGAGTATTCTTGATTATTCTTTTCATGAAATTAAAATTTTAATCCAGTGAACAAAATATATTAGGATAAAATTAAAAGATTAATACATTAACAACATAATCTCTTTTTATCTTTATATTTTGTTAAAAAATTAACTTTAAAACGTAATTCAATTTCACAAAATTGACTTATAAAATGAGGTTTACACCTATTTATATGTTATAAATTCGTTTTATTCCTAATGAGTATAAGATCTTTAACATATCCCGTTACACTGAAATATATCTATCTCGAGCATGAGACGATAATAGACAATCTGATAACAGTTTAATAGTGGGTGACATGATAAGTTCAACAAACAACAAATTCCCTGATAACGGGTAATACAATAGGCCGAACAAATAACAAATCTAGTTATGATAGACTTTCACTCATAACTCTGATACCGTGTTAACTTTAAGCTTAATTCAACTTTACCAAATTAGCTTGTAAGGTGAAATTTGCAACTAATTTATATACTATAAATTCGGCTTATCTCTAATTGATATCGGATATCCAACATATCTATAATAATTATTTAATGTTTTTACTCAATTTATTATTAATTCAATAGAATTTATGCAATTTTTTTAAGAGATTCAATACAATTTCTACTTCCACTAAAAAATAGAAACGCCTTATTGATGTTGAATCTCCAACGTATTGATGTTTTTACTCAATTTATTTTTAATTCAATGTGATTTATACATATTTTTCTTAAGATTCAATACAGTTTCTACTTCCACTAAAAAATAAAAAACAGCTCAAGGGGATGAGATTGTTTCTGAAAGTCCGGTTGAACTTCTGAGAACTTCTGAATCATCATCGTTACCTCTGGCTTCTAAACGGAAAAGTTTACATTAAATTTTTTAAAAGAATATAAAAGTTACACTAAAATAAAAATAAACCGGAAGAAAGGTTGAATAGTTATTATAAATACAAGTATCAAAATTAATATTAGATCTACAAAGTACGAAGAAATAAGGTGAGTTTGAAGGAGTTCAGAAAAAAAAACAAAAAAAAAAAGAGTGGAAGAGGGTGGGAATTTAATTTTTTCACTAACAAAAACTCATGATTAACTGTTATTGATAAAAAACAAAATTAGGTCTACAGGATAATAAGAAAATTGGCATGAAACAATTTCTCAAAAAAAAAAATAGAGGAAATTTCTAATTATAGGAGAAAGTAACAATGAAAAATTGGAAATTTGACAACACACCAAGGAATTAGTACTCTGAAACAATTTTCGAACTTATTTTTTGTGGTTTTTGTTACTTTTGTTACCTGAAGCACCTGAAGCCAAAACGAAAACAATGCATATCATTCCCAAAAGAATGTTTTGATTCATCATCTTAAGAGCCATTATGCAAAGATCTTCTATTCTCTTTGTTTTTCTCTTGTGAGTTGATGGATCCCTGGCCTAGGTTATTTATAGACCAATACGAAACTAATTGAATGTGTTGCAATAAATGTGCCAATTGTGCTAATCAGATACGTTATTTCTACTTTTACATCTCCGCTACGATTCTAATAATTATTCCATTTAATGAATCTATTCAATCTAATTATTAATTTAGGTGAATATGACAAAATTATATTAAACATCCCATTAAGTTTCATTAACTACCTATTCTGATTTTAAACGTTTAATGAGATCTATTTATAATATTAAATGTTCCTGCAGAGAACAAATAATAAGATAGGTTAGGCACAAGCGTCACCTTACCACTTAGTCCGCTATCTTCTTAGTTGGTCTCTTCCCAGTCGATACATGTCAGCTTGAACCCAGGGGTTATCTGCAGAAGAGTCTTCGAAGCTCAAGTAAGTCAAAGCTCTCAGAGAGTCAAATCAGTGATTAATGAATGTGTACCTTTAAATGATGGGGTCCACATGTATTTATAGAGCATTAATGACGTTTGACCATTTCATAGGCTGGGCCTTGACTTGGGCTCTAGTTTGGGCCATGAGTGGACCTGGGCCCTAACCCAGGCCCTTGAGACCTATTGAACACGGGGGCTTCGATTTTCGCTAAGTTTATTGGAGTAGTCGGCCTGGGCCTTAACCTTACCAGATATGCTCGAGTAGTCGGTCTAGACCGACTACTTGCCTAGATGGCTTTTGTTGGTGATATGAGGTGCAGGTTGTCCTCTTAGACATTTAGGTTAGGTTAAAACCGGTACAAGTTAGGCTAACTTGGCCTAACCTGGGTACTTGGCGGTCTCGATATGCACATTGTTTACTTGATCGAGTTTGGCTAGGTACGGTACACCAGTCCCCCAGCCTTGTCCGATATGGGTTGTCGGTCAAGGATGATATGTGTTGATAAGCTAGCGGAACCGGCTAGGTGTGATACACCAGTCCCCCAACCTTTAAGTGTGGTGAACAGTGTTAAGGCTTATAATTTGTAACCGTCAGAAGGTAGGTGAAAGGGTGTCAGTTGGTCAAATCGAAAAAGTTTTGGCGCCGTCGTTTTGAAGTGTCATATCTTTTGCAATGATGGTGTCGATTGGTCTGTGGTATGGTTTTGGCGTGAAGAGGTTCGTCGTTTGGGATTGTGGGCTATAAATATGTGTTTGCAAACAGATGAGGGGTTACTTGTTTCATTTGTGAATTCTGAATTTAAAGACCTTGTGCGCGTAAAAGTGTCTGACTAGTCCTCAATTTCGACCGACATCTTCTCGTAAAAAAATGAAATCAGGTATGTCCAGTAGTGGTAGCGTGTCTTCGTCTAGTAGTAGTGAAAGTACTGAGTCAGATAGAAGTAAGGATGGGCGACTTGGCGGAGAGGGTACGAGTTCTGGAGTTGTTACGAGCGGGATGCCGATGGAGGTAGTGAGGGAGGTTCGAGAGGATCCTCCCGAAGAGTTGGAGGAGAGTAACTGGCCGACGAAAGACGGCTATGGGTGGGTTGCTACTGATGTTCGTGATCAATCATCTTTATTCAGGTGGTCTCGTATGTTGAACTCTCGGCTGAACTGCACACCCGTCATGTCTAGGGGTGCCAGTGGAGACATTGTTTCGCTGGAGAGGGTGAGTGCCGTCGACCGGGTATGCCACGGGCAGGAGGGGGCTATCGAAAAATTCTTCTACATGTATATGTGCCACTTTTCTCAACTTCATGTGTGACTACCCTTAGATGATTTCACTATGGGTGTGCTGCGGGTGTTGAATGTGGCACCTACCCAGCTATATCCTAATAGCTGGGCCTACTTGTAGGCCTTCCGCATTCTGTGCGAGTCCTTATATTTGGAGCCTACTCCCTATACTTTCTTATATTTTTATGACACTAGGCCCCGGAGGCCGGCTACTTGGCTTTCTTTAATCAGTCGCCCCAACATCAGCAGACTGGATGCTTTCTCCCAGTCTTTCAAGCATTTCAAAGACGGGTACTTCAAAGTCGTCGTTAAGGAAGGGGGTAAATCTCATTTTTTGAATGCGGATGGGAGTACCAAGTTTCCCTTTAGCTGGACCAACAATCCTTCTCGATATAAAGACATGGGAGTGGAGGAGTTGTCGGTTGGTGACAAGGAGGTGGTGGGGATGTTGTTGAAGTTTGTGGATAAGTTGCCCACTAAGGGCCTAGTTAGGGTTTATAATTCGGTGCATCCGATAATAGATATTGAAGGTATTTGTTTATTACTTAAGCTGTGTTAATAATGCTAAGTTGTTTTGATCCGAGTCGTGATATGTTATTGCAGGGCATATGGCGCAATCTGGCAAGAAGAATCTGGCACTCTTTCAATCACTGAGGAAGGAAATGGCCGCTAAGGCCAAGGCGGCTGGGAAAGCTGACGTTCCCAACCTGCAAGAATCGGTTGTGGAGGTGCATGTACACGGTGGGACGAAAAGGAAAGTTGAGCTTCCGCCTCGACCCGGGAAGGGCAAAGACGTGAAGAAGATAAGGGTAGCTCTTCTTGGGACGGCTAGCGGGGCGGGGTCGGCTAGTGGAGAGAAGTTGCCTGAAGCCGGGTTGATCGAGTTGCCGGAGATATCCGTTAGGAAGGATATCTCGATCGACCTTCCGGATACCGTTGTTAACTCTATTAATAATATGAAGGTGGATCATATTGTGAGAACAATGGTAGAGTTTAGAAGTAAGGCCTTAGTCCTGAGTCGGCGTGTAGGGTCTCTTTATAGAAGGGAAGTAAAGGAGGTGGGGGAGTTGCAGGGTAAGGTGGATAAGCTTGAGGAGGAGAAGGCGGCTTTAGAAAAGGAGAAAGAAGGCTGGGAAGCAGAAAGGAAAAGGCTGGCAACATGGAAGGTGCGTTGCTTGGACTTTGAGGAAAAGCTAAACAAGCGTATAGGGGAGTTAGAGGAAGACTATGAGGATTTGAAGGATAAGTATGATGGGGCTGTTGGGGAACTTGACGATCTGAAGAACAGCGTCATCCAAGAGCATATTAATGGTTTCGAGAAGGGGTTGCGGCAGGCGGCCTTCTTCCATCCAAATGTGGATGTCTCGGATTCAAGATTTGACGTAGATAAGGACATAGTTGGTGGGAAGTTGGTGAGGGAGGATGAGGGGGATGCTGAGGAGGTGGAGGAGAAGGTGGCAGAGGAGGAGAAGGATGCGGAAGCTGCCTTGGGGGGTGATGAGAACAAGGGGATGTAGGAACTTATTTGTTATAATTTGAAATTTGAATTCTGTTTGTAATAATCCGTACACTATTTTACTTTGCCCTTAATATGATGTATGCCTTGTGTATGTTATGTTTTTATTGGACGTCGATAACTTGCGTGATAGTGGTGCGTTAGCGGATGGTATAATTATGAGTGGGTGTTTTGATGTATGTGATGTTTGGCTATTTCGACTTGTTATTGAGGGTATTCGATCCAGGCCGCTTACTTGGGGTAAGGGTAGGGAACTTAAACGAATTAACCAAGAGTAAAGGGTGTTCGACCTAGGCCGCTTACTTGGGGTAAGGGTGGGGAACTTAAACGAATTAACCAAGAGTAAAGGGTGTTCGACCCAGGCCGCTTACTTGGGGTAAGGGTGGGGAACTTAAACGAATTAACCAAGAGTAAAGGGTGTTTGACCCAGGCTGCTTACTTGGGGTAAGGGTGGGGAACTTAAACGAATTAACCAAGAGTAAAGACATAGAGTCATAAAGTAGGGAACCCTTCTTTTTATTTATTGAATAGGGGTGCCTCGTTAAAACCTCCTTGGCCAAAACCCTCCTTAGGGAAAAAAGACCAAGTGAGGAAAAAGAGTACACCCGGGGTTACAAGTATTGGTTCAATTATAATACATATTTAGCTGAAGTAGAACTTGAGGTGGGATACATTCCATGTGTTGTGAATCTCTTCCTCAGATAATTTTTCTAGGCGATAAGCCCCTCCTCCTGCGTCTTCTCGTATGCGGTACGGGCCGTCCCAATTGGCGGAGAACTTGCCATCCTTCTTTCTAGCACTGCTGGTCATTCTCCATACTAGGTCCCCGATGACAAATGATCGTGGGTGTAGGTTTGCATTATATTTCCTGGCAGCTCGTTGTTTGGCGGCTAGATTGCGTATTTGGGCTTTTTCTCTGAGTTCGGGTAGGAGGTCGAGATGTAAGGTCATGTTTTGGTGGTTGTGAGTTGGGTCGTATAGTTCTTGGCGCAGGGATGGTTCGCCAATTTCTATCGGTATCATGGCGTCTGCGCCGTAGACTAGGCTGAATGGGGATTCGTTTGTTGATGACTGAGGGGTGCATCTGTAAGCCCATAGTACTTCTATTAACTCTTCAGGCCATCGGCCTTTGGCGATATCCAACCTCTTGCGTAGTTCTATGAGAATAACTTTGTTTGCTGCTTCTGCTTGCCCATTGGTTTGTGGATGTTCTACAGAGTTTGTGATGTGTTTGATGCCTAGGCCGGTGTAGAATTTGGCTAACTCCTTGTCAATAAATTGTCGGCCATTGTCTGTTATAATGGTATGTGGTACACCATATCTGCATATAATGTCCTTCCACACGAACTGCTGGACTTGTTGGGCCGTGATGGTGGTCAGTGGCTTGGCCTCGATCCATTTGGTAAAATAATCAACGGCTACGATTAGGAATTTTACTTGCCCCTTGCCGGGTGAGAAGGGGCCGAGGATGTCCATTCCCCACTTAGCGAATGGCCATGGGGACAGTATGTGGTGTAGTTGTTCCTGTTTCTGATGGATAAGGTTGTCGTGCTTCTGGCATGGCTTGCACTTCCTGACATGATTCTGGCAGTCCGCTTCTATAGTGGGCCAGAAGTATCCGGCTCTGAGAACTCTTGTAGCCATGGTGCGTGCACCTGAATGATAACCACAAATTCCTTCGTGTAATTCTTTGATGATATATTGGGCTTGCTCTACCGTGACACACTTAAGTAGGGGTTGGCCGTACCCGCGTTTGTAGAGGTCATCGCCTACCATAGTGTACTTGGCGGCCTTAGCCAACCAAGTTTTGTCCGCGTCGAGGGGGGGTTGCCGGTTTTGAGGTATTGAATGTAAGGGGTGGTCCAGTTTTGGGTTTGGGAGGGGGTGACGTTGTTCGATAGGGTGTGGGTTAATGTTTGGCAAGTGTGTGTGATGGAAGGTGTGGAGAGTGTTTGTTGTAGTAGGGATCGATTACGGTTTTTGAGTTTGGTGCTAGCTAATTTGGAAAGGATGTCGGCTCTGACGTTGTCGGTTCTCGGGATGTGTTCGACGCGGACTTGTTCAAAGGCGGATTGAATAATCGCACGGACTAGATGGTAATACTGTTGGAGGATGGGTTCTTTGATTTGGAATTCGTCATTTAGATGACCTACAGTGAGTTTGGAGTCGGTTTTGCATGTTAACTTCTTGACGCCGACTTCACGGGCTAGGGAAAGTCCGGCGAGGATAGCTACGTACTCGGCTTGGTTATTTGATGTTTTGAAAGCAAAGTGAAAAGATTTCTCGATGAGGATGTCGTTGGGGCCTTCTAAGACGATGCCAGCGCCGACACCCCTTGGGTTTGAGGAGCCATCTACATGAAGTGTCCACTGGTCCTCAACGGGTGTTTGTTGTAGGTCATTGACGAAGTCTAAGAGACACTGGGCTTTGATGGGGCCGTGGGGTTCATAGCGGATGTTGAATTCTGACAGCTCCACGGCCCATGATGACATGCGTCCAGCTAGATCCGGCTTTTGTAATATTTTTTGGATTGGGTAATCGGTCTTGACGGTTATGGTGTGGTTTTAGAAATATGGGCGTAGGCGGCGTGCTGCGTGGACCAAGGATAGGGCTAGTTTTTCTACCATCTGATACCTGGTTTCTGGATCTTGTAGTGTTCTGCTCACGAAATACACAGGATGTTGCGTGCCTTCTACTTCTTGGACCAAGGCTGTGCTGACGGTATGGTCGGTGGCCGTGATATATACCAGCAAGGGTTGGCTGATGTCTGGTTTGTGGAGGATGGGGGGTGAGGTTAGGGTTGTTTTGAGTTTTTGGAAGATCTGTTCACAATCATCAGTCCACGTGAACCGGGCGGATTTCTTTAGGAGCTGGATTATGGGTTGAGTTTGTTCCGCTAGTTTGGGTAGGAAGCGAGAAATGGCCGTGAGGCAGCCGATTAGGCGTTGGACTTCTTTGACAGTAGTGGGGCTGCACATTTCGATGATAGCCTTGCATTTTTCAGGGTTAGCCTCTATGCCGCGTTGGGTTAGCATGAAACTAAGGAATTTACCCCGGTCGACGCCGAATACGCATTTATCAGGATTTAGGCGGAGGTTATATTGGCGCAGGGCGGAGAACACTGCCTCCAAGTCTTTAGCGTGTTGATGATGGCTTGGGGACTTGACGACCATGTCATCGACGTAGACTTTGACACAGTGTCTTGTTAGATGGCTGAAGACTTTGTCCATTAGTCGCTGGTAAGTTGCCCCGACGTTTTTGAGGCCGAAGGGCATGACCCTATAGAAGTAGTTGGCATCGTCTGTGATGAAGGCGGTCTTGTGCATATCTACTGTGGCCATGGGGATTTGGTTATAACCTGAATATGCATCTAAAAAGCTAAGCACCTTGTTTCCTACCGCGTCGTCTACGAGTCGATCGATGTTGGGTAAGGGGTAGGCGTCGCGAGGGCACGCCTTATTCAAGTCTGTGTAGTCTACGCACATCCGCCATTTGCCATTGGCTTTCTTTACCAAGACAACATTAGAAAGCCAAGTGGTGTATTGAGCTTCTTCTATAAACCCCGCGCTTAGTAACTTGTCGGCCTCTACCTTGGCCGCTTGTCTGCGTTTTTCCCCAAGCTTGCGCTTTTTCTGGGATACGTAGCGGGCTTCTTTATATATCGAAAGCTTGTGGGATGCCACCTGGGGGTCTACTCCAGGGAGGTCGGCGGCTGACCAGGCGAAAAGATCTGTGTTATTGATGAGGATGGGTGTGATTGTGGCACGCTCATCAGAGTTTAAACCGGTGCCTAAGTTAATGGAGTGGCCATTGGGGAGTTCCAGGGGAGTGGTGTCCTCGACTGGTTCGAGGCGGACATCCCGACCTATTTTGGGGTCAAGGTCCTCGCCGGATAGGGCTATGTGGGAATCAGGGGATCGTTCGATATGGTTTGTTTGTTGGATTGGGAGTTGTGGTCTTAAGCTTGCCATATAGCACTCGCGTGCCAGGCGTTGGTCACAGTGTATGGTCAGGATGTCGCCGGATGGGGTAGGGAACTTCATGGCCAAGTGAGGGGTAGAGACGACTGCGCCAAGTGTATTGAGGGAAGGATGACCCAGGAGTATGTTGTAGGATGTTGGTGCATCGACTATAAGGAAGCGGATTGGGATGGTTTTGGTTTTGGTTCCTTCCCGAAAGACGGTATGGAGGTCTATGTAGCCCCGGGTGGATACTTGTTCGCCGGAAAAGCCGTATATGGGCTCATCATATGGTATCATGGCAGTGTCAGGAAATTGTAACTTTTGGTAGGTGGCCCAGTAGAGGATGTCAACTGAGCTGCCTTAATCCACAAGGACTTTCTTAACGACATAATTTTCAATTTCAACGGTGATGACCATGGGGTCATCCTACCGGTGGTCGAGGTCGTGGAAGTCGTCATCCATGAATACGATGGGGGGCATACGACGTCTGTGATGGGAATGAGTGATATGGTTGATGGATTGTATATGGCGGAGGTGTCTCTTTCTGGCATACGAGGTGGAGCCTCCACTTGCGAAGCCACCAAAGATGGTGTTAATGGTGCCTCGTAAGGGGGGGTCGGCAGGGGTGATGTTGGTGCGGGCGGGCTCTGGCTGTTGGTTGTTGGGTTGGGTGGGGTGGCTATTATGATGGGCGTCGTTTGGTTGGCATCTGTGGTCATGTCGTGGGGGGTGGCAGGATCGGGAGGAGGAGGAATGGTCATCCCTACGGATGAAGCGGCGAAAGTGGCCAGCACGGACCAGTTCTTCTATTTTATCCTGGAGCGCTTTGCATTCTTCCGTAGTGTGACCATGGTTGCGATGGTACCGACAATATTTGATCATGTCGGCATTGGGAGGTGTGGTTGTCTTGCGTGGTGGGGGGAGAAGGTCAGCTTGGAGGGCCTCGTCTAGGATGCGGGAGCGGGCTACTGTGAGGGGGGCGTATCTAGTGAAGCGAGGTTGGCGGGGTTCGCGTGGGCGGGTATCAGGGCATGGGTGAGGTTGTGGGGTGGGGTTGGGGGTGGGGTTGGGGGTGGGGTTGGAGGTGTTGGCGGCATAGTCGGCTGCACGTAGCTTGAGTTCGTGCATGGAGGTGGGTGGTTGATCATAGCAGGAAAGGTGGAGGTGATGTTGTGAGGAGGAATGTGGGTTGTGGGAAGATATTGTGGGTTGTAGGGTGGGATATGTGTGGTATGGAGGGCGGTGGGTATGTTGTAGGGGGCATGGGTGGTGGGGATGGTGGGGGCGGGAGTTGGGGGTGCGGTGAGCCCTGGTTGACCGGATGGAAAGTGATAGGGATGTGTAGAGGTAACGGGTGTCTGTTGGGTGGTGGTAAAGGTGTGGGGGGTGGGATTGTATTCACTTTCTTCCTCTGTAGGCTGGAAGGCTGGAGACTTTACAGCTTCAGAAGTTTCTTTGGCTTTTCCCTTCAGGTTGGCGTCTGCCTCGATCCTTCGCCTGAGGCGAGAGTTCTCTTGTCTCAGCGTTTCCATTTCTTCAGCATTGCGCTTCTTCAGGTCTGCGAGTTCTTGTTGCATCTTTGCCTGGCCGTCTAGGATGGCGGCCAAGTCAGGGGTGATGCTGGGAGGTCCAGAGGGACCAGCGTCCGCTTGCTTGTTCGCTCTAGCTCTGCTGCGGGTAGAAACCATCTTCAGAGAAAAAACGGGTACTAAAGGTGTTCGTCTCGTGCCCCACGGTGGGCGCCAATTGTTCCTGTAGAGAACAAATAAGATAGGTTAGGCACAAGCGTCACCTTACCACATAGTCCGCTATCTCCTTAGTTGGCCTCTTCCCAGTTGATACATGTCAGCTTGAACCCAGGGGGGTTACCTGCAGAAGAGTCTCTAAAGCTCAAGTAAGTCAAAGCTCTCAGAGAGTCAAATCAGTGATTAATGAATGCGTACCTTTAAATGATGGGGTCCATGTGTATTTATAGAGCATTAATGATGTTTGACCATTTCATAGGCTGGGCCTTGACTTGGGCTCTAGTTTGGGCCATGAGTGGGCTTGGGCCCTAACCTAGGCCCTTGAGACCTATTGAACACGGGGGCTTCGATTTTCGCTAAGTTTATTGGAGTAGTCGGCCTGGGCCTTAACCTTACCAGATATGCTCGAGTAGTCGGTCTAGACCGACTACTTGCCTAGATGACTTTTGTTGGTGATATGAGGTGCAGGTTGTCCTCTTAGACATTTAGGTTAGGTTAAAACCGGTACAAGTTAGGCTAACTTGGCCTAGCCTGGGTACTTGGCGGTCTCGATATGCACATTGTTTACTTGGTCGAATTTGACTAGGTACGGTACATTAAATATTATGAGTCATAATTATATTATAAAATATAATAAATATTAAAAAATTATAAAAATATAAAATATATGATAGATATAAGATATGATAAAAAAATCTTATTTTGTATAAACTTTCGGAGAAGAATGAACTCAAAATATTCAATAAAGTATAAATAGAGTTTTCACTCAAAAAAGTCACATTCGGTACTTTTTATGAAATTATAGACATCATTAACTAGTCATTAAATTATTTATTAATATTGCCGTTGCTTTAAATGTTTAAGGTTGGTTAAAGTTTTTTTTTTCGCACTCTATTTTCTTTTATTCCCTTAGTGGTATATTATACCAAAACAATATAATATGGTTCAAAATTCGACCCACACGTCATTATCGCAATTTAAGAATATCTATACTATATTGTATATATTTTGATATACATATTTACTTTTTTCTTTTTTATCTTTTAAGTAATTATTTTTAAAAATTAAAACAATTACTTTACCAATTTAACTTATGACAGCGCCTCCGTGTTGTTCTCACATGCTAATATGTAACATCTTATTTAATAGCTTTTAAACTACTAAATAAAGTATTATATAATGATAATCCAAAGCAGATAGCATAAAAGTTAGAGTATAGTCTTATATAGTCATCCAAAACTGAGTAAGGATAATACTATATGTATAAGACTACCAGGAGGAGGAAAAGATAGGTTCCCACCATGCACTACAAAACTCCTATCTACAAGACCTTCGGACCAACTACTATCAACACCACCAAAGGACAGACAAGTACAAAACACACAGGGTAAGCTGATAAAGATTAAGGAAAGTTGAACTAGAGTAAACAAATAATAACAATCTCATATCACCAATTCATATAGAAACATTCCAATACACACATACACCAGACAACTTTAGACTCGATTATCCGGATACATGCAATTGACATCGGACCTCTTGGCGGCTTGCACCGGTGTATGATTCCCAAACTTTGTAGAGTTTGGCCTCAATGGGTTATCACCCAATCATCACACCAGGTAAGTCTCCTTCACGCCAAAGACTTGATCGAGTCCAATGGCTAAGACCTCCTGCTACTCCTCACGACATAACTTATTATACTCTACATGAGCCTTAATAGTTATTGGAGCATTAGGATACCAACCAAAACTGAGTCCTTATGTTATTGCCTACACTAATTCATCCACACTTAGAATTTCTCCAAAAAACTCTTTCATAATTCACATAAATCATGCTCACATCATCAAATCTCATCCAGAGTATATCAATACAATCATAAGAATTCATTTCCAATCCATTTAGTGCATTAAAACAGGTCAAACAACAATCATATGAAACCAGCAACTCAACGCTCAGCGTCAAATTCCAACGCTAAGCATTGTTCACCTCGCAAATTTCACTGCTCAGCCTTAGATCCAATGCTTAGCGTCAAGATTTGATTTTCGTTCTAGACCTGCAGAGGTCCCAGCGTTGGGGCACCGCTTGGCCGACGCTCAACGCCATTCTTCTCGCATTTTTCACCACTAGGCACCGTTGAGGTGGTGCTCAACGTTGATCCTCTCGCAATTTTCAACGATTAGCGTTGATTATGAGGTTTAGCGTCATATCAGTAAACAACACAGATTTCTGGTTTTCTTTGGGAGATTTTTCACTTGATTTCATGTCCCTAATGGGCACATCCATGGCAATGTTATCTAGTTTTCAAAATGGTTATCAAGCAAAGTGAGATGATACCAATTAGAGCCATGACTCAAGTGTTCATTTCCCAATTCAACCCTAGTAAAACACATTACCAATAGGATTTCCTCCCTCGAAAATGCCCTACAATAGCATCAAAACATACCTTTGTTTCATGATACAAATCAATAATTTCATAAGTAATAATTTGCATTTGCCATAACACACAAAAATTTAGCATAGAAAATAACTACTAGATTATGATGTATTCACTCAACGAGAACATCCATTCGCTTAGTGAGTAGTGTTAGAGCTCGTTTCGCTCAACGACTAGAGTGGGTTGCTCAACAAATAAATCATTGGAACTCACATATGTAAATTCCTCCAAAATTTGCTTAGCGAGTGCATTTTTGCTCAACGACTACAAAGTCAGTAAGCTTCCTAACTTTGGATTCGCTTAGCGAGATCATCCATTCGCTCAATGAGTAGTACTAGAGCTCCACTCGCTCAACGACCAAAATGGGTTGCTCAACAAATAAATCATTGGAACTCACATAGTTAAATTCCTCTAAAATTTGTCCAGCGAGTGCATTTTTGCTCAACGACTACAAAGTCAGTAAGTTTCCTGATTTTGGATTCGCTCAACGAGTACATCAGTGGCGGAACTTGGAAAAAAAACTTAGGGGTGCCAAATTAGATTTTTTTTAAATTCATTATATGCAATGCTCTGAGAGTTTTAGATAGTTGTTTTTCGTAGTCTTTAATTTTTAGATTTTCATGAAATTTTTCAAGTTTAATTGATGTACATGAATCACAAGTCTTCTTCTTGAGAAAAAAAAATCAATTATTTTACTCTTTATCATAATTTTTTTAATATAAATTTACGACCTCTCACCTATTTAGAAAAATATGAATTTGTCACCACCTAGCAGTACATAGTAAACAAATTTATCATATGTAAGAGGAAAACATATGCTTGAAAACAAAGATACAAAATAAAAGAATTCAAAAGAATAAATTAATTGATTTAAAATGTTTTTTAACTCATCAATTTTACTCTGGTACAATTTTATTTTGAAAAAGAAGTGATATTGAAAGTAAAAATTGAGATAAAAAGAAGAGATGAAGATACAAAACAAAAAATGAAAAAAGAGAGAGAGAGACAGTATGTATGATATTTTAAGAAAAAACTAAAAAAATTAATATAAATAATATAATAATATATAAATAAATAATATAATAATATACAAATAAATAATTTAAATATATATATATATATAGATATATATATATATATATATATATATGAAAAATTAAATAAAATAAAATGGGGGAGTCGTGGCTCCCCTCTATCATGTGAAAGGTTTGCCACTGGAGTACATCATCACTCAATGAATCTAAATAATTTTGTAGAACCTAATTCTACATAATTATGTTATCCCAGTCTAGTCTAAACATTATAATAGTCATTACAAATGCCAAAACATACCAATTACAATTTCACAACATTTATCAACTCAATTTATCACATTTGCAGTACTAACCATACAACATTTCAAAATATCATCATACAACCGAAATCATTTAAATTTGAGGATTTAACCCCCAATTCAACAGGTAAAACTCATCACACAATTCAATCATGCTTGCAAATCACATTACAATCATGCAATTAATTATTCAAACATGTCTATAAATAAAAAACAGTGGCAGTTAGCTTCCCTTACCTACTATCCAACTTAGATAGCTCTATATAAACACTAAACACCTTTCACTCTACATGATGCTCTATCTACACATAGAAATATCACAAGAACGATAAGGACATATCGTTATGATCACTAATCAGCAAAGACTCATACTAATGATTTAAACGACACATTCAACCAAGAAAAAGATTGCATGTCACGGAAAAACAGGTTGAGCCGAGAAAAGGAGTAAAAAACTAACTTACAAGAATGGAGAAACTTATCGATCTAAATTTAAGAGCTCGCTGAGAGGATCAATCCTATGGTCTCGATTTTTTAATCAGACGACCAGGGAGGAAGAATTCTTAGAGAGAAGTCAGAGAACTTTATAAAAGTTGTTTATAGAAAGATAGTATGTTTTATAACAAAATTATTTATATTAAAACCTTTTAATATTAAAATAATTGAGTCTAAGTATTTTTAAACCACTATTACTTCTAAATTACTATTTTCTAAGTCTTTACAAACCAATTTAGATATTAATTTACAAAGTAAAAGATTATTGGTTACTAAAATAACTATTATGAATAAAAAAATATAATTAGTCGCTAAATTGGTCAATAATTAATTTGAGACTAATTTAGAACACAATTCTTTTGGTAGAAAAAATGTTGGTAGCTATAATTTCCTTTGATAGCTAAATTTTAGAAACCAATTTAGAGAATAATTATAACTTTTTATTCATAATAATGACTATTTTAATAACTAACAACTTTTCTATTTTGTAAAGTCACTCTATTATAAACATTATTTATATTTTTTAATAATGGAAATAATAATAATTTTATTATTTTTTTTATTATATAAAAGATAAACACACGTACGCTTTCACCGCTTAGACATAATCCAAATTTTGAACTAGTTTTATTTTCATTTCTTTTAAAAATTTAAGATAACGGAATTTAGAAATAAAAAAAAATTACCAAATATTTACTTAAAAACTATGTACAAAAGTAATTATTTAAAAAAATAACAATTTAGAAAAATAGTTATTTTAATAAATAATTATTTAGTAGAAAAATATATTTTAAAATATATTTTTCTACTAAATATTTTCTACAAAAATATTAGACAAGTAATTATTTAGTGTTTGTGTTGAATTAAAATATGTAATATTAATATTGATTTATTTTTAGCTAAAAGACAAAAAATGGCAAAAATTTAGGGATAAATAAAATAACCAATTAAAATGTTTAAAATGTAAATAATATTTAAAAAATAATTAATTAAGAAATTGTACTTCATGCTGAAAAATCGATTAAATAATAAAGTTAATAAAAAAGATTAAATAATAAAGTTAATTTTTTTATGTATTTTGTAATCATATTTGTAACATATTTCTATGGATAAATAAACTGTGTTTAATAAATATGAGGAAATTGTAATATGCTAAAAATCTTGAAAATGTAAAATATTGAACAATATTGAAGTTTTTTAATTTGATGTTCAATTAAAATTAATAATATACGTAATGCTTTTAATATAATTAAATAAAAAATGAAGAAGTAAAAAGATAAATTTGAATTTGAAGTAAAATAATTTGCATTAGGAAATGCTTCATTGATTTTTTATTTTATTTTATGTCAATGACATGTTAGTTTTGAAATGACTGAAATGTCAAGAAGGGGGGAAGGTATTGGGGCGAGGGAGTGAATTGGCTGGTTAAAAATTTAGGCTATCTTCGAAAGTTAAAAACCACCTTTAATTGAATCAATTCGATCACCAAGTTAGGATGCAAAAGCTATTGGACAGTATACATTTAATCGGTCAAAAACAGAGTTAATCGATTGATTTTACTAAACAGATTCTGTTACGGTATAATCAACCGATTGAAATAGGAAAACAGACGACTGAAATACTGGAAAAAATGCAGAAATACATATTCAAGTTTTAAACCAGAAACATGGCACAAGAATGATCAAGACATGTTCTAATTGATAATGCAAACATGCCCAATGTTGCACATGTCATGAAAACATGCAAGAACACAAAAAAGATTATTTAAACTCAAGTTCTTTAAACTTTAAATGATTATACAAGAGAGAAAGGTTAGAGAAAAGATTGGATCACAAGATTTTTATATTGGTTCACTCAAACCTGAGCTACATCCAGTTTGTCAAGGCAACCTGAGCTTGACTTTGCACTATTTCAAAAGATTTACAAAGTATCCACCCTTACACTTTCAAAAAAAGAGAAAACCACAAACAAGACTCTTGAATTACATAAGAATCGCACCAGCACAGCAAGAACCCTCTTACAGACCTGGAAAACCACCAGGCACACACACAAAGCTTGAGAAAGATCAAACCTCAGTGATAGCACAACCCAGCCTACCACAAACCACTTTCTCCAAGCTTCAAACACAAGCCAAAGGCTCCAAGAATTGATCGAAGATCAATCTTCAACAACTATAGTCTGAATGATCACGAAAGAGAGAGTTTTCCCAAGTTTCCAGAACAATTTCATGCTAAAAAATGATCAAGTTACCTCTCTTTCACAAATCACAGCTCTTATAGTCAAACTCTAACGAAATTCAACAGGTTAATTTCCAAATTAATCGGTTGATTTCACTTGACTTAAGTGAAATTAGCCGATTAAAAAATAAATCAACTGATTGAATAAGTCACAGTTTAAGACTACTGCAGCCAACCTTTTAACCTATTAAAAAACATTCAACAGATTAAAAGAGACATTTTAACCTGTTGAAAAACCATTCAATAGATTTAAAAACGCAACAAAGACCAAATACATCAAATTAATGCTATAAGGTCTACAATATGAATTACAAACATCAAATACTCTTTCTTAATGATGTATCCATGTGGAGAGCACACATTCCAGACTTGATCAACATGAATACCATCAAATCCCCTTGTCTTCATTAATGTAAGCTTGATTCCAATGGTAATGACTTCTAAGTAGATACCACCTTGGCTTCACATGTCAACATTCTCCCCCTGATTTAATGAAGCCAACCTCTATCTTCCATTGCAAAATGCTTCCATTGGTTGGATACCATTAAGTTGATGAAGTGACACCTAAGCTTGAAACTTGTGAACCTGAAAAACATTTACAATAGCAATACACACAAGCTAGCAAGCACAAAAAGATGCCCATGCTCTCCCTATCAATAATATGGGTTCAATTTCAGATTTGATTATTGATTCCAATTTTAATGCTTCTACTTTTAGTCCAATTTGATCATTTTTCATTTTTTTCACCCGTTTTGGATTCATCAAATAGAACAAATGCATTAAGAGAACACACATGGCATTACATTTCGTTGATACTAGAACATGATACAATCACCAGAAACTGAAAACAAAGAAAATAAGCATAAAGCTGATACAATCAACCGACTGAAAATAAAAACAACTAATTGAAACTGACAAAACTCAAACTGAAAAATCACAAACACATGGATGCAATGCATGATTCTAAAAGCCAACACACTCAGTCATCCTGAGGATCATTTCTAATCTAGAATGAGGTCAACAGGTCATGGATATCATGGATTTGGCCATCCAATGCATTAAATCTCTCATTGCAATAGTTGTGATGTGCATGTTGGGACACATTGAGTTCATGCAGTTGATTCAACACCATCCTTTCAAAATGTGAGTACACAAGGCCTCTATCCTTTGGAAGGTTGTAGGGAATTAGGTCCATGGGTCCAATAGTTGGTTCTTCCTCTTTAGTTGCACCACTTGGGCTAGCTTTATGGTCATGTGCACCACCAACTACAACACTAGCAGCTTTCCATGCATTTCCCACTTAAAGAAAACCCATTTTGTGTAGATTTTGATTGGAGGTATGGTTCAACAGTCCAATTGACTTTTCCAGCTCATCTTCTACATCACTTCCAAAGTATTCAATGAATTTTGACACCAAAATCACATATGGCAGCCTAAAATCCGTGAGCCTTGTAACATCCCTAAGGAATATTACTTTTAAATAAATATTGTGGAATAAATAAAATAAATAATAAAAATAATAATAATAATTGTCAAACCTCATTTATAACCGTACTTTCCCAAAAACGCGGGAAAATTAAAACCATGGAATCGTATACTTTACAATTATTCGCGATTAACATTTATTACAAACCATAAAATAACTAAAATAGCAACTGTTTGAAAACATGAAAATATCAAAATATTAAAAGTCTTCAAAGTCCCCATATAATCCTGCTCTCTGAACTCAAGCATCTCTTGGCTCACCTGTCAAATCATCTGCTCCCGGATAACAAGTTATCCGATCATTGCCACTTACAAACAGATAGGGTAAGCAATGCATATATATATATATATATATATATATATATATATATATATCCAATAAATATGACACCCATCCCAAAAAAAAATAAATCTTACATAATTGTTTTATTCTTTCAAATTACCCATCCTTGAATCTAGGTCTTGGGACTTTACTGTGCTCCCACAAAACTATCCCTTTCGTGGTCCAACTCTACGAGCCTATCCCGCTCATAGTTCTGCCCCATAGATTCCTCGTTTGTAGCAAAACATCCAAGCCTTCCTCGCTTGGACCTGGCACGCACTCAATCACCATACTATGGACTCCTCGCCCAATAGCAGCCAACGGTAACATAACTATTCCTTGCCCATCGTGCGTCTGACGCATGTAATCACCATACTAAGGACTCCTTGCCTATTAGCAGCCGACGGGAACTAACCAGTTCCATGCCCATCATGCGTCCCACCACCAAGCACATCACATACCCCTATTGGACTTAGTCCTTCAAGCCCTAGCACAAGGTATGTGAACTTAGTCCTTCAAGTCTAGTGATCACAACAACAACCAGATTTCCAAGTAGCTAATTCGCCTAGCGCAGCTTACACGCCGCTCGACGAAACTGATTCCAGACCGCCTGGCGGGTATCCCCCACCGCCAAGCGCCAAGCACCAAACACCAAACAGTAGCTACGCTGCTCCGTCACCGCCTGGCGAAACACTCCCTGCCGCCAAGCGCCATGCACATCCAATGGCTACTGCCACTATGTTGGGTGTCTATTGCCTGGCGGCTTGCCCCGTGCCGCCAGACACCATACCAGCAGTGCAATACTACTAGTTTTTGGCA
Source organism: Vigna unguiculata (assembly GCF_037176805.1). Classification (NCBI taxonomy): domain Eukaryota; kingdom Viridiplantae; phylum Streptophyta; class Magnoliopsida; order Fabales; family Fabaceae; genus Vigna; species Vigna unguiculata. The sequence goes on from NC_140801.1 coordinate 9,744,843, forward strand.
CATCAAACAGGTCCTAATGGACCACAAACATACAGTACGATAATTGTAACACATTTACAATCATCTAGTCATAAAAGTATGATTGGGCCTCAATGCATACATTTGGTCATGCCAATGAATCAATATTACACATACACTTTTAAAACACCCCAAATAAGGAGGCATAGGATCTAGACCGCTTCAGGGACAAACCTCTCATTCATCCAAACATATTCATATCACAAAATTACACTTTCACATACTTTGCACTTAGCATATTTCTCAGTTAATGGCACATTGTTCCCTTAAACCACCATGATACATTCCACTTTACACTCATCCCATTACCAATTAACCAACCCATACTATTTAATCATCCATACATGATGTCTCATTCCATCTTCCAATTAAATACATTCACTTATCATGTTCAACATACCAATTTATATAGTTTAAAATATGTATCCCAACTATCTCATACTCATACTAAAATCCTTTACTATCCAATGCGTTAGGTTTCCTTCACTCCACTGCCTCAATCCTTTCCAGCATACAAACCAAGTTATCCCACATAACACCCAATGCACGCAATTTTAACAGCACTCACAAAGAGCACCAGGACTGTAGTGTCGCCTGGCGGCAGCCAAGGCGCCGTCAGGCGGTGCTTGAACAATTGGGTTATGTCCAGATTTATTTCAATTTAGACACAATTCTCAAACACCCCCAATCATAGTACCCAAATTCATGCTGACATAGTTTTGCATGCTCGCATATGACAGAATTCATACTGTATTTATATTAGCCTCGATCCATATAACCGTACACTAATCACAAACATAATTCAACCTAATTATTTCCAATTTCCCCAACGTGAAACTTAATCCCGATTTCATACAAGAATCCATGAAATTCCACTAATTAAATAATTACAGATAATCACACAATATACTAATCATACACACATCATAGAAATCAACTCCAAACATCCCAACATCACTGAAACACCAAAAACCCGAGAGAACTGGGCAAGCCAATTCGTATCGCTTGGCGAACAGCACCTAGCCGCCAAACGATGCATAGAAGAAAATCCAGAAATGGGTTCTGGAGGCATGAATTCAACGTAACTCCAAAATACACAACCCATTCATCCAGAATAGCACAAAATCATATAAATGGCATACAACACACAAAACTAAACTCCCCTAACCTATTTTCCTTTGCTTAAAGCCTTAATTATCCCTTGGTTCTCCCTTGCTTCACCAATAGCCTTCCTTGGCTTCTCTCAATTCAGCCTCAAAGGTCCATTCACACTCTCAATTCCCACTGGTTTTCGCACTTCTCTGCCTATCCAACAATAACAACTGCAAAAACCTTTCTTTCCCCCCTCAAATTGCTTTTTAATGGTCTTTTAATGGTGGGTTAAAGTCCTAAAACGAAAATGTATTATTGATGGTGTTAATTATCATTCAAGCACACTTAATAGATTGTTTTCCAGCCACCCTTTGCTGCTAGGTCTGCTAGGGTTTCCTTTAACCCCTTAACTTCAAGCCAAAACTAAAAATAGCAAAAATAAAGTTTAATTTAGGTTCTCCAAAGCTTGAACCCACAACCATGCCAATGCCAATTCAATGCACAACCACTCCACCAAATTCATATCTCATGCTAACTAATATGATTCAATTATTATAATATCTCACAACATGGTCTATATTTATATATAAAAAATAATACTAATTAAAAAACACATAATTGGCATACATAAGACTTGAACTTAAGTCCTCTCACATAATCAAAGTACTCTCAATTACTTAAGCTAGTACTTCTCCACGACATAATATTCTGTATTTAATGCCTTAATGGCTTCTACTACCAACATAGGTCTTACAAGCCTCTTGGCCTTGAGCATGTGATCACGAAACACATAGATCCAATCCAATTCAATGTTGTGTTGGATGTAGTACATGAGTATCAAATCTCCTCATTCAATGTTGAATGGTTGCTACTACGTGGAACAAGGATTCTTGTGACAATCATAGCAAGCAACCTTTGATCCACCTTGAGACCACCAACATGAAAGTGCTTGATCTCACCAGCTGGATTCCTCAAGAATTGGCCATAGTATTGGACCTTGTTGAATTCTGGAACAACCCCAGTTTCACCTTTCCTCACTTGCACACCCCTTGATTTGAGTCCAGCCAGGGGCGGAACAAGGTTAAGACAAAGGAGCCACGACTCCCCAAACCATTTTTTTTCCTTTTTTCTATTTATTTAAAAAATAATATTTATATATTATTACTTTATTTATATTAATTGATTTTTATTTTATTTTATTTTTTATATATTTTAAATATATATATATATATATATATATATATATATATATATATATTATTATTACTTTATTTATATATTATTACCTTATTTATATTAATTTAGTTTGAATTATTTTTTTTTTAAATTTAAAAATCATGTTTTTTTTTCTATTATAATTTCTTATATTTTTTTATTTAGTTTTTCTCTTCTGTGCTTCCATCTTTTTCTCTCATTTTATTTCCATGTCAATTTTCATCATTATTTCCTTATTATTTTCAAAATCAAATTGCACTACGACAAAATTGAAGAGTTAATAAACATTTTGGACTGAACAATTTCTTCTTTTGAGTAAGTTCATTTTTTCCCTTCTTTTTTTAAAGCAAATTTTTTTCCTCTTGTATGTGGCTTTTCTATGCTCTAGGCATATCTCTATCCATTAGAGATCATAAAATCATGCTTTAATTGTTGATCAAACTCTTTTTGGTGTAGATAGAACTATTTTAGGCTTTGAAGTTGTGTAAGTGAAGAGCAAGATTAGGAATCTACTCTAAGGTAAGGGAAGCTAATCATTTATAAATTATTAGTTTTCTTAAAATATTGAGTCTTGCTTTTAAGATTTAATTTGGGCTATTCATAATTTTATTTTTTTGTAAAAGAATTGAAAAATTTATATTAGAAAAATTATGATAAAGAGTAAAAGAATTGATTCTCTTTTCAAGAGGAAGACTTGTGATAAAGATGAAAAAAATGCATCTACGTCATCTAAAATTGAGAAACTTCATGATAATCCAAATATTGAAGAAAACGAAAAACAACTCTCTAAGGTTCCTAAAGTTACCTATAATGAATTTGAAAATACTTTAAAACATGATCCGAGGAAGCTTCTTCAAATCTAGAAATACCCACCAAATCAAATTGATGAGGTACGAAGGACTTATCTAAAATGGGGTCCATATCAAATGCATCTAGAAAATTATCCGTTGTCTGGTAAAGATGATCATCCAAGAAGATTTCAGTACACATGGTTTAGCTTATTTTCGCCATTAAAAGATGCTACGTATTGATTACCGTGCTATCTTTTTAGTAAAAAACCAAGCGAAGGACTTGACTCAGATGTTTTCATTCTTACATGTGATTGAGTTTATTTTCATTGAATTCTAATTTGCAATAAGTTGATTGTCATTAACATGTTTTAACTTTTTGAATATTTTTTTATAGGTTTTAAAAGTTGGAGGACCATTTTGACTAAAAGTAACTTTTGTTTTTTTTATTATATATTATTGTTGATGATAAACTTTATGTTACTCTTTCATATATATATTACTGTTATATTGTTTGGATTATATTGTCATGAGTGCTTATTTTGAATAAAAAATGATGTAAGAAATTAATTTTTTTAATTAAAAATAATAATTTATATATAACAAATATAATTTGCCCCCCCCCCTAAAATTTTTGGTCAAGTTCCGCCACTGAGTCCAGCCACATCTTTCTAAGATTTCTTGTTGATCTCCATGCAGACTCCTTTGATACTTGACAATAGCACATCATTTTTAAACTCCAAGTTGGTGAAAAACACCTTCACCAAGTTTGGATAGATTTTCCCTGAAAGTTCAAGGAAGGACTTCAACCTTTGATGCTTGAGTTATTGAAATAAGCTCTTAAAGCCTTCAGCCCTTAGCCATGAAAACCTCAACACCTTAGGAATGTTGATTTGCTTCCTGTTCATCTCAATCAGGAACACTTGAATGTTCTCCTTATGATCCTCGAACCATGCTTCAATTCTCCCATGATTTTCTTGATTTGGAGACCTTGGGGTAGGAGGAGTGGAATGCTCAACATCAGATTGGGTGGCTCTTTTTTGACGACGATGCATGATGAATGTGGGTATGACTGTTTTTAAGAAATGTATGATGCAAATGCAACAAATCAAGTGCAACATTTATAATTGAATAGGCTGATTTTCAGAAACAGTCGACTAAATGGTGCATATTTTCCTAATTAATTCGTTTTAGGTTATCCAAACCAGATTAATCTAATTCAATACAGTATCTCACACATTCATGATGTTTCCAATAAGTTTTTATGAGTAAATCAATTAGTTTAGATCATGTGAGCTGCATGCACATTGGAATTGTACACCACATTCTTTTTGGTCAAACAAATCAGTAAAAGCAACACATGGCTGATGAAATAACTGTTAGGAGCAGATAGTATCTGACAAAAAGATGCTTTCTTTGACTGGGTTAGCTTTGCAATTCAATTCGTTAGTAAATGTACAGTTTAAGTAAAATCAACCCGTTGAAAAGTAGAACCAGTCGATTAAAATAGCATTAGAGTATCAAAGATTAAAACTAGAATATGGTTAAGTGAAATCAATTGACTAATTTTGAAAATGAATTGATTGAAAATCGTAAAATTGAACTTCATTTTTCCAGATTCAGTTTTAATGAAATCAACATAGTGCATTATGAAATCAGCAAATTAAAAACCATAGTAGATCAAATTTTCATCATTCAATGGTAGTTTAAGTGAAATAAACACGTTGAAAAGTAGAATCAACAGGTTAACAGATCATGATTTTTGCAAAAAGAGACAGATTTAAGGAAAATCAACACGTTGAAATTAAAAATCAAGAGGTTAAATATGACAATTTTCAATTTTCACATACAATAATTGATTTTTATGAAACCAATGCATGAATGTATAAGATTAATATGCTAAAAACACATCAAACCACATTCTTCATGTCTAATATGCCTAGTTCAGTTCTTAGCTTGTTAAACCTATCACTACAAGAAAATCGTTGATTATTTACGAAAAATTATCTACAAAATTTCTTTCCTGGATAATTTTGTTTTATCTACGAAAATATTTTGTAGATAACATCTATATTGGTAGGTAACACAAAAAAATAATTATTTATAAAAATTTCGTACATAAAGATAAATAACTTTAACAAAAAATTTTCATACAAAAATTCAACTACGAAAGAAATCATAGAAAATAAATATTATAAAAAATAAAATAAAAAATATTATCTACGAAAATAAATTTCGTATGTAACAATTATATATATATTTTAATTAAAAATAATATGTTATCTACGTTCAAAAATTTCATAGATAACATTTTTCACCTACTAGTCTTAGGTTTTATTTGAACTCTGCTTACACATCTTCACGACGTTCTCTTATCTCCCTTTTGACCTTCTCTGTAACCTTCATCACCTTCTCTAATCACCTTTGACACCTTCTCTAATGGCAATCGTGAATCCAGTCGTCAGCAAACCTATCGTCGTGCAGCCCTCATGCCAACACATTGTGGAACCCTAGCATCGTCAAACACTTGTTCGATAGAAGAATTTTCGCTGAATCCCTCATCCCCAAGGTATTATCTATAAACCCTAACTCCAATTTCACACAAAATCTTTTTCTTCCCTTCGTTCTCAATCGAACTATACTTTTTTGCGAACCAGAGCTCGTTGTCGTGCTCAACAGCACTCGCTTGTCGTTCTCCTCTGTTGACTCGTTCTCCTGCGTCGCACTCCTTCGCTGACTCGTGCTCCTCCGTCATGCTCTTCCGCTGACTCGATACTTCGTTGTGTCGTTTTCCTCCGTCTTTGTATGGAAGAGTATCTGTTGCACTGGTGAAGGGATTCTGAATTGTGTTCAAACCTGTTTAGACATTTTTTTCTATTAGAGAAGTTATTGTTGAGTTTTGTGTGTGCTTTGTTTTAGAAGAAGAAAATCACTTCTACATGAACATTCGTCAGTTTAACAATCATCTTTTTTACATTGGGATGACACAAGCTTATATATTCAATCGTCGATATACTAGTTGGAATACAAGTGCTCTACAGGTTTTGGAAAAACGTTTTCCCAAGATATTCATCTTCTTAATGCTTTTGTTCAAACATTTGAAACTATGAATCAATCTCGCCTTGTTGCTAATGGGACAACTTCTGCAAGAGGTATGGAGAGAGGTGTTGGGATAGGTGATGTTCTGCAGAGAGGACAAGTTGGATGCAGCCTCAACCATGGGTCTATGCAGTTGAGGTGAAACACATGTTCACAATCTGGCAAAACCCTTAACACATCAGAACTTTTGTAATCTCCCAAACATATGGAACAACTTGTTGGTGTGGAATCAGATTTTCTTAGCTTGGCTTCAGAGTACAGCATCTTGGGGTAGTTCATGATTGTGGCTTCATCCAACCCAACATCAACTATTGTGTGGTGTGGCTCAAGGAATTGTGGGCCAGTATTAGAAGAAGTTCTTCTCCTTGAAGCAGTTGGGACATGTGACCTGGTGTAGAAGTAGGAGGTGAGTGTGATGGTTGTGATCAGCAGAAGAATCCCAATTGAAATTCCTATGCCCATGCCAAACCCACTTATGTTGCTGGATCCAAGGTACCCAGATGAATCACTTGTGTTGTTCATCTTCTTGATGCAGAAAGTGTTTGATAGAAGATGGTTTTGGTTGGATTCAAGTGTTTATGTTAGCCATGGTGATGGATGAGATCAACTTGCAATGAGAGGTTAATGATTTGGCTGCTGCAAGATTTCATGATACAAATTGAACGGAAAATGAATGTGTGTGAGAGACAGAGAAAGAGAAGGGAAGAAGAAGGGTAAGAAAATTAAGGGTTGCGTTTGAATGAAGGAAAGACATGTATTTAGGGTTGAGTAAAGAAAACCAATAATGAGGCATTGCATGTGAATACATTCCACTTTCTCAACGTTAGATTATGTTTACATGTTCACTAGTTTGTGCAGGTCAATGATATCCTTGATGTCAATATTTCCATGTATCTACGATTCATTTGTGTTCACAAACAAACATCATTATATACAAGTACTCATGTTTCTCTCCAGATGTTGGGATTTTTCCAACATTTCAAGTTTGCTATTCATTTTCAATCCCTGCAATTTTCGCTGGTATGTTTTCCAACTTTTGTTTCTAACATACTTTAATCTCTGTGTCAGGTGTGATCCCCCCACCTTTTCTACCTTATTATGTTATTATCTGTTATGGCTTCTACTTTTCTTATTGTAGGACTTAATTGTGATGGCAAGCATGCAGTTGGCTATAGAGGGTGTTGTAAATGCAATTTTTCATGGATCCAATGACTTCACCAAGACAAATGTTAAGGTCCAGTTTGCATTATGTAGAACGTTTGGAGGTTACTTTGGTTAATCTTCCAAATTAAACATTTAGAATTTCTTGCTTAGACATTTGTTATAGTTATGGTTACTGTGTCTTGTAGGTATACTTCAATGATTAATTTCCATAAAGTGGACAAAACTTGCACTTGTTGAAGTACTTGTTCACTATTTGGATGCTATGGGCCCCTTTCTAGAATATTTCCTTGATGCAATTGGCAGTGTTATTAGTAAATTATTTGAACTTCTAACATCTCTGCCAACTATAATCAAGGTCCTGCAACAATCTGTTTTTTATTATTAATTTCAACCATTGAGAAATTGTGTGGCAAGTTTGGATGTTTTGTAAACAACACTATTTTACACTGTTATTAAACTATCTTATGGGCATCATACTAACTCAATATCTATTTGTTATGTGATTTGTATGGTGCAGCTTGGAGGGCCATTTTGGAAAGTGAAGGTTGGAAAAAGGATTCTAGAACAAGAAATTTCACTGCAACCAACACTGGTATTAACATGGTTCATGCTCAATGACTCTCTACTAAAGACATGGTTACCTTATATGGTATTTTTTCTTGCTCTAGTATGTTAGATTCTCCACATGCTTTAAACGTCAAAGTCTTTTTTCATATAATTTAAAAGATGTCATGTAAATAATGATGTAATTAAGCATTAAGAAAGAGACATGTAACCTACTGATAATCATTCGTGATCTTTCAATGACCCAAAACTTTATACTAATCATATTTAAAATATATTTTTGCATGTATTTTAATATAGAAAAAAAAAACACTGCAGCTGCTACAATATTATATTAGATAGTAGGATTGTATATACTTTTAAACTCATATCTAAAAGGTTTATTGTTAACAAGTTTAAAGTTTAATAAGCTTTACCTAAGGAGATGTTATAATATATTAAAATTCCAAACAATATTGTGTTTGTATCTTAATAGTAATCTGGAATATGTTGGATTATCTTTTAGGATTAATTTCGATATTTTCTAATATTTCAAGATTTACTTCTTTTATTAGTATAAATAAAGGTTATATGCTAATGTTATTTAGTTTCTTTAGAGTGTGGATCATGTGGAACAAGACAAATTGTTATTGTTATTAATCATACATTTTCTTGACTTATATTTTAAATTTTAACTTTTTATTTTAATCAATACTACATAGAAGGTCTTTCGGTCTTAAAAAAAATGTTGTCTTGAAGTTAATTTCAACAAAATTTTCTTTTTAGGATCGCAGAAGGCATCCTGTTTATTATGGTGAATAAAGCTTGTTTTGTTATATTTATGTATTTGAATTCAACCTTTGCAGATCGTCAGGTGGCAGCTTTTTTGATGGAAAGCAAGAAGATAATATTATTAGTTTGCTTAGTTTTTGTAAATAGTACTTTTACTTTGATACAAACTTGGATATTATTATTGTCCTTGTAATTTTTAAATATTCTTATACTATCTCTTAATAAATTTCATTTTTATCATTGTCATAGCTTTAGTATATTTTACCGTGAATACACTTGGAATTATAGATGTATAAACAAATGCTCTACCACTAAGCTAAAGAGTATGAATTGTTAATAAATGCACTAGTTTCTATATATAGTCTATAATATATATTTTTTTATATATATTTAAGTTACCTACAAAAAAATTCGTATGTAAGTTATCTACCAAAACTTTCGTAGGTAACTTATCTACGAAGATTTTCGTAGGTAACTTATTTACGAAGATTTTCGTAGATAATTTACATACAAAAATTTTCATAGGTAACTAAAGTTCTTTCTTACGATACCTTCGTAGATAATTTTCGTAGATAAAGTTACCTACGAATGCACATTTTGTAGATAAAGTTACCTACCAACTGAATACCTACGAAATCTGTTTCGTAGATAATTCATAGATAACATCAAGTTATCTACGAAAATTGTCCATTATCTACGAATTCTGAGCGTAGATAATAAGCATATTTCTTGTAGTGTATCTCTAGCCAATGGTTTGCTAAACAAATAAGCCAATTGGTTTTCAGTTTTAACAAATTAAATTTCACAATCTCCCTTTTGAACATGATCATGAATGAAATGATGCCTAATCTCTATATATTTGGTTTTAGAATGTTGTACTGGATTCTTGGTTAAGTTGATGGCACTAGTATTATAACAATACAAAGGTACCTTACTTAGCTTTACACCATAGTCCAAAACTTAATGCTTCAACCATATGATTTGTGCACAACCATGTCCAGTAGCAATATACTCAGCTTCAGCAGTAGAGATTGTCACACATGCTTGCTTTTTGCTATTCCATGAGATTAGACTTGAGCCAAGTAAATGGCAAGTGCCACTTGTGCTTTTCCTATCCAATTTGCACCCTCTATAATCCAAATCTGAAAAGCCACTAAGAGTTATGTTAGAATCACATGGATACCATAAACCAACATTGGTTGTTCCCTTAAGGTACTTTATAATCCTTTTTGCAGCTTCAAAGTGTGATTCCTTTGGATTTGCTTGGAACCTAACACATAAGCATACTCCAAACTGGATATCTGGCCTACTTGTTGTAAGATAGAGCAAAGAAACAATCAACCATCTATATTTGGTTGAATCCACTGGTTGGCTAGCCCCTCTGCATCCATAAGGTAGTTTGTAGCAATTGGAGTGGCAACTTCCTTGCAATCCTCCATTTTGAACTTTTTCAACAGGTCAAAACAATATTTTGATTGATTTAAAAATGTTCTATGCTTGAGTTGCTTGACTTGCAGCCCTAGAAAGTAGGTAAGCTCACCCATCATGGACATCTCAAATTCTCCCTACATAGCTGCAACAAACTCTTCACACAATGTGTTGTTATTTGAACCAAAGATGATATCATCAACATACACTTGAACAAGTATAACATCACTTTCATGTTTTCTACTGAAGAGTGTTTTATCCACTGCACCTCTAGCATAACATTTTGATAAGAGAAAATTGCTTAGCCTTTCATACCACTATCGCGGTGGTTGTTTCAAACCATATAAGGCCTTTTTCAATTTGAAAACATGGTTAGGATAGAGATGATCCTTAAATTCAGGAGGTTATGATACATACACTTCTTCATTTAGGAAACCATTCAAGAATTAACTTTTCACATCCATTTGATGTAATTTAAAGTTACACAAGCAAGCATATGCTAAGAGTAATCTCACACCTTCTAGCTTAGCTACAGGTGCATAAGTTTCATCAAAGTCAATGTCTTCTTCTTGATTATAACCTTTAGCAACTAGTCTTGCTTTGTTCCTTACAATATTGCCATCTTCATCCATTTTGTTTCTAAAACCCATTTAGTTTCAATTATATTCATATCATCAATTTTACGCACTCGAAATCACACATCATTTCTTGTGAATTGATTGAGTTTATCTTGTATAGCAACAATTCAATTACTATCATTTAAAGCATCATTCACATTTTTAGGTTCAATTTGATATACAAAAGCAACATGTTCACAAAATACAATTCTACATCTAGTAGATACTCCCTGTTTGATATCACCTATGATGTTGTCCTTTGATAAACCTCTAGTTTGAATTCAATCCTTAGGCAAGTTGTTGTTTGCAACTTTTTCAATCGGCTATTTTTCCTTTTCAACCGATTCATTTCCTACAGTAGAGAGCTTTTCTACAGCAAAAATCTTCTCCTGTAGTAGATCTTCTTCATCTGCATTCTTTGGCACTTGATCTTGCAACTTTAGGTTAGTTTCATCAATACAACATGCATAGACTCTTCAATAGTCATCAATATCTTATTATAGACTCTATATGCATGACTTTGTATAGCATAGCCTAGAAAAACACCTTCATTCGCTTTTGCATCAAATTTGCCAAGACTTTCTTTGACATTATTTAAGATGAAACAATTACATCCAAATACTTTTAGGTGACTTAAAACAAGCCTCCTCCCTTTGAAAATATCATAGGGTGTTTTCTTCAAAATTGGCCTAATCAACACTTTATTTAAAATATAGCAACCAGAGTTGACTGCATCAGCAAAAAAATACTTAGGTAGTGAGTTTTCATTTAACGTAGTTCTAGTTTGTTCCTCAAGTGACCTGTTTTTCCTTTCAACAACATTATTTTGTTGTGGGGTTCTTTGTGCCAAAAATTATGCTTAATGTCATGTTTTTCACAAGTGTTCAAACCTTTCATTTTGAAATTCCCCACCATGGTCACTTTGAATAGACACTATCTTGGAATTCTGTACATTCTTTCGTGGCATCATCATACATGCATTTTGATTATTTATTCATGCATAACATGTATTTTGTCATGCCATGCCATAACATTTCTTGTGATTCTAGGTCAGAAATTTTAAGGCTGTGATTGAGTTTGTGAAAAAAAAAAGGAAACAAAAGAAATTAACATGGGATTTCAAGTCGGAGGGAATTTAGGGTCGGATGCCTTGAAGAAGAAGTTACCTATCAAGGTTATAGATAGCAATCTGAATGGTCTAAGGGAAATAGTGCAACAAATGAAGACTATACAGAAGAATGCTTTGAAGAAGCGTATGGGAACTTATTGAGGTTGTTGAATGTGGAAGTCCAAGTGTCGGCAATCACCGCTTTGGCCCAATATTATGATCCGCCGCTCAGATGTTTCACCTTCCAGGATTTTTAGTTGGCACCAGTAATAGAAGAGTTCGAGCAGATTTTGGGTTTGTCGGTGGAAGATAAAGTCCCTTACAGATATTCCGGGCAACGCACATCTATCTCTACGTTGGCAGGAATCTTGAAGGTACACCCTATTGAGCTAGAGAGTAAGATGGCCTTCAAGGGCAACTCGAAGGGGATCCCCCTAGGGTATTTAGAAGGGCACTTGCGTCGTTTGGCTGAGAAAGAGATAGGGGAGACATTCATGGATGTGTTGGCTCTCACACTAGAATTTTGTTGATCAAGCGGCCATCAATGTGTTTGTCACTTACAAGATTCATTCAGAAAGCCTAGTCACTGCAGTTCTAGATGATGTGTACGAGGGTTTGAATTTGTGCTACGCACTCAAGAGGAAGAAGATGTTATGTTATGTACCTATATTGTATGTATGCTTTATATCCCGAGTCCGCTTGGGTACGGTAAATGCTGAATGTCAAATTGGGGAATTGCCACATGGCGGCGTTGAAATTCGAGGGGCGAAAGAATGGGCCCAATTCTGTGCAGGTTTGAATGGGGGGAAGATTAGATGGTGTGTCCCTGGACTGCCCAAGTCGCATGTCATTTCTTGTAGGGATTTTCCTAACGTCCCTCTGATAGGCACTAGAAGTTGTGTGAATTATAACCCTGTTCTGGCTCAACGACAGTTTGGGTGTCCAATTAAGAGCTCTCCAACTCCAGAATCTCTGGTTGCCATATGGACTTATTATGAAGAAGGAATTTCTCAAGATCTAATTCGACGAGTTAGGAGTGCTTGGGGTGAGGTTCTGCACGCAGAAAAAGACCCAAGGCCATGGGTAATAGACAGGAAGATATCTTACCGACGATGGATTCTGGAAAGGGTTAATGTGATCAAGTTACCCTTCAAATCGGATTCTCCTGCTCCGGAGCGATTGAAACCTGCTGAGTCTGAGGAGGTGAAAGGGCTAAAAGAAGAGATGGAGAAGATGAAACTAAAAAATGCCAAATTAATTAACGAGCTTCAAAGTCTCTGACATGAGTATGTGGATCTGAGGCGTGATAATGAGGAAATGGCAAAGGTGTATGAAGGGATTCTTAGGCAACAAAGAGAAGAACGAGATCATGCTTTCAGAGTGAAACAGGATTTGGCCGCAACAAACACCGCATTAAAATTAAGGGACCGAGAGAGAGATGCAGCAGTAGCATCTAAGCGCCAAAGGGATCAGTTGTGTGAGGAATTTAAGAGAGAGAAAACCGAAGCACTGAGACGGTTGCACAATTCCCAAATGTGAATCAGTGAGGTTGAACAACAAATGAGAGAGGTGGTGTCGACCTGTGAGGTGAAGATGGACGAGGAACGTTGGCATAGAGCTGAATTGGAAAAGGAACATCGAAAGGTGATTAGCCAGATGAATGAGTACACAACTGAGCAGGAAATGAGTATAGAACATTATAAGAGATGTTTCTCATAGCTGCCTGCCTTGGCGAATGGAGCAATTGAAGAAATCCCACGATTATTTGCTAAAGGAGAGACTGCACTACCAATCTTCAATCTGCCAAGGGAGATTGAAGCCTTCTTTAATCATTGCAAGAAGTTGATGAGGGAGATGAAGAGCATGATAGTCAGGGTTAGGGAATAGGTTTTCTTTCTTTTCTCGTTTAATGAGTGTAGAAGACTTGTTAATGGTTGGGTTGTATCAGTTTCATGTTAATTTCTACGATATATTTATCTTAAGGTTCTCACAGCTTTAAAATTTCCAACTAGAATAAATGTTTTGCATTCATTTTCTTTCTTTTCATTTTTCATAATTCATTCCATTTAACGAAATAATAAAGCAAAATCAAATACGACGACAAAATTTCCACAACACCCTTATCGCACATGAGCTAACCACAGAAGCATGGAAGATTGGGAAGAGGCCCATGAAGCTATGAAGGCTAACATTAACGAGCTGAAGGATCAAGTGGGCCAGATCCTGGAGGCTTTGAAGTTACTGAAGGCTTCAGGAGAGGCCTCATCCGCCAGGGTCGAGGAGAATGCTCATTCTTATGGTATGCCTCTAGGCGCGTCAGTTTCGTTCCCAATGTATGGTCTGCCTCTGGGATACACTCCTCCAGTTGGAGAATATTCAGATGCAGAACAAACTTATTTTTCTTTTCCTGCAGCTAACAACACACTATCGAACGGTACTCAAGGGCCGATGTTAGCTTCGACACCCGTGACAAGAGCGGAGATGAATGAGACAGTCACATTCACAGGACCGAGGATGACTGTGGCGCCCCAGCCTCCGAAAACATTCATTGATGCAGATGCTACAACTAAAGATGTACCACATGCTACAGTCCAAGCAATATCCATTGTTGTTGATGGGGCTAAAAGTAAACTTGAATCTTGAGGAAAGGATTTGTGCCATTGAGGGTGGTGGAAGCTATGGGTTCGGTGATGTGGCGAGATTAAGCCTGGTTCCTGGTGTGATGATACCACACAAGTTTAAGGTCCCAGAATTTAAAAAGTATCACGGCACCACATGCCCTAAAAGCCATCTGACAATGTACGGTAGAAAGATGGCTGCTTATGCCTATGATGAAAAGTTGCTTATACATTGTTTCCAAGATAATCTGGCTGGGGTAGCATTGAATTGGTATACACACTTGGAGCCATCTCGAATTCATTCCTGGATGGATTTGGCCGATGCCTTTGTGAAACAGTATATATACAACACAGATAGTGCGCCAGATAGATTGCAATTGCAAAACATGGCCAAGAAGGATACTGAGTCCTTCAAGGAATATGCACAACGGTGGAGAGAGTTGGCTGCTCAGGTTGAGCCACCTCTACTTGATAAGGAGATGGTGGCGACGTTTGTAAACACGTTGCAATCATCATTTTATGAGCATGTGTTGGGGAATGTGTCTTCTAATTTCGCTGATATCATTATCATAGGGGAAAGAATAGAAATCGGGTTAAAAAGTGGAAAGATTGCATATGGCCCATTCGCGGCTGCAACCCCTAAGAAACCCAATTTTATTCCAGGAAAGAAGAAAGAAGCGAAAGTACAGGCGACCTCAGTGATGCTTGTGTGGGAAAGTCGGGCTCCTACACATAATTATCGACCACACTTGAACCAACCTCCTTATGTGGCCAATGCAGTGTTTATTCATCAAACACGACCTCAACAGCAAGGGTTTTATCAACCGTCGAATCTTTATCAACCACAACATGCTCCAAATAATGCTTGGAAAACCGAACCTAACTCGAATTTCAACAGAAACGTGGGACAAAACGCTAATCTGAGGAGGAATCAAGAGAGGAACTTCGTTCATTTCACTCCTATTCCTATGTCATATACGAAATTGTTGCCTCATCTCCTCCAAAAGCGTTTGGTGGCCATTTGCCCGATGAAGCCTGTGCAACCTCCATTCCCCAAGAATTATGATCAAAATGCCAAATGTGATTATCACGGAGGGGGAGTTGGTCACTCTACTGAGAATTGTGTGTCCCTTAAACACAAGGTGAAAGCTTTAATCAACTCAGGATGGATAAAGTTCGACGAAGACAAACCCAGTGTTGAGGCTAATCCCCTTCCTAGTCTTGGGAACCCTTTGAAAAATGCCATTGAGGTTAAGAAACACCGCCTTGTGAGGGATGTGAGTGAAATTCGAAGCTCCAAACAGTTTGTTTTTGAGACACTATTGAAATTGGGTTTGTTAAAAAGGGGAATATAACATGAGTGAAAAGTGTGGATTCCATCCGAGTGCTAAACATTCTATCGATGAATGCACCGAGTTCGAGGATGTTCTACAAAATCTTATAGACATAAACTTTGTGCAAGTATGTCATGGGGACATGGAAGAAGAAGTATTTGCACAAGATGGTGCGGAACCCGGTGTGACTTTGCCAGAGCCATTGGTGATTCATTTCACTAGATCCACTGCTACCTCGACAATTCAAGAAAGACAATCTATTATTATCCAAGCACCCTCCCTATTTCCCTATAAAAGTGAGAAAGCTGACTCATGGAAATATGGTGCATACGTGTTGGGTGAGGAACAGCGGGTAGGTGGTCAACCTATCAGTAGTGAGTTAGTGGCGAAAAATATATCAGGCATCGGTAGAATTCAGAGGAGTGGTCGAATCTTTACGCCTCCAAACTTGGTGAAAGATGGAGTTAGCAATAGTGAATCAGTGAATACCAAAAAGGCTAAGGAACTCTTGAAAGGGAAGACCATCCAAACCGACGAGGGTCCAAGAAAAGACGATGGGAAAGAAATATCTGATGAGGAGGCTTGCGAGTTCTTGAAGTTCATACAACAAAGCTAGTATAAAGTGGTCGAACAGTTGAATCGCCTGCCTGCTCGAATCTCACTTTTAGAACTACTCATGCATTCAACCTCTCAAAGAAAGTTGTTAATGAAGATACTCAATGGAGCGCATGTGGAGAAAAATATTTCTCTGGACAGTTTTGAGGGAATTGTTAGCAATATCACTGCTAACAATTACCTCACTTTTACCGATGAGGAGATACCTACTGAAGGGAGGGGACACAATAAGGCCCTCCATGTCTCTATAAAATGCTTGGATCATGTCATAGCACGTGTATTAATCGACAATGGATCTTCCTTGAATGTAATGCTGAAAACAACATTGGGAAAGCTACCATGTGAAGGTATTCACATGAAACCAAGCGCAATGATAGTGAGAGCTTTTGATGGGAATAAAAGAGAAGTAATGGGAGAGGTAGAATTACCAATCCAAATAGGGCCATGTGTCTTTCAAATAACTTTCCAAGTGATGGACATCCTTCCAGCATACAACTGCTTGTTGGGTCGTCCTTGGATTCACTCAGCGGGCGTGGTACCTTCAACCTTGCACCAAAAGTTAAAATATGTCATGGGTGACAAATTAGTGATTGTTTCAGGGGAGGAAGATATTTTAGTGAGTGGGCCTTCATCTTCTCGCTATATTGAAGCAGCAAAGGAAGCCCTCGAGACAGCCTTCCAATCTTTGGAAATTGTGGGTAATGCCTATGTGGAGCCCTTTCCAATGAACCCACACTTGTCGTGTACTTCCCTTATGACGGCCAAGGTCATGTTGAAATAGGGATATGATTACGAAAAGGGGCTAGGCAAGTACGAGCAAGGATTGACATATCCTTTAGAAGTCACCGAGAAAAAGAATAAATACGACCTTGGATACAAGCCTACTAGAGAGGATAAGAGGAGTCTGGCAGAAGGAAGGAGAGAGCGCGGTGTGGCTCGAATCCAAGGAAAAGAACTGGGGTTAGGAAAGATTCACATCTGCAACATCAAAGATAGCTTCCGCAACGCGGGATAGATCAACACTAGTCAGATAGCAGCTGTCAGAGATGAAGATGAACCTGAAAGCTCAATTTTTGTGCAGCCTTGTGCTCCAAATGCACTACTCAACAATTGGGAGACTTTGGATCTACCCGTAATGTTTAATTTGGTTAAAATGTAATATTTTTAATTTATCCTATTACTTTACCCGGAGCTTTAGGATTCATGACTTAACGGGATGACACATTTTCCTTTATGCTCAACGTGATAATCAATTTGTGTTTGCTACCTTTGTTATCTTAGTTTGCATTTTTCACTGTTGTTTGTTTATTTATCTTTTTTTATAAACTCAAATAATGCAGATATGATAATGAATGTTTTGAAAATAACAATGTCAATATCCCTAATTTCGAGCACCCTGTCAATAATATGGAAGATGATTATGAAGGTGATTCGGAACCCTCCCCTGAACTAATGAGATTAGTGGAACAAGAATCTAGGGAAATAAAACCCCATCAAGAAGATGTTGAAGTGCTTGACCTAAGCGAGGGGGATGAAAAGAAAGAAGTGAAAATTGGCACGAGTATGAAGAAAGAAGTGAAAGAAGAATTGTGTGCGCTGCTAAAGGAGTTTAGGGATGTGTTCGCTTGGTCGTACAATGATATGCCTGGTTTAGATATTGATATAGTACAACATAAGCTTCCACTTAAACCAGAATGTCCTCCAGTCAGACAAAAGCTAAGAAGGTAAAACCAGAAATGTCATTAAAGATTAAAGAAGAAGTGCAAAAGCAATTTGATGCTGGATTTTTAGCTGTGGCAAAATACCCTCAATGGGTGACAAATATTGTACCAGTGCCCAAGAAGAATGGGAAGGTTCGGATGTGCGTTGACTATCGAGATTTGAACCGTGCGAGTCCAAAAGACAACTTCCCATTATTGCACATTGATACATTAGTGGATAATACAACCAAGTTCTCACTATTTTCGTTTATGGATGGCTTCTTGGGTTATAATCAGATTAAGATGGCACCTGAAGATATGGAAAAGACCATGTTTATCACATTATGAGGAATATTTTGCTACAAGGTGATGTCTTTCAGGCTTAAGAATGCTGGGGCAACCTATCAAAGGGCCATGGTGGCGCTTTTTCATGATATGATGCACAAAGAAATCGAGGTTTATGTCAATGACATGATCGCCAAGTCTGAGTCAGAGGAAGAACACATCCTCAACCTAAGGAAATTATTTGAGAGATTGAGGAAATTTAAACTTAAACTAAACCCAGCTAAATGCACATTCGGTGTGAAATCTGGAAAGTTGTTGGGTTTTGTTGTCTGCCAAAAGGAGATGCGTGCGATAATCGAAATGCCTGCTCCCAGTACAAAAAAGGAGGTGCGGGGTTTCTTGGGCAGAGTGAACTACATTGCTAGGTTCATCTCCTAGTTGACCGCCACTTGTGAACCAATATTCAAGCTATTGCGTAAAAATCAGGTTGTTGAGTGGAATAAAGACTGTCAGGCTTCTTTTGACAAAATTAAACAATATCTACAAGATCTTTCTGTGTTACGCCCACCCGAACCGGTAAAGCCACTCATTATGTATTTGATGGTACTCGATGAGTCAATGGGTTGTGTGTAAGACCCGGGAAAATTAAATAGTTATTTAATTAATTATTTAATTAGGACGGGTAATGAGAATATTCAAAGTAATAAATGTGGAGATCTATGACGTGGAAAGGTACTAGCTCAAGTGGTTGAGAGTACTTTTATTGTGTGTGAGGACTTGGGTTCGAGTCCTATATGTGTCACTTGGATGTTATTTAAATTATGCATTTTTTTGTGTGTATATATTGAATGCGTATGGATGATGATAAATCCTTAAAATTGTGGGAGTCATCATGAAACATGTGTTGGTTGAGTGGTTTGGCCTTGGTTTGGTGTATGCATGAGTGTGGGTTCAAACCTTGTTGAGAACTAAATAGTTTTCTTTTTGCTAAATTTCCTTTGAGCATGAATATGAAAGGATTGGAAAACCTAGCAGATACTAGAGAGGTAATGTGGGGGGAAGCTGAAAATTTATGGGTGATAGCCATTGAATGGCCTTAACCATATTTCTTTTAATAAATTTCGTTTTAGTAAAATAGAGAATAATTAGGTTACATTAAGAGTGAGAGAGAAGAGAGTAGGAGAGGAGAAAATCAGTCTGTGAGAGGTGCAAATAGCTCTGAGAGTGAGAAAGAACAATTCTGGTGCGTGAAGGAGGGCCGCGAGAGAAGAATCAGAGTGGTTCTTTTAGCAAAGGGAAAAGGTGTGCAAGGAGAGTGGGAATCTCAATTTGGAGTGCGAATTCCAGGTTAGGGGAGTTGTTTTCTTGCCTTTTGATTGTAATTGAATAACTGCGCGATGCCTTGACTCATAGCATGATCACTGCGTCATTTCTGCACTGTTTTATTGAGGTTTCTGGATTTTTCCAGAAACCGCCTGGCGGTTCATCGCGTACCGCCAGGCGGCACATCAGACTGGTGTGTTGTTCTTGTTTTGGCATGGATCGCCTGGCGGCGATGAATTTCTGCCAGGCGGCTCATCAGTGGCGTGTGATTGTTCTTGTTTTTGGTTGAATCGCCTGGCGGCGATGGGTCTCTGCTAGGCGATGCGACGCTGTTGCGCTTGTTTTAATGGGGTTGTTGTGATTCTGTTGTATGGAAATTGTTATGGGTTCTGAAATTATTGTATGCAGATTGTGTTAGATGCATTGTTGTTATGAAACTAACCTGTAGTTGGGGGTATGACCAAATTAGGTCGCATTGGGTATGACAAGTTGTGATTTTAGGTTCACGCACGAGAGGGAATGTGAGTGTGGTTAAATTGTGGAAGATAAAAGCTAGGAAGAAATTTAGAGTTTGATCGAGAATAGGAAGTCTAGTATCATAAAGGTATTACTGCAATTTGATGTGCTAGGCAACAAGGATGAATTTGTTAGACGTATGAAGCCATTCGCGGGTATGGAGGATTCTGTAAATTGGTGGGCACTGTTGTGCCGCCTGGCGGCGAGCTTAGAGCTGCCAGGCGATAGCGAACCAGGGGTTATGTTCTGAGATTCCGACGACCAGGTTCAGGACTGTTGGGAAGGCTTGCGAGTTTGTCTAGAGAGAAAGGATCTGTGGATGGATTGTGGTGGAATTGGGTATGAGATGATCATCATAATAGGAATTTTATAGTGATTGGGTTATTAAATTGAATGTGGTAAGAATAGGTGGGAAGCAGGAGCAATTAACTAAGAGATTAACAACCAATTAGTAAGGATTTAGGGTGAATTTTGAGTCCTTGGAGAGGCTGTGATATATTGAAGGCAGAATAAAAGATAATTCAAATGCTAGAAATTTCATAGGATGGATGAGGTTGTGATATTATGTTAAAGTTCTTGTTAAAATTGAGGAGAACTTAAATGAGTGGATTGATCGGGGTGAGGTACATGTATTTGTTTACATATGATAATTGTAGGTTCGCCTATGTGAGGGTTGAGATTGGGGTTCTTATGCGATCTATGGAAGGGAGTTAAAAAGGTAAACTGGATTAACTGGAGTGTCATAAACCAAAAAAGGGTTGTTCTGGTATGGCGCCTGGCGGTCTACTGATAGCCGCCAGGCGATAGTCTTAGCGTGAGAGAGTCTGCACTGAGAGGCGCCTGGCGGCACGGTGTACTCCACCAGGCGGTGACGAGAAAACAGTGGGTCTGGGAGGACGCTGGCGCCTGGCGGTGAGTGAATACCGCCAAGCGGTCTGGAACAGTTTCGCCTGGCGGCGAGTGGACCGAGCCAGGCGGAGACGCTATTGTCCTTTGCTTCCTGGTGTTGTTTGACTGACAATGATGCTTTGCTTGGATTGGGAGATGCTGTGCCATGAGCGGGTAGGTTCATGGATGGTGTGACATGTGATGATATGAGCGGGGAGGTTCATATCAAGTTACTCTCACGTGGGGATACGAGCGGGGAGGTTCGTATGTTTCGTGCTCACGTTGAGAGATGCCACGTGCGGGGAGGTACGGGGGCTGGTGGATCACATGTGTTGGACTACGGGCGGGTAGGTCCGTAGAGTAGGACTACGAGCTGGGAGGTTCGTAGAAGCAAGACCACGAGCGGGCAGGTTCGTGTGAGCATCAGATTCCCGAGTCCAAGGCTAACCAATTGCATGAATTGAAGACTGTTAAGTCTTGGGGTTAGGGTCTTGGCCAAGATTTATAGATAATGATTAAGATGGGTAAATGAACTATCTTGTGTTTACATTCTTGTTATTTTATTTTCTCAGCTCACCCTTTCTGTTTGTGTGTGGCGATGATCGTGTAATTCGTTACACGGGAGCAGATGTTGATACAGGTGGTGCTGAGGATGCTCAGATGGCGGAGTGAGGGCTAGCATGGGAGTAGTGCTAGGGTTTTGATATATTGTAATTTATATTTTAAATGCAAATTTTGGGAACTTGTAGCCTTTTATGAATTTATTTATGAGTTTTGGCGCGCTATCTTAATAAATTGAAATTTTCCCGCGTTGGGATTTTTTATCGAGTTGGCTATTAAAGCACTTATTTATTTTAATATTTATTTTTAAGTAATAATCCCTAGGGATGTTACATTTGGTATCAGAGCAAACGTTTTGATGCTTTTGGGGCAAACTGGGAAGTGAACTGACGTTTGTGTGTGAAATTGATTGATGTGTGTTAGTTGTTAGAATTAATAGAGCATGATTTAATCTTTAGCTGTTTGATTTTAACAGCTGAAATATGTGGCGTGCACAGGCAATGGCGAACAGGAGGCGTAGAAACACTGCCGGAGCTGATGAGATTGCTAACGCAATCCACAGGATGGTGGATGCTATGCAGCCCGTGGCAGCGCCCTCGCGGGCTATGATCCCACCTGTCAGACCAGTGACCATGGAGGACTTCATGCGTCACAAACCGGCTAAATTCACTGGGAAAGCCACACCGGATGAGGCGGATGTGTGGCTCCGAGAGAGCGAGAAGCTATTCAGGGTGATAGAGTGCACAGAGGCGCAGAAGCTAAATTTTGCCACCTTCCTATTAGTAACTGAAGCTGAGTATTGGTGGATGAGTATGCAGCAACAGATGATAAATAGAGTTGAAGATGTGACTTGGGCCAACTTCAGGACGAGGTTCCTGGAGAAATATTTTCCTGACAGCGCTAAACATGAGCGCGAGGCAGAGTTTCTCACCCTGCAGCAGGGAAGCTTGTCTGTGCAGGACTACGTGGAGAGATTTGAGTATCTCTCGAGATTCTACTCCCAGACAGTGACGGAGGAGTGGCGCTGTAGAAAGTTTGAGGGCGGCCTCAAGCATGAACTGAGGCGTTTCATCATGCCACTGAGGGTGCGAGAGTTTCCCATCTTGGTGGAGCAAGCCAAGAGTGTGGAGCAGCTGGAGAAGGGATCTAGCCTGGTTAACCGTACCCAGAGGAACAATGCTGAAGGCAGAGTCCAGAAGAAGCCCTACAGTAGACCAGCCGCGTCTTCATGGAAACCGAGGTGCTATAACTGCGGGGGTGAACATCTGCAACGAAATTGTACTAGACCCAACCGCAGCGGAGGCAGTGGCATTGGCACTCGTAAGTGCTATGCTTGTGATCAGCCAGGACACTTTGCCGATAGATGTCCTAATAGGAAGACTGCACCAGCATCACGACCTCAGCCATCTTCTTCCGACAGGCCGAGAGCCGTAGGCCGGGTTTTTGCCATGACCAGCACAGAGGCCACCCGGTCAGGTAACCTGATTCTGGACCAGTGTTTACTTTATGGTAACAGTGTGTTAGTGTTGTTTGATTCAGGAGCTTCGCACTCCTTCATATCCCATGATTGTGTGAAGAAATTGGGGTTGTCCACTCGTGACCTTGGATGCGAGTTGATAGTCTCGACACCCGCATCTGGACAGGTTTCAACAAACGTAGCCTGTGTTGGATGCTTGATGGAGGTGGAGGGCAGACGCTTCAAGGTGAATCTAGTTTGTTTGCCCTTGGAGGGATTGGAGGTCATATTGGGAATGGACTGGCTGTCTATCAACCATGTGGTGCTTGATTGTGGACGGCGCAGAATTGTGTTCCCAGAAACAGAAGGGATAGAGTTGGTAACGTCTGGAAAGGCAGTGAAAGAGATGAAGAGAGGGTCGACGTGTTTTGTGATAGTGGCCCAAGAAAAGAAAATGAGTACAGAAGAGCAGATCAGTAATATACCGGTGGTGGACGAATATGCCGATGTATTTCCAGACGAGATACCCGAGTTACCACCCAGCCGGGATATAGATTTCTCAATCGATCTAGTCCCTGGAGCGGGTCCAGTGTCGGCAGCGCCATATAGAATGGCACCGGCTGAATTAGCAGAGTTGAAGAATCAGATAGAAGACCTGCTAGAGAAGAAATTCATCAGACCCAGCGCTTCACCGTGGGGAGCCCTGGTGTTATTAGTGAAGAAGAAAGATGGTAGTTCTCGGCTGTGCGTCGATTATCGTTAGTTGAACAAGTTGACGATAAAGAACAAGTACCCACTGCCTAGAATCGATGACTTACTTGATCAACTCAGAGGGGCAGGAGTATTCTCCAAGATTGATTTGAGGTCTGGCTATCATCAGATCTTAGTCAAGCCGGAGGATGTCCAGAAGACAGCCTTTAGATCGAGATATGGACATTACGAATATGGCGTGATGCCCTTTGGAGTGACAAACGCCCCAGCTGTCTTCATGGATTATATGAACCGCATCTTCAGACCATATCTGGACAGATTTGTGGTAGTGTTTATAGATGATATTCTCATCTACTCACGGACTAGAGAGGAGCATGCTGATCACCTGAGAATTGTGTTGGAGGTATTGAGGGAACATCAGTTGTACGGTAAACTGTCCAAATGTGAATTTTGGTTGGACGAGGTGCAGTTTCTAGGGCATGTAATTTCTTCACAGGGTATATCAGTGGACCCGAGTAAGATTGAGACAGTGTTGAAATGGGAGAGACCTCAGACTGTAACAGAGGTCAGAAGCTTATTGGGGTTGGCTGGGTACTACAGGAGGTTCGTGGAAGGGTTTTCTAAAATGGTGAGTCCATTAACTCAACTCACTAGGAAGGATCAACCCTTCTCATGGACTGATAAATGTGAGGAATGTTTCGAAGAGATGAAAAGGAGGTTGACTACCGCTCCGATTTTAATTATTCCAGATACCAGTAAGATGTTTGAGGTATACTGCGATGCATCCTACCAGGGTTTGGGTTGTGTACTAATGCAAGAGAAGAGGCCGGTAGCTTATGCCTCTAGACAGTTAAAGGTGCACAAGAAAAACTACCCTACCCACGATCTGGAGTTAGCTGCTGTGGTGTTTTCTCTTAAAACATGGAGACACTATTTGTATGGCTCTCAATTTCAGGTGTTTAGTGATCATAAAAGCCTGAAATATCTGTTCGATCAGAAGGAGTTAAATATGAGACAACGGCGTTGGATGAAATATCTCAAGGATTATGATTTTAAGTTGCTTTACCACCCTGGTAAAGCTAATGTGGTTGCGGATGCCTTGAGTCAGAAACGGATGCACGTCTCAACTATGATGGTGAAGGAGCTGGAGCTAATTGAGAAGCTCAGAGATATGAATCTGGGTATGCAGCTGAGCGATGATTGCATCAAATGTGGGGTGCTTACCTTGACTAGTGATGTATTGGGAGTTATCCGAGATCGACAGAAGGATGATACTGAACTTCAGCAATTTGTGAGTTGGATAGGGACTGAGAAGGGGAAAGACTACAGGATTGGGACAAATGGTATCCTGAGGTTCAGAGATCGAGTTCTTGTGCCTGGAGATTGGAGGTTGAGGAAACAGATTCTAGAGGAGGGCCATAAAAGCCCTCTTAGCATACATCCAGGTATGACTAAGATGTATCACGACTTGAAACAGTCTTTCTGGTGGAACGGGATGAAGACCGACATTGCTGACTTCGTGGCATCATGCTTGGTATGTCAGAAGGCCAAGATTGAACACCAGCGACCAGGGGGTACACTTGAGTCATTGGATATTCCTCAATGGAAATGGGACAGTGTAGCTATGGATTTCGTCACTCATTTGCCGAAGTCTGTGAAGGGGCACGACTCAATCTGTGTAATAGTGGACAGGTTGACAAAGTGTGCTCACTTCCTTGCTATCAATCAGAAGTGGTCAATGGACAGATCGGCGGAGTTGTACGTGAGAGAAGTGGTCAGATTGCATGGTGTGCCGGCCAGCATAGTGTCAGATAGAGACCCGAGATTCACATCTCGTTTCTGGCAGTCATTGCAGGCAGCGTTGGGGACTCAATTGAGGATAAGTTCTGCATATCATCCTCAAACTGATGGTCAGTCGGAGCGTACCATTCAGTCCTTGGAGGATCTGTTGAGGGCTTGCGTAATAGATCATATGGGTAGTTGGAGTGAGAGGCTTCCCTTAGTGGAATTCACATACAACAACAGTTATCACACAAGCATCGGTATGGCTCCATATGAGGCACTGTACGGACGGCGGTGTAGGACGCCACTGTGTTGGAACCAGGATGGGGAATCATTGGTGTTGGGTCCTGAGTTTTTACAGCAAACCTCTGAGAAGGTCAGGGCCATCCAGGAGAGAATGAGGGCTACACAGAGCAGACAAAAGTCCTATGCAGACAAGAGGAGACGACCTCTAGAGTTCGAGGCTGGGGATCATGTATTCCTCAGGGTAACGCCGACAGCTGGTATTGGGAGGGCCATCAAATTGAGGAAGTTAACCCCGAGGTTTGTTGGGCCTTATCAGATTCTGAGGAGAATTGGAGTTGCAGCTTATGAGATCGCCATCCACCACACCTGACGAATCTGCATAACGTGTTCCACGTTTCTCAGTTGAGGAAATATGTTGCAGACCCGTCGCACGTACTGGAGTCAGACGATATTCAGATTCGGGAGGATTTGACGGTGAACACTGGGCCAGTACGAATTCTAGATTCACAGGTGAAACAGCTACGGGGGAAGGAAATTAAGACTGTGAAGGTGCTGTGGGATGAGACTACCCAGGAGATGACCTGGGAGATGGAGGATCGCATGAAGCAATCCTACCCGCATCTATTTCCTGGTAAGTCTTATTTTCGAGGACGAAAATCTTAAAAGGTGGGTGTAATGTAAGACTCGGGAAAATTAAATAGTTATTTAATTAATTATTTAATTAGGACGGGTAATGAGAATATTCAAAGTAATAAATGTGGAGATCTATGACGTGGAAAAGGTACTAGCTCAAGTGGTTGAGAGTACTTTTATTGTGTGTGAGGACTTGGGTTCGAGTCCTATATGTGTCACTTGGATGTTATTTAAATTATGCATTTTTTTGTGTGTATATATTGAATGCGTATGGATGATGATAAATCCTTAAAATTGTAGGAGTCATCATGAAACATGTGTTGGTTGAGTGGTTTGGCCTTGGTTTGGTGTATGCATGAGTGTGGGTTCAAACCTTGTTGAGAACTAAATAGTTTTCTTTTTGCTAAATTTCCTTTGAGCATGAATATGAAAGGATTGGAAAACCTAGCAGATACTAGAGAGGTAATGTGGGGGGAAGCTGAAAATTTATGGGTGATAGCCATTGAATGGCCTTAACCATATTTCTTTTAATAAATTTCGTTTTAGTAAAATAGAGAATAATTAGGTTACATTAAGAGTGAGAGAGAAGAGAGTAGGAGAGGAGAAAATCAGTCTGTGAGAGGTGCAAATAGCTCTAAGAGTGAGAAAGAACAATTCTGGTGCGTGAAGGAGGGCCGCGAGAGAAGAATCAGAGTGGTTCTTTTAGCAAAGGGAAAAGGTGTGCAAGGAGAGTGGGAATCTCAATTTAGAGCGCGAATTCCAGGTTAGGGGAGTTGTTTTCTTGCCTTTTGATTGTAATTGAATAACTGCGCGATGCCTTGACTCATAGCATGATCACTGCGTCATTTCTGCACTGTTTTATTGAGGTTTCTGGATTTTTCCAGAAACCGCCTGGCGGTTCATCGCGTACCGCCAGGCGGCACATCAGACTGGTGTGCTGTTCTTGTTTTGGCATGGATCGCCTGGCGGCGATGAATTTCTGCCAGGCGGCTCATCAGTGGCGTGTGATTGTTCTTGTTTTTGGTTGAATCGCCTGGCGGCGATGGGTCTCTGCTAGGCGATGCGACGCTGTTGCGCTTGTTTTAATGGGGTTGTTATGATTCTGTTGTATGGAAATTGTTATGGGTTCTGAAATTATTGTATGCAGATTGTGTTAGATGCATTGTTGTTATGAAACTAACCTGTAGTTGGGGGTATGACCAAATTAGGTCGCATTGGGTATGACAAGTTGTGATTTTAGGTTCACGCACGAGAGGGAATGTGAGTGTGGTTAAATTGTGGAAGATAAAAGCTAGGAAGAAATTTAGAGTTTGATCGAGAATAGGAAGTCTAGTATCATAAAGGTATTACTGCAATTTGATGTGCTAGGCAACAAGGATGAATTTGTTAGACGTATGAAGCCATTCGCGGGTATGGAGGATTCTGTAAATTGGTGGGCACTGTTGTGCCGCCTGGCGGCGAGCCTAGAGCCGCCAGGCGATAGCGAACCAGGGGTTATGTTCTGAGATTCCGACGACCAGGTTCAGGACTGTTGGGAAGGCTTGCGAGTTTGTCTGGAGAGAAAGGATCTGTGGATGGATTGTGGCGGAATTGGGTATGAGATGATCATCATAATAGGAATTTTAGAGTGATTGGGTTATTAAATTGAATGTGGTAAGAATAGGTGGGAAGCAGTAGCAATTAACTAAGAGATTAACAACCAATTAGTAAGGATTTAGGGTGAATTTTGAGTCCTTGGAGAGGCTGTGATATATTGAAGGCAGAATAAAAGATAATTGAAATGCTAGAAATTTCATAGGATGGATGAGGTTGTGATATTATGTTAAAGGTCTTGTGAGGGTTGAGATTGGGGTTCTTATGCGATCTATGGAAGGGAGTTAAAAAGGTAAACTGGATTAACTGGAGTGTCATAAACCAGAAAAGGGTTGTTCTGGTATGGCGCCTGGCGGTCTACTGATAGCCGCCAGGCGATAGTCTTAGCGTGAGAGAGTCTGCACTGAGAGGCGCCTGGCGGCACGGTGTACTCCGTCAGGCGGTGACGAGAAAACAGTGGGTCTGGGAGGACGCTGGCGCCTGGCGGTGAGTGAATACCGCCAGGCGGTCTGGAACAGTTTCGCCTGGCGGAGACGCTGTTGTCCTTTGCTTCCTGGTGTTGTTTGACTGACAATGATGCTTTGCTTGGATTGGGAGATGTTGTGCCATGAGCGGGTAGGTTCATGGATGGTGTGACATGTGATGATATGAGCGGGGAGGTTCATATCAAGTTACTCTCACGTGGGGATACGAGTGGGGAGGTTCGTATGTTCCGTGCTCACGTTGAGAGATGCCACGTGCGGGGAGGTACGGGGGCTGGTGGATCACATGTGTTGGACTACGGGCGGGTAGGTCCGTAGAGCAGGACTACGAGCGGGGAGGTTCGTAGAAGCAGGACCACGAGCGGGCAGGTTCGTGTGAGCATCAGATTCCCGAGTCCAAGGCTAACCAATTGTATGAATTGAAGACTGTTAACTCTTGGGGTTAGGGTCTTGGCCAAGATTTATAGATAATGATTAAGATGGGTAAATGAACTATCTTGTGTTTACATTCTTGTTATTTTATTTTCTCAGCTCACCCTTTCTGTTTGTGTGTGGCGATGATCGTGTAATTCGTTACACGGGAGTAGATGTTGATACAGGTGGTGCTGAGGATGCTCAGATGGCGGAGTGAGGGCTAGCATGGGAGTAGTGCTAGGGTTTTGATATATTGTAATTTATATTTTAAATGCAAATTTTGGGAACTTGTAGCCTTTTATGAATTTATTTATGAGTTTTGGCGCGCTATCTTAATAAATTGAAATTTTCCCGCGTTGGGATTTTTTATCGAGTTGGCTATTAAAGCACTTATTTATTTTAATATTTATTTTTAAGTAATAATCCCTAGGGATGTTACATTGTGTGTTGGGTCAACATGACGAAACTGGAAAAAGAGAGCATGTCATATACTACCTGAGCAAGAAGTTCACAGAATGTGAACAACGATACTCGTTTTTAGAGCGAACTTGTTGCGCATTGGCATGGGCTGCCCATCGTCTAGGACAATACATGTTGAGTCATTCTACCTGGTTGATATCCAAGATTGACCCTATCAAGTATATTTTTGAAAAGCCCGCTCTCACTGGAAGGATAGCCCGGTGGCGAATGCTATTGTCAGAATACGACATTGTGTATGTCAGTCAGAAGTCCATGAAGGGTAGTGCCTTGGCTGAATATCTGGCCCAACAACCCGTTAACGATTACTAGTCGATGCAACCTGAATTTCCTGATGAGGACATCATGGCCTTGTTCGAAGATGACCAAGAAGATGAGAACATAAAGAAATGGACGCTATTATTCGACGGGGCTTCTAACATCATGGGACATGGTATAAGGGCAGTACTAATGTCTCCAGAAAACCAATACATTCTGATGACAACAAGGTTGTGTTTTAATTGCACGAACAATATTGCTGAATATGAAGCATGTGCTATGGGCATCCAAGCCGCAATTGAGTCAAAGGCAAAATTTATGAATGTATATGGAGATTCAGCGTTGGTTATCCATCAACTAAGGGGAGAATGGGAAACCAGGGATCAAAAGTTGATTCCCTACAAAGGGGAGTATTTTGATTTCATTGAATTCCACCATATTCCGCGAGAGGATAACCAATTGGCAGATGCCTTAGCTACTTTATCATCGATGTTCAAGATTAATCAGGATGGGGTAATGTCGATGATCCAAATGAAGAGCCACGAAGAGCCAGCATATTGCCATTTCATCGAAGAAGAGTTAGATAGTAAGTCGTGATATTTTGATATTAAACACTATATAAAAACCAGAGAATACCCCGAAAAAGCATCTGAGAATGATAAAAGGACACTGAGAAGGTTGGCTGCAAATTTTATCCTGAGTGGGGATGTGTTGTACAAGAGAAATCATGATATGGTTCTCCTTCGATGCGTGGATGCAAAAGAGGTTGAGTCAATATTGAAGGAAGTTCATGAAGGAACTTTTGGCACACACATGAATGGACACTCGATGGCTAGAAAGATCTTTAGGGCTGGTTACTTTTGGTTGACTATGGAGAATGATTGTTGCACACAAGTGTGAAAGTGCGAGAAATGTCAGAAGTATGCAAATAATATCAATACGGCACCCACTACTTTAAACTTAATGTCTGCCCCATGGTCGTTTTCAATGTGGGGGACAGATGTCATCGGAGCTATAGAGCCAAAAGCCTCAAACGGACATCACTTCATTCTAGTTGCAATTGATTATTTCACTAAATGGGTGGAAGCTGCTTCCTACGCTAGTGTGACTAGGAAAGTTGTGACTAAATTCATAAAAAGAGAGTTAATTTGTAGGTACGGATTGCCAAGCAAGATAATCACTGATAATGCCACCAATCTAAACAATCAAATGATGGCTGAATTGTGTGAAGGATTTAAAATTCAACATCATAATTCTTCTCCTTATCGTCCAAAGATGAATGGGGCAGTCGAGGCTGCTAATAAGAATATCAAGAAAATTATACAGAAAATGGTGGTGACGTATAAAGACTGCCATGAGATGCTTCCCTTTGCTTTGCATGGGTATCGCACCTCGGTACGTACATCAACTGGGTAACACCTTTTTCTATGGTGTACGGAATGGAGGCAGTACTACCCTTCGAAGTAGAAATCCCATCCCTACGAGTGTTAATGGAGACCCAATTGGAAGATGCAGAATGGGTTCAGGCCCGATTTGTCTAGCTTAATCTCATTGAGGAAAAAAGGCTAGCAGCAGTGTATCATGGACAATTATACCAAAGAAGGATGAAAAAAACATTTGACAAGAAGGTGTGCCCTAGAGAGTTCCATGAAGGCGAGCTAGTCTTGAAAAAGATCTTACCTATACAAAAGGATCATAGGGGCAAGTGGACTCCAAATTATGTGGTGAAGAAAGTATTTTCTGGTGGGGCACTAATTCTTACAAGGATGGATGGAGAGGAGTTACCGTTACCGGTCAATTCTGATGCGGTCAAAAAATTTTATACATGATGATTCCTTGATAGGAAGTGCTACTAGGGGATATTGACATTGTCTCCAAATTTAAAGCAATGAATGTCACGCTGAGTTCGTAAACATAATAATAAACAAAAAAGAAGGGAATAAAAGTATGTGCATACCATCGAGGCATCACGGGTACATTCACTAAGAGCAGACTCATTTTGGAGGGTGTAGTGGAAAAAAATTAATAAATAAAAAGGCAAAACAATAAAGCTTCCTATAAATTTTATCCATGAATCCATGCATTTATGCATCCTCACCGCATTACATCGTTTGCCTAAAGATTGAATCTTGTCGATGCTAAGCATTCAAGCAGTGTTTACTGACACATCAAAATCAAACTTCGGGTTCTCCTTTCATATATAGACCCTCTCCAATGGAATGGTCATTGATTTTCTTATGTTTACATCAAGGCCCTCTCTGATGGAATGGTCATTGATTTTCATATGCTTACATCAAGGCCCTCTCCAATGGAATGGTCATTGATTTTCTTTCTTTACATAAAGGCTCTCTCCGATGGAATGGTCATTGATTTTCTTATGTTTACATCAAGGCCCTCTTCGATGGAATGGTCATTGATTTTCTTTCTTTACATCAAGGCCCTCTCTTATGAAATGGTCATTGATTTTCATATGCTTACATCAAGGCCCTCTCCAATGGAATGGTCATTGATTTTCTTTCTTTACATCAAGGCCCTCTCCGATGGAATGGTCATTGATTTTCTTATGTTTACATCAAGACCCTCTCCGATGGAATGGTTATTTATTTCCTTCTTCACGTCAAGGCCTTCTCCAATGGAATGGTCATTGATTTCTTTGTCACAACAGGACCCTCTCCTTCAGAATGGTCGAGTCTGTTTTCTTCTTTGGATCACGACCCTTTTCTTTGAATTGGTCATTGTATATGCTTGATTTATTTTTTTTCCTCTTTTGCTTTGAAACCCAAACGAAATTAGTGTTTTTATCTTTACTCATCTTTTACTTTGATAACCTATGAAAGTTAAATTTCATACTATCAAGTAAAATCTAAGTAAAGAGGGGCAGCTGTCAACACCCAATTTCATCCGGGTAACAATGATAAAAATAATAAACAAAAAATTAATTAATTAAAGTTCAATTGAGAAGAATAAATAAATAAATAATAAAAGAAAAGAAAATGGTAAAAAAAATATGTTTTAGTTTGAGAAAAAAAATATCTATGTTTATTTTATTATTATTATTATTACTTTTTATTTAATTTTTAATTTAGTTTTATTTATTTATTTATTTATTTATTTGGGCTTATTATTTTTATAATTACATTATTTTCCTTTATATTATTACAGCTCCATTTTTGTTTTACGTCTCTCATTCTAGTTTAATAAAAAAAGAAAAAAGAAAAAAAATAACAAAACAAAAAAAACAACAAAAAGTAAAAAAAAGAAAAGGAAAGGAAAAGAGGAAAGAAAGGTAGAGGTAATGTAAAGTCTCTCTGTTATCAGACCCATGCTTGCTATGCTATCATGGTTTTGTATTGGGAATGACCTGTAAAATGGTCATGATGGCTGAAGGAGCAGGAAGCAACATCTGCTCTCAACCTTATCCCAAATTCCGAGATTGGAAGGTGCAGAGAAAAGTGAACAGAACAAAGGAGATAGTTACATAATAAAAAGGTGAAGATTCATGAGAGGGGGGTTCTTTTTTTTTGGATTACTACAGAGGGGAGAAGGCACTAGAAAACAGAGAGGGAGAGAAGGAGTCAAAATTGAAAACGGAAGCAAAGCTGTTAATGCATTAAGTTTTATTTTTACGGTAAATGTTCTTAACTCCTCCTTAGCTTATGTTACCCTGACTTGATATTACTGTTGATGTTCATGGATGTATGAATTGGAGCTTCTGTTAACGTGATTTGCTATTGATGTTCATGAATGTATGGATGAAAGATGGTTTGAGATGAGCATAGTTACATCTGTTATTTATTTTGTTTATTCTCATCGCACCTGCATACAGTAAAGAACAGAGCACAATGTTTTTTTATGTTTTTTTTATGTTTTTTTTATTTTTTTTATTTTATCTACCATTGTTACGACATGTTCTTGTTTCGATCTTGCTATTGTTTGGGTGTTATTGCTGCCCGAATGAGTGCTGGAAAACAGTTTACTCATCAACCTCATTCTCAACCATTCACCCGTGTGTTTCTTCCCTTTCCTCTCACCGCCATAATCATTAACTCCTTTCCTGCCACATTCAACACGAATTTTATCCCCCTCTTCCAGCCCTCACTCATTTTCTTTTCTTTCCATCATCCTGTTGCATAAAAGCGAAACCACTCATAATTTCAATCCAGTATCACTATATTATTTCCCACCCATCAATCTTCATTATCATCTTCGGTCATCTTCCTATTCCCTCATTCCACCACCTGCACGATAAAAAACAAAGCACAACTTTATTCTCCTTCACCTTTACAAACAAAAATAGCCAAACCAGCTCGTCTACCACCTCTTCTCCATTCAATACGCAAATTCATTAGACAAACCCAAACAATCCTCACCTTTGTCACGCCACTGTACCTACACGGAACCACCACCATTTTCGCATTCCACTTTTTTCCTTACCATGTGATTCATAGCCCGAAAGCATAGAGGAAAGAAGAAAAATCGCCGGCGACGAGTCGGAGTTCGAATAGCACACTAGGGGTGGCGGTAGCAAATCGCAGTTGTGGCGATAACCCCGACGTGATCACGTTAGTAGCTTTTGTTTCAATCACCAACATCGTCGTTGTGGGCCTCTGTTCGGTCTTGGAGAGCTTGCAGAATAGAGGAGAAGACGCACCCTTGTTCGACCCAGCGGCGCTAACGATTCCCTCGACGGTGACGGCCTTGAGGCGGCGGGGTGGATCGAGGATGGAGGCTAGCGGAAGAAGATGGAAGGTCTAGCGGAAGAAGAAGATGAAAGGTGGGTTGTCGCCGGCGGAGACGGTAGCTGGAATGATGGCTGCAATAACTCCTTGAGGTTGTCCGAGTGAGAGAAAAAAAAATGTTCCCTTTAGAGTTTCTGTTTTGAAAAAAAGAAGTTGGGTTTGGGCTCGCAGACCCCTCTTTATTCCACACACCCCCGCTTTCAATCTTCTCACACCTCTTAGTTTATGTTTTGGATCTATTTGGGTTTACATAACACACCTCTTTATTTACTGCATACACCCCACATCATTTTATTTCTTACACCTCTTTCTCATTTTATACACCCCACCTGTTTACTTCGTGCACCTCCCACATGTGATAGTCCTGCACCCCGTACCTTTGTCTATTTGTTTTCGGGTCTGTTGTTGTGTTTACTTTGGGCACCCCCACTAATCACTCATGCACCCCGTTTTTTTTTCCACTTTTATCCGTCTTAAATAATTTAATCCTTTTATAAATTTATTTATTTATTTTTATTTTTATTTGTTTATTTATTTAAAAAAAAAACAATATATTTGAAAATTATAAAAATTAAAATATAGAAAAAAATAAAAAAAGTTCTCTGTCATTTTTATTGTGTCTGTTCGACCGTTCGCGTCGTGTGACACTTTCTTCCAAATAATTTTTAAAAAAAAATACTAAAATAATTTTCTTTCTCTTTTAGTATTTGTTCGACCGCTCGCGTCGTGTAACACATATTTTCAAGTAATTCAAAAATATCAAAAAATATAAAATTTCAAAATATAAAAACATCAACATTTTCAAACAAATATCTTTAAAAGAACTACGTAACCCTGATTTCTCATCCTTAATGAGAATACGTAGGACCAAGGTTAATCTTTGTCGGGCCCAAAAAAGTTAAAAAAATATTTTTGTTTCTTTTTAGCATTTTTGCCTTATTATTTCTTTTGGGGGAAAATTAATATTTTGAAAACCACATCGACTTTGCATTTTTAATTAAAGGTACCGCCCTTGGGCGGGCGCGTAGGGTGCTAACACCTTCCCTACGCGTAACCGACTCCCGG
This sequence comes from Vigna unguiculata, assembly GCF_037176805.1. Lineage (NCBI taxonomy): Eukaryota > Viridiplantae > Streptophyta > Magnoliopsida > Fabales > Fabaceae > Vigna > Vigna unguiculata. The sequence goes on from NC_140801.1 coordinate 9,780,403, forward strand.
ATCCAAAATTTGGTTTTTGCAGACTTTCTTTATTTTATGGTTTTCCATAGTTTTCCAAAAATAACTGTGGTGGCGACTCCTAATTTTTTTTTAAACCCGTTTTCTTTTTCGATTCGCCTTCCCGTCGCGATTCTGGTTGCGACACTTAGTTAAATCCAATGTAGTATAGGGAGAACCTTGGGAATCAATCTGTGGACTTGGCTAAAGTCAAATGCATTGTTTGTACTTGAATTATGGTGGGGAAATTTATTCAAAATCAACACTTAAAAACAGAAAACTCAAAATCATCAAATGCAAGAAATGTTATGAACTATGCATGAATGCATGACATATAATGCACAAAATGGTAGGGAATGATGAATTAGCTAATCCTAAATGCTCGAAACATGTTTAATGATTAAAACTAGGCTAATGCAATGGTTAAATTTGTCCAAATTCATCAAACTCGAAATTTGCCCAAAATCAAGAACATGTTCATGAACAAAGTGCATGGTATCCTCAGATTGTGATCTTTTGGTGATGCAATTGAAAATGTAATGATGAAAAGATTATAAATGTTCTCGATTGAATTTAAACACTAGAATCACTCGATTTGGTGCACTATACACAAAGTTCTCAATTTCATGGACCCTAATTCTGAAATTTGAGCAGAATTGCGATTTCGATCAATTCGACCAACTCGTGTAACGAAAATGCAATTAAATGAGCATAAAGTTTTGTCATGATGTAGAGAATGAAACCGCCAAATAAATTTACTTCAATAATCAACAAAATCACGCAATCACTAAATTATGCAAAAATGCAATTTAAGAAGATGCAAAAATTCGAATTCCATGATTCATGGAAGGAAATTCGAAATTGATGATTCGAATCTCTTGTGGAGCATTCAAGGACAGTGAATGAAGCTCAAGAATAAATCAAAAAGCTTAAATCACGCGAAATTCAAATGGAACAATGATTTTAAGTGAACGTGAACTATAAAAATTGCATAAACATGTCAATTTATGAAATAGTGATGGAATTGGGTGTGTGATGGTTTGAATAGCTTGGGAATCATCCCAAGAGTGTGCATGAATTTATAGAACTCAAAATGATTAAGAAACAAGTGAGAAATTCAATGGAATAGTAACTAGTGGTGTGTGTGAACTTGAAAATGGTGTAGAATTGGGGTTTTGGTGATTTGATGATGGAATTTCAAAATTAAACTTGCAAACAGTTAAAGGAACTCACAAGTGATGTGTGTGAAGTGGTGGAATGAGAAGAAACTCGAAATTGTAGCAAAAGTGCAATGAAATGGAGAAATATGAGTGAAATGAACTTAACTACTACCATTGGTCTTGAATCCAACCCATTCATCTTGTTTACTCTGAAACAGTGATGTATAGAGGTCTTTTGGACACACCAATTCATAGGCTTGGTTCCAGAACCTAGATTTGGTAAGGTAGGATGGAGTTCAAGTTCAAAAAGTGGTAGCCAAGGTGATGGTTTTGTGGAAAATGATGATGAACATTATGAAACCATAGACCAAATGAACAGTATTGAAATTTTCATTATTGAAGCTCAAATCCAGATTACAATACCAAAAATGAGTACAAGGACTTACCCTAACCTTCCTCTCACCAAGGCTTGAGTTATCTAAGCTTCCAAAAGAAATAAATGGAGTGAAAAAGAGTGATTTTAGATGGAATTTGGGGTCTATTGCATGAGGTGGTGTGGTGCTATCAAAAATTGGTCTGCCATGGTCCCTCAATTTTCAGAAAATGACCTAGAAGGTTGCTAAGTGGTCCCCCCCCATTCCACCTCCTCCAATCTACCCTAGAAACTCCCAACACTAAGCCACCTCTCATCAAATAACCCAAACTTCAATGTGCAACCCTCTCTTGGATTTTTAGCAATCCCCAGGCCCAAACAAGTCACATTAAGTGTCCTAAAGTGCTTCAAATGATTGGCTCTTGATTTACGGTCCAACTAACAAAAGTCAACTCTAAGGTCAACCATGCCACTTTTGCACATTTCATGTTTTGCCACCAACTTGACCTTACTGCTATGTGAACTTATAGGCCTTTAAATCTTCAATAAAACCTTGCCTAAGGATAAAAGACCTGCAAATTGATCAAAAACTCAAGTGCAAGGGTTAGCTCTACCTAGACACTACATGAACAATTAAGCTAAAATGACAAAAAAACATGAAAATTAAGAATTTTGCTCATTTGGCCCTAAACCACAAATTTTGGTGTTTGACCACCTCCAACAAGTGTATTTAGGCAATTATGATGATTCCATATTAATGTCAAATCACCCAGTTTGGAAGAATTTCAAAAAGTCAACTCTAAAGTGAACTATGTCATAGTGGCTAAATAAGCAAAATTTGACTCTTAATACTAGGTTTGACTAACCTATAACCCTAGGACTAAAAAAAATGATGCAACCACACTCAAATGATGTTTAAAAATACTCTACAAACACTAATTCTATGAAAATGCAAAAATGGTCCTAAGGGAGGAATCTTACCAAATATGCTCAAATTAAGTATTCTAGAATGGAAAAAAATGAATACTTTGACTAATAAACATTAACAAAATTGAAGAAACATCAAATTTAATTGATTTAAAATACCCTTTGGCTCCTGTTCCTGTAGAGAACAATTAAGATGAGTTAGGCATAAGCGTCACCTTACCATGTAGTCCGCTATCTCCTCAGTTGGCCTTTTCCCGGTTGATACATGTCAGCTTGAACCCAAGAGGGGTTACCTGCAGAAGAGTCTCCGAAGCTCAAGTAAGTCAAAGCTCTCAGAAGGTCAAATCAGTGATTAATGAATGCCTACCTTTAATTACTGGGGTCCACGCGTATTTATAGAGCATTAATGATGTCTGATTACCTCATGGGCCGGGCTTTGACTTGGGCTCTAGCTTGGGCCATGAGTGGGCATGGGCCCTAACCTAGGCCCTTAAGACCTATTGAACGCGGGGGCTTCTATTTTACTAAGTTTATTGGAGTTGTCGGTCTAGGCTTTAATCTTATTAGGTCTGCTGGAGTAGCCGGCTTGGACCGGCTACCTACCTTGACGACTTATATTGGTTACATGAGGTGTAGGTTATTCTTCTAGATGTATAGGTTAAAATCGGTACAAGTTAGGCTGACTCGGCCTAGGCTGAATACTTGGCTGCCTTGGTATATGCATTGTTTACTTATTTGGTCGAGTTTGGCTAGGTGTGGTACACCAGTCCCCCAGCCTTTTTCGATATGAGTTGTCGGTCAAGGGTGATATGTGTTGGTATGCTAGCGGAACTGGCTAGGTGTGGTACACTAGTCCCCCAGCCTTTAAGTGTGATGAACAGTGTTAAGGCTAAAAAGTGGTAACCGTCTGAAGGTAGGTGAATGGGTGTCAAGGGTCAAATCAAGAAGTTTTGGCGCCGTCGTTTTTAAAAGTTATATCTTTCGCAATGATGGTGTCGATTGGTCTGGGTATTGTTTTGGCGGGAAGGGGTTTTCGTCGTTTGGGATCCTGGACTATAAATATAGGTTTCAAAATAGGTGAGGGGTTACTTGGTTCACTTGCGAGAGTTTTGAATTCAAAGATCTTGTGTGCATCATATTGTCCGACTAGTTCCCAAATTCAGTTGACATCTCCCCATAAACACGAAAACAGGTATGTCTAGTAGCGATAGTATATCGTTATCTACGTCTAGTAGTAGTGAGAGTACGGAGTCAGAGAAAAGTAGAGGTAGAAAATTTGACGAAGAGGGTACAAGTTCTGGGGGCATGACAAGTGGGATTCCAATGGAGACGGTGAGGGAGGTTCGAGAAGATCCCCCCGAAGAGTTGGCAGAAAGAAACTGGCCGGCAAAAGGCGGCTATGGGTGGGCGGCTGCCGACGTCCGCAACCAATCATCTTTGTTCCGGTGGTCCCGTCTACTGAACTCCTGGTTAAACTGCACACTTGTCATCTTCAAGGGCGTCAATGGGGACATCGTTTCCCTGGAGAGAGTTAGTGCTATCGACTGGGTATGTCATGGACAAGAGAGTGCTACCGAGAAGTTTTTCTACATGTATATGTGCCATTTTTCCCAACTTCATGTGCGGTTACCGTTAGACGGTTTCACTATGGGCGTATTGCGGGCACTGAATGTGGCACCTACGCAACTGCATCCGAATAGTTGGGCCTACTTGCAGGCTTTCCGCATCTTATGCCAATCCTTATATTTGGAGCCCACTCCTTATGCGTTTTTGTACTTTTACGACACCAGACCTCGCCGGCCGGCTACTTGGCTATCTTTGATAAGTTGCCCCAGTATCAGCAGACTGAATGCATTTTCCTAGTCTTTCAAGCATTTCAAGGACGGGTACTTCAAGGTTATCGTTAAAGAAGGAGGCAAAGCTCATTTTTTGAACGCGGATGGGAGTACCAAATTCCCTTTTAGTTGGACAGGAAATCCTTCTCGGTATAAGGACATGGGGATGGATGAGTTATCGGCTGGTGATAAAGAGGTGGTGGAGATCTTGTTGAAGTTTGTTGATAAGTTTCCCACTAAAGGCCTAGTTAGAGTTTATAATTCAGTGCATCCGATAATAGATATCGAAGGTATTTGTTTATTACTTAAACTGTGTTAATAATTCTAAGTTGTTTTGATCCGAGTTGTAATGTATTATTGTAGGGCATATGGCGCAATCTGGAAAGAAAAACTTGGCGTTTTTCCAATCGCTAAGGAAGGATATGGCCGCTAAGGCCAAGGCAGCTGGGAAGACTGATGTTCCCAACTTGCAAGAGTCTGTGGTGGAGGTGCATGTGCACGGCGGAACGAAAAGGAAGGCTAAGTTGCCGCCTCGACACGGGAAGGGAATAAACGTGAAGAAAGTAAGGGCGACCTTGCTCGGAACGGGGTCGGCTAGCGGAGTAGGGTCGGCTAGCGGAGCAGGGTCGGTTACTGGGGAGAAAGGGCCGGAATCTGGTTTGATTGAGTTGCCGGAAATATCTGTGAGGAAGGATATTTCAATTACCCTTCCAGATACCATTGTAAATTCCATTGACGGCATGGATGCGGACCATATTGTGAGGACAATGGTCGAGTTTGGAAGCAAGGCTTTAGTATTGAGCCGGCGTGTGGGGTCTCTATACAAGAGGGAAGTGAAGGAGGGGGGTCGAGAAAAGGTGGAGGAGTTGCAGAGGAAGGTAAACAAGCTAGAGGAGGAAAAGGCTGTGTTGGAGAAGGCGAAGGAGAGTTGGGATGTAGAGAGAAAGAGGTTGGCGACATGGAGGGTCCGTTGTTTGGATTCTGAGGAAAAATTGAATAAGAGAATAGGGGAATTGGAGGAAGATTATGACGATTTGAAGGATAAGTATGACGGAGCTGTTGGTGAGCTCGATGATCTGAAGAATAGCATTATACAGGAACACATTAACGGTTTTGAGAAAGGATTACGCCAAGCGGCATTTTTCCATAGGGAGGTGGATGTTACGGACGTGAAGTTTGATGTCAACAAGGATGTTATTGACGGGAGGATTGTGAATGAAGATGAAGGCAGTGCTGGTGAGGAAACGGAAGTGAAGGTGGAGGAGAAAGCGACTGAAGAGGTTATTGAGGCGGTTGATGCTGGAGAGGTGGCAACTGACGCGGCAGAATAGGACCTTAACTTTTATTGATTTGAAAATATTTGAGCCTATGTCTGTAATAGCCGGTACATTATGTTACGTTGGTATACTCTGTGTTTATTTTTAAGGCGATTAATGTTCTGTATGTTATTGTGCATGCCGAGTTTTGATAATATATGGTGTATGTGTGTCGCGATGGGTTGTATGTTAAGGGTTTTCGACCCAGGCCGCTTACTTGGGGTAAGGGTGGGGAACTTGAACGAATTAAGCACAAGATAAGGGTGTTCGACCCAGGCCGCTTACTTGGGGTAAGGGTGGGGAACTTGAACGAATTAAGCACAAGATCAGGGCTTTCGACCCAGGTCGCTTACTTGGGGTAAGGGTGGGGAACTTGAACGAATTAAGCACAACATAAGGGTGTTCGACCCAAGCCGCTTACTTGGGGTAAGGGTGGGGAACTTAAACGAATGTGAGAAAAAACACGTGGAAAAGTTGTATAGTTGAGAACCCTTCTTTTTATTTATCGAATATGGGTGCCTCGTTAAAACCTCCCTGGCCAAAACCCTCCTTAGGGAAAAAAGACCAGGTGAGGAAAAAGAGTACACCCAGGGTTACAAGTATTCGGCTAAGTACAATATACATTTAACTGAAATAGAATTTGAGGTGGGACACATTCCAGGTGTTGGGTATTTCTTCCCCAGATAAGTGTTCTAGGCGATAAGCTCCTCCTCCCGTGTCTTCACGTATGCGGTATGGGCCGTCCCAGCGGAGAATTTGCCATCTTTCTTTCTTGCACTACTGGCCATTCTCCAGACTAAGTCCCCGATTGTGATTGATCGTGGGCATAGGTTTGCGTTATATTTTCTGGCAGCTCTTCGTTTGGCAGCTATATTCCGTATTTGGGCCTTTTTCTCTGAGTTCGGGTAAGAGGTCGAGATGGGTGGCCATATTTTGGTGGTTGTGGGTTGGGTCGTATAGTTCTCGGCGTAGGGATGGTTTGCCAATTTCTACTGGTATCATGGTGTTTGCGCCGTAGACTAGGCTGAATGGGGATTCGTTTGTTGATGATTGAGGGGTGTATCTGTAAGCCCATAGTACTTCTACTAATTCTTCGGGCCATCGGCCTTTGGCGGTATCCAATCTCTTGTGCAGCTCCACGAGGATAACTTTATTTGTCGCCTCTGCTTGTCCATTGGTTTGTGGATGTTCTACAGAACTTGTGATGTGCTTGATGCCTAATCTAGTGTAGAACTTGGCTAACTCTTTATCAATAAATTGTCGGCCATTGTCTGTGATGATGGTATGTGGCACACCATATCTGCATATAATGTCCTTCCACACAAATTGTTGAACTTGTTGGGCCGTGATGGTAGTTAGCGACTTGGCTTCTATCCATTTAGGAAGTAATCGACAGCTACAATTAGGAATTTTACCTGCCCCTTGCCGGGTGAAAAGGGGCCGAGAATGTCCATTCCCCACTTAGCGAATGGCCATTGGGATAGTATGTGGTGTAGCTGTTCTTGTTTCTGGTGAATAAGGTTGCCATGTTTCTGACATGGTTTGCACTTTCTGACATAATCCTGGCAATCTGCTTCTATAGTCGGCCAGAAATATCCGGCTCTAAGAACTCTAGTAGCCATGGTGCGTGCACTGGAATGATAACCACAAATACCTTCGTGTAGCTCATTGATAATATATTGCGTTTGTTCTACCGTGACGCACTTAAGGAGGGGTTGACCATATCCGCGTTTGTAGAGGTCATCGCCTATCATGGTGTACCTGGCGGCCTTAGCCAGCCAAGTTTTGTCCGCATCTAGGGGGGTTGCCGGTTTTGAGGTACTGGATGTAGGGGGTGGTCCAATTTTGGCTTTGGGAGGTGTAAGACCTGTAGAATTTAATTAATTAAATAATTAATTAATTAATAAATATGGGAGGAGAAATAATTATGACATTTAATTATGGTTGGTATGATGTGGAAAAGTGCTAGCTCATGTGGTTGAGAGCACTTTCATTGTGCGAGAGGACTTGGGTTCGAGTCTTATGTATGCCTTTTGCGTTGTTATTTGTTGTTATTTTTAATATGTGATAATCATGTGGTGAAATAGTATGACATTTGAATTATGATTGTTTGCATGAAATATAAATTGGCATGATGGCTTGATATTGATTTGGGGAATTGCAGGGTTGTGAGTTCAAGTCTTGGAGAACTTACATTAAGCTTTATTTTTTTGGTGTTTTGGATTTGGGTTGAATATGAAAGGGTTGGGAAGAAACCCTAGTGGTATGGCAGTTGAGAGGTGGCTGGAAAGGAGCCATAATGGTTTGGTAAATGATAATAAACTCCATTCAATAAGTAATTTTCGTTTTAAAACATTGGCTTAGTTTTTAGGGCACCTTTAAAAGGCTATAGTGAGGTAGAGAGAAGGGTTTGGCAATCTGGAAATTTGACTTACATAGAGAGCACGAAAATTCTGGAATTTGGTGAGGTTTGGGAGAGATTGAGAGGCTGAAAAGAGAGGAACCAAGGAGGGCTAGTGTGCGAAGGAGAACTATCCAAAGTTTCAAGGGTTAAAGCTTAAAAGGAGAACCAGGTTAGGGGAGTTTACCGCGATTATATTGTTGTTTTGGTATGAATTGTGTGAAAATAATATTTAAGTTATGCATGCACTGTGTTCATTCTGAGTTTCTGTTGAATTCTGGAAATTTTCCAGAAACCGCCTGGCGGGCTATACATAGCCGCCAGGTGGCTCATCCATTTCTGTGCATTTTGTTGTGTTTTTGGGTGCAGCGCCTGGCGGTGAATCCCTGTACCGCCACGCGACTCAAAGTCTGGGCTATTCTGGGTGTTTCTGGATGAACCGCCTGGCGGGATTGGTTGTGACCGCCAGGCGGCGCAGGTTGGATACTCGTTTTAAGTTTTTCCTGAGCGTTTGGCGTGAATTGTTCGGAGGGAAATCAAGGGGTGGGTCTTATGAGTGGATCTGGTGTAGAAATGTTTTGATTTCCAGTGTAATTGACATGGAAATTCAATGGAATAGTGACCAAGTGTTTAGGGTTGAACAATTGGGGTTTGATGTCGTGAGAGTGGTCAGTGATTGGAATGCTTTGAATAATTTTAATGGATGTGGGTGTAGGCTGCGAGGAACATAATACATAACGGAGATTGCGCGAGAAATGGAGATTAATCTGGAATAAAAAGCAAGGGAGAGTGGGACTGCGCGGTGTGGGAATTCTGGAAATTTTACCAGAAGTCTGATGCACCGCTTGACGGCACGGGACTAGCCGCCAGGCGCCAGTACAGTGACGTGGATACTAGTGGTTGTTCTGGTCTAGGAGTGTGTTTTAGGATAATTGGCGTTTGGTCCCTTAGTAAATCAATTTCTAGTGTATCTGTGAGGGGATAGAGTATAGAGATTCCGCTACGGTAATGATATTTTCCCTCTTACTTTATAAGCCAACTTGGGGGTGTATAAATTGGTCGAGAGAATGGTAATTAGAAGCTTGGGAAGTATGTTAGATCACGGGATATTCTAGTACTGTCAGAGCCTTAATAACATGTGTGTCAGTATGGATTTGGGGAAAACATGAATGACACCCAACCATGGGTGAGTTCCTTGGCGTGTAATTATTTTATGGGGAGTTGTTGTAGAGAGGGAGAGTGGTAAATGTTCATATAAGTAAACAGTACCATACACTGAGCTAGGAGTATAATGGATTGAGGATGGGTGCGAGTGCAAGATGCAAAGAGTATTTGACCAAAAGTAGTACTGCATAAGTACTGATACGGCACCTGGCGACAGAGTTAGGTCTGCCAAGCGGTAGAGAGGCAATAGTGGGGTTCTGGTGCAGGAAGCGCCTGGCGACAAGGGGGTCCCGCCAGGCGATGGCGACGAAAATCGTGGTCTCTGGAACAGCATCCGCCTAGCGGTGGGAACGGTCCCGCCAGGCGGTAGTTGCAGACTTTGTGATTCATGGGGCGCTTGGCGTTTGGCGGCACGTGTCCCCCGCCAGGCGGTCTGGAAGCTGGCAGCGCCTGGCGGCACGTGTCCCCCGCCAGGCGATTTATACTGCTGCAGCTTTGGGTTTTGATTATGAATTTGTGATCTACAGTGCGTCTAGTGATGCTTTAAGGGTGAGATTGCTGGTGTTCATTGAGTTGTGGCTCGGAACGTATCCCATGAGTTGTGGCTCGGGATAGGGGTTAAGCACGTGGTATTCCTTGAGTTGTGGCTCAGAATAGCATCTCTTGAGTTGTGGCTCGGGATGGCGGATGAACACGAGAAACCCTTGACTTGTGGCTCGGGTTGGCGAGTGTTGCCGGTGTAAGTGTGCTGGTTGTGGCAAGTACGGATGGGTCCAGAGAGATTGCCCTCCTCAATTGTTGGCAGACGAGTTTGGTAGTCTTGGGACGATACGGACTATGTTCGTATACGGGAACTCTACCTGGCGTTGCGGTGTATGATCCGTAGCATGTTTTCCCGCACGTGCTCTATCTGTTGTGGCCGATAGGTATGGCAGCAAGTCACCTTGAAGTAATCCTTAGACGTTGTAGAACACGAATAATCTGATTGGGGGTCAGATGGTAGGAATTAAAGAACAGGGCAATGTGAGATGTTTATGTTATGTACGATCTCTTGTGTTTATATGCTTATGTTTCTGTAACTTTATATATGTGATTTAATTGTTAAGCTCACCCTATCTACGTGTGCATGGCGATGATCGTGTACGCGGTACACGGGACCAGATTCTGTTGATGCAGGTGGCTCAGGTGACGCTTAGCCGCGGAGAGGGGTTAGACTTGGGGAAATGCTTATGTTTTCTTTATTGCCTTTGAAAACAGTTGTAAACCCTGATGGGTAATTTTATAACATTATGGTTTTGGTATTCATAGACTTTATTCGATGGTTTAATAAAGTTTTTAAATTTTCCCGCGTTTTGGGAAAATGAGGTATTATTAAATACACGTGGTTTTAATTTATTTCTTTTATTTATTTATAAATCAGTAATATCCTGACCGGATGTTACAAGAGGGGGTGACGTTGTCAGCTGGGGCATGGGTTAAATTTTGACAAGTGTGTGATGGAAGGCGTGGATAGTGTTTGTTGTAGTAAGGATCGGTGACGGTTTTTTAACTTGGTGCTGGCTAATTTGGAGAGGATATCGGCCCTAATGTTGTCGGTCTTTGGGATGTGTTCGATGCGGACTTGTTCGAAGGCGGATTGAATGACTGCATGGACCAGATGGTAGTACTGTAGAAGGATGGGGTCTTTGATCTGGAACTCATCATTTAGATGGCCTACAGTGAGCTTAGAGTCGGTTTTGCACGTTAATCTCTTGACGCCTACCTCACGGGCTAGAGAAATACCGGCGAGGATGGCTTCGTATTCGGCTTGGTTATTTGACTTTTTGAAGGCAAAGTGAAAGTTTTTTTTAATGAGGATGTCGTTGGGGCCTTCTAAGACGATGCCAGCGTCAGCACCTTTTGGATTTGAGGAACCATCTACATGAAGCGTCCACTGGTCCTCTATGGGTGTTTGCTGTAGGTCGTTGACGAAGTCTAAGAGACACTGGGATTTGATGGGGCCATGGGGTTCATAACGGATGTTGAATTCTGACAATTCGATGACCCATGATCACATGCGTCCGACTAGATCTGGTTTTTGTAATATTTTTTGGATTGGGTAGTCAGTTTTAATGGTGATGGTGTGGTTTTGGAAATATGGGCGTAGGCGGCGTGCCGCGTGGACCAAAGATAGGGTCAGCTTTTCTACCATCTGATATCTGGTTTCAGGATCTTGCAGCGTTCTGCTCACAAAATATACAGGATGTTGCGTGCCTTCTATTTCTTGGACAAGTGCGGCACTGACGGTATAGTCGGTGGCTGTGATGTATACAAGTATGGGTTGACGGGTGTCCGGCTTGTGGAGGATAGGTGGGGAGGTTAGGGTTGTTTTCAGTTTTTGGAAAATTTGTTCACAATCATCAGTCCACGTGAACCGGGTGGATTTCTTTAGGAGTTGGATTATGGGTTGGGTTTGTTCAGCTAGTTTAGGTAGGAAGCGGGAGATGGCTATGAGACGGCCAATGAGACGTTGGACCTCCTTAATAGTAGTGGGGCTGTGCATTTCGATGATGGCCTTGCATTTTTCAGGGTTCGCCTCTATTCCGCCCTGGGTTAACATAAAACCAAGGAATTTACCCCGGTCAACGCCGAATACACACTTGTCAAGGTTGAGGCAAAGGTTGTATTGGCGTAGTGCAAAGAAAATTGCTGACAGGTCCTCGGCATGTTGGCGATGACTTGGAGACTTGACAACCATATCGTCGACGTATACTTCGACACAGTGCCCCATTAGGTGGCTGAAAACCTTGTCCATCAGCCGTTGGTAAGTTGCTCCGGCGTTTTTGAGGCCAAAGGGCATGACCCTATAGAAGTAATTGGCATCGTCCGTGATAAAGGCGGTTTTGTGCATGTCTGATGAGGCCATGGGAATTTGGTTATATCCGGAATATGCATCCAAAAAGCTAAGCACATTGTTCCCTGCCGCGCCGTCCACGAGTCGATCGATGTTGGGTAAGGGGTAAGCATCACGAGGGCAAGCCTTGTTTAGGTCCGTGTAATCTACACACATTCGCCATTTGTCATTGGCTTTCTTCACCAAGACAACGTTAGAAAGCCAAGTGGTGTATTGAGCTTCTTCTATAAATCCTGCGCTTAGTAACTTGTCGGCTTCAACCTTGGCTGTTTGCGACGTTCTTCACCAAGCTTGCGTTTTTTCTGGGATACATAGCGAGCTTCTTTATATATGGATAGTTTGTGGGACGCCACTTGGGGGTCCACTCCAGGGAGGTAGGCGGTTGACCAGGCGAAAAGATCGGTGTTGTTGATGAGGATGGGTGTGATGGTGGCACGCTCGTCAGAGTTTAAACCGGTGCCTAGGTTAGTAGAGTGACCATTGGGAAGCTCTAGAGGGGAGGTGTCCTCAACTAGTTCAAGGCGAACATCCCGACCTATTCTGGGGTCAAGATCTTCGCTGGATAGGGTTATGCTGAAGCCAGGGGGTCGTTCGATATGGTTGGTTTGTTGGATTGGGAGTTGTGGTCGCAAGCTGGCCATGTAGCATTCGCGTGTCAAGCGCTGGTCGTAGTGGATGGTAAGGATGTCGCCGGACAGGGCAGGGAACTTCATGGCCAAGTGAGGAGTGGAAACGATGGCGTCAAGGGTATTGAGGGAAGGACGGCCCAGGAGGATGTTGTAGGATGTTGGCGCGTCGACGATAAGGAAGCGGATTGGGATGGTTTTAGTTTGGGTCCCCTCCCGAAAGACGGTGTAGAGGTCAATGTAGCCCCGGGTGGATACCTGTTCACCAGAAAAGCCATATATTGGCTCGTCATACGGGACCATGGCGGTGTCAGGAAGTTGAAGTTTTTGGTAGGTGGCCCAGTAGAGGATATCAACGGAGCTGCCTTGATCAACGAGGACTTTCTTAACAACATAATTTTCGATTTCAACAGTGATAACCATGGGGTCATCTTGTTGATGGTCGAGGCCGTGAAAGTCATCATCTTTGAAGATGATAGGAGGCATACGACATCTGTGGTGGGAATGGGTGATGTGGTTGATGGATTGGATATGGCGGAGGTGTCTTTTTCTGGCAGAAGAAGTGGATCCTCCGCTAGCGAAGCCACCAGAGATGGTGTTAATGGTGCCACGTAGGGGAGGGTCGGCAGGGGTGATGTCGGTGCGGGCCGGCTCCGGTTCTTGACTGGTGGGTTGGGCGGGGCGTCTATCGTGACTAGAGTCATGTGGAGGACGTCTGTGATCGGATCGAGGGGGGTGGCGGGATCGAGAGGAGGAGGAATGGTCGTCTCTACGGATGAAGCGGCGAAAGTGGCCAGCACGGACCAGTTCTTTTATTTTATCTTGGAGTGCTTTGCATTCTTCTGTAGTGTGACCATGGTTGCGGTGGTAACGGCAATATTTGGTCATATCGGCGTTGAGAGGTGTGGTTGTCTTGCGTGGTGGAGGAATTAGATCAGCTTATAGGGCCTCGTCGAGCATGCGGGAGCGGGCTACGGAAAGAGGGGCGTATCTGGTGAAGCGAGATTGGCGGGGCTCACGTGGGCGGGTATCAGGACGTGGGTTAGGTTGTGGGGTGGGGTTGGCGGTGGTGGCTGCATAGTCGTTGCAGAATTTGGTGTGGAGGGTTTGCATTTCCTCCATGCGGACATAGTCAGCTGCAGGTAACTTGAGCTCGTGCATGGAGGTAGGTGGGTGGAGATAGACGTTGTTAGCGAAGGGGTCCGGTTGTAAGGTAAGGGCCATGCACTAGAGGATCATTTCCTGATTGAGGTGTGGTGTACGAAGAGTTGCCTTATTGAAGCGATCTATGAACGCTCTGAGTGGTTCGCTTTGTTCTTGTCTGATGCCTAGGAGGGAGATGGTGGCAGTTTGGTGCGGGTGGCTGCCAGCGAAATGGGTGGAGAACATGTGGGAGAGGACATCGAAACTGTCGATGGAGTAAGGCGGAAGGGTTGTGAACCATTCTAGGGCAGGGCCCTTGAGGGTGTTGGGGAAGGCTTTGCAAAAGACTGCGTCTTGGAACGTGTATAGGGCGACATGGGTGATGTAGACTTTAAGGTGCTCGTCAGGGTCGGTTTCGCCAGTATAGCGGTCCAGGGTGAAAGGTTCCCACTGGGCCGAAAGAGGGGTGTTGGCGATAAAGTCAGTGAAGGGGTGATGGCGTCTGGGCTGGTGGGGAGGGAGCAGGTGAGGTGGGATGGGATGGTTGATCATAGCGGGGAAGGTGGAGGTGAGGTTGTAAGGGGGGATGTGGGTTGTAGGAAGGTATTGTGGGTTGTATGGTGGAACATGTGTAGTGTGTAGGGTGGTGGGTATGTTGTAGGGGATCTGGGTGGTAGGGAGGGTAGCGGCAGGGGTTGGGGGTGCGGTGAGCCCCGATTGAGTAGATGGGAAGTGAGGGGGATGAGTAGAGGGGATGGGTGTTTGTTGAGTGGTGGTGAAAGTGTGAGGAGTGGGGTTGTACTCACTTTCTTCCTCTGTGGGCTGGAAGGCCAGAGACCTCGCAGCTTCAGAGGTTTCCTTGGCTTTTCCCTTCAGATTGGGATCAGCTTCGATCTTTCGCCTCAGGCGAGAGTTCTCTTGTCGTAGCGCCTCCATCTCGTTAGCGCTATGTTTCTTCAAATCTGCAAGTTCTTGTTGCATCTTTGCTTGGCCGTCTAGGATGGCGGCCAGGTCAGGAGTGATACCAGCAGGTCCAGAGGGACCAGCATCCGCCTGCTTATTCACTCCAGCTTTGCTACGGGTGGAAACCATCTTCAGAGAAACAGGTACTAAAGGTGTTCGTCTCGTGTCCCACGGTGGGCGCCAATTGTTCCTGCAGAGAACAATTAAGATGAGTTAGGCACAAGCGTCACCTTACCATGTAGTCCGATATCTCCTCAGTTGGCCTCTTCCCGGTTGATACATGTCAGCTTGAACCTAGGAGGGGTTACCTGCCGAAGAGTCTCCGAAGCTCAAGTAAGTCAAAGCTCTCAGAAGGTCAAATCAGTGATTAATGAATGCGTACCTTTAATTACTGGGGTCCACGCGTATTTATAGAGCATTAATGATGTCTGATTACCTCATGGGCCGGGTCTTGACTTGGGCTCTAGCTTGGGCCATGAGTGGGCCTAGGCCTTAACCTAGGCCCTTAAGACCTATTGAACGCGGGGGCTTCTATTTTTACTAAGTTTATTGGAGTTGTCGGCCTGGGCTTTAATCTTATCAGGTCTGCTGGAGTAGCCGGCCTGGACCGGCTACCTACCTTGACGGCTTATATTGGTTACATAAGGTGTAGGTTATTCTTCTAGATGTATAGGTTAAAATCGGTACAAGTTAGGCTGACTCGGCCTAGGCTGAATACTTGGCTGCCTTGGTATATGCATTGTTTACTTATTTGGTCGAGTTTGGCTAAGTGTGATACACCTCCTTAAGTCCAACGTGGTGCGATTAAATTTTGAAATTGATAAGAATTATAGACGAATTTAAAAGAAAAAAACAGAAGAGGAAGAATCAACAGTGAAAACACTAAAGAAAAGCCAAAAGTTGAGAAGATAAACTTGCATTCTTTTTTTCTTCTATTATCATCTTATTTCAATACTATATTATTATAATTAATTTTTTCTCGTTCTTCCTTTTGTTTTAATTTTATGACATGTTACATCTTCAACTATCCAAAAAACATTTTGGCAGAGAATAGGTGTTACACAATATATGAAAAACACAGTCCTATATTCAACTGTTCCTTTGTTAACACTTGATAAACAAAATTTTATGAGTTTGAAAGCCTTCTTTTGCAAGATTAAACGTGGTAGATGAATAATAACATATATCTTTATTATTATATAGTGTTTTTTATCATCAAAATGGCTTGAAACTTTTGTCTAATTGAAACTTTTGTCTAATGATGGGGTGTTTTGTATTATCTAATTTTAATAAGCAGTCTCTACATTTGATGGACATATTATCTTTTTGGCCAAAGGGCACAACAATCTATGTAAGATTGATTTGATATATTTAAGCAGCCATAAGCAGTGGCAGACCATTGAAGGAACTCTGCTCGTTATGGTCCCTCAAATTTTTTGAATTTTTATTTATTTATATGTTATGTAAATTTAGATTTTGGAAACTTTTTAAATTATATGTAATATATCAAATTTTTAAACTTTCTAAATTGTAAGAGTATATACTAAGAATTCACAGGAATTAAATTATGTATTTTTTATTTTTTTAATAAAACATAACATTAATAAATAATAAAATATAAAAATAAATATAATAAAGAATAAAAGAATTTATTAATTTTTTTTGTCATTTTCTTCTAAGTATTCATTTTTATTATTAGTTACAGTAATTAACTATATAGATTTTAAGTATATTTTTTTTTACTCTTCAATAATATTAGTCAAGATCACCAATGAATAGGAATGACAACAGGGTGGGGTAGGGACGAGTTTCGCTATTCCATACCTATTCTTGTAGAAAAAATTTATTTTCATCCTCATATCTAAACTCAACGGGTATCAAAATTTTGTTTCATCCTCATCTCCACTGGGTAACGGATATAATCTCATACCCATACTCAGTGGCGGATCTTGACTAAAAATGTTGAAGGGGCCAAAGTAATATAATTCTGAGATCATTATATTTGGTCATTAGTATAAAGGTTTAAAAAATTGCTTCTTTACTAAACAATTTGATTATAATGTTTCAAAATATGTGAAGAAGTATAATCTATCTTGTTTTCATCAATAGTTTCCTTTTTTAATCACTTTTTAATAATGAATTTATTCTTTTATTCTTTATCAATATATATTTTTTGTACATAATATTAAAAAATAATTTATCATAATTTAATAAAAAATTGAGACACATAATTATTAAAAGAAAAATATATTATAGTTAAGTCACAATTAAAAATCAATTATAAAAAATACATGATACATTTTTTTTCTATATTCATGAAAAATGAATAAACAAAAAGCTAATGAGATAAAAAATAATGTTTTCATTATCAAGTGAGATAAGAGACAAGAAAAGAAGAGGATAAATAAGAAATGAAAGCAAAAATAATTTTGTGTCTAACTTTTTTTTTCTTAAAATACAAAAAGAAAATATATGAGATAAGAGATTATTATAATTTGTGAAAAAACTAAAAAGAAAATAAGAAGGAATATAAAAATTATAATAATAAATATTTGGTTTAAGTATTGATTTATGTTTCGTTTAAAAATGTTAAGTTGGTCCTCTAATCTTTTTAGTCTCAATTTGGTCTTAAATTTTTGAAAAAATTATGCAATTTAGTCTTTTACTTAAATTTCTTGAAACGGGTAGATGATTCTTTCATTAAAATTGAAACTCTTAATATGAATGATTTGGTTTGTTGACGTGATTAATATAATCTAAATGTCAATTTTTTGACAAAAATAGAAACCAAATGAGAAATTAAACCTAAATATTTTTATTCTTTATTATCTATTAACATTAAATACACCATTTAATTTTCATCAATTCCTAAAATATATTACCTATGATTTAAAAAATTTAATAAAATTTTAATATTATATATATATATATAAAATTTAAAAAAATTCAAAATTTGGAGGGGGGGCCATGGCCCCTCCCTGCCCCTTTAAACATTCGCCTCTGCCCATACTCGTACTCGTTTTCTTATTACTTCAATATTAATTTTAATTATTTTTATAAAATAATAAAAATTTACGATGAAGGAAACATAATATTATCAAATATTCAATATTAGGAGGATGATTGTTTCTTCAATATCAAATACTTTGAAATAAATTATAATTATTTAATTTTAGATTAGAATACCAAATAAAATTTTATGAAAACCAAAACATTTATTAAATTTGCACACATTAATGAACTCTGGTAGATAAAATATAAAATAGTTTTTTAAAAATATAAAAGGAAAAAATATTCAAATTAAAATATATTTTAAATGTTTGTTTACTTCAATTTTTTAAATTCTAAGGAATCTCTTTTTTATACACTAATAAAAGTTATAATAGATCACTTGATCAAAATGACGCAAAGAACAAATAATAAACTTAATAATAAAATTTTAACATAGATCTTGTATCTTTTGAACTTCAATATATGTTGAATGGTGATAAAAAATATTCATGGAAATTACATTAAATTTTTATATTGTAGTAAATAAAAGTTATTTATACAATTAGAGTAAAAAAAATTACAATATAACTGATAATGACTTAAAAAATAAAAAATAAATAGATAAAATATATTGATTGAAATAGTATTCCACATGATAAAAATAAACAACAAATAAAAATATTAAAAAATTAACAAATGTGTGTCTTATAAACAATTAGAGAGACTATTGAAAGAAATCACACAAAGGAAAACAAATATATAATTAAGGGTATGATAAGATGAAAAATACCTTAGAGATCTAAGAAAAATTTTAAAATATCAACATATATACCCAATGGTTGAGAAATAACAAAAATTGTTTTAACGAAACAAAAGAGTTCTTCAAATGAAACAAAAATTAATAATAATAAGTAAAAAAAAAAACTTATATTACCTAGTAAATGAAAGATTTATGCTATTAATCACTTAAGTTGAGAGTAATAAACATTTTCATATGAAAGGAAAATGTACAATAAATAAAAATATTAAAAAATAACAGAAATATTCAAATGTGAGATATAAATTTTTTTAATTCACATACATCATTTTAACATAATTACATAAAGGTTGTGATAAGATGAAAATTATATCGGAGATGTGAATGAATTTCATGAAAAACGAAATCATTACAAGAAATAAATAATAGAAAGTATATATATATATATATATATATATATATATATATATATATATATATATATATATGGTAACTTAATTAATTGTGAATATTTAATAATTTAAACGGGGACGAAGATTATGGCGGGGATATGTACATCCACTAGGGATGGCAACGGTGCGGGATAGGGACGGGTTTCACTATCTCATACCCATCCCCCTAGAAAAAATTCATCTCCATCCCCATACCCAAACCCAACGGGTATCAAACTTTTGTCTCATCCCCATCCCCACCGGGTAACGGGTATAATCTCGTACCCATACCCGTAACTGTTTTACTACTTCAATATTAATTTTAATTAATTTTTATAAAAAAATAAAAAGGAAACATTATATTATCAAATATTCAATATTAGGAGGATGGTTGTTTCTTCGATATCAGATACTTTTAAATAAATTATGATTGTTTACATTTTAGATTAGAATACAAAATAAAATTTCATGATAACCAAAACATTTATTAAATTTGGAAACATTAATGAACTCTAGTAGATGAAATATAAAGATATTTTTAAAGAAATATAAAAGGAAAAATTATTCAAATTAAAATATATTTTAAATGTTTGTTTACTTCAATTTTTTAAATTCTAAGGAATCTCTTTTTTATACACTAATAAAAGTTATAATAGATCACTTGATCAAAATGACGCAAAGAACAAATAATAAACTTAATAATAAAATTTTAACATAGATCTTGTATCTTTTGAACTTCAATATATGTTGAATGGTGATAAAAAAATATTCATGGCAATTACATTAAATTTTTATATTGTAGTAAATAAAAGTTATTTATACAATTAGAGTGAAAAAAATTACAATATAACTGATAATGAGTTAAAAAATAAAAAATAAATAGATAAAATATATTGATTGAAATAATATTCCACCTGATAAAAATAAACAACAAATAAAAATATTAAAAAATTAACAAATGTGTGTCTTATAAACAATTAGAGAGACTATTGAAAGAAATCACACAAAGGAAAACAAATATATAATTAAGGGTATGATAAGATGAAAAATACCTTAGAGATCTAAGAAAAATTTTCAAATATCAACATATATACTCAATGGTTGAGAAATAACCAAAATTGTTTTAGCGAAACAAAAGAGTTCTTCAAATGAAACAAAAATTAATAATAATAAGTAAAAAAATATATATTACCTAGTAAATGAAAGATTTATGCTATTAATCACTTAAATTGAGAGTATTAAACATTTTCATGTGAAAGGAAAATGTACAATAAATAAAAATATTAAAAAATAATAGAAATATTCAAATGTGAGAAATAAATTTTTTTAATTCACATACATCATTTTAACATAATTACATAAAGGTTGTGATAAGATGAAAATTATATCGGAGATGTGAATGGATTTCATATCAAACAAAATAATTACAAGAAATAAATAATAGAAAGTGTTGGTAGGGGGAGCTACTTCACCTATGAATGAAGAATGGTTTTGATGATGTCTACTGGACTAGAATAGAACATAGATTTAGTCTAGTTAGGTTATGCATTAGGCTAATAGTTTTTCTTTATCAGATGTAAATACGGCCTGCTTTGTGCTGCTTTGGACCATTACACTCTTGCTGGTGCAAACATGAATGGCTAGCTGTTTAACTAATGGATTAGTTGTGAGTACTGCACTAAGACAATGAAAATACACTCACGATAATCAATTAGGTAAATTGCTAATCAATTAATGACAACAGAAAACTCTGTATAAAAGTTGGTTTTAGAATCTGTTTTGAGACAGGAGAGCATTGACAAATCACGCAGTTTTTTCCTTCTAAGAGAGAGCCTTCTGATAGTCACAGAGAGATTGATCATTCAGGAAGATCATTCAAGTGCAGATCCAAAAAGATTGATAGTTGATTCTACCATGATCGGTCTTGCTTGAATCAAGGAGCATATTGTCAAATCTGCACAACATAGGTGTATTCGTTTCTTGATTCTGTTTATTGTATTCCTGATTATAGTTGCTTCATTGTGTGAAGTGTAGGCCTAGGTGCAATTGCGTGGATGCATTGCTCCTAGGGGGAGTTCTTGATTGGTAGATCAAGTTCTTGGGTTTTAGGGTCTAGAATTATATAGGTGTGCTTGTAATTCTTTGATCCTATCTGTGTTAGTGGAATCCTCCTAAGTGAGTTACTTAGGAGAAGACTGGATGTAGATTCATCCTGAATTGAACCAGTATAAATTGTTGTGTTTTGTTTCTTTCTCTTCTCTTATAATCTCTCTTGATTGAATTAAAACAGTCCATTAACCCAAAACTGTGAAATTGATTAATTGAGCTTTAAAACCTAAAGATTTATTCAAGATTCATCTTAAACCAGATAAAAGCCTATTAATCAATTCAGATCCCTTTGTGGTTAAGATAATTAGACAGATCTGTTTTTAACAGTTGGCACCAGAGCTGGCTAATCGCACGATAATCGATTAGAAAGATCCTGATATGTCTAATACATCTCAAACCTTTGCTGAAGGGGCATCCATCACCAAGCCAACTCTGTTTGCTGGTGAAAACTACCCTTTTTGGAAAATTAGAATGAAAATTTTTCTTGAATTAGTGGACAAAGGGGTTTGGGATGTTGTAGTTAATGGACCTTTTCAACCCATTAAAGTTGTGGAAGGCAAAACTGTTCTTAAAGAGTTCTCACAGTGGACTCTTGATGAAAATAAAAGGGCACACTATGATGTTAGAGCCAAAAATATTATATCCTCTGCACTAACTTTGGATGAATTTTACAAGGTATCTGTGTGTGAATCCGCCAAAGAGATGTGAGATGTTTTGGAGGTCACCCATGAGGGCATGGATGAGGTAAAAAGAGCAAGGAAGAATACTCTCATTCAAGAGTATGAAATGTTCATAATGAAGGCTGGAGAAAGCATATGTGATGTACAGAAGAGATTTACACACATAGTAAATCACCTCTTAGCTCTTGGCAAGATCTTTGACAAAGAAGAACTGAATATCAAAATCTTGAAGAACTTAAACAGGACATGGCAGCCCAAAGTCACTGCAAATTCAGAATCCAAAGACCTCACTAGCATGAACATAGCTACACTCTTTGGGAAGCTAAGAGAACATGAACTAGAGCTTGGAAGATTCAAGGAAGAAGAGGATGGAGAAAAGAGACACACAATAGCCTTGAAGAGTGCTGTAAAATCTGCAGCAAAATTGAAGAAAGCAGAAATTGTAGATGACTCTAATGATGATTACAACTCTGACAGTGAAGCCTTGAGACTAATGGTAAAGGGGTTCTCAAAATTTCTAAAATACAAGAACAAAGCTACCAGTAATTCTGCAGAAATTAAAAGATCCTTTAGGAAGCAAGAAAAACATGTTCCAACTTGCTATGAGTGTGGAAAAATGGGACACATCAAACCTGAATGCCCTGTCCTCAAGCTGAAGCAAAAACTAGAAGAGAAAGGTGAGGCAAACAAGCACAAGAAGAAAAGGAAAGCGTACAACAGTGACTCCAGCTCATCTAGTGAATTTGATGGAAGCATTGAGGAAGAAACTAATCTCTATCTTATGACTGGAACAAGCTCTTTTAAGAGCAGTGTGAGTAGTTTCAACTCCAATGATGATGAAAATAACTACTATGAATTACTTGATGCTTTTAATGAATTGCATAAGGAAGCCACGAAATTGCAAAAGTCAAATAATAAACGTAGAGGAGAAATTAAATGGCTTGAAGGTAGAGTAAAGCAACTAGAAGAGGAAAATGAAAATCTGATAACAAGTCTTGAAAAACTAGAAAAATCTAAGAAACACTCTAGGTCCAAAGATGACACAAGCTCTCCCCAATGTGAAAAATGCCCAGGACAACTAGAAAAGATAGATTACCTAATAAAAAACTCTCTCAAAATTCACTTTGGGAAGATCGAACCTTGATGCAGTGTTAGGATCTCAAAGAAGTGTGCCTAATAAAGAGGGAATAGGTTACGGTGGCAAATCTAATCTATTAGGCACCAGAAATTTTCTAAATATGAGTAAACCAACATCTGTCATTTGCTCCTACTGTTCTGAACTTGGTCATGCATCAAATTCCTGCTATTTTAAAAATTGTGGGGTTCCTAAAGGAGAGTACAAATGGGTACCTACAGGAACACCTCAAACCACTAACATGAGAGGACCCAAGTTCAATTGGGTACCTACATCTTCTCTTTAATCTTTGTTTCAGGTGTGTCTTGATGCAAGGAAAACAATGTAGCTTCTATATAATGGATGCTCAAGACAAGTGAAAGGAGATGTGAAGAACTTCTGCAGGATATCTTACAAAGCCAATTAATGGTCATGTTACAAGAGGTGATAATAACAAAGGTCAATTTAGGCATTGCCAAGGTGAAAAGTTCCTCTTCTATTGTGATCAAGTATAATTGTTGGTTGAAGTAATCCCATATTTTGAATTTACTGCATGTTTGTTCACTAAAAAGGAAGTAAAATGTGCATTTTTTTATATTTCTGCACAAATTAATCCATTAGGTAATTCTCTAATGGATTATCGTTTTCCTGCTATGGCTAATTTGCTTCTGAACACTACATAATTCATTAGATTAGTCATCTGTTAGTACTGTAATACTTAACTGCCTGTATGCACTCTGATATTCCTGTTGTTGGATCTGTTTATCATCCCATTGGTCTTGGTTTCTATTTGCTCTATACTTCCACAAATTTCTGCACTACTGATTTAAACTGATATTGTAATACTTAATTGATGATTTGATTTATGGTTGTCTGCACTCTAATGTTAACCTGTGCTACTAATTTCACCTGCTGCGTTGTTAGTATTGTCATACTTTGTATTGTTACTCTGTGATGTTCATGGTATGTGCTGGTGTGGTTGTGTTACACACCCCCTCATCTTTTAGCTAATGTCCAAAAAGGGGGAGATTGGTATATTGTTGGTATGGGGAGTATGTTAATGGTATATGGTATGTGCTGTTGTTGTTGTTTGCTTTGGTGTTGTTGTTGTTTGCTTCATGTGTTGCAGGTAGGCCTATCACAGTGCAAGTTTTTGGACATCATAAAAAAGGGGGAGATTGTTGGTAGGGGGAGCTACTTCACCTATGAATGAAGAATGGTTTTGATGATGTCTACTGGATTAGAATAGAACATAGATTTGGTCTAGTTAGATTATGCATTAGGCTAATAGTTTTTCTTTATTAGATGTAAATTAGGCCTGCTTTGTGCTGCTTTGGACCATTACACTCTTGTTGGTGCAAACATGAATGGCTAGCTGTTTAACTAATGGATTAGTTGTGAGTACTGCACTAAGGCAATGAAAATACATTCACAATAATCGATTAGGTAAATTGCTAATCAATTAATGACAGTAGAAAAATTTGTATAAAAGCTGGTTTTAGAATCTGTTTTGGGACAGGAGAGCATTGACAAATCACGCAGTTTTTTCCTTCTAAGAGAGAGCCTTCTGATAGTCACAGAGAGATTGATCATTCTGGAAGATCATTCAAGTGCAGATCCAAAAAGATTGATAGTTGATTCTACCATGATGAGTCTTACTTGAATCAAGGAGCATATTGTCAAATTTGCACAACATAGGTGTATTCGTTTCTTGATTCTGTTTATTGTATTCCTGATTACAATTGCTTCATTGTGTGAAGTGTAGGCCTAGGTGCAATTGCGTGGATGCATTGCTCCTAGGGGGAGTTCTTGATTGGTAGATCAAGTTCTTGGGTTTTAGGGTCTAGAATTATATAGGTGTGCTTGTAATGCTTTGATCCTATCTGTGTTAGTGGAATCCTCCTAAGTGAGTTACTTAGGAGATAACTGGATGTAGATTCATTCTGAATCGAACCAGTATAAATTGTTGTGTTTTGTTTCTTTCTCTTCTCTCATAATCTTTCTTGATTCAATTAAAACAGTCCATTAACCCAGAACTGTGAAATTGATTAATTGAGCTTTAAAACCTAAAGATTTATTCAAGATTCATCTTAAACCAGATAAAAGCCTATTAATAAATTCAGATCCCTTTGTGGTTAAGATAATTAGATAGATCTGTTTTTAACAGAAATTATATATATATATATATATATATATATATATATATATATGGTAACTTAATTAATTGTGAATATTTAATAATTTAAACGGGGACAAAGATTATGGCGGGGATATGTACATCCACTAGGGATGGCAACGGCGCGGGGTAGGGACGAGTTTCACTATCTCGTACTCATCCCCGTAGAAAAAATTCATCTCCATCCCCATACCCAAACCCAACGGGTATCAAACTTTTATCCCATCCCCATCCCCACCGGGTAACAGGTATAATCTCGTACCCATACTTGTACCTGTTTTACTACTTCAATATTAATTTTAATTAATTTTTATAAAATAATAAAAAGGAAACATTATATTATCAAATATTCAATATTAGGAGGATGGTTGTTTCTTCGATATCAGATACTTTTAAATAAATTATGATTGTTTACATTTTAGATTAGAATACAAAATAAAATTTCATGATAACCAAAACATTTATTAAATTTGGAAACATTAATGAACTCTAGTAGATGAAATATAAAGATATTTTTAAAGAAATATAAAAGGAAAAATTATTCAAATTAAAATATATTTTAAATGTTTGTTTACTTCAATTTTTTAAATTCTAAGGAATCTCTTTTTTATACACTAATAAAAGTTATAATAGATCACTTGATCAAAATGACGCAAAGAACAAATAATAAACTTAATAACAAAATTTTAACATAGATCTTGTATCTTTTGAACTTCAATATATGTTGAATGGTGATAAAAAAATATTCATGGCAATTACATTAAATTTTTATATTGTAGTAAATAAAAGTTATTTATACAATTAGAGTGAAAAAAATTACAATATAACTGATAATGAGTTAAAAAATAAAAAATAAATAGATAAAATATATTGATTGAAATAGTATTCCACCTGATAAAAATAAACAACAAATAAAAATATTAAAAAATTAACAAATGTGTGTCTTATAAACAATTAGAGAGACTATTGAAAGAAATCACACAAAGGAAAACAAATATATAATTAAGGGTATGATAAGATGAAAAATACCTTAGAGATCTAAGAAAAATTTTCAAATATCAACATATATACTTAATGGTTGAGAAATAACAAAAATTGTTTTAGCGAAACAAAAGAGTTCTTCAAATGAAACAAAAATTAATAATAATAAGTAGAAAAATATATATTACCTAGTAAATGAAAGATTTATGCTATTAATCACTTAAATTGAGAGTATTAAACATTTTCATGTGAAAGGAAAATGTACAATAAATAAAAATATTAAAAAATAATAGAAATATTCAAATGTGAGACATAAATTTTTTTAATTCACATACATCATTTTAACATAATTACATAAAGGTTGTGATAAGATGAAAATTATATCGGAGATGTGAATGAATTTCATGACAAACGAAATAATTAGAAGTAGAGATGGCAAATAAACCCGTCCCCGTGGGTATTGCCCGAACCCGTCCCCGTTTTGACGGGAAATCCCCGCATTAACTGGGTATGGGTATTGGTATGGAGAATCCCGACTTTTTCAATTGGGTATGGGGATGTACATATCCCCGCCATAATTCTCGTCCCCGTTTAAATTATTAAAATATTCTCAATTAATTAAGTAACCATATATATATATATATATATATATATATTATTTTTTATTTCTTCTAATTATTTAGTTGTCATGAAACTCATTTGCATCTCAATTATATTTTTCATCTTATCATAACATTTATGTAATTAAAAAATATGTATATCAATTAAAATATTTTATGTCTCACATTTGAATATTTCTATTATTTTTTAATATTTTCATTTATTGTATATTTTCCTTTCACATTAAAATGTTTAATACTTTCAATTTAAGTATTTAATAGCACAAACTTTTGGTTTACTAGGTAATATAAAAAAAAAAACTCCTTTACTTACAATATGATTGATAATGAGTTAGAAAATAAAAAATAATTAGATAAAATATATCGAAATAATATTCTACATGATGAAAATAAACAACAAATAAAAATATTAAAAAAGTAACAAATGTGTGTCTTAGAAACAATTTGAGAGACTATGGAAAGAAATCTCACAAAGGAGAACAAATGTATAATTAAGAGTATGATAAGATCAAAAATACCTTATAGATCTAAGAAAACTTTTCAAATATCAATATATATACTCAATGGTTGAGAAATAACGAAAATTGTTTTAGCGAAACAAAAAAGTTCTTCAAATGAAACAAAAATTATTAATAATAAGTAAAAATATTTTTTTTTATACTACCTATTAAAGGAAAGTTTGATGCTATTAAATACTTAATTTGAGTGTATTAAATATTCTCACCTGAAAGAAAAAATATACAATAAATAAAAGTATTAAAATATAATAGAAATATTCAAATGTGAGACATAAATTTTTTTTAATTGACATACATTATTTTAATATAATTACATAAAGGTTATTGTAAGATGAAAAATATATTAATAGAGATGCGAATGAGTTTCATGACAAACCAAATAATTAGAAGAAATAAAAAATAGAATATATATATATATATATATATATATATATATATGGTTACGTAATTAATTGTGAATATTTTAATAATTTAAACGGGATGGATTTGGCGGGGACGGGTATTATGGCGGGGATATGTACATACCCCTCCCCATCCCCATACCTAATTGAAAAAGTCGGAGATTCCCCATACCCAGTCAATGCGGGGATTTCCCGTCAAAACGGGGACGGGTTCGGGCAATACCCACAGGGACGGGTTTATTTGCCATCTCTATTAGACAAAAGTTCTAAATAACCTTATTGATTTTGGTTAAGTGTTGTAATAAAATGTGAACATAATATTTATCTCTAAGACGAAAGTTTTTAAACACATCATGTGAGACGTGGATCGTTTCCTTTGATAGATAATATGAGACATATTCTCTTGCTTTATTTAATAAACAAATTTCTTATTAGATAATATGCATACAGTCTCTAAACCATTATGCTGACATTGTATCTAAAAATGTTTTTAGAAACTTATATACTCTTAATTAAGATTATAGTAAAGTAAATAATTCTGTGTGAATGTCAGAAAGTAAAATGCGTATCATGTCATTGGAAAAATTATAGGCATTCTCCACCAGTTTTAGTAGCATCAAATTAATCACGGGACCATAAAAAAAAAGTAAAGGCACTAAATTATTTGGATGACACTAATTAAATAAAAAATTATTTTAACGTGCAAATACATGGCGTCGGTATTCTCCTAAGGCCCATATGGGAAATATGTTTCTGTATGCCGCGAATGTGATCATGCAATTCTTGTTGAAGACTCCCATTATTTCCTGAAGTTATGAAAAAGTAACATTAAAGTTGAATGACGTATAATTCAGATTTGGGAAATGGTATAAACACTTTCTAGCTAATATTGCACAGGGTATTATAAAAGAGGCACATTAATTTGCTGAAAATAAATTAATTACTGGATCATGCAAAAAATGTTATTAAACTTATTATTTTGTATATCTTTATTTTTAATTACTCATAATTTATTTTAAAAAACTATTGAAAGTGGAATTAGAACAAATATATTGAAAAGGATAGATTGAAACATGAAAATGATAATAAACTAAATTAAGGATTAAATATGTTTTTAGTCTTTAACTTTTACTGAAAATTAAAATTAGTTTTTTTTCAAAATTTTAAATCAATTTAGTTTTTCACTTTTCAAAATTAGATGAATTTAGTCATTTTAATAAAATTTTATTAAATTTATTTGACGTTTTAATATATTTCTCAGCTAATATTGAAATAAGTGAGAATAAGTTAAACAATATAAACTATTCGAATACTATTATAAAATATACTTAAAATGTTAAATAAATTTTAAAAAATTTAACTTAAAAGATTAAATACATACATTTTTTAATTTGAGAAATTACATTAATCTAAAATTTTGAAAAAGAATTATTTTTAATTTTTATTGAAACTTAAAGAATAAAAAACATATTTAAGAGTTAGGATACCTGTTGCTGATAGTCACCATTCTCTATCTGTGAATTTATCAAGTACATAGCAGCTTTGTGCAGTGGTGTTGGATCTCTTTCAGCCTGTTACATTAGAAAGAGTATAAGAGCATGGCAACAAGTTTATAAAACATAATATCTTAGTAATATATATTCACTAGTTATTCAACATAATAATTACATCACTAAAACATGGATAAGTTTTTCTTATACCTGTCCAGCTTCTAGTAGAGCCAGCATAGCCCAACCAGTGTTTACCACATGAGGCTTGTTGCCTTCAAGGTTTGTATATACCTGAACAAAATGAGGTTTCTTATAACATTATTCATGAAAACTCACCAATCAGAGAATTTATAAAATATAATAACTAAAATTATAACTAAACCTTGTGATAATAATTTTCCAAGGCATTAACTAAAGATATTAAAATTAGAGAAAAACCTGGTTTTGAGAGGACAAATAACTCTCTCCCCACCCACCAGAAGGGAGTTGCTTACACAGCAAAAACTGACAAGCTTTTGTGATGTTTGAGCAATCACTGAAACTTCTCCCACTGCTTACCAACCCTTTTACTGCATACCATGTTGCATAAGTGAAGCAAATTCCCCATGAACCATACCTGTTTAACATTTTAAGTACTTCACAAATCCTTAATTATACTTTTAAATTTTCATTTTCATTACTTTCATTTTTTTTTTCTAAATTCTTACTTTTAGTTTGTGTATAAATTAATTTTAACTTATAAAAAAAAATTCCTTTTACTTCTTCCTGGTAAGACCTGTAGAAAATCTATTTGAACAAACTCATGACAAAATTATGAAACCAAATTGAGTTCAAACAAAAATTATAAATATAGTTAATTCACATTAAAAACCAAATTCAGGAAAAGCAATAAAAAATTTGATATTTGATTGTTTTTTAATGTTATGGTGTGGTCCATAAATTTACTTTCAATATACCATCTTTTTTTATTGTAATTTTTTCATGTATTGAATTAGTAAAAATAATCCAAATTTATGTTCCATAATTGAAAATGATTTTTTAATTACGATACCAAATTGATCCAAATTTAAAATATTAAAAGATTAAATAAAAATAAGATAAAAAATAAGAATATAATTTATTTTAAATTTCAAACCATGAGCCATCTGATGACTGTGTTTTCTGAATAAAGGCAACAGCTTTTTCAATACAGCTTCGTATTTCTTGTGGACGATGTTCAGGATCAAATTTCCTAAATAATGTCAAAGCTTCAACCGCTGCAGAGGTGCATTCAACGTAACTATACAACATATAATAAATAAATATTAATAAAGGATAAAGAGATAATAATAAAATCAACACTTGAAATTATGGATAAAGAGATAATAATTAAATCAACACCTGAAATTATGAATAAAGAAATATCAATAAATCAACACTTTACAGTGATAGAATTGGGTAACTTACGGATAATCCAGAATTATGTCGCCAAATGTTTCAGAAGGATTGATTATCTGACATTACAGACACAAGTTAACAGTTATATTTACTTTTAGCTCCAAAAAGTGAACCATATATATTTTAGGAATGAGTATACAATATAACGTTTTTAAAATATATAAAAATATAAACAAAATATTTATTAATATATAATTTTTGTTTTTGCTTTAATAAATTTTAAAGTCATAACGAAATTAAAAACAGTTGGTTGATCTGAAAAAAAAAACAAAAAATGAAATTAAAACATAACGAGCAAAGAAATGTAGTACATACAACGAAAATCGACTCTTGTATCAGAAAAAAGTGGTAATCTATATTTTACATGTAATTACGATGTAAGTATTTACAATATTAATTTTTTTTACTATAACTTAATTTCAATACAGTATATAATAAACAATATCTAATTAAAAATCGACTCTTTATATTAGAAAAAAGTAAACATCAATATTTTACATATAATTAAGATTTGAATATTTAAATATTTGATTTTATGTAATTAAAATTTTATTGTTACAAGTTAATTTCAATAAAATATATAATAACTAATATATCTAATTATTTTTATTGTTAGACAATAAATAAAATTACATAAATTAAAAAAAATAATATATACCTATTTATAAAAAATTATAAAAGAGCTTAACAAAAAAATTATAAGGCGTGTTTTTGCTGGTTTATATTATATATAAACTTTAAAAAGAATTAAAGAAATATAATTATTTTAATCCGCAACCAATTTTAATATATAGACCTCTTAAATTTTTTGGGAAAATAAGGAAAGAAAAACAAGTTATTTCTACAATAATGATGAAAGAGTTACTGAAATTGTGTAGCGAACACATTTAGTGTATGTTAGAAAAGACTTTCTATGTAAACTATTAGTTTTAATATTTTAAATGAGGTTAAAATATATAATTGATCATATTTTTGTTTAGTTGTATCAATTCATTCTTAAGAATTTTTTTTTTCAAATTTTTTTGTGAAATTTGTTTAATTTAATTTTTTTAATTAAATAATTAACAATAACGAACAGTTTATGTCATTTTGTTATTTTTTTTCTAAATTACTTTTAATTTTTGAAAAAAAAAAGTTCACGTATTTACTCAGCACTATATCACATGTTAACTCAGCACTAACTCAGCAAGATAAGGTCCAAGTAAAACAAACATTTATTTTCAATTTAATTTTATACGATTGATTTATGTTGTATTATTAGGTCATAAATTTGTTTCAAAAGAATTTCCTAAATAATAATGAGAGACAAGGCTACCTCCATCCAGTTATAAGATCGTGTGAGTTCATACGTTGGAAAGCCTCCATCTTTATTCTGCAATGGCGAAAAAAAAAATAAATGATTTTAGAATTTAAATTAATGTCATAAATGATACCTTACTTAATTACAATCATACATATTAAATTCAAACGATTGCTTATATTCTTTTTTTAACAATGAAAAATGTAAAGTAGTTATTAAAATAATAATATAATAAGTAATTGAAATAAAAGGATAGAGAGATAGAAACAAACTTATCTTACAATGTCATCTCTAAATACTTGGTGTGGCCAGAAATATTTTAGACTGATTAATTTTCAAAACAGCATAAGGGAGCTAATAATCTTCTTTTTGTTTCTATTTATGAGTTATCGAGGTAAAATCTCGTGCTTCTTTTAAGTGTTGGATCTGTTGAAACGTTGACAGATGGTCCTTGAAGCATGTTTCTTCAATTTGATTATTGGAATTGTCAATTAGAGATTTGAGATTTGTAGTTAAAGAAAATTATGTTGTAGTTTTGAGGTCGTTGAGTATTGTTTCTATTTTTGAGTTTGTCTTGGTAAAATTCTGATTTATGCTTACTTAAACGTTGTGGATACTTGTGGATAAAACACTCCTTGATGTCTAAGCTATTAGCTTCATGACAGGCATTACATATCTCTAAAAAATAAAATCAGAATAACTTGTTAGATAAAGTTTAAAATAAAGTTTTTAGTAGGTACTTATATGCAAACAGAACCTACAATTATCTACTGTAACAATAGTTCAACTGTAAAATTGTCAAGGAATCCAGTTATGCACAAAAGAAGTAAACATATTGATGATTTACGTTTCTATTTTCTAAGAGATCTTGTACAAAGTGAAACTATTAAACTACAACACTATTGCACATTAGAAGTCGTTGTTCGAATGAGAAATAAGCTGGGAATTGTTGCTAATGATGTAACTAAATACCATGATTCAATTATTCAATTTAAGGGAGGAAATGTTAGATAAAGTTTAAAATAAATTTTTAGTAGTTACTTGAAATCAGGGGCTGTTGCTAGAAGTTAGGAATTAAATATCTAGTTGATTCTGAATAAATCTGTTTCCTTTGTTTCAGGTGGTTAGTTGTTAGAAATCAACAACTACGTTTCTATAATTTCCTTTAAATGTTGTGACCTTTGGTCAAGAATAATATGAGATTATCACATTCCGAAATTACAACTCTTGTTTATATAACAACTTATTATTATTTTTTTTTACTCAACAACAACTAATAGAATTGCTCTAAAATGACTTCATTCTTATGCAGGAATTGTACTATCCTCACTCACTTATGCATGATATTCTCTAGGAAACTCTACACTGACAGATAGTCCCTACAATAGTCCTTTACTTTGACCATTAGGCTTGTCGATTAGAGTTCTTTGGTTAGATAAATCCATCTCACAATTTTGAGGGCACTAAGCATCACCTTGTTTGTGATTTTTAGTTTTCTCGATAAAATCACGATTTCTACTTAGTTAACTGTTAAATAGGGCTAAATTTTGACAGATAGTCTATGAAACATGGTTTTTCCCTTTTGATTGTTCGAATTGTCAACTAAAGGTCTTTGGTTAGCAAAATCCGTCTCGAGGTTTTGAGCACTACCTTGTTACGCTTTCTGAGTTATCTCAGTAAAATCATGATTTCGATTCAATTAACTATTGATCGGGTTGAAATTTTTGCAAATAGTCTTTGAAACATTCACTACACCATTTTTTTAGTTTAAACAACTTAAAAATGTTGTATAAGGTAACAAAATTGTAGCCTTAAGTTTAGACAACAATTTTACTACGATTTCCGAGATGTGGCCTACTAAAAAACAATCATTTTTTTCCTAAGGCCATGAAGGTTTTGAAAACCATTGTCGTAGAAAAAAATAATAGGCCACACTTTTTAGCCAACACATCTTAAAATGTTGTGTATTCTTTAGACAATGATTATTTAATTATTACTTTTATGTTTATAACATAATTATTTAATCTCTCCCTGAACAATTGTCTTATTGGGAATCAAAATCATGACCTTGACTTTGATATCAATTGTTGAATTGAGTGCTTACCTCTAAACCAAAAGTTATAGCTAATAGTTAAGTTACAACTCTTTATACTTAAGATTGTAACAACCAAGATGTCACAATTTGATTGTGACTTGGCCCACCTATCTTCCACCATAAGACAATTGATGCACCTTATAACAATTTAATTATTATTAGTTCACATGATTATCAATTTAAAAATATTTAAAGTTAAGTTACTACAATTTTTAAAATATGGTATAAACTATCCACATTTTAACATTTATTATTTATAACTATCAACATTTTCTATTGTATTGCTTAAAACGAATAGACAACACTTTTTGTATGTTCTCTAGGTTTAAGGCAAATCAAACCCACTGTATAACCAATAGTAAAAAATTGTTGCTTATTCCTATTTTAAGCAATGGTTTTTCATTTGTTGTCATGTACAACGTTGTCTAATTTATAAATATGAAGAACATTCATCGTGTATAGTATAATTGAGAAGGAAATAACACAATGAATAAGTCACAAGTTTATTGTTTTGCCTACATTTCCTATCGACAACATTTAAAAAAATGTTGTCTAAATAAGCAACGGTTTATAAAATATGATCTTTAGTAGTTTTAAGTCACACTTATATATTTTGTGACCTTTTCTATGTTTAGACAACAATTTTATACAAATGGACTAGTTTTGTGTGGTCTAAAGTAAAAAAATGACGTAGTGATTCAAGGATAATCTGCCAAATTTTCTAAGTCAATTTACAATTAACTAAGCCAAGATCAATAATTTATCGAGACAACTCGGAAACCGAAACAGAAACAAGGTGGTGTTAGTGCTCTCAAAACAGTGAGACGAATTTCTCTAACAACAAACGACTAATTGACAATCGAATGGTCAAAGAGAAGAAATATGTTTTAGGGTCTATTTGTCAAAATTTCAGAGCAATCCAACTGTTAATGAAACATATATCGGAATTTTACCGAGATAACTCAAAAATATAAACAAGCTGGTGCTTAGCACTGTCAAAACTACGAGACAGATTTCTCGAACCACATATCTGTAATTGAACATCCCAACTCTCAAAGTGATAAAACGTGTTTTGGGGGCTATAAGTTAAAATTTCAGCCCAATTCAAATATTAATGAAGCAAAAATTTAGATTTTAAGACAACTCAGAATTAAAATCAAGGTGGCACTCAACATCCTCAAACTTGCGATCAACTTTTAAATAGAAGAAGATTGAAGGTGAATTGAATTTTGAGAGTTGAAGGGGAATGAGAATATGATGGAATGGAGAGGATGCGGAAGGAAGAGAAGAGGAAGATTGCAAGGTAAGTTTGTTTCTATCTCTCTCATCTATTTTATTTCAGTTACTTTATTATATTATTATTTTAGTCACTAAAAAACATTATTAAACAAAAACAATTACTAGCTTAAAAGGCTATGCTTTATCACATTTTATTGCGATGGTGTGCTACTTTTCTCTATTTTATATCAAAAGTATTACAATATATATCTTCATTAATGAATTTTTAATATTCTCTTTTCTTATATAATGAGCTCTTAAAAATTATAAGCATCTACTAATTGAGTTGAGAAAGTTTTAGAATATTATGCAAATTATCGAGTTTAATATATTGACTATAATTGCAAATTATTTGAAATGATTGTAGCACCTGTAACGAGAGAATGATATTTACTGCATCATATAATCGCTTTGCACCCAATGGCTCACCAACAATCTCTGGTGCTATATTGGAGAGTAAGAGACAAGCCTGAAAATGAATTTACCAATCAAGAAAGATTTTACTGGGGCACTCCTATAATTTCTTCTCCCATTCTCATAATATAATAAATATATTATAGTAGCATATAATCAAATAAAAATTATACTTTAAAATACATAATTTAAAATATTTTTAAACTATATAATATATCATGTATTTTATTTTTTTATAATTAGAATTTTATTATAAAAATAGTTATTTTAATTTTTTAAAAATATTAAACTTAAAACTAATCATTAAAAAACGGTTAAATTTAAAAAATATCAATAAAAATTAAAACTTATAAAATAATTATTTTAATTTTAGAAAGACGGTTATTGAAAAATAAATATGTATATTCAAAAATGAATCTCCTATGTATAATAATATAAATAATGATGATATAGATATATATTTAAAAGTTAAATAACTAAATTTAAAATTATATGGTGGAAAATATTGTTCTACATTATTTAATATTATTATACTTCAAATTATACACTTCTATTCTGAATTTATAATCTAAAATATAGTTTTAGATTATATAGTTTTTTTTTAATATTTTAAATTATACAATTTTATTCTAAACTATATAATTTAACTATTTCAATTATGTAATATAAAATATATTTTACATGTATTATAGTAAATGTATATTATAACGAGAGTGAGAAAAGAAAGTATAAAAATTAAGAAGAAATAACACCAAATCATAGTGAAGAAAGTTACTTTTAGTCCTTCAGCTGTGCAATCGGAAGTGGGCCATCCATGGTCTACTGTCGAAAAAGGCCAACTGCCTTTTGAAATATGACGAAACCATTTATTTTGATCACCCGGACAGTTTTCTAAAATCTTTGGAGAAAAAACAAAAAAAGAATGAAGATTTTGATGAACAGGGACAAACCAATTAAAAAATGCAATGATAAATGCAAAAATTGCCATCACCTGTGTATTCTTGATGAACGTGTGAACTTTTCTTAGAGTTGGACCATATTCTTCTGTTAGGTTACTTGAAATAATTGCTTGGACAATAAATGCAGCATCCCAAAGTTGACTTCCATTGTATCCCTGCAACAAAAACTGATTAAGTACATTTTCATCCATTTTCCTTCTACTAATTTTAACTAAACTATTTTAATTCAAATTTTAAAGTTAATTTATATAAGGAAAAACATTTAAATACTATTATAAAACACGTATTTAATATATAAAATAAATTTAATAAAATTTAGTTAAAAAAATTAAATTTACATATATTTAATTTCTTAAATGACTCTACAATCACAAAGTGAATCAGATCCTAAACCCGCACATGGTGAATTTACAATCCACTGTCTTGTCTTGTCTTGATTCACTTGACTACATCCGTCCTTATAATATTTCAAATTTTACCTTTTCATTATCCTTTCCTAAGTTGGCCTGTCACTAATATGGTAACAAACCAAAGATAAGACAAAACTGACTTATTGACTTACTTTAAAATAAAAAAGTTAAGAATGATTAAAAAAATTAAATTTTTTATAATATATTAGTTTAAAAATGTAAATATATATTAATATTATAACTTAAATAATGAATAGTTATAAATTAAGTACTAATTGTAAATTATAATGGTGTAATTTAATATACAAATGTAATAATTATTTTAATGTACTCAATTAAAGATATTACTTAAGTAATTAAAAGTTCAAAAAATGTTTAAATAATTAAATATGTTTTTAATGTATATATAAAAATAAATTTAAAAAATAAAATATAAAGAAAAAGTTGGCAGACGCTTGCTCATCCTTTAGAGGAATGAGTTAAGATTTCCGATCTGTTTTTATGTTATATGCCTGTCCAATCACTCCATTTTTAACATGCCACTAACAGGGACCAAATTAAGACAGATTGACCTGTTTTACTCAACTGAGATTGATGGTTATGTTCATGTGTAACCATTTTAGAAATTAGAATATGTCCAATTAGAAGGAAAACATCCCTTAGTAACTTTGACCTTCATTTTGAGACCATCTTCAGCAACCCACAGATAATCATGAACCCTTGGAAGATGTAACTTGAATGCCTCAGAATTTGGATCTTCCACCCAACAACACAGCATATTTAACACCTGAATTATTTCCATTCAGAATAATAAAAACCAAGTAGTCAGTAGTACTGCTAAGAACTTCCTAGTTTAGTGTAAAAATCTAATCAAAGTAGTAAAAGTAAATTTTGTGGGTAATGTAAATAAATGGTGTAAAGTATGTCCATTATTCTAAACTCTTATTCAAATGGGTAAACAAAACATGGATTCTTTTACACTCTCGACAATTACCTTGTTTACAGGACCTAAGCAAATATAACGAGTGGTCTCATCTTCATAATGTATACGCTCCATTACAGCCCTAAGAGCCTTTTCCCTCAACATATTGCCCGGAAAATGCATCAAAATAGGCTCAAGGATCTTGTGTAGAGTTGCCCAGAGAATATCCTGCACAGGTGAGTGAGGATAGTACAAGTCTTCCTGCATAAGAACGAAGGTATTTATCATAGCAATTTCATTAGTTGCTGTTGAATATAAAAAAATAAGAACTCGTATTCTGATTTTGTATTTTAGAGATATGTATAGTCTATTAAAAAAGCTAATAGCTTAAACAGCAAGGAGTGTTTTATCAACAAGGTTTATGTTCAATACAACAAAAATTCGGTTTAGCATTTTTTGAATTTGATCTATGAAAAATAGATGAACTCACAACTTCTCCCACCATCTTTTCTAAACCCATCGAGTCAAACCTTAAAACTACCGAGTGTTAATGGAGACAGTTGAAATCATAACCTCTCTCTATATCCTTTTCAACTTTATAACACTGAGCTAACTTATAACTCTTTGGATTTGACTTATGTTATTATCTACAAAAGAAATTTTTACAATTATAAAAGTTTTTGTTCGTTTCATCATGTTCAACAATCCAATAATAAAATATAGGCTTAAATACTATTTTGGTCATTGTTTTAATTGAGTTTTTCAATGTGGTATTTTTTTGTGTGTATTCAATAACGTCCAAATTTTCGTCAAATTCAGTTAATTTGATCCTTTTTGATAACGACGTTTAAATCGTTAACAAAATGTGAACAACGTATGTCATATGTCACATGTTAGTGTCAGTCTCACGTGTAATTGTATTATATTCAATTAAGTTTAATTTTCGTTAATTTAGTTCAATTCAATGCCATTTTTTTTTAAATGGAACAATTTTGTCTTTCTTAAAATTAAGATCAAATTTTATTTTTATATAAATGTTATATTAAAATTTTTATTAAAATTTACATTTCTATTAAATCTTTCTTTCATTATTTTTAAATCAACTTTAATTATATTATTATAATATTATTATTACATGTAGCAAAAAGCAAACATAAATCTAATAATTATGTTTTCTTGCTTGAATTAGTTGAAAGTTTTGATTTTTGATGAGTTGATTGGAAAGTTGGTTTATGTGAATGTGATGGTGCGACTATATGTGTTGTGTGTTTGTGTGAGAAACCCTAGATGGGCAAGGGTGTTGTGTGTTTGTGTGAGCAAGTGTGTAAACTTCCCCCTTAAGTATCTATGTGAGTAGTGATGGGTGGACTTTGTGGGTTTCACCGTAAGTCTCTATGTTAGTAGTGGGGAATCGATTTTGTGAAATATGCCTATCTGTGTAAGTAGTGGGTATTGGACTCTGTGGAATTTGCCTGTAAATCTCTCTATGAGTAGTGAGGAGTAGAATTCGTCCATAAGTCTTTGCGTGAGTAGTGATTAGTTTAGCTTTATGGGAGTGAATGATTGATAATCTCTGAGTGAGTGGCACAATTGGTAACGCTATGTGGTTGAGATATCTGATAGGATCTCTAGAACAAGTTGCTAATAACTCTACATGAGCAAACAACGAATAATTCTATTTGAGCGATTAATTGAAACTATGTGAGAGAGTAATGACTTGTAGTTTCACATCAAAGAAATATTTGGTAGTTTTCAGTGAGTTGACAACTCTGTTTGAGTTAGAAACTTTGTTTGAGCTAGCAACTCTATATCGACGGGGGATCTTCTATAGGAACCTGTGACTCTGAGAGTCTTAGATATTGTGTGTGAAATTATAGTTTTTATGTGGATAATTTGTGATAATAATGTATATGTTCTAATGTTAAATTGTGGATTATGTGTTTTTTATGTTAATTAACCTTTCAATTTTGTGGGTGTGGTTTTCACCTAGGATGACAATGCATTATCATGAAGGCGAATGTACATGTGTTGAGAGAGATGCTCATTATAGAGATAAAGAAAAAATAATTTAGAGCAATTTCATTAGTTATTTTTAATATTTTCATAAACTAAATCTTTTTGGTTGTAAAGGATTTCTTCATATGACAACTTATATATTTTTTAATAGTGGGATGCATATTTTTTTTTTTTTTATTTGGGAAACAAATTCAACATCTATGTATGTTAAACATTGACATTAGAGTTTTAAATTAGGTTTAAATAATGTTTTGATCCAGTTTGATCCCTTTTTTTTTGCATTTAATTTGGTCTCTGTTTTGCTAAATTATGTTCAACTTTGTTATTTTTGTTAATGCCATTTAAATTGATAATGATAGAGTATATAGGCTTACACTATTCACATTATGTGAACTGTTTTAATGATGACGATTTGTGTTTTGTTTAGATAAGTTTCTATTTTAGTTAAATTTGTTCAATTTAGTCTCACATTCCACTTCATTACCCTTAACCTCCACTTCATCATGACCCTCACCATAGATTCCTTTATCATGGAGGGGATTTTACTGAGGTGGTGGTGGTTGTAAGGATTGATTGTGTTAGTGGTTACATGGTAGTTATCGTAGTAGTTGTTGTTTTAATGTGATGGTGGTTGTGGGTTTAGTTTGGTGGTAGCGGTGGCTTTAGTGTGGTGGTGGTTGTGGTGGTGTTGGTGACGGCAACAGTAGTGGTGGTGGTGGTAGTGGTGAAGGGTCATGAAATGGAGGGTGATGGTGATGAAGGAGTCCATGGTGAGGGTCATGATGAAGTGGAGTTGAAGGTAATGAAGTGGAATGTGAGACTAAATTGAATAAATTTAATTAAAATAGAAACTTATCTGAACAAAACACAAACCGTCCTCATTAAAACAATTCACGTAATGTGAACAGTGTAAGCCTATATACTCTGTTATTATCAATTTAAATCAGTATTAACGAAAAGAACGAAATTGAACATAATTTAACAAAACAAAGACAAAAATGAAAGTCCAAAGAAAAGAGAGACCAAACTAAACAAACTAGACCAAAATAAGAATAAAAATATTATTAAACCTTTAAATTAGTATGTTTTTGTCATGAACATAAGATAATATAAGTTTCACACTTATATAATTAGTAAGACCGGTGCCTAATCGTTATAGATGACCTCTGATATTATCCAAGTCCACTCATTTTGTCGGCCGTATTTAGCGATGAAGTCCTAAGTTGTTGGTTGAATTCTGTTTTTTG
Organism: Vigna unguiculata; assembly: GCF_037176805.1. Lineage (NCBI taxonomy): Eukaryota > Viridiplantae > Streptophyta > Magnoliopsida > Fabales > Fabaceae > Vigna > Vigna unguiculata. Next base: position 9,821,547 of record NC_140801.1, read on the forward strand.
TGACCAGGATACATATGCATAATCATATTTAGCTTATATTTCTTGTGCTTAAAATGGAATCAAAAGAGAACTTAGTTTTAGAACTTATCTTTTCATATAATTATTAACAATTATACTATTAATAATAATTTATTTATAAAATATTAAAATATGTTGGATACATAAATACAGGTATTAACTTTGATTAATTATTATATAATTTAGAAAGCAAGACAAGTATCATGAAAATTAATTATATTAAAAATAAACTGAATATGAAATTTGTCTAATATCTCAAAATGTTAAACATAATATAATAACGGTAATGATGACTTAGGAACAAGCCCTAGATATTATCTAATGATAAAATTCAAGTGGAAAAGATTAAGCGGATTCACTAACCTTCGCACACAAATTACGAGCCTGATCCCAGTCTATATCCTCGTAAGGAATGGTATAAAGTTCTTTTCTCAAAGACAAAACTATCGGTGTGATCGAACCAACAAATCTCTTGCCATATAAGTATGACATTGGCAAATACACCATCCGGCAATGATTCCACATCCTTCCTGTCAAATTTATAACAAATTACGATTTCTTAGTTTTGTGTTCGATATAAAGAATGATATTAATTAACTATTAATTAAGTTCAACATAGACTCTCTCTTCCTTAAGTTATACAACAATGAAGCAATCAGTTATACAAAAAATCAAGAATATAAACTCTTTCTTAAGCACATCATATGCTATATGAATTCACGAAGCGAGTAAGTGAAGCAAAAAAGCTTGGAGTACTGAAAAACCGATTTCATTATTGACTCTATTAAATCTTTAATTGTTGGTAAGAGAACAACTTGTCTAAGTCTCCCTTAAGTTTGTTTTAAATATGCATAGATTAACCTAAAGACGTAAGTTATGACATGATTTAATCATCAATTTCGAACTTTAAGATTTAGTTATGAGAGGCACTAATCCACTAAACCTTGATCGAGTCAATGCGATCTTAAGAAACATAACTATATATGAAATATGTGTTGAAATTTTATAACTACGGTAAAGTCAAAAGATTGACCACGTTTGACACAATTTCCAATATAACCTCCTGATTTATCTTAGCAAAAAGTTTTATTCGTGATATAAAGTCGATGATTCGTTTCGATATTTCTTGTTATTCCACTTAGACTCACAAATATTCAATTAAGATAAAAATATAATCATAATTAAGGTCACTCTAAGGTATTAAAATAAATAGGTAAGACAAATATATCATTTTGTAATAAAAATCCGTAATAAAACTTAAACCATGTAGAAATTCAAGTATGAATTAAAAGTTTTACTTTAAATTAAAATAAGAAACTAAATTGATATTCATAAATAACTAAACCCAAAAACATTAAATCTTAAGATTTTACATTAAAAATCGTGTAAAATTATTTATATTTTTTAAGTGAACAACAAATATATCACAAATAATAAATCTCAGTTAAAAAATTTCAACATTGACCTCAATCTAATGCATTTTATCATGTGATGTCTTGTAAGTGTTCATATTCTTGCTAGCTACTTTCCCCTGTAACTCAACATGAAGAAAAAAAAAATATAGTTTGTTTATAAAGCAAAGATCTAACCTGGATGAAATGGGAGCATGTATGGAAGGAGCCATATTTCAGGGGGCAAAGGATTATTTCCTGACCATTCATAAACTCCGAGAACCTGTATAAATCCCAAAAGTAAAGTTAGAAAATAAATAAATATATATATATATATATATATATATATATATATATATATATATATATATGTTTAATTAGTCAGATGGTATCCACTCTCTTTTATATGTGTCAGTTTGATACCCGCTTTTAAAAATGGGTCAATTTAGTCTCAATTTTTGAAAAAATATCTTAATCATGTTTCTTTTAGACAAAAATTACTAAATTTGTTAACTTAATTCATGATTTTTAGCATTAAATTTTGATATAAATATCAATACTTAATTTTGTATGTCATTTGAAACATCAATACCGTTAACGATGTTAATAATTTTTTGTTGAAAATAATTTAATTGAGACATCTTTTCAAAAGTTGTGAATTAATTGACACCTTTTAAAAAAGATACTAAACTAACACATCTAAATAAAAGTGAGTACCATCTCACTAATTTTATATATATATATATATATATATATGTATAACAATTATTAAATTAAGGATAGTATATGAACCGAAAGCCACATCTTCCCCCACGATGTTATGAAAGTGGCCCCACCACGCCTTTGAATCCAGTCATGAGCCTTCTCCATTACCCCCTGTCCACCATTGGCTCCCTCACCAAGCAATCTCAGAGCAACATAAGTCAAAACGGAGCCAAACATTGTGCTTGAACCTTCAATATGCAGACCCCACCCACCATCCTCATTCTGCAATAAAATTTTTAACCAAATAGGACTTTGGAGAAGCACGTAAATTTCAGGGAAGATGTGAAGTTCTTACTTGATGATTGTACATAAAACGTCGAATTTCCTTTGTATGTTCTTCTGTGAAGACTGAATTCAACGCCCCACTGATATACAGAGCAATTACCTATTATGTAAGGGAGGGAAACTGATGATTCCGAAAACTAAAATTTATAAAGATAAATTAATTTTACCTGATAAAAAACAATTTAACTTTTTTCCTTTTAAAAAATTTGTTATGAATTTGATAAGGCATAAAACTTACCAGAGAAGGAATCATGAACATGGGACCTCCGTAATCACCTGGCCAGTGTCCATCGTGACTCTGAAGATTTGAAAGGAAACTCGTTGCCCTTCTTAACGTTCTCGTCACAACCTCCTCGGTTACGTCCTCGATGCCTTTAACTTCCGCTCTGGGCAACACTTCGTGCATCGGATTCTCTTTCGCAAACTACATTTTTCACCAAGAAAGATGAACTATTATTCTACTGAATCAATTTTCTGGAAATGATTTTACCAGAACGAACTCGTTCATGTTATTTTGAAAGTAACTGGAAATTTTGGAGTATTGATTCCTCCTCTTCAGATATACAGAACCTGCATACGCAAAAGTAAATCGGCGCTCTGTTTCTGAGTGAAGCGATTGTGGTAGAAACTGTGGCGAGCCTCTTCGATTTGGAGGAGTTGTTGTGGTGATTGAGGCGAAGGATCGAATTCCCAGACCTGTCTTCCAAGGTGATTGTTTCGTGTCCGAAGCCATGGACTCTCTCCCTCTGAGACCTTCAGCTTCCACATTTTCCCACAACTATTACTCTGCTGCTTCTCAGATGAAGTGATAACTCCAGTGAAATGATTATTCAGCAATTAATATAAGTTTTTCATTCTAATATTAATTATAACTTTGACTCACTATATGGAATTGAAGTATAAATATGTTTATAATTCTCCTCAGTAAAATTTTTCAAAATAAATTTATAATTCATTACACCATTTAGAGAAAAATAAACAAGATTTATGAACAAGGTTTTTACAAAGAAAATAGCTTTTAACGTCCTTATTGTTGACGACTTTTAAATGTACTATCAAATGTCTTGTGCAACGCCCAATTATAGCATATAAAACCACAACTATAAAGTAAGCTAACTTATTTAAAGATAAAAAATAGAAAATCAATTACATTCTTCAAACAATTCATATGCGATAATACACCTAAATAGTCTAATGACAAACATTTATTACGTAATATTTGAAAGACCTTTGTGTTGAATAAACTAAGAGATTCTTCACTTGTATGATTTTTGTAGTGGATTATTATCTATGTCATAATTCTACTTGACCTTAGTAACTAAGTCATTTCTTATATGATATGATAAATTCTTAACATCTCCAAGACCATTTCTCATACTACCCATCCAGACCACAAGAACCTCTATAAATTCTCACAACCTAATATCTTCTTACATGAGTTCAATAATTAATAGAGTCTAAATAATCTCATACTGAATCATCATTCAATACAGCCTATAACCATACAACATAGTATTTCCTTGTAGGAAATAACTATATTTACATCATATATATATATATATATATATATATATATATATATATATATATATATATATGTATATATATATATATATAAAATCAACAACAACTCTTATTAGTTATGGCATAAAACTTGACTCTATTCAACCTCAAACACAAACACATACATAATTTAATTTATATTTTATTTAATATTTTTGTAATTTTAATTAAATTAAATTTTAAAAATTTATCAAATATTTTTTTTAAGTATTCGCAGGTACCCACGGGTACCCGCAAGTTTCAAAAAACCTACGGGTATTTTTTAAACGGATACCTGTGTAGGTAACATGATTGGTAGCAAGTGAATTATTTTGTTGCGGTTGGGTTACGGGTAAGCACTATTCGTGCTCGACCCAACACACACACACATGTAACATATTGGTCGAATACTACTAATTTAAAATAAAATAAATTAAATCGATAATATATACGCATTAATTTAAACCGTCTTTTCCCAAAATGAGGGAAAATGAAAACCTTTATTAAATCTCTATTAATTTAAAATCCACATAATTTAAATGCCAGCTACAAGTTCTAAGTCTAATAAAAGTAAATGTTTACAAAATATCCTAAATCAATAAATAATAAAAACTTGGTAAAAGCTTTTCCCAGTTAGCCCTCTCTCTGATGCTATGCCTCACTAGGACCACCTGCGACATCATCTGCTCCCGTTGCCAGGCAACATTCCAATGCAGACCGCCTTACTAAACTTGGTTCCAGACCACATGTTGGGTATCCCATATTGCCAGGCGCTACACACCTTCAGAGTTTGTTGTCTGACAGTAGTCGCCTGGCGGAACCTCCCTTGCCACCAGGCGTCACGTGATTCTAGTGGCCTCTATTTGGCTGTTATCCTAGCGGCTCGCCCCACATCGCCAGGCGCCATACTAGTAGAGTTAAGGCTACTAGTGTTTGGAACTTTGGACAGGTTCTCAATGAACCCAAACAATCCAAAGGCAATCCAAAACATCAACCACACTTATCTAGTCATATTAGCATGACTTAATCACAATTCAAAACATTCAAGTGTGAGCAAGGAACACACTTTCATATTCATCATTCTAGGCTTTTGCATCTATCACATCATTTCCATAGAATTTCCTTCACTTTCATGAAATGGGTTTCCATCAGTTGGCACCATAGGTTTTAGTTCATCCATCATTTAGGTCATGGTTCTTCAAGAGATAAGTGTTTTTAATTCAATTCCTTGTTGTTTCATGTTTTCCTTACATTACTAGACGTGTTTGTGTTGAGTGATATGTTTGTTTCATTTTGTCTTTAAATATTGGTTCGAATCTTTTTGTTCTTGTTGAACCATTTTAGTTTTTGCAATAGATTCATGTGGTTTCTTATTGTATTTGAATCATTTTAATCAATTGTCTTGTTTCTTTGATCGATTAAATTGTGTAGTATCTTGGTGTTTTGTGTTTCTTTTTTATGATATGAATGTTTTTGGTCTAATGTCATGTTTAGTCCAAACTATCATTATTTCATAGTTGAACTCGTCATATACTTGTTCTTAGATTAGTAACAAGTTTTGTAGAGTTAGGTTTCTATTTTATTTCCTTGATGTTTTTTGAAGATTACTTGATTCCTTAGGATTCTCTTCCATTATATTTTGTTCTTTTCCTTTGATCATTATAAGTTTATAGTTCAAAACGAATATCATGTGTTAGTTCTTTTACTTTGTGATTATTTTGAAGTTGAGACATAGAAGAAGGTATATCTCTTTAAGAAAAAGCAAAAAAGGAGAAAGAACTGAAAATAAAGCTTGTCAATGCCACTCACTTTATTTAGATGTTGTCATTGTCGATTAAAACAGAAACAAAATCAATTAAAATTGAATTTGTTCTTAGAAGTGAACCTCCACACTTATATAATCTTTCTTCATTAAATTCGTGTCCAATGTGGATCTTCCTTGAATTCTTTGTTCCTTTACTTGTGAAACATCAAGAGCCTAAAGACAATAACATCGTTCATTCTTAGTTTGTTTTTTTTAATCCAGTCAAAAATCATTCTTTAGACTTTCTTTTTAGTACTTACATCTTTGTACGCCTTATTTCTAGTTTTTCTTTTCTTTTGAAATTCTATCCGTCTTGTCTCATCTATATTTACCTTGAGTTTAGCTTTTCAAATTGTTCTTTTTTTGCTTTTATTTCTGCGATCTCTTGAGTTGTTTATACCGTTTGACACATTTTTACTTCAGTGTTAACTAAGAAACTACCATAAAACGCATTCGAAACGTTAAATAAACTTTAAAAAATTTGGTTGAAAGGACTAAATCTACGCAGTTCTAAAGTTGGGGGACTAAATTGGGCCAAAGTTTCAAAGAGGGACTAATTCCAATTTTCACTTAAAGTTAAGGGACCAAAAACATATTTAACCCAAAAATATATCAAAAACATTGTATTTTAGTTACATAAATGTTTCAGTCATTAGAAGCCATAAGCATTAGATATCTTAAACGACCATTGCATTAGATTATCTAATCGATTACACGCTCTATACATCTGACGACCCTAGCATAAGATGATGACCTTCCTGTTCCATTATTATATTTCCATTATTTATTTTTTTTCTTCAATAAAAATCTCTTTTAAGTTTTCTGTAATTTGTAATTTTGTAGAATTAGAGTAGATTTTAGGTTTAGGTGTACAAATAAAGTTTCCTAAAATTGTTGGTAAAGTTTTAGTTTTAAATACCAAACATGTTTAAAATAAAATACATTCACAATAAGATAATTATGGTTTACCTAAACACCAGTGCAGGAAAGGGTTTTGACCACGGTTATTTTGACCATTTCGCTTCGATTTAAGAACCGACACATATCCAACAGAGGTAAAACCAGGTGACCTTTCTGCCTTGATTGTGAACCAAGGCATAAAATAGAGCCTTACTGCCTCGATTCTAGAGTCATAATAGTCATTAAAAATTTTAAAAAAAATCATAACCATAAACCCTATAGCTTCTACCAGTTGCAATCTCATAGCCACTATACTACCACCATCTCCACCTCGCAACACTAAATATGTTCAGACCACCACGTCGGCAATGCACTTGCAATCATAGTGCCTGAATGTGAAACCCTAAACGTTGTATATGCGTGAACTAAATGTGCAAAAACAAAGCAAAAATTGATGGCGCAAGCATATTCAACCAAAAACAAAGAAAAAAGGAAAGAGAAAACTCCTCGTGAGGCTTAACGATGGACAACAATGGTGGCAAAGTGGTGGTCCGTTGGTGGCACAATCGTGACGGAACTACTCCACATGTGATGGCAATGATGTTGCAAGACGAGCTCGTGATGAGAGAAGAAGAATAGGAACATTGTTGGTGCAAGAAGAAGAACAATGCATTTTGAAATTTGGAATTTTTAACCTAGATTTCTGCCTCAGTTATTTTAAACTCAGACATAAAGGCCAATTCTACCTTGGTTTTGAGGAAAACCGAGGCATAAAGTCCAATTTTTACCATTCTGTCTTGGTTTTGAGACCACCAGAGGCCATATATCTGGAATAAAATAATTAAAATATATCACTTTTATGCCTTGGATAACATGCAATCAAGGAAAAATAGCTTTTATGCCTCAATTTGGGGGGAACCGAGGTCTAATCCTCTGAATTCAAAAAAAAAAATTTCGAAAGAGCGCAAATTTGAAAATTTGAGCAAACATTAAGCCTCATTATGTTAGAACTGAGGCAAAAAACCCTTTATGCCTCGGTTATTTGGACAGTCGAGGCATACAAGTTCGCTAAAATTGCAAAAATGCCACTACGTTTGAATATACTTTTATTCTTTTTTAACCGAGGCATAAAAGGCGATGTAAAAGTCTAAATTTATAATAGTGAGATAATTATATACAAATTTTAATCCGTAGGTAAACTAGGTATTACATACAAATTTTATGCATATATATATATATATATATATATATATATATATATATATATATATATATATATATATATATATATATATATATGTAAATTTGAGTTACACACGAATATTTTTGCAGGTAACGTAAAAAAATTTTCCCTTCCAAATTTTCGTATGTAAAGTTCGTATAAAATTTGGCACGTTAGAGCGGTAAAATTTATGAATTCTTCCCTCTTTCAAAAAATATTTTTTTTCTAACCCTTTGCCCTAGAAACCTTTCATAACATTAGCGATTTGATCTCTTAAAATCTCTCGTAAGTCGAAATCTTAAAATAGCAAACTATTGTAAAGGACCTCGAAAGTCTTGAAAAGCACAACATCAAAGCCATATGGAAACTTCTGGAGAAAAACATTACCTTGACGTAGTCAAAGGTTAAAAGGCTCTAGTTGGCCATCTTGGTGACACAGGGAATTGTGGCAAAGGCATGGAAGAGCCATCTCTTCTCTTTAGAGTTGTACATCTTAGAGTGAAAGTTCTCGATGGTGATCTAGAAGCCATAAGAGTTACAGGTCTCATAGACTTTGACCTTATTCAAAAAATGCTTAGCAAGGTTTTCAAGTGCAATATCATTGGACGCAACGAAGAAGGCGAGGGTTGACTTTGCATTTTGTGTAAGACTCAAGAAATTAAATAATTAAATAAAGAATTATTTAATATAAATGCGGGAATGGAACCTTTATGGTATTTAATGCGAGGAGTTATGATAAGGAACAATACTAGCTTAAGTGGTTGATAATACTTGGTTGTCATGAAAGGACTTGGGTTCGAGTTTTGTTGATGTCATTTGTGTGTTAATTTAATTGTTTTACTATTTTAATGATATGTTTGACCATGGTGCGTGATATTATAATCCTAGATGTGTAAAAATCATCATGAAACATGATTGGTTGATTGGTTGTGCATTGGCTTGATAATGGTGTGGTTGGGTGTTCGAACCTTGACTTATGCGAAATAGGTTCCTTTTTGCTAAATTTCTTTTTGTCATGAATTGTAAGGGATCGGGAAGCCCTAGCCGATTAAATGAGCCAAGGAGTGGGACATGTTGCTAACACCAAAGGACCTAAGTTTGCAAATTTGAGCAAGGAATCCAGGTTAGGGGAGCTGAACTTGTATTATTTTTGTTAATTTCCATTAAATAATGGGTTGTTTGAACTGTTATACGTTGCTTGCTTGATTGTTGTTCGGGTTTCTATAATTTTTCTAGAAACTACCTGACGGCGTTGAGGACCTATCAGGCGACACATGTATTTTTGCTTATTTTCTAGGTTTATGCCAAAAACCACCTATTGGTTTGTCTAACCCAATTTTTGGGTTTTTGTATGAACCGTCTGGGGGCGATGAACACCCGCCAGGCAACGTGAGCAAGATTGGCTCGTTTTTTGTGTTTTCTGGTTTATAGGTTATTATGATAGGGGTAATGGGAATCCATGACAGTTGGGTGAGTGAAAGAGACGATTAATTGTGGAATTACGTTGTGATTAGAGCTAATCGGAAGAAATTGGATGAATGTTTAAGGAATTGGAAAAATTGGGGATTTTGGAGTCAGGAGACTTTGAATGTATGATTAGCATAAAGTATCTATGTATTAGCGTTTAATTTGATATTAGGTACAATTGGGGGTATGATTCCCTGATGAATTGTTGAAATAGACAAAGGAAAGATATTTGAGAAATTTTGAGTTTTTGCAAGTGCAAAGGAATTATGAGTTTTTCCCATAATTGATGAATCACCAAGTAATAGAGCTGTAGTGGTGGCAACGAGCAATTCTTATGATCTGGGGTTCGAGGGTGGAATTCTGTGCAAGGTTAATTAATTTAGATTAGACAAATGGAATAATAGTTGAAGTAAGTAATGGCGGGGAATAGTATTGATGATGAATAGTTAGGTATGATGAATGAATAGGCTATTGTGTTAGAGTCGTTTTGGCTTAGAATTGAATTGTAGTTAAATTAAAGGGAGAATTGGTTCCAAAGGGTGAAGGTACCTATAAGTCTAGAGGTAAAAATAGGAATGTTGTGTGGTATATCCTGAACATGAAGGATTACTCTATGAGTACCTAGTTTTGCTATAAGTTAAAGTTGTAAATACTTGAGATTATATACCTATATATATATATGTGTGTGTGTGTGTGTGTGTGTGTGTATGGCCAATAGCCACTAGAAGATGTGGCGCCTAACAGTAAGGGTGGTCTTGTGAAGCGATACCTACAAAGTCAAAGACTCCTGGGGCACTTGGCACTTGGGGCTTGTGGCTTCCGCCAGGCGATCTGCAACTAATTTTTGCCTAGCGAAGCTTAGGCAACGCCAAACGATAAAGTAAGGGACAAGGAATTTGCTGAAGAATGGAGTTTGTTGAAGAATTCCTTGAGTTATGGTTCAGAATGACATTCCTTGAGTTGTTGCTCAGAATGAAGGTAAAGACGTGGCAATCCCGGGTTGTGGCCTGGTGATATTGGTAACCAGTGTGAGTCTGCAAGTTGTGACTCGTACCGATGGTCTCCACTTGATTAGGCAATCACAAGTTGTGGCCAGTGATGTTGCTAATCTTGTGTCGAGAGTACGAATTGTGTTTCGTATTGGGAACTCCACATGACGTTACAGATTGTCATTCGTAATAGGATAGTCCTGCACGTGTATCTACGACTGGTGGCTTGCAGATGGTGGAACCACGAGTTATGGCTTGTGGCAACAAAGATTATCTTTAGGTCATCATCTGAGGATGTAGACCGTGGAGGAACATGGTGGTGGTCATGTTTTCAAGAATTGGAGAATGGTGATTCTCTAACGAGTCAGTGTGTGTATTCTTTAATTTGGTTATATAATTGGTTATATGTTACAAGTTTCTAAAAGAAATAAACTAAGTTACTTTGAATGACTAACTATGGTGGGTAATAAACTCAAATCGAGTAACTTTAGCTAGCTATCATCCTTCAGAAGCATTCCAATGGTTGATTGAACCTTCAGTAGATGTGTTTGAGTGCCTAAACCAATCTCCTTAACTCTTGCTTGCATTCTAAGCTTCAACTTAAAAAGTCAACCTTTGGTCAAACTTACAACTTATGTATTTGGCTTTTTGTGGTTCAGATTTGGTATTTGATGGAATTGGTGGTTCCTTCTCAACAAATTAACTTTATTCTAGTCCCTTTTACTTCCTTTTAAAGCTTCCGACTCTTAAATCACCAATTGGAACTTCATATTTGAAAGTCAACTCTAAAGTTACAATTTCATCATTCAAGCGTTCTTCCAATTTTGCTACATATTTCTTTGTAGCTACTGGATTCCATTCTTTTAGATTTCCAATCAATTTTCAACCATTGATTTGAATGTATTACCTTGTATACAAGTCACCAGACACGAGTTAGCATTTTATTTACCGAAAGAAATCAAAACCTAACTAACACTAGGTTTAACTAGGTGCAGCACTAGCTTCACTAACTATGCTAATTCTGACTATGCAAAACTGAAATGTTTAATTTTTCCCAAAACCTAAAACTGCAATTCTAGTTCTAAGATTGGACTTAACTAATACTACTTTAACCCATTCATTCTATGCTAAGACTTACTATCAATTAAACTAGGCTTAAATATACATTTGGTCCCTATTTTTGTTGATTTTATTCAATTTAGTCCCTATTTTCGTTTTATGTTCAATTAGGTCCTCATTTTCGTCAAATTGTGGTCAATTTGGTCCTTTCCACTAACGGTGTTTAAATAGTTAACGTTTTTGAACAGTACATGCCACGTGTCAGCTCCTGGTTTTTTTGATTTTTTTAATTTTTTTTAATTTTTTTCTACTTTTTTTAAATTCAAAAAAAGTGTCCACATGTCAAGTCACAATTGTACCACGTGTCAATGCTAGTGCCACGTGTCAGTTTGTAGTTGTATTATTTATTTTTGTTCAATTTAGTCCCGATATTCGTTATTTTTGTTCAATTCAGTCCCTATATTCGTTATTTTTGTTTAATTTAGTCCCAAATTTTGTTAAAATAAAACCATTTAATTTTTAAATAGAATATAATTATTTAAATATTATTAAAATATAATTATTAAAATTTTAAAAATATATATTAACATTTGTAAAATTTACATTTAAATTTAAAATATTTAATATTTTTATTGAATTTTAGATATTAAAATCTAAAATATTTTATATGTAAATGTTAATTTTACAAATATTAGTTTATTTTTCTAAAATATTTATACATCAGTTTTATTAATATTTTAGAATATAAATATTAGAAAAAAAATTAATAATTATATTCTTATAATATTTTAAATAATTATATTCTATTTAGCAATTAAATATAAGAATTTATTCAATTTATAATTAAATTTAATAATTTATAATTGAATTTAAAAAATAATAAATTCAAAGGTCAATTTTAGAAAAGATATTAATATAATTTATATAAAAGATATTAAATTTAGTGTCAATTTGAAAGGGACAAAATTGATTTATTTTAACAAAAATTAGGACTAAATTAAACAAAAATAACGAATATAGAGACTAAATTGAACAAAAAAAGTAATACTACCACAAACTGACACATGGCACTAGCATTGACACGTGGCACAACTGTGACTTGACACGTGGACGATTTTTTTGAAATTAAAAAAATTTAAAAAAATTTAAAAAAAAAATTTAAAAATTTAAAAAAAAAATTAAAAAAAAATCAAAAAAACCAGGAGCTGACACGTGACATGTACTGTTCAAAAACGTTAACTATTTAAACACCGTTAGTGAAAAGGACCAAATTGACCACAATTTGACGAAAATGAGGACCTAATTGAACATAAAACGAAAATAGGGACCAAATTGAAAAAAATCAACACAAATAAGGACCAAATGTATATTTAAGCCATTAAACTAACTAATGCTTATCTAGACTATAAAACTAGTTCTACTTATAAGACTAAGGATCTACTAACCTAAACTACTTCTAAGACTAATTCTACAACTAACACTAAAAACATGCTATACACATCAAATTAAGCTAGAATTATAGAACTAACCTAAAATGATCTCTAGCCTAAATCTAATTTAAAAACTAAAAATTAACCACTAAAATAACCCAAAAGAATGCATTTAGTCAAGGAAAAAAAATGTTAAAGGACTTATACAATTGCTCTTCAATATGGGCAACAATCCTCTCTCTTAAACAACCCTTTCTTCTACCTCCAATCCTTTCCCGCATGCTTCACTGAAACAATTTCAAATTTCCCACACCAATTTTCAACCACCTCCTTATATAGACCCTCCCCTCCCTTCGGCCAATCACTAGTGCAGTACCCCCTTTTGGCCCCGGTTATTTTCGAGATTTTGCCTCGATTTAAGAACCGAGGCATATTAAAGCGAGGCCAAAAGGCATCCTTTTTGGCCTCGGTCATTACCCGAAGCCATAGATCTCTTTTTTGCCTCGGTTGCAGAGAGATCGAAGCCATAGATTCAATATTTTTTTTTAAAAAAATAAAATTCGCAGGACCGAACTTCATCTCGCCGGCAGCACCCATCGCGAATCCTTCGCGCAGTACACCAAGCAACAGCGGAAATCGTAACCACCTGCACCATCGTTTTATCATTGCACCTCGCCTCATCTTCCAGTAACACTTGCACTTTCGTGAGCCACCGTGAATGCCAATATTGCACCGCTCACCATGGAAGCGCCTGGAACAGTTGCAGCAGCGAAATGCTTTGTTGAAATCCTCTTCTCTACTTCAATATTTCATGCTAGTGGCCTTTGAAGCGGGAGGGCTCCTGAGGGCCATAGTGTTGGTTCTTTTATACCCTTTTGTTTGCGTAGTAGGAAGCGAGATGAGGTTGAAGATAATGGTGATGACATGCTTCTTCGGGATGAAAGCATCAAGCTTCAGAGTGAGACGCTCCGTGCTGCCAAAATTCTTGTTGGAAGACGTTGGTGCTGAAATGTTTGAGACACTCAAAAAAGGAGGGAAGCAAGTGGGTGTGACCAAACTCCCTCAGGTCATAGTGGAAAGCTTCTTGAGAGAATATCTGGAGATCGATTTCGTCGTAGGAAGAGAATTAGGGAAGAAGATGAATAGTGATTGGGGTTCGCGATTTGGGGATTTTAACAGGCTTTATGGCCTCGGTTATTCAAAAAACAGAGGCCTAAAGTGGTTCAATGGCCTCGGTCGAAGGGGACCCGAAGCCAAAGGGGCGGCGCTGATGAAATTTTTAAATTAGGGTTTCTGGGCAGGGTTATAGGTTTCAGTTCTATTTCAACCGAGGCCTAAAACTGCCAAATATTGCCTCAGTCAAAAAGCAACCGAGGCCAAATGTGTTCTCGCTGGCGCCAATTTTAAAATTTTCATTTCTGGGCTGCCTAATAGGCTTCGGTTCCTAAAGCTGCTTACGACATCGGTTGTTTGTAGAACCGAAGCAATATAGGTTGCTGAAATTGCAAAATTGCCACCGCCTCCTTATAGGCTTCAGTTCCGCCATAACTGAGGCCTATAAGGCAAGGTAAAATATCAAATCTGCACTAGTGAATCTCAAACCCTAACCCCAATCTTAAAAACCTAAATATCTTTCTTTCTCTCCATTTCCAATCCTAAAGTGCTTTCAATTTCTGAATTGGAACACTCTTACCAACGATAAGTGCCTAACCTTCTTCGCTGCGTACAATGACATTGTACTTGAAAATCTCACCAAGTGTTTTTTTGATGAATGTCAAAGTCCTTAAGGGTCGCACCTTTTATGACTTATAGATTGCCATCGAGAACTTTCACTCTAAGATGTACAACTCCTCCTTGAAACCTCATAAAGTACTCCGAAGAGAAAAGGTGGCTCTTCCACACCATTGACACCATTCATTGTGTCACCAAGAAGGGCCACTAGGGCCTCGTCGCCTTTGACTACGTCAAGGGAATGTTTTTCTCCGGAATCTTTCAATTGGCTTTGAACTTGAGCTTTTCAAGACTTTCAAGGTCCTTTACAATAGTTTGCTATTTGAAGATTTTGACTTATTAGAGATTTTAGGATTTCAACTTGCTAATGTTACAAAACATTTCTAGGGTATGAAAGGGTTAGAAAAAAATTATTTCGTGAACGTGGGAAGATTTCATGAAAATTGTTGCTCTAACGTGCCAAATTTTATAAGAATTTTATGTATGAAAATTCGATAGGAAAAATTTTTTCGCGTTACTTGCAAAAATATCCGTATGTAACTCAAATTTACATATCTTTGGATAAAATTTGTATGTAGTTTACCTATAAATTCAAATTCGTATGCAATTATCTATAGGTAAATCACAATTTTCTTATAGTTAATGTATAATTTTTTAAACACATATGGCATTTAAAGACAAAATTTTACCAATAATTTTTACAAAACTCTATTTTTACACCTAAAATTAAAATCTATTCTAATTCTAGAAAATTACAAATTACAAAAAACTAAAAAGAGATTTTTATTGAAGAAAAAGAAGTAAAAAATGGAAAGCTAACAATGGACCAGGAAGGTCATTGTCTTATGCTAAGATCATTTGATGTATAAAGAGTCTAATCGCTTAGTGATGAGTCATTATTTTCCCCTATTCCACTAGCCTTTGTGTACCCATTTGACAGTTGTTCAGTGCTTAATTGTTCATCTTTAGTGTGTTTTCATCTGTTGGGTTTTATTGGGCTACTATTCCGAATTTGGACTAATTTCACATTATTTTGCCTAATTTTTGTTTTTAATTATTTTTAAGTATTTGGGTGAAGCAATTTTGGAGCTTCGACATTAATATTCAGTTGAAGAGAGTTGCCACATCATTTCCACATCATTTCCACGTCATTTCCACGTCATCTGAGTGAATGGGCCAACACTTGAGGCCTAGTAGTGGCATTTTTGTAATTCTGAGTGGCAGAATGACATTTTTGTAAATAATGCTGGCAGATTTGAGGGGACCACGAAAATTAGGTCTCTTTCCATGCACCCAACCGCATTGTCTTCTTCTCCACTCTCTCAAAGCTCCATTTTTGTTCCCTAAGCTTTGGTGGTTGTCCATGGAGGTGCTCCTTGCTATTTTTCACATTTTTGCCTAGTTTTTACCATTTTTATGCACATTTGACAGCACCCAATGAGGGTTTTACGTTTTGAATTCATTTTCTAGGTTGGGCAGCTCATTTTGTGGATTTTGTTTGACTTGGAACAACACCCATTGATGGAAGTTTTTGGATTTATATATCACAGCACCATTTTACATTCCATTGAAGTTTTGAAATCTCTCTTTTGCTCTTGATTTGCGTTTTCAGAATTCATAAGTTAGGCTTTTTTGATTTTTGATGTTCTGTTTCAAATTTTGAAGTGCTTGATTATTCTATTTTCCATGTCTAGCTAAATTCGTGTATTGACTCCTTGATAAAAAATGCAATGAAGCTTTGAGGTTGTGCTTGTTTTGTGAAATCTGCCATGTCTCTTTTTTCTGAATTCGAGAATGCATGTGATGAATCTGTTTGTGCTTAATTTACAGAGTAATTGCATGTGTTTGGGTTAAGCTATGTTCATGCTTAATGTATGTAGCTTGGCTGTCACGAATTTAAGGATTTGTGCATTGCTTAATTGCATAATGAAGCTGGATTTTAATTTTCGCTTAGTGGATGATTTTCTAGTAGATTGAGAGAAGGAAGTGTTAATTTGGTGGCCTATGATAAGTGAAATTGTGTTTGAATCAAGGATGTCAATACATTTTCAATCATTGTCGCATTTAATTTAATCTGTTAATTAGCATATTGAATCTGCCAAACCCCCCATCTTTGTGTTGAATCTCGAAATTGAAGCTTTGAACAAGAACATTGGTTGTTGGGAGACGACTTGGTTCACTTTCATATACTACATTTTATCTATTTTAATTGATGGGGTATGACCTCTATCACTTAGATCATCTAATGCAATGCTCGTTTAGGATATCTAATGCTTATGGCGTCTAATGAGTCAAACAGCCTTGGGTAGTCCTACACTTGATATGATAAACATTATCTTGTCCAGACTTTCTAAGAACTATTCCTTAAGGATTCTGTCGGGTTAATTGTCTCCTATTACACTATCCTAGCCCTTATTTCTAAATTCATGAGAAACCATAAACTTACCAAGAGCAAAAAATTTCATAGGGGATTTTTCTCCAAAGATACTCATTTTCCTTTCCTTTTGTAAGACTAGTCAGGTAAAGATTTTTCTATGAACCATAATAAATTTGTCTTTGTTTCCCATGAATCTTTGAGTCCTTTAAGTTGAGCTTCATATATATCTAATGTTATACACATGCAAGCAAATATTATGCCAGGTTTTTATTTTAAGTTTTTTAAGTCAGGTCATTATTGAAAGGATGCAAACATAACTTTGGTTTACCATATTTACATTTTGTGTTTCTTTCTTTGCATTTCATTCCTAATTTATTATGGAGAATAACAAGTTTTCTCATTAAAGGATTTAGTAAGTTTATTCTTGCATTTATGTTAAGTTTAATTCTATATACATCTTACTTCACCAGTGCAGTAAGGGCTTTTGGCCCCGGTTCCAAAATCGAGGCATATTAGAACGAGGCCAAAAGGAGATGGTTTTTGGCCTCGGGTGTGAACCGAAGCCATAAAGTTACTCTTCTGCCTCGGTTCTAATGTGAACCGAAGCCATTCTGTAAAAAATCTGGAGCTCTTGCAGCAGTGGTGGTCGTCGAGAGACGCGATAGTTTTTCATCACAATGGTTGGCCAATCGTCGGGAGACAGACAAGTCATCACTCTGCACATATGCTGCAACAACCAAAGGTTCCAATACAACAACAATCACAACAAAATTCATCAAATTTGTTGCTACCTCATTCACAACAGTCACAACCATTAGGTTCACAACAATAGTTAATGCCTCAGATTCACACTCAACCCACACAGTTATAATGGTGTGTTTTGACTCATAAATCCGTGAACCCCAAAGCAACATAAAAACGCAAAAAAAAAAAAAACAAAATGCGAAGGGAAACCCATTTTTCGAACTCACCGGTAGCGAGAGGCAACGATTTAATCGATGACAATGGATGGCGCAACGGAGGCGACGATGCACGACGAACAGTAGTTGTAGCTGGTCGGCGATGAAGCTGGACAATGATGGTGCCAGAAAGAGCGAAAAAGGGGTTTTGCGTGTAAAGAGTTTTAAGAAGACGATGGATAGTGAAAGGGTTTCGCGATTTGGGAATTTAACAGGCTTTATGGCCTCAATTCAATTAATAACTGAGGCCTAAAGTCCCTTTAGTACTTCGGTCCCTAAACACTCGAGGCCAAAATTGTTGACGCTGGTGGCAATTTTGAAATTTTGCTTATTGGGCTGTCTTTTAGGCTTCAATTCTTTTGTAACTGAGGCCTAAAGTCCCTTTACTGCACCGGTTTTCAGACACTTGAGGCAATATAGTTGGACGAAATCACAAAAATGCCACTGCCTCCTTATAGGCTTCGGTTTCGTTATAACCGAGGCCTATAAGGCGAAGTAAAATGTCAAATTTGCACTAGTGCTTAAGACTTTATGTGAATTAACAATCCCATCAAAATTAGTCATAACAGAGCTTAAATCAGATATTGTTACCTCTCCTCCATTTTCATTGTTTGGTAAAGATTTGTCTTCTACTTCTGCCATGAGATTTGAATGTTTCTCTAGGTTTGATTTTTAGTTTTCAAAGTTCTTCAAGGATTCATCGTGAGATAGTGCAATAGCTTTCCACATCTCGTTGGCAATGACAATATTTAGGACATTTAGAACTTTGTCTATTGGTATTGCACACAATAGAGTGTGCCTTGCCTTGGTATTTAATTTAGCTTTGTATCTCTGTTTTTTCCCCAAGTACTTCTTGGAAGCATTTTTCCTCTATCATTAATCAATGTGGGAATGCCATTATTGATCATGTCTGACATATTAGAATTTATTGCTGTTAGGAATGACATAATCTTTTATTTCCATAGACCATACTTCTTTTCTTTGAAGGCTGGTGGGCAAACTCTAATATGTTATTTGTTCTCTATGTTGCCTACGAGGATCTATCCTATACTTCTGTTAGGAAATCCCCTAGAGGCTGACTCTGATATCACTAATTGGTGTAAATTGGCTCTAGACGAAAGAGGTTGAATAGAGCTTGCAGACATTTGACATTCTTTTCACATAAACATAATATAATAAATATAATTAATGTTAAGTGTATAGAGTAGAAAAGTACACATAAGGATTTATATTCACCCCGATTAAGGCTACCTTTAGTCTCTTAAGCCAATTGCTTAAGAAATTCACTACTCAACACCTTTGACTAGCACGAATATCAACCTCTCCAGGTTATAATGAGTTTCACCTCTTTAGGTATCACAAGTCAATCCTCTATAGGTACTAGTTTAATATCTCTAGATATCACAAGTACTAACCTATATAGGTTATAAGTAGTACCTATCTTTTCAGGTATCAAGTCTCGATCTCTCCCTAATATGAAGAACTTCAAGTACAATCAAAATAATAATCTTTCACGCAGGAAAGTCATTATAAAGCTCACAGGGTTCGCTTCACACAGTGATGGATTTATATTGATTAATATCAGTCACTAGCAAAGATAGATATGACAATGTAAACTTTGAGAGTGTTTCCCTCTTTTCTCTTTTCTCCTTTTCTCTTCAAAAATGGATTTGACAGTATTTCAAAACATCATTTTTCTTCTGTCTTTTACTCTCTGTGTCTTCTTTCTTGTTTCTTTTGTCTATCTTCATATCTTCTAATATTATTGTCATTCTTCACTTTGAAAGTTCTTGACAATTGATCAGACTGTATTGCTTCTTGTGAATGATTTCTTTCTTTTTTGGCCATTCAACAATTAAAATTTCAAATATCATAACGTTATGGCTTCAATCATATGGAGATTCTCTTACTGGCTTCAATCTACAACAACTCTAATCCAACAAGCCTCAACCGGTGCCAACAACAATGAGCCTTAGTCTTCCACTCAGGCCAATCTCATACAAAAAGGCCCCATGAATTTTTTGGTCCTAGTGGTAACATGTTTTCCAATTTTTCCAATATCACACAACAAACTTCTCATGTCCCCTATTCTTATTCTTTATATAATTCCTTTCCTTTGATTTTTTATTCTGGAGGAACTCACCAAATTACTTGCTCTCTAAAAAATTTTCAAGTCTTTTCAAAAATAAAATCCATTAATAATCATTTACCCGATGACTCCATAGTTACTTCATATTACTTTGGCATTGTTCATTTTGCTCATAGTTTTATAATCTATAATGTGTTTTGTGTCCATGATTTTATATTTAATCTTTTTTCTATTTCAAAAACTCTTTCAAGTCTAATTTAACTTTTTTGGTCTTTTTTGCTAAATATAGAAGGTAAGCACAATAAGGATGGTTAGTTTGGATAAGATATAACAAGGGCTCTACCACCTAGTCAGCCTCACTCCTCATGTCCCCTTTGTCAACAACTTTTTCCTTTCTACCATCATCAACAACAATCTTTGGCATTTTTTCTCAGGAAACTTGCAGACAAAATACGTAATAATTTACATGAGTAATTTGCTTTTATTTCAAATCATAATAATGACTCATGTGACATTTGTCACTTAGCTAAAAAAATAACTATCATATTCCTTAGTGACAGTAGAGCTTCAAAAAATTTTAATCTCATTCACATGGATATTTGAGGTCTTTTTTAAAAGTTTTTATTTATGGTATTGATGGTTTTAATAGATTTACTTGGGTTGTTTTATTGAAAAGAAAGCAGAAGTTCAAGTTAATATTCAAAACTTCATTGCCTTAGTTGAAAAACAATTTTACTCTAAAGAAAAAATACTTCTTTCTGACAATGGGCCAAATTTTATTTAAAGATATTTTATGCCTCCAATGTTATTATTCATCAAACAAGTTGTCCTTAAATACCTCAACAAAAGTGTAGAGTTGAAAGTGAGCATCGACACATTCTTAATGTTGTTTATGCTTGAAAAGGAGATAATGAACACTTGGTTGAAGGTCAAGTCAGAAGTGGTAGGGAATAAGATGATATTTTTGTTATCCTATTACTTGAGGAGAAGAATGTTCTTTATGACATGATTTATGAAGAAGATAGAACTAATGAAAATCCCTTTAATTTTCATTTTAATTTGAATAGTTTATAGTAATTGAATTTAAGTTTGATGAAGTAAACTGATTAATTTTTTAATCTTAACTTTGATGAAGATTTGAGAGAGAAAATGCTTTTATTTTAATAATTTGTTGTTTTTACTATTATAAAAAGTAAAATTCATTATTCATGTTACGATCCCATATGATTTTGTGAATACCTTACTATCTAATCATATTCTTGATTTGATTTTGATGTTGATAATAAATAGTTCAAGTCAACTTTACAACATATTTTGTATAAACGCAGTAAAAACATTTTTAACATTTTAAACTTTTAATCTCAAATTAGTTCTTTGTGAAAGGCAGAATGTGCAAGCTAGCTGGCATTCATATTTTTTGTTAATATTTGTCTTTTCCGGTGCTCATCTCTTTCAATGTTGCATTTTTTTTCCATATAGATATTTGTCTTTTTATTGTTGACCACTTAAGGTCTAAAAGACTTGCCACAATTTCCTGTGGATGTTTACAAAACTGGTGACAAAGTCTTACTCGTGTTATCATTTTTCTCAGGGCACCCGTGTTTATATTTAGTTGCGCACATTCAGCTAAAGTAGCATAGTTGACAATTATCACCATTTTCAGTGGACTTTTGGAACTTTTGATTTTTCCAAAGTGATTTTCAGTATATGTTAGAATTTGTTGTCTTTTCTCTCCCCACCTTATATCATGGGGAAAATTCAAAGCACTTGCATGTTTTCCAAAACCATGAATGTGATGGAAGACTAAGAGTCATAATTAATGGCTTATAAGCTTTGAGCAGTTTCCACTTTTTGTTTTTCTTCCACGAGGAAGACTGCCACTACCACTCCTACAGCAAGTCTTCTCTACAATATCGGAGATATGTAATTAACACAAGTATTTTTTAATTAAGTCCATTAAAATATGTTGGAAAAATTATTAGTAGATTTTTTATTTATATATATATATATATATATATATATATATATATTTTATAATATTTGTTTTTCTTTCACCTACACACTTTTTTCTCTCTTCTTGTGACTTGTCATGAAATTCATTCACATCTCAAAAATATTTTTTCTCTTATCACAACCTTGATGCAGTTATGTTTAAATGATGTATAAGTCAATTAAATATTTTAATCTTACATTTGGATATCCAAACTCCTTTTTAACATTTTTATTTATTGTTTATTTTTTTTCACATGATGTTTAACTTTCATTTTAAGTGCTCAATAGTGTGAACCCTTAATTTGTTAGGTAATATAAAAAACTTATCTTTTATATTCTCTTATTCTTAATTTTTGTTTCATTTGAATTTGTTTTTTTAAAAGAAAAATATTACTATCAACAGTTGAACTAATTTGATATCTAAAAAGTTTACTTAGATATCTAAGTTACCTTTTATCTTATCATACTTTTAATTATATATTTAATTTTATTTGAATGATTTCATTGAATATTCTATCAAATTGTTTTTAAGACACATACTTGATCATTTTTACTTTTTTTTTTGTTTTTATTTATTGTTTATTTTATCATGTAAAATACTTATATTTTTATATAATTATTTTTCTTTCCTAACTCATTATCATAAGTGTAATTTTATTACTACAATTGTATAACTAAATTTCATATTCTATAATATATAATAATATAATGTGATTGTCATGAATCTTGTTTATCACCATCCAACATATATTGAACTTAAGAAGATGAAAAATATATGTTAAATTACAATAATTGTTAGTTTAATATATATTTTTTGTGTGCTTTTTGTTCAACCGGTGTATTATAATTTTTATTATGTATTAAACTAGAGATTTCATTATAATTTAAGGAATGAAAGTAAAGATACATTTAAAATATTTTTTTAATTTGAATATTTGTTTTCCTTTTATATTTAAAATTATTTTTTAATGTTATCAACTTTTATTCATTAACATCTGCAATTTTAATAAATATTTTGGATCCCATAAAATTTTATTCGGTACTCTAATTTGAAATGTTTATAATTTTTCTAAATATTTGATATTAAAGAAACGTGAATATCTTCTTTTAATATTGAATATTTGATAATATTATGCTTCCTTTACCATAATCTTTTATTATTTTATAAAAATTAATTAATATTAAAATAGTAAAAAAATAGGTAAACCCGTATTTGGTGAGGATGATACGAAAGTTTGATAACTCTTGAGTTTGAATTTAGATATAGAGATGAGGATGAACATTTTTCTTTAGGAATGAGTATGAGATCTCAAAACGCATCTCTCCCCAATCCCATTTCTTCTCTAATATATCATCTCATTTTTTAAAGTAAAAATCTATCGAAATCCTCTTCTCATAAGGTATAAACTTTTTGTCTCTTCAACATCCCATTCATACCTTGCCTTCTTACTTTTTTTGAAATCAATTAGTTAATTTTTAATAAAAAATAAAAATCTCAAAAATATGATATTATCAAATATTCAATATAAAAATGACATATATTTTCATTTCTTTAATATCAAATATTTTTTAAAAAAAATAATTGTATAAATTTAACATTAAAGTACCACATAACAAATGGGTGAAAGCAAAATAATTATATAAAATATTACACAATTATACATGTACTATACATAAATACAAATTCATGTTATCCAAATCAACTATTAATTTTGTAAACATTAATAAAACAAAGTTAATAAAGCTAAAAAATATTTTAAGAAAAAGATAAAAAAATAAATATTCAAGTTTTTCGATATTTCAAATCTCTCTTTATTTTCTTTCTCAAACTTCTAATGAAATCTTTTTTTATACATTAGTACACCACTTGAATAAAATTTCATAGAGAAAAAAAAGACTAAACTAGTAATAATTCAAATTTAGACATACATATTTCATCATTTAAATATTAATCTATGTTTAATGGTAATAAACAAATATTGATATTATATTATAGTGAGACATAAAACACTATTTGATTGGCTTAAATTAATAATACAACATTTGAGCATATGTAACATCCCATTTTAAATAGATAATTCCAATTTAATAAAACGCCACATATATAAATATCCAAAGAGTACGGAAATTGGTTTATGAAGGTACACAGTACCCCAAACCTAGTCATAACAAAGAAAAGAGGCACCACACTGCCTATCATCAATACAATAGTTCAAAAACAGCACAAGTTTTTGTCCAGAACAAGAGAAATTCTAACTAAATAAACTCCTTCAGCCGCGAGCCCCATAGTGAGCTCAATACCCGTCCATAACCATCGAGCTACAACATCTCTACTATCATTACCACTGTCAGGGGTTCTCACATCTGCTCACATCAATAAAATTGATGATCATCGCAATGAGAAAGCCACACACAACATACAAGCAAGCGAAAGGGTAAGCTAGTGTAACAGATCCTTATATTATAACACTCAGCAGGTAAGTTCAAAACCAAACATAATTAACAGATATCCACACATGATATACCCAAACCACTTAAGGCTTTTAGACTTGACTATCCAGATACATACGATGAGGCACCACCACCAAATTGTGGGATTACGTCCTAGCAATGAGGCATCACCACGAGGCCTTCACGAAATTACATCCTTACATGAGGCACCACCACGAGACCTCCGTGAATTACGTCTTGGCCTTGAGGCACCACCACGATACCCCTCGTGGAATTACATCCTTATGTTGAGGCACCAACATAAACCTTCACCCTGACGTTCATGGAATTAAGTCCATTAGATGAGGCACCACCAGGGACTACCAATAGGAAGGTCCACGGGATTACGTCCATTAGGTGAGGCACTACCATGAACTCTTACTACAAGAGTCATGGAATTACATCCTTCTTAGACTTTGTATATGTGTCACCAACCAATCCGAGAGTTCCCATAAATACTAATATCATGTTGACATACATATCTATATAAACAACTAATCATACAACTCACAGTTCCCAATTCATATACAATAAAGCAATATCTTATTTCCATCTCAACCTCATACTGTAACCATGGTATCATCCCTCAACCCTTCTAGTAAAGCATTTAGATCAGACAAACAAGCAACACATCAGTGAATCACTCAACAATAGTACCAAAACCTGCCCCAGTCTCGCTCAGGCTAAAAGGTCTCGCTCAGGCGAGGGAGATCCTTTTGCTCAGGTGAGGGCTCGAGGAGTGGGACAACAACTTCTGCGATCTCTCGCTCAAGCGATTCCCTTCTCGCCTAAGCGAGATCACCCTCGTTCAAAAATGAAAACTCGTCGCCTGAGCGACAGTTCAAGCAGAAGACGTGACATATTGCTTTGTCATCCAGCTAATTCAATGTAATGGAAAAATATTGATAATGAGTTCCGCTAGTTCGATGAAGAATGTAGAAATATTCATTTTGGTTTAGCTATTGATGGAATGAGTCCATTTGGTAATTTAATTACAAACCACAACTACTAGCCCGTTATATTATTCATCTACAACTTGTCTCCTGGACTTTTGTATGAAGAGAAAGTACATGATGTTGTCTATGATGATATATGGTCCAAGATAGCCTAAACATGACATAGATGTTTATCTCAGTCCACTGGTTGAAGATTGGAAGATGTTATGGATCGATGGGGTAAAAACATTTGATGCTTTTGCTTTTGAGACTTTCATGATGTGTGCAATGTTATTTTGCACCATTAATGACTTTCAAACTATGATAATTTGTTAGGGTACGATGTCAAGGGTCATAAAGCATGTCATATATGTAAAGAAAACACTACAGCATCCATTGAAATACGAAAGGAAAACAATATATATGTGGCATCAGAGATTTTTTCAATCCAGTCATCCTTATCGAAGGTTAAAAAGAAGCATTTAATGAACATCAAGAGAATGAAAATGAACCAAAATGAACCAATTCCATTGAATGGCTTTCAAATTTATGAGAAAGTTAATAAAATACATCATGTATTTGGGAAAACCTCCAAAAAATTATCTACAACAAGCCCTTAGAAGAAAAAATGAATATTCTTTGATCTTCCATATTGGTCAAAGTTAGAGGTTAGACATTGTATAAATGTAATTTTTGTGGAGAAGAATGTGTGTGATAGTTTGATTGGTACACTACTTAACATTCATTGAAAGACAAAGGATGAAGTAAAGGCTCGGTTGGATTTGCTTGAAATGAATATTTGAGAAGACTTGGCACCAAGGGAGGTTGGTAAGCACACTTATTTGGCTCCCGCATGTTACACTATGTCTAGAAAGGAAAAGATAAGATTTTGCCTTTGTTTACAAAGTGTCAAGGTACGACAATTATACTCTTCAAATATTAAGAGTTTTGTGTCAATGTAGGACTTGAAGCTCATTGGCCTGAAGTCTCACAATTATCACGTCTTAATGCAACAATTATTACAGGTGACTATTCATGGAATTTTAACCAAAAATGTTCAACAAACTATAATTTGTTTGTGTTCATTTTTCTTCTTCAATTTGTAGTAAAGTCATTGATCTTGTAAAGTTAGATGACCTTCGAAACGAGATTGTTATCATCTTGTGTCAATGGGATATTTTTTCACTCCATCCCTTTTTTGACGCTATGGTACATTTGCTTGTTCAATTAGTAAGAGAAATCAAGTTCGGTGGACAAGTATACCTAAGATGGATGTATCCTATTGAACTCTATATGAAGATTTTGAAAGGGTATGTGAAAAATCAATGTTGTCCAAAAGCTTCAATGATTGAAAGGTATATTGCTGAAGAAAGTACAGTTTTGTTTAGATTACATGACAAAAGAAAATCCAATAGGAGTTCCTCCCAGATCATGGTTGAATAAGTGTTCTATAAGTAACAACATATGAGGTGTGAATGTCGTAACCAAAGATGCATAAAACTATTGTAAGCACACACACACACACACACACACACACACACACACATATATATATATATATATATATATATATATATATATATATATTTAAAAACACTAATGAGGTGATGCCCTAGTTATTTGCACAGAAAGCCATTGTAAAGACACAACATCTAAGACAATTAGAGAAATGACAGTTGATGGAGCATAACAAAATGTTCATGCATTGGTTTAAATATGAGGTTTTGAAAGATTCACAATCTTTTAAGGCTTTGATGTGGCTAGCAAATGGATTGAAGTTTGATGTTGTAAGTTGTACAAGTTACGAAATTAATAATTGCACATTCTATATGAAGTATTTTGATGATAAAAGCACAGTACAAAATAGTGGAGTGAGTCTTAAAGTCGAGTCATTGCAATTTTCCACATCCAAAGACCAAAATCTGGTAATTGGGTCAATGATGTACTATGGTATAATATAATAGATATGGGAGGTTGACTATACTATGTTTACTATTCCACTGTTCAAATATAAGTGGATTGATAATAAGAATGGTGTCAAAATTGATGAATCAGATATGACTCTAGTTGATTTTTGAAAGGTGGGTTATCGAGATGAGCCCTTTATCATGGCACATTAACCATCTCAAGTTTTTATGTAAAACATCTTGCATCTGAATATTGGTTTATAGCTCTTCATGACAAGAAACAAATTGATCTTAATGGAGAGATTTTAGGTAACCTTCATATTGTTGAAACTCATCCATTTAAAACAACGATAAATTTTGATGAGGCCCTAGTACTTGATGATGTACATGCAATTTGGGATATAAATATGACCAATCCATAAATTTATGTATAAATCTTACATTTTTGTATAAATTTACGTATTTTTTAAATAATATGTTATTGTTATTTTAAATGTTTGTTATTAATCTTTTGTGTTTTTTTTTCCTTTAATAATAAATATATAGCTAACCATCAGAATTCATCACTAGAGGATGAAGTTCCCATAAGGAGAACCACCAGAGGAGCCACTAGATTGATGCAGCTCTTGTTGAGATGAGCTAATGATAAGAACATTGTTGTCGTTGTCGACATCGTCACTAGTAAAGCTTTAAGTTGTAATGCATACCTCTTCAGAAGCTATTTAGGAGTATTGGCATGTGACAGAATATTCATCCTTATTCCTAGTTTCGATCATGTGTCTGAAGTTGATCGAAACTTGATATGGCAAGATTTATTGATAAATTAATTAATTTATTGAATTTATATTTTTATGATATTGGTAAAGCACTTATTGATGTATATTTTCTTTATTGCTGATGACATTTGATATTCCAAATGTGGCGATGCTTCAATATAAATGTCTTCATCGGTCACCGAGAATTTTTTGTGATTTTAAGACAAAATTGACATCTAGGTAAATCTTTGGAGCTAAAAATAATGAAAACCCATGTGAGTTATACAAGGCAATTGATAAAGACACTTGGCGTTAGTTTGTTGAGTCTCGTACATATGAGGGATGGAAGGTTAGTCTACTTGAATTAACATTGTTGAAATTGTGTACGGGTTGAATTAATTCATAAAATGAATTTTATGTTAGAGGAAAAGAGGACAAAACCCCAAGGAATAAGTGCTCAAAATAAAAACTCACACTTATTGTCTCGTGGTGGGTATAGAAAGCTTGAAGAAAAGATATTGATGCGAAAAAAAAGGTTTAGGCCCCCATCTTTTGAAGGTGATTGTCTCAAGCCTCCTTCACCACCATCTCGTCATCTAGCACCTACACTTCTAAAATCATACGAGAAAAATCTGAAAAAATTGTAATATTTAACTTTTCTTTAAACAATAATATGATTTTATACTAATTTTCTTTTAATTTACTTTTGTTATATTGCAAGACTCTTTGGTTGAGTAGAGCTCCTAAGATACTTTAATTCTAGAAGGTCATCATGGCATTTCTGCTACTGCAATTGGATGGCCTGAGCACCCTGGATGTTTATGTCTTGTTGGATTAGTAGTCGACATTTGCCAGTATTTTGGTGGCTCCTCTAGTCAGTCTTCATGGACGCATAATGTTGAGTATGAAGAAAAGTTAACACAACAGTTCACACAACAATTCACTAAACAAGTGACTGAAAGGGTTATGCATTAGTTTCAGCAGTAATTTGATAGTTATTGCATCCGTTCGCAAGTACCTTTTGTGCTAAGTTATGATCTTCCATAATTGTTTTTCAATAACATTAACATTGACTCTGTGATGACCTCCTTGCACGACTTGTGAAAGGAGAAGCTCCATGTTGTAGCGGAATGGCAATGGAATAAGTTTGGAGGCCCTTGAACAATTATATGAATCAGTGGAAAGGATGTTCTGGGAAGGAGAACCTATCCTAAAGGAAGGAGGCTAGAGGAGTTCTAAGAAGATTCCTAGCTAGCATGATTCTCAAGGCAATTATGTGGAGTGCTCTCAACATCAATGCAATTACAATTCAAGAGTAACCGAATACAAGTGTATGAGGTCCTCATGTATAGTAAAGGATCCTTGCAAATGCAAATGTAAATGTGTGTAGAAGTGAAATGCACATTTATGGCTGTGGCAAAAAGCATGCCTCTCGGATCTGGGATGAGTGGATCATGTTCCAAGTGGCAAGTCACACTTACCATGCATTTCCATCATGTGCACCATATGCTAGAGAGAACCTCTCGGCCAAGTTTGCAAATGAGCTTGAATTGGCCCAATTTGGAAGCTAATCAACAATGTACTTTGGCCCATTATTCTAGAAAGCATGACTTAACATGTGGCCAAAAAATAAAGACTATACTAATGTTTTTACAAGAAACCCATCATATTTGATATTCATTTTAGCCCAAGAGAAAAACATGTGAAGCTCATGAAGCTTAGTGGGCTCTTGTTGCTCTAGGCCCTCTTGTATCTTTCTCATCATACTTTGAGTAATTAGGCCTTTTGATGTGCTTGGGCCTTGACTTGAATGTGGATCATGTAATGGGCTTGGGCCGAATCCATCATCTCCTCCCCCTTGCACTACAAAAATAATTATTTTTAGTGGGGGTTTTATTTGATATTTCTAGGGGTTTTAACCCCAACTAATGGTTTTACCAGGGGTTTGTAATTGCCCTGGAAGAGCAAGCGTAGCTAACGGATTACCGAGGGTTTTTAGCAACCCCTGGAACTAGCGCAACTTACTTGGGGTTTCGAAAACCCCCGATAATGCCCGGGGTTTCGAAAACCCCCGCTAATACCTGGGGTTTCGAAAACCCCTGCTAATGCCTGGGGTTTCAAAAACCCCGCTAATGCTTGGTGTTTTGAAAACCTTCGCTAATGCTTGGGGTTCAGAAAACTCCCTTTAATGCTTGGGGTTCTAAAAACATTTGACAGCTTAATATTTTGGTTTTCATTATTATTTAGGAGGATGATTACATTTGACAATACAACCAAAACAAAAAGAAAAGTAACTTAACCATTTTGTATGACCCTACCCTAATATAAATAAATTGAATACTCTTAGAGGCTAAGTTTCAATAAAAGCATTCATTTTCATAACACATCTCATTAACTAAAAAGCAAAAACTCCTAGGTCATTTCAAAATAAGCAATCAATACAAATATTCATTCAAATAGTACTAGGAGTCATAATGCTCTTAATATAATAAGTTTTGGAGAGGTAGCCTTTGAATGATAATGACATAATAAGCAAGTGCACCAATGAACCAAATTGTAAAAGGAAATCAAAGTTGTTGACATAAGTTTCCTAGAGGCATATTTGTTGACATATTCTAAAAGTAAATGAATAATATCGTCTAATGCGTGGCTTGATGTCGATCATTTGTTTCTTCATTAGGAACACTTCCTTGATCAGATACCTAACATAAAAAATAATGATAATTAATAACTTTCCAAATAATAATATCAAACATATATTAATTTAATGAAGATTTAGATATTATTGTTGGTGCATGATGCATAGTAAAATCACGAGACAACTCTCCTTGGTAATTTTGTACCAAAAAATTAACCATTGCCTTCATTTCATTGAGTTGGGATGTCAATGTAGAAACCTATTTAAAAACACAAAATTAATCAAAATAGAGAAAATATATTTTATTTTCTACTTTTGAAGAAAAAAAGTGGAGCTCTTTTGACAATCTTGGTTTACATAACATAGACAATCGACTTACTTCAAACATCAAATTGATAAAAGTAATGCATCATAATCAAAAACTAAAAAACTAACCTGATTTTGTAACTTAGCATTAGAAGGATAACTTGAAGATGTTCCACTGTATGAATGACCCTTGGAGCCAAACACTTTAGATGGGCAAAGACCCAAACCCAAACCCCTAACACGTCCACAATGTTCTTGGCTTCCAAAAGCAAAAGCTAAGGAATCAGTACTTGATATTTCTTTTGATACAGATGATGATGATGTTGATTCATATACTTGAATTTTTTCCTACAAAGAACATATGAAGAAACTAATTAAAATAACACAAAGCATGGTTGATAATTATAGACTATATTAGAATTGAACTTACACTGATTTCCCTCGCTTCATCATTCACAAAGGCTCCATTAGCATGTTTATGTGTTGCTATCCATACCTCTCCTCTACTAACCCTATGGCCACACTCTTTTTCCTATAAAATTAAAGAAAAAATATCACATAAAGCCAAAAATTGAAACAA
Source organism: Vigna unguiculata (assembly GCF_037176805.1). Taxonomy (NCBI): domain Eukaryota; kingdom Viridiplantae; phylum Streptophyta; class Magnoliopsida; order Fabales; family Fabaceae; genus Vigna; species Vigna unguiculata. Next base: position 9,853,178 of record NC_140801.1, read on the forward strand.
AAAGTTCACATTAAGATATGTAGTATTGTCACCCTTTCATCTCTTTTCCTTGCAATGCTCTTAGACCCACATGTGTGAGCAATGGTTTGCTTTGCCCTATTATCTTTATTTTTTAGAGCATGCTCTTAATCATCAAAGTATAAAAATTAATAATCATTAACTTGAACAATGTTCATGAAAATAGTTTCAATATACCTTCGTTTTTGAATTTAGTCGATAATACACAAAAGAAGCCCAATGATCTCTATCTATTCCTGTTGGAGCCATTGCAATCAATTCATCTCTAGTACGTGTTCCATCATTTCTAAGTTGCCACAATTCTTGTCGGTGGTCTTTCCACTTTATGTTAAGTGATTTGAGGATGTGGCTTATATGAACATCGGAATGGACATCAAAGTTAGCCTTCAAAACATAAAACAATTAAAATTAACAAGAGTTATAGTATAATTAAATTATACATTAAGTTCTTACAATGTTGACCTGAATAGTGTTCTTTAGTACATCTTCTTTATAATCTTTAGGAATCTTCTTCCAACTAGAATAGCTAATGGGAAGAGAATTAGAGCTTCTTGCAATGCTACCTAAGAACCTATTCAATAATGCTCCACCATCTGCAATTGGTTGACCCTCATTATTCCACTGCACAACAATCCTTTCATTAGGAGGTAAATGCCACACATCATTGGTTCGTAGTTGTTTTGTAATTCTCTTTCCTTGATCATCTACGAAATGTGAGAAAATAATTGTTACTAATTTATTATAAAGACAAATATATGTATAATATATTACGCAGTACTTTGTACATAGTTGCTTACCAATCACATTAACAAATCATGATCTTTTTCGGGTTACAAGACTTTGTTCATCTACTTGCAACTCAGTCTCCTCATTTTCTTCCTCTTCATTTTCAGAATATGAATGTGATGTAGTTGGTATTATTCGTTCAAATACAGGAAAAGATTGATGTGGTGGCTGAGGATTAGATTGAGGTGCAATTGGGGGTTGGCTAGTTGAAGATATCCTCACTTTCAAGGTTCCTGAAAAATACATTGGTTAGATATTCCTAAAAATGAATATAAAATCAAATTGATATATACAAAATCTAATGTATAACAGAATATATACAAAATAAAGAATATAAAACAGAATACAAAATATATATAGAATATGAAAAAATAAATTACTTGGCTGAGGTGCAAATGGAGGTAGAGGACAAGCATATTTAGGACCTTGTTGAATACTTGCTTGAGATGCAGATGGAAGTGGAGGGGAAAATGAAAATGAAGGACCTTGTTGAATATTTGCTTGAGGTGTAATTGGGGTTGGAATTTGTATTTCAAGTCTTCGAGGTTGAGTACTAGGTAGTGAAGAATGAGTACTCACTTCAGGTTTTGACTTAGACTTACTTGAGATTGAAAAGTTCATCTTCAAATCTCCTGAGAATGGATAAAAATTGATAAAGTTAGAAAAATCACAACAATTAAGGTGAAGTTCTGTTTAGACCACTTTATGGAATTATCTATTTTGTTCGATGCATTGAAAGTTTTCATGGAGCTGCACTTGATGACGTGGACTTCCTCCAAGGACCAATGTGTCTTTTGTTATATATTTGACATCAAATATAGTTTTCACAGAATCACAGTTTTCAACTACCAATGTCTCCAATTTTGGTAATAAAGGAAGTAAATAGAAGGGTAGCATGACATCTGATAAAAACTGACAGTTTTCAATAGTTAAGGTGACCAACTCACTGAAACATAATTCTGGTATATACAGTGGGTCATGCCATATTTCTGGTAGTTTACAGGGTTTTTTGATACAATATATTAGAGAAGTTTACAGGGGATGAATCTACTTTGGCCTAGTTAAATTTCTACCTGTGGACCGATTGGAAAACTGATTTTAAAAACATCATTCAACTAATGAAAAAGTGGCAAAAGTCAATCAAATATCAGCAACAAAAATAGTAGTAGGTCACTAAAAAACTAATCATTTTAAATTTTAAAAATCAAAATTTAACTTACATGGCAAATATTTTCTTTTATAATATATATTTTAAGCTACATGGTTAACTTACATGGTTAATATTGTAGTATTTGACAAAAACGCATCAGATATGAATTTAGTCACATGCTGCATGATTATCCATTAATATGAAAGTAGAGGGCATATTTTGTAGCATAGAATAAAAAAAAAAGTGAATTAAGAAGCGTAGAAACACATCGTGAGAGACAATTTCTTTTACTAGCAAAAGATAAACCATTTCCAGAACTTTCAATTGAACATATTTTATATATTTATATGAATTGAATTCAAAAGTTGAATCAAAAGTGTGAGCAGCATTTGAATACCCTACTTTAAAGAAATACAATAATCTTAAAATCATAAAAAAAAAATTTTAAATTGATGGAACCATTTTAAATTTTTATATGTTCAATGTGTAAGTTTGTGAGTGCATACGAACCTTCACTACCTGTTACTTTTCAAAGCAATATTATTTTTACTTCATTTTAAAGAAAGATAAGTTCAAATGGCAGAAATGCAAATGCACAATTAAGGAGAGGATAAAGTATCCTGCAAAACAAAACAAGGTTCAAAATAGAGAAAACGAAAATATCAGTAAAGCATGAAATATGTGCAGTCCCTGCATGATACAAATAGAAAGTCCCCTGAAAAAGACACTGGCAAAGTCTAGTGTGCATTATATAGCATCGATTATGATTACTAAACTTTGGTTAGAGAATCATTTATAGAGTGGTCATTATAGCCTATTTTTCAAATGTTTATGACCTGATAGTATTTATGAAGTTTGTGATCTCTGCTCTAGAAAGGCTCTGGTTCTGTACTGTTTTCTGTTAGTTTCCTGAAACATATTTTAGCACTACATGGTTAACCTTAAGGAAGTGACATAATTAACTGAATGAGATTGATGATGAGATGCAGGTGTAACTACATGTCCCCATGTAGAAGATTTATTGGTTGACAATTTCTTCTTGGTTGATATTTTCTTCATTTTCAGGTGGTCTACAAATAAGATAAACACATCAAATTAAACAATGAAGGATAATAATTTAAGATGAATTAGTCAAATGACTCAACAATTGAAAAAAGAAAAAAAAAATCTTGCTTGAGAGTTTAGGGGGACCTGGTTGGTAATTGAAAGTGTAGGGGTTGTGATGTTTGAATAATAGTAGCAGGATTTGATACTTTTATGGAGAGTTTGCTTCTTAAGTAGTAGAAAGGGTGGGCATTAACAAGTAGACGTTTAAGATGCTTTGCATGTTTTGGGTTGTGTTGAGCATGAGTTAAAGCTGCGTGCTTGAACTGTGGTCCACACAATATAATGTAATGTAATGGTTTTTGGTTATTGCATGAGTGAGATAGAGAAAATACAAAGGCCTACATACCCGTATCTCTCCAACAAACAGGTCCATCACTTAAAGGATATTGTCTCTATGCTCCCTTCTTCCATCATTCAATTCCCGTCAAATCACCCTATTCTTCCTACATCTCTCACACCAGAACCAGCCATGCTTTTTCTCACTTCACCACCTACGTACCATCACCTTCATCTTATATTTCTTCTTCTTCTAAGTCGCTATCCACGTTAATTTCATCCCATATTATGTTCAACCACTCACCACCTTTGCTGCAATTATGCTTTCTTTCTATCATCTGGACTAACTATAACCAGTATTTTCCTCATTGCTTATTTATTTCTTTCGATTCTTGTTTTACATCATGTGATATCAAAATAGGCGCATTTTATAAGCCTATTTTGACTCAAGTTACAATTTTGACTGCTAAGAAGCAGGAGCAAACTTCACTTCAATAAGAGACAACTATAAATTCAAGTATTATTTCAAAAGAAAACAAGAACGTTGAATGTAGCTCTGGCACCAGTATTTACACATGACATATACACATTTCATATACAATATTTAAGAAAAAACATACACATTCAAACCTCATACTCAAACCATTTACCGCACAACTCTGTGTGGCAGAGAAGTAAGTAATCCATTTCTATCCCTAAGCATTTGGGGAATGGCTAGTGTGAAGTATTTCAATGCACTAAAATGGAGAAGTGTGGCTTCTATATAATCCCTTTAATTTTGGATGACTACCCAGGATTTAAAATATCAAATGACATAAGTCTACAAAAAGATTATATACATTTTTATTTCTTGGTTGTTAAATATTTGACTTGAGAATAAGTTGCCTTGAAATACAGTTAGCAATCCAGCCAGATCATTAGGGCCCAAGAGGTTACAAAGAAGTCCAACTACTATCAAGATTTTGTTTGATCAATTATAAAACTAGTTCATGTCTGCTGCCATGTAAGAAAATAACCATAACGGCCTTACAAAATCAAATCTTTCATTATATTCTTTCTTCTTGTCACTTGATTATGCAGGGAACCCAATGAGTTGTCAATGTACTGGCAATATATTCCTCTAAATGATTAAATAGAAGCTAGAGAAGAATGAATTTATCATTTTGCAGTAATTTAGCTGTTTTTACCCATTTTTTTACAATGCCATATCAAGTGCTCCAACCAGCAATGGCCGTTCATAGTATCTATAAATTGGTTGCCAACTGCCTTGAGGACATCATACATCCCCTTACCCAACTCCAACCCACCCTCACTAACAACCAACAAGACCTCTCACACAACATTGATTTTTATATATCTTTACTCGCTTCTTTTGTCCATCACGTATGCCTCTTCTCATATCATCTCCAACCATAATGTTAGCACAAATATCCAACCCAAGTATCTATCAGAACATAATAGATGACAATTTACATAAAAGAGGGTAAAATAAAATCATATAGAGAATGTTTATAATTTAAAGTGGAGACACCAACCTTGAGAACATCTGTTAGTTTACGTATGAGAGCCACTATAAGATTAGCAATTCCCTCTGTCACTTGCTATAACCTTATTGACCATATCACTTCACTCTTAGCCTATCTCCATCCTAGCTTCCACCTTCATTTCTCCACGTGCCGATACTGGCGGTAGTTCTAAGGTGTCACCCTTGCCTGCACAAAACATTCCAAGGTCGATTCTAGTTTTTATTTCAACAAAACAAGCCTTATACAAACAAGAAAATGGCGAAACAAACTCAAGAAAATCAGTAGAACCTAAAATAACCAAGATAACTACAAAACAAAATCAGAGAAGTTAGGGCAAAACAAACGAACATATTCATGGTGAGAATGGTGAGAGGCACTATGAAATCATGAAATCAGAGAGATAAAATTGAACTGAGATGAAAATGAAAGCATGGAGACGAATGACGAAATTGTAAGAACGAAGAAATTGAAAGCATGGTTTTACCTTATTTCAGGGAGAACGATGAAATCAAAAAAAGAAAGAATGTCTTTCTCCAACGGCACAATCCAGCGCTCATAGGGCACGAACGTTGAAAGCAAGGAGACGAAATTGAAATTGAAATCAAAAGAAATGAAATTAGAGAGACAAAGATGAAATCGGAAGCCACCGAGACAAAAATGAAATCAGAAAGGAAAAGACGAAAATGATGGAGGAGAGGTACACAGTTTACCTTGACGAGAGGCACTGCTTCTTCTTCTTACCAACTATACTCTTTTTTCTTGAATGAAAGACTTTGAGACACCTTCTACTTGAGAGCGAAAGAGTTTGGTAAGCTTAACCAAATTAAAACTTAAAAAAATTATAAAATTTTAGTGGTGTTTCTTTAAAAACCCCTTTTATTTAAAGAGGGTTTATAAAACCTCTCCTATGTATATCTTTTAGTGGAGGTTATTATAACCCCCAATAATTAACCCCCATTATAATTATATTTTTTTGTAGTGTTAGAAATGATTTGTCCTTAAATCTTGATTTTCACCATGATCCATGGATCCTACAAAAGGAATCAAATCATAAATATTGAAAGTGGAATAAACACCATACTCAAAAGGAAGATCTAATTGATAAACATTGGCATTAATCTTCTTGAGTATTTGAAAATGACTATCACCACAGGGACTTAGTTTGGATTTGCGCAAATGTGGAAACCTTTCTTTTCTTAAATGCAACCAAACCAAATCGCCCTCATTAACACTCCTAGCTTTCTCGCCTTTGTTGTTGTATTTGACAATTTTATCAATTTGAGTTTCTATTTGGTTTCACACCTTTTCATGTAATTCTCTAATGAACTGGGATTTAGATAACCCTTCCTTATGGACAAAGTCAAAAGAAGTAGGAAGTGGGATTAAATCCAAAGGTGTGATAGGATTGAAACCATATATAACCTTAAAAGGAGAAAGCTTGGTAGTGCAATGGACCACACAGTTATAGGCAAACTCAATTTGAGGAAGATACTCATCCCATGATTTATGATTGCCTTTTACGACGACCCTTAACAAAGTGGATAGAGATGTATTTACTACTTTAGTTTGCCCATCAGTTTGTGAGTGACAAGTAGTAAAAAAAGAAAGCTTAGTTTCTAGCTGAGACCATAAGGTTCTCCAAAAGTGATTAAGGAACTTAGTATCTTTATCAAACACAATTGTCTTAGGAAGGCCATGAAGGTGAACCACTTCTTTGAAAAACAACTTTGCAACATTGCTAGCATCATCTACATTATGGCATGGAATAAAATGTGCCATTTTTGAAAAATGATCCACCACCACAAAGATAGAATCAACACCCCTAGAAGTTCTTGGATGTCCTAGGACAAAGTCTATATTAATGTCCTCCCACAGGGTGGAAGTAATAGGCAAAGGAGTGTAAAGGCTATAAGGAATTATAGTAAATTTTGCATGTAAATAAGTAATACAACTTGAGCAATTTCTTTGGACTTCTTTCATCATATAGGGCCAAAAGAATTTTTCTTTGAGCACGATCAATGTTTTTGCTATCCCAAAATGTCTCATAAGTTCCCTTTCATGCATTTGTTGAACAAAAAGTTTCCTATGTGAACTATGAGGAACACAAATACTTCCTTCCTTAAATAAGTAGCCTTTGTTCACATATAATCCTCCGTGGGACTTTTGTTGACAATCCTTGTAAATGGATGAAAAATAAGGATATTGAAGATACAAATCACAAATATTATCAAAGCCAAGAATTTGAGAACCTAAGGTGGCTAGAAGAGTATATCTTTGATCAAGGGCGTACCTAACCAAATTAAAAAGATAAATGCATTACTCAGGAGTAAACCCAAGGTCGTCTCCTAGTGACCCATCCTTTCATTCAAAGCTTTCCAGATACAATTTAACACAAAGGAAGGGGGTTGGCAGATTCAAGTACTGAAAAAATTCTAACAACAAATTAAATAAAATGAAACAATGATTAAAACGTACCGACTTCTTGATTTAAATTCAATTCCACTTATCTTGGGTTAACAAAGTAACATCTCTTCCCACTCTCAATCCACTAGAAAAAAGCGAAGATTACAAAATAGTTTCAATACACATTTAAGCAATGCATACATCTATGAACTCGTGGCAACCAAGCTACATACATTAAGCATGAACATAACTCACCCTGGATACATGCACCTAATCTGTAATTTTTTCTAGTTTTTTTTTAGTTTCAATTTAATCGCAATTTGGTATTTTTAGACGAAAACATATATTAGAAGATTAATTAAACCTAAATATTTTATTTATTATTTTTTATTATATTGGATTTTATTTTTTATTATTTTATTAACATTCAAAGTTTTAAAAATTCCTAAAATAGATATATAATTTTGAAAACAATCAAAAATATTTGGGGGGGGGGGGGGGGGGGGGCTAGGCCAATCCCTACTCCTATGATGCTCCGCCTCTGACTAGATGAACCACATACACTCCACAAATTCAAGATAAAGAAATGGCAAAATTAACAAAACCAACATAACCTTAAAGCTTCATTGCTTTTTTCATCAAGGAGTTAATACACAAATTTAGCAAACCATGGATATGGAACAATTAAACACTTCAAAACAAAAATACCTCATGGGAAAAGATTCAAAAATGTAAATAACCAAAGCAGAACATCAAACCCTAAGTTGGGTCAATTTGAAACGTAAATTAAAGAGAAAACGAGATTTCTAAAGCTTCAATGGAACGAAAATGGCTGCTGTAATATAAAAAACGAAAACCTCATAAATGGGTGTTGTCCAAGTCACTACAAATTAGAAAATGAAATGCCCAAGCTACCAAATGTGCGGAAATTGCAAACCCAACAATGGGTGTTGTCAATAATGCATAAAAACGTTAATAAAGACTGGTAAAATAAGAAAATGAAGAAGGCACCTCCATGGGTCACTAACCAAAGCTAAAAAAACGTGAAAATAGAGTATAAGGAAGAAGAAGGTGGTTGCTACATCAAAAGGAGACCTAAATTTCGTGGTCACATTACCATAGATCCACATATTTACAAAAATGCTATTATCGGGTGCAAAATTAAAAAAATGCCATTATGGGCTAAAAATGCTGGCCCAATCACTTAAATGACGTGGAAATGATGTGGAAATGACATGGACTAACGTAACAAAGATGTGGCAACTCTCTCTTCATCTTAGGATTAGTGTTCAAGCTCTGAAATTGCTTCACAAAATACCTAAAAATAATTAGAAACAAAAATTAGACCAATTAATGCGAAATTATTCTAAATTCGGAATAATGGCTAAATGAAGCCCAATAGATGAAAATGCACTAAACATTAGCCAATTAAGCACTAAACATCCATTAAGATGAACACAAAAAGGTAATGGAATAAAGGAAAAATAATGACTCAACAATCTTTTTGAAAGTGCATCAACCACAAATTGGTTTTACCCTTCTTGTATTTGATAACATACGAAAATTGCTCCAAAAATTCCATCCATTTAGCATGCCTTTTGTTGAGTTTGTGTTTGCTCTTAAAAAACTTGAGTGATTCATGATCACTATGAATAATAAACTCTTTTGATACAAAGTAATGTTCTCAAGTATGAAGAGCCCTCATAAGTGCATTAAGTTCTTTGTCATAGGTGGGATAATTACGAAAAGTCTTATTTAATTTTTCATTGAAGTAAGCAATGGGATGACCTTCTTGTAATAACACAACACCTATGCCAATTCCCAAAGCAACATATCCTAGCTCAAAAGTTTTCTCAAAATTTGGAAGGGATAGAATGAGAGCTTGCATGAGTTTAGCTTTAATCTCATTAAAAGCAAGTTGTCGTCTTTCACCCTACACAAAAAGAAACATCTTTCTTTACAAGTTCATTTAAGTGTGAAGCAAGAATTGAAAAGTTGGGTATGAACCTTCTATAAAAGCTGGCAAGGCCATGGAAATTAGGAACATCCCCAACATTTTTATGAATAGGTCATTCTTGGATGACCTTGATTTTCTCAAGGTCAACATGGACCCCATTTTTATTAATAACAAAACTTAGAAAGACAACAATATCCACACAAAAGGTGCATTTGTCTATGTTTGCAAAAAGTTGATTGACTCATTCCTTAAAGTGCTTTTTGTTTACTATTGAGGCGCTGTAATGCCTATTGAAACATTTGTTCCATTTCTTCAGGGAGGTGATAACAAATTCTCAATTTTTGTTCACTACAGACCAGGGTTTCTTCTCAACAAAGTAACAACTAAATCACCTTATTTTTGGAATCGACAAGTTAATAATAGTGTACAGGTTAGTCTTTTTTCTTTTTTTTTTCTGTTTTCAACAGAATATTTTTGTTTATAAATCCACTTCCTGTGTGATCTGTTATATGGTGTTCATATTGATAAGGAATCTCACTTGAGTTGGTGTAACTTACCCCTTGCTTATGTTGCAACAACAATTCTTTTTGTGTTATGAAAGTTAATGCTTTTATTAGTTTGTGTGGCCAATTTCACCAAATTGTGAAATGTGAATTAGTTTATTCAATTTTACCAAATTGTATGTAATTTGGTAGAAAATAGTAGTTACAAAGTTGCAATCTCATTTTGTCTGAAAAATCTGAGGTATATCCTGTTTTAAGTTGTTTCTCTAAAAGTAAACTTTGATCTATTATTTTCAATTCTACTATGCTGTGTAAATTTGTCAAAAAATAGTGCTAAAAGGTGCAATCCCATTTTGTTATGCATATCAGCTTCATGGTATTTATTTAGTTCATGTCGATCTATTTCCAGATTGAGTGGGGAGAAGCAAGCATGATAGAGGTCGAGCGCGTTTTACTTAGACATGCGCTAAGCGATCCTTTAAATGAACGCTTTGTTTTCCTCTCAGATAGGTGAGGGTATAAATATGTTAACAACTATAAAGTTTTAGTCCTTATACTTTTGCATATCACTATAACTACTCAGCACTTGCTATCAGTTTTGAAAGTATGATTTTCTTCAGTTTTCTTAATTATTTGATAGAATAAATGACATTGATGTTTCTCCATGCTTGAGCCTAGCACCTTACTATATTTCAGTTGATTGATTTCTTTGCAGCTGTATACCTTTATACAACTTCCCTTACACTTATGACTACATCATGTCAGCATCGACTAGTTTTGTGGACAGGTGAGGATACACACTTGCCTTATGCATATTCTGCATATTCTGCAGATTGGTCTGTAATATTACCCTTTTTCTTTCTTTCAATTTGTATCATTCCATGACTTAAAACTGAAATCTCAATTTTCTTTTTAAATTATACCACTGAGTGAAGTTAGTGACACTATTGGTGTAAAAGTACAATTCCTCATACAACAAATTTTGAGAGGTTAAATTTGCTGAAATGGGAACTTTTTGTTAAACTTGGGTATTTATTTGCCAACAACTTAACAGTTTTTTGCATTAACAAATGAACAGTTTTGCTGAGACGAACGAAGGCCGTTATAATCCAAAAATGGATCCTGTTATTCTTGTCTATAATTGGAGGAAAGGATCTCAGGTAAAGAATCGTAATCTTGGATCTCAGATGACGGTGGTGTAGGGTGCTGCATCAATGAGCATTGTGAATAGAAGGAATTGAGAAGTGAGAGAAACAAAAATTAAGGTGAAGATTGAAAGAAAAAAAATGAGCGAAAAAATGATCTAGAAGTATATATATGATATGACAATGCGGGAGTGAGAATGTCTGGAAGAACATAGTTTCCGGATGTTAAGGGTAAGAGAAAAGAAGAAAAAGTGAGGAGAGGGAGTGAAAGAAGAAAGAAAGAGAATGGAATTTGAATGGAAGTCTGTTTTCCTCTTCTCGTCTGTTTCTGTCTAACCAATTCATCAACCCTACTATATATATTACATGCCATCTGCTACTTGTACGGTTTGCTTTGAAACAATATGCATGGATAGTCTATGTGATGCACACAAACTATATTTTTTATTTTACTTTAAAAATAATAATTAAAAAAACTTTATTTTGTGAAATAAAAGTTTATGAAAATCATATACGTGACTCCAAACTAAAAGTTTATTTTACTTTGACATAACTATTTGTTCAATTATCAAAATTATTTCAATTAGTATTACATTTATATATTTATATTATTAATATTACATTTATATTTATATTTAATGAGTTAAGATTTATTACTATTATTATTACCGAAACAAGAAATTGAGGTGGAGGTATGTGCAAAGATTCCAACCCTAAAAGTTAATAATATGATCAAGATGTTAAGTATATATGTCTTGATCTGAAAGTAAACCGTGTACATGTGATAAGTCTCCTTTATATACCTTATTATTTAGGTAATTATCTGGATGGATTTGATCTGCATTTGGTGTCTACTTAGGAAGCTCTTGTGTAAGTTCTCTACATGACATTATGCATTTAAAAATTATTAGATGTTCCTTTTTTTTCTTTTTACTATATTAGCTTCAATCAGTCTCCTTTTTTCTTTATTGAAATCATTTTCTTATGAAGTAATTCAACACGTGAATGTGAACTGATATGTGATGTCAATTAGGTTCTAGTAAATTATATGAACTAACAACTAATTAATTATAATTTCTTCCTTCATGCAGCCTGCTGACACATCCAAGATCCATAATTGTATACCATATGAACACTATGTTCAGACACTACTGGCTGTAAGGACCCTTTTCTTTTCCCACCTGCACTCTTTTTGTGTCTGTCTTGGAAAAAAGAATTGTTATGATTCACTTAAAAATGACAGTATTTATCAAATTTGGATTCTCTGCTAGTTTTTTGTGTTGTTCTTCTGCTATGCCTTCAAAATACAGTGATGGACAGTAATTCAGTGGCAACAGAAGTACACTAATTTAGAATCCCAAATTCAAACCACCTTGGGTGCACTAAAAGCCTACATGATAATGAAGGAAGGAAAGATCCCTGATGAATTAACTGTCTTCTTTGATCCTCAACCACAAGTAAGTTATGTCCAGCCTTTGGAAACTAATTATGTTGGTACTTATTTGTGATGTGATTTTTGATACAAGAATTATATTGTATCAGTGTGAGTTAATCATCGATAACAAATAATCATGATTTTTGTGCAGGGCAATGATATAGTAATAAACTATTTTAGTATATGCATGTTGATTTCATGATTTGAGGTTGACGTCCTTCTTGCAGCTAATATTTATCTTTTATAATTTCAGCAAACCGGTGATGCAAATGAGCCTGAGTCTTCTATGGGTACAAGAGGATCATCTGGTGGTAGCAAAATTTAGGGTGTTGATGATTTTTTTATGATGAAACTATTTTAGTGTATTATGAACTTTGAGTAAGTATGGATTAAGTTGTAATTGTTTCAATTTAAATTGCTTTTATGTTAATATGTTGATTTTGAGAATCAAAAGTTCTAATGATATATATTTGAGCACTTTGGTTGAAGTATTTGATTGAAGTTTACAAAAACTATTGTTGATGTAAAAATATAAGTATCTCAAATGATGACATACATTGTCAAGTATAGTAGGAAATTCTAATTACAAACATAATACTATTTTTTATGAGATTTGAATAATGCAAGGAAAATACAGTAATAAATCCACAAATTAAATAATACAAACGAAATAGGTTAAAATTTTTACAGTATAATCCTCAAATTGAGGAGGGTATTAACCCCCACAAAAAAAAATGAAAAATAGGAATTTTGGAATCAAATAGGTTTATGGAAATAAAGGAGGTTTTAAACCTCCACAAAATAATAGTCATGAATAGGAGAGGTTATAACCCTCCATTAAAAAACTTCCTCAATATAAACCGGGGTACCAGGGGTTGTAGAAAACCTCCACAAATAACTTGTGGGGAACCTATCTGTGGAGGTTTGAAAAACCCCTGCAAATTATTTTGTGGAGGGTAAAAACGTCCGCTAAACGAAATTAAAACCTCCGCAATTTAGCTTTTTTTTTTTTTTGTAGTGTAAAAGTGGCATGCTTTATATTTAAAACATTTTTAAAATTGTATAATGATGACGCCTATTGCTTACAGTTAACTAAGTATGGTCAATAGTACCACAATTAACTTCTAAGATGGGTTTGCCTATCACAACATATTTAAGATTCAGCCATGAACAGTGGAGATGAAAACTAAACATTGCAGCTAAACCATCCCTACTATTAAATAATGTCTTATTAATTTAGACTGTTTAGAGTATTCTTATTACTCCATATTTCTTCTATACATGGTTCTTCTCACTAGAATGGAAATCCTTCATAGGATAAGCAGATATCAGCATATTCATTCTCAATCCTAGGATAGAGATGCAAAACGTCCAATTATATCTCGATCAAGGCACAATTATTGTGCATTTCAAGATTATTGTTGGGGGATGATCAGGCTGAGAAACCAGGAGGATCAGGTTCACCTTATCTCTCGTTTTGTTAGGTTTGAATACAAATTCTTGTTTAACATATTAGTTTCACTTTCTATGTGTCGTGTTTGTGTCAAGATCACAAGCTTCTACACTACCTATGAGATCATTCTTTACTATTAAAATGAACCGTTGTCAACTTGGGCTTATAATTTGCAACCAAAATACTTCAAATTAAGCCACACCGAAATACGGATTCGACGAATTTCATAACTACGAGAGTATGAAAAGATCAAATCCACAAATCACATTTATTATTTCAAGGTAGAGATGGAAAGGGAATGAATGCGATGGAATGGAACAGTAACCTATTGTAGAAGACCAAGTGGTGTGAAGAACTCTGCGTTTCTGAAGGTTGAAGTAGAGTCTGAAGCTAATATGGTTGAAATGGGTGTGAACAAGACAACCATGATAAACAGAGTCTTTGTTCCACACGGTTACTTGGTCGACGAGGACCACGTAAGTGTCGCGTGAACTTCCAATTCTCAATAGTTACTCTTTGCACGATCTGGTGACAAAGTTATTGATTTCACCACCATCATTTCGAAACCATGAAATGTGAACATAAACAACACGAACCATAAGTCGTGAATCACAAAAACTGATTCAACGCGGTAAGAACAAGCTACGAGAGAGAATCCCAAACTGATAATGTGAAGTATGAGCAAGATTAAGGTTCAAAGCGTATTAGCTTTCGGAGAGAAGACTCGAGTAAGATTACACTAACAATATTTTATTTTATTGAAAAGATGAAATGATATTATAAATTACAATAATTTATCTAAGGTAACATTTGACTAAAAATGTTACAACAATATTATTATTAATATTATCTATAGTAACGTATCTTAAAAATGTCACTATAGCATACAAAATTTATATATAGCAACATTTTCGATAAATGTAACTAGATAAATATTATTAAAATCGAATTTTAATAGATAAATTTTAAAACCCGATTTAGAAATTATTATATTTTTTTATGGTTTAATCACACGTAAAGTTCTCATTTTGGTTAAGAAATCTTAATTAGGTCCTCAACTTCAAAGTTGTCCTAATTGAATCCTTTATTTTGAAAATTTCTATTAAATAAGGGCAAATTGTTAACACTATTAAAATGTTTAGCGGCGGTGTACAATAGATAGTTTGCATTGGACTTATTTAGTGACGTAGAAAATAGTAATTGTAAAACGAAAAAAAAAAGGAAAACAATTGGAACAAAAGTGGTCAGGTTTATTAATCTCGCATAAGTTAAGAAATCCCCAAATTTGAAATTAGGGATTTGTTACTTCATACCAATGGAGGGTGAAGCCAAGGAAAAGTTTGGTAGGGTGGAAGATTAGGGCATTTCTTCTGGAGTTCGTGGGTACAATTGGTGGGGCGTTTTGATTGGCGTTTGTGGTTCATCGAAGCAAAATTTGTAAGAGGTGCACTGTTGCGAAGATGAGTTAGCTTTGGTTGTTGGGTTTTGCTATTATATTTAATTTTATTCCTTTAAGTATGATTTGGTGCACTTTATTCTGTGATTGTTTTGTTTTCCGTATGATTTGGTTGGTGGATAATGTTGTTTAAGTATGTTTGATTTTATCTTATTTTGTTGGTTGTGTGTAAGGTTTGTTTGCTTTTCCATATTCGGTGTGGTGGTGGGGTTCTTCTATATAGTTTTTGTCTCCCATGTGAGTCTCTAACTATTTTCACAACCTGTGGTCCGCCATTTCAGTGTGTGGTAAGGACTGTAATTTCTTAATTGATTTGTGGGTATATTTGTGTATGTATATATATATATATATATATATATATATATATATATATATATATATATATATATATATATATATATATATATATATATATATATATATATATATATATATATATATATATATATATATGTGTGTGTGTGTGTGTGTGTGTGTGTGTGTGTGTGTGTGTGTGACGACCGCTTTGAAGTTGTGGTCCACCATAATGGAAGTTTTGTATGTCATGATAATGGGAAACTTAAGAGGAAACTACAGATTGGTTTTGTGACCCAAACAGGTGGAGTTATTTTGAGATTGTAGGTGGATTGAAAGAGTTAGGACACATCAATATTAAGGAGTTATGATGGTAAAGGTAGAAAAGAGAATGAAGATGTTAGTGAAGAAGAGGAGGAAGACGATATATATGTTGAAGATGTACTTCTGGAGGAAGATACTGAATCTGAAACTTGTAGTGATTAGGGACTAATTGATGTTAGCATTGAATGTTAAGTTCACAGTGATATGGAAGATGAGTGAGTTGGTGATATTGAATGTGAAGTTGAAAATGTTTCACAGCAGGATGGTGGGAGTGCAAAGGCAAAAGATAGAAGAAAACCACAACGGTCCTCTAGGGGAAATGTGAAACATCAGTAGAGTGATTCAGATAGTGTTGAAGACAATCTTGTTTCTAATAATGAATGGCATTCTGATGAGTTGATTAGTGCATCAGATCGTGAGGAGGATACCTTTGATAAAGAAAGTTACGGTAGGTTTCCTACGTTTTGTATGCAAAAAAAATGTATGATTTCAAATGGGAAGTAGGAACTTATTTTACTGAGAAGAAGGAGTTCACAAATGTCATGTACACTTATTCACTTCAAAATGGAAAAATTTGAAATTTGTTAAGAATGATAAGAAGAGAGTTTCAATTAAATATGTGGGTGCATGTGGAAAATGAACATGGTATGCTTATTATGCATACATGTTTGCCATAAACACATGGCAACTAAGAAAAATTATTGATTTTCATACCTGTAGCAGAGATTTCAACTTAAAATAATTTAGAATGGTTAAGTAGCACAGGGAGAAAACTGTTAGAGAAAATCCACATATGAAAGTTACTAATATGCGTGAGAAAGTGAGCAGAAAATGGAATATAGGAATGTTTAGGAATATGGCATATAGGGCTAAAGCAATGGCAACAAAAAGTGTGGAGGGTTTATATAAAGAACAATTCAAGAGAATCTATGACTATGCACATGAGCTCTTGAGAACCAATCCAAGGTCAACAGTGAAGATCAAAGTTAAGGAAGTAAATGGTGAATTAATTTTCAGGATATTCTATTCATGTTTGAAGGCCTACAGGGATAATTTCACAAGCTATAGGCCTTTCATTGGGTTAGATGGGTGCTTCCTGAAAGGTAAATGTGGAGGGGAGTTATTAACAACAATTGGAAGAGACGGCAATGAACAAATATTACCTATAGCATATGTTGTTGTAGAGGTCGAGAATAAGGACTCTTGGTCATTGTTTTTGGAGCTACTCATTGAAGATATAGCTGGGGAAACAGTGGCTGCAGCATGCACCTTTATTTCAGACCAACAGAAGGTGAATTTCACGTATAAATTTCATTTTATTTATCTTATATTTTAGTTAATTTTTTTCATGATCTGATTTTTAATGCTTTTAATTTTGACATGTAAAGGTCTATTACTTTCAATACAAATGCTTTTACCAGGATTGCACTAGCGCTTTTGTGTCAGGCACTTATACTCCAACTTCAGAAAGAAATTCCTAGGGAAAAAACTGCATCAACTCATGTGGAAGGCTACAAGAGCCACATATCCACAAGCTTGGGAGGCCTACATGAGGAACATTAGGGAGGGCAATCTCAATGCTTTCAAACATTTGATTGCAATTCCACCAAGGCACGTCATCCTCCATATACTTTGCATTTTTTGTTTCCTGAATTGATTTTGAAAATTTAGTGTAATCAACATTGATAACTTCATATAAAGTTCACTATATCAGGTTTTGGTCAAGGTCAAGGTTCACTTCAAGAGCAATTTGTGACAAATTAGTGAACAATATGTGTGAGGGATTCAATAGTGCAATAGTTCATACCAGAAGTAAGCCCACCATTAGCATGTTGGAGGATATTAGGGTTTACATAATGAAAAGATGGGCATACAACAGAACAAAGCTCAAATCACGTCAAGGCTCAATCTTCCCAAAAGTTCAAAACAGGCTTGATAAAGAATTATGGTTAACAAGATATTGGATACCAAGGTCCATTTTAATATTTGGTCCACATTGTGCTTTAAGTTATTTATTTTGGTGTTTTAATGACTTCAAATAGTCCCAATTTGGTCCTTACCTGTACATAACATTTTTTTATTCCAAATCAGGTGCTCAGCGGAAAAGTTATTCAAAGTTAGGCACGTTTCTCAACTTGGGGAGCAGTTTGCTGTGAACATTGACAAAAGGGATTGCACATGCAGAAAGTGGGCCATTAGTGGCATGCCCTGTTCTCATGCCTTTATTACAATGAAATTTATCAACTTAAATGGAGAGGACTTCATGTCTGACTGGTTTAGAAATACCATATATGAAGAAACTTACAATTCTATCGATTACCCAATCAACGGTCAAAGAGCATGAGAAAGAACTCCATATCAAGATGTATTTCCCCCACAAAAAAGAGTGATGCCAGGAAAGCCTAAAAAGAAGAGGAAACTAGAGGCTTGGGAGATAAAGAAGGATGACACTCAGTTAAGAAAGGGAGGTTATAGTGCAAAATTTCCTTTTTACCTCGTCTTACACTACAAAAAAACATGTAAATACCGACGTTTATTTTTGTAATTTACGTCACTTTTAACTGTCGTTATTTACTTGAGTGACGGTTTCCTGAAATGTCGTAATTCTTGCCGTCACAAAGTATAATACGACGGTTATAGATGAACCACCGCAACAACCGTCATTTTATACAACGTATAAAATGGCGGTTTAAAGAGGCAAAAAACGTCAATTAAAGCTGACATAATATTTTTACTAGATGACAAATATAATATGAAAAACGACGCTTTAAACTGACACTATTATCATTATATTATGACATTTTTAAATGTCACCAGTTTAATTAATTACAATTTATTCTGAGATTAATTACGTCATTATCAAATAGATCAAATGACATAATTTTAATATTTAATTATTTATTCTTTTTTAATATTTCTTATACTTTCATAATTCGATAAAATTATTTTTTCATGATAATTTAAAATATATAAAAAATTATAGCACTATCAAATAGAAATTGATAAACTAAATTGATTCATTGTTAATATAACATAACTACATCAAAGTACCAATTCAAGCATTTGGAAAAAAAAAGACAACATTAAGAGTACCAAAATATTCAAGCATCTAAGAAAAAAAGACAACATTAAAAGTCCTAAGTCTAAGGTGTTTTGCTTCCACCACTTGATCCTAGTATTTCATGCGGAGATGACACACAACTTTCAATATCTGGTGCCTGCAATGAAGAAATAATATAGTATATATGAGTAAGGGTAAAGAGTAGATTACTCCTACAATACCAAAAACAAGCTTCAAGACATAAACTTCAAGAAAGTCCAATGTATGAGATTCCCACCTTGTTAGGATTGAGGAGTGGTGAGAGTAGATATACATAGTTTTACTCTACCAAGCATAGCGGTTGTTTCCAGAAGTTGAAACAGTAAGAAAAAAGCCCCACCCATTGTACCAAGGGTCACACTCAACTATAATATGCAATACAGTAAAATTACCAATTCACCATATTGAAACTAAATTACCTTTTCAAGTTTCCCTTGACTAACAAGCCTCATCAACCTTGTACTTAATGCCCTTCTAAAATTTTGAGGAACTTGATGTTTTTGCTGCAGTATCATGTGTAGTGATTGTTACAACTAAAATTCTCAAATAAAAATTGTAATGCTTAAAAATAATATAGGCAATAAACAAACCATATTAAAGTAATTTTCAAATTCTCCTCTCCGCCACAGAAAAGGAGCAGGGCCTAAACATACTACTTTTAAAAGATCATAACAAAACCATTATCAGGGTCTTGGAGTTCAAGAATTGATCTTAAATAGTGAAGATCACAAAGGGATAATTTAAAACAATGCAAACAAATCGGTTGTTACCACCCAAAATATTTATACTTTGACAGAAAAAAAATGTTGATTACTTCTCCAATAAGACTGCTCTGGTAAGTCAGAAACCTTAGAAAACAACTGGAACTAAAATCTCAAGATCTACAAAGCATGATAACGATAACAGGCATATGGAAAGTGACATGCATTCCCATTCTAGGTTTTCAAATGTAAAACCCTTATCATATATAATCTCAAAAATAAGTATTCTTCTAACCACTTTACGAATTATATATAGAGTAATATCATTGACAAATATTATCGAAACATTGGTAACAAAGATCTTCATCTGACCTCGATGAAACTAACAATGGCATTTAGATCAGATCCATTATTATCTTTTAGTGCTGATAAAGCTTCAAAAACCATTGCATTATACCTGATAAAAGAACAAAAGTATCGACAGACAGCTCCTCAGATTATGATCTTAATTGGCAGAATAAATAGCCACTCATTTTTCATATTCATAACAAAAGAATTCGAATTTGTAATTGGGGGGTCAATGAATGTGAACAACAATGATTGCAAGACTGCTAATACAACATCAAACACCTGCTAACCGGCGCAAATTAATAAAGAGCACAATACATACATAGTGTTACTTTCATACCTCGGGGGTTTTTTGACATCTTGGTCATTCAGAGAAGAATCAAGGGCAGCAACCTCGACCTGTGCGTTTAGAGGAGTAGGAGGGGCGTTTTGAGGAGCGGTGGTGGTGGTGGAGGAGGTGGCAGAAGTAGGAGGTGGAGGAGGAGGAAGAGCCTTGAGCTTGGGAACCCTAGGTTTGTCTTTGGAGCCTTGAGAACCGTTATTGACGCTCAAATTCCGCCATTTGTCCTGAAAGAGGGGGAGTTTTAAGAACCCTAACCCAATTGTAATAGGATTGAAGAAAAGAAAAAAAGTGTTGGTTGTTAAAGGATTTACCTTGAGGTCGATGTTGGAACGAGAAGTGAGAAAAGGGGCGAATTGGGGATCTTTGAGAATGTTCTTCCACTTTCCGGGACTGTGCTTTTCAACTCCGGCGATGAGCGCGTCTTCTTCGTCTTGCGTCCAATCGAGCAAATGAGAACGGCGACAATCGTGGACTGAGGCGCAAATGGAGGTGCAAATGGAGGCGAAGGAAGGAGAAAGGAGAAAGAGGTGAAACGAAAGAGGGGAAACGAAGAGGAGAAAGGAGAAAGGAGAAACGGAGAGCGAACGAAGACGTGAGGGAACGTTCTGAGAGAGTGAAGTGATTTAGGGTGAAATGAAGGATAAAGGAGAAAGAAGAAAGAGGCGAACGGGGAGAGATTGAACGCAGAAAGAAGAAAGTGGCGAACGGGTAGAGAGTGAACGCAGAGAATGAAGTGAGAGTGCTGGGTTTCAGTCATTTGGGTCTGTGATTTTGGAAACTTAAAATTTTGTTGAAAAGTTAAAAAAATATTAAATTGTTGAGTGGGAAAATGAAATAGAAAAGAGAGGGAATAAAGTTTTACAAAAAAAAAGTAAGTATCGAGACAAAAATGGGACAGGAAATAATTTCATAAAATTATAAAAATAATATTTTATATAAAGTGGTATTTCAAAATGACACAATTTTAAATATAATATGATAATGTAAAAGATGGTGGTTAGAAACGTCATATTATACATGTACATTATGGCTGTTATCAAACTAACGTATTATACTGCAAAAAGCGACAGTTTTAATTAACTGTCGTATTAAAAACATCGTTATATACATGATTTTTTGTAGTGTTATATGCCTCTGTTGGCCAGGGCCGGAAGCATATAATAGCGCGGTGGGATTTTTGCAATTTTAGACAAGTTTAAGGCCTCGGTTCAACTAACACCCGAAGCCAAAGAGTGCTATAGGCTTTGGTTCACCCAAAACCGGTGCCAAAGGCAATTATATGCCTCGATTCAAGAAGACCCGAAGCCAAAAAGGGACTGCATTTTTGAAAAATTGCACTAGCCATTAGGGGTGTATGGCCTCGGTTGTTAAAGGAACCCAAGCCATAGGGTTTATTTAGGGTTTTAATTTTGCGAACCCCCTTCTTCTTCCCCGCGCCTCTACAACTCTTTCCTCTCTCTCTCTCTCCGCTGCAACCTCTGCCACCAAAGTCTCCGACCACCTCAGGCCACCTTCGACCCTGCAACCACGCTAAGGCGCACACGAACGTGAACCCTCTCTGTGTTGCACCTCCCATCACCGTCGCGTCACTCTTTCGTGGCACCGTCGCTGCCATCACCCTCCTCCGTCGCTACCACCACGCTCCTCCGGCCATCGTCGCGACGTCACCCTCGCTAGTGTTGCACCTCCATTTCGTGCATGACTTTCTCGTGCACCTCCTTCTCGGTTTTTTCAACAATTGTCGTACCGCGGTTCTTCCCAGGTAAGTTTCTAACTCGTTTTTATTTAATTTTCCTTTTTTTATGTATTAATTTTCAATTTTGATTATTGCAAGTATTGATTTTCATTGGAATTGAAATTGTTTGGATTGTTTTTATATACTATGAGTTAGCCTTAGTTTCCTGTTTGAGATTCAATACGAAAATTATGTATTGTCCCCGAGTTTTCATTCTAAAGAAACCACATTTTTTTTAAATTAGATATAAGGGGATACAATACTAATAATTTAAATGTATTGAATCCTGAATTGTCTTATTGGACAGTTTAAGAAGATTAATCACTTTCTAGTAGTTTATTAATGTCTTTCATGAATATTTGTCAATTGTGTTTGTATTGATCTTCAGGTGCATATTTGATTATGGTTTATAATCACTTTCATTTCGTGTATCTTGAAGGCCAATGCGAAATGCTGGCAAAATTTCGTGAAATTTAAGATATGTATTTTAAAAGTAATATGTACCAATAAAATAAAGAAAGTGAATCTTCTTAAATGGGATAAGGTCACACCTTGATTACGACGTGAGCATTGATTCAAAGATTACTGAAATTGTTCACGCAATTTCAGTACGGATCGAGATTGGATTAATTTACCACGTATCAACGCTGAGTATGAGAATGGAGTAGAAGAATTTATAAAATTTGCGCAACGTTATGAGGGGAGAAGTGATGATGAGGTGAAGTTCATATGTCCTTCTGTCAATTTTTTGAATGAAAGAAAATTGAATGCAACTCAAGTTAGGGAACATCTTATTTGTGATGGTTTCCTTAGAAGTTATACAATATGGAGATGGCACGGCGAATTAATAGACATTCCAACTGTTTCTCGAATTGAACATGTTGTCCATTCCACCATGAAAGAGCGACGGCAAGAGCGATGTGAAGAGCGAGTAGAAGAAGACAATATGGAGGACATGATATAGGATGTTGGCGTAGAAGCTTTTGCACAAGCACATGTGTATGAGATGATGTCTGCTGATGCGAGAACTCCGTTGTATGTCGGTTCAACAAAGTTCACGCTTATGAATTTGAAAGCAACCAATGGTTGGACAGATAAAAGCTTCACAGAATTGTTTGTGCTCTTGAATGAAATGCTTCCCGAGGGAAATACTCTACCCATTCGAAACTATGACCCAAGAAAATTCTTTGTCCAATGGGTATGGAGTATAAAAGGATACACACATGTCCTAATGATTGCATATTATACAGAAAAGAATTTGAAGATTTGAAAAAATGTCCAAAGTGTGAGTCATCACGGTACAAGCAAAAAAGAAATAGTGAAGAGAGTGGTCAAAAAGAGAAGGTAGGATCTGCTTTGAAAGTAGTCTGGTACCTTCCAATCGTGCCCAAACTTAAGCGTTTGTTTGCAAATCCTAAAGA
This sequence comes from Vigna unguiculata, assembly GCF_037176805.1. Lineage (NCBI taxonomy): Eukaryota > Viridiplantae > Streptophyta > Magnoliopsida > Fabales > Fabaceae > Vigna > Vigna unguiculata. The sequence continues at coordinate 9,876,659 of NC_140801.1, forward strand.
TGCTAAAAACCTTAGATGGCATGCAATTGAGAGAAGATGTGATGGACTCCTTCGTCATCCAGCTGATTCAATGCAATGGAAAAATATTGATCAGGAGTTTCCCAAGTTCAGTGAAGAATGTAGAAATATTTGTTTTGACTTAGCTACCGATGGAATGAATCCATTTGGTAATTTAAGTACAAACCACAGTTGTTGGCCTGTTATATTATTCATTTACAACTTATCTCCTGGACTCTGCATGAAGCAAAAATACATGATGTTGTCTATGATGATATCTGGTCCAAAGCAGCCTGGAAATAACATAGATGTATATCTCAATCCTCTAGTTGAAGACTTGAAGTTGTTGTGGGTTGATGGTGTTGAAGTATTTGATGTTATTGCTTCTGAAACTTTCATGATGCATGCAATGTTATTTTGCACCATTAATGACTTTCCAACTTATGGTAATTTGTCAGGGTATAGTGTGAAGGGTCATAAAGCATGTCCTATATGTGAAGAAAACACTACATCTCATCAATTGAAAAACGGAAGGAAGACCGTGTATCTGTGCAAGACCCGTGGAATTTAATTAATTAAATAATTAATTAATTAATAAATGCGGGTGGGAAAATCATTTATGACATTAAATTATGATTGGTATGACATGGAAAAGTACTAGCTCAAATGGCTGAGAGTACTTTGATTGTGTGAGAGGACTTGGATTTAAGTCCTATGTATGCTAAATTTGTGTTATTGATTGTTATTATTTTAAATATAGGTTAATCATGCGGTGGATAAATATGATACTTGAATTATGTTTGTTTGCATGAAATATGAATTGGCATGATGGTTTGGTATAGACTTGGCATTGCATGGTTAGGGGTTCAAATCTTGGTAAACCCAAAGTAAACTTTCTCTTTTTTGCCAAGAATTCTTTTAGCATAAAGGTGGAAGGACATAGAAAACCTAGATGGTTAAGGGGCAGCCGTGGGTAGTTGAAAAACATATTATAAAGGCCAAATAAATGGTAATTAACATTATCATTATGTAATTTTCGTTTTTGAGCAATTAAACTCTACTAAAGTCAAGTTTAAAAGGGTAAGAAATGGTCACAGTGAGGGTTTTGGCAAGCTGAATTAGAGCACGAAAATCACAGAGATTGGTGAGGTTCTGGAGTCAAAGTGAAAGCACATCAAAAGGGGGAACATTGCTGATCATTGGAGTCTCTCAAGCAAACCAATTATAAGCAAAAGGATCCACGTTAGGGGAGTTTGACTCGCTAATATATATGTGCATAAATATATGTATGATTGAATGTTTATTTGGATGTCTCTGTTGGGTTAAAAACTATACAACTTCACGTTTCTGGAAATTTTCCAGAAACTGCCTGGTGGGTCTTCAAAGCCGCCAGGTGGCTCATACCTTTTTGCGCAATTCTGGGTTCTTGGAGAAGGAACCGCCTGGCAGCACATACCTGGCCGCCAGGCGACACATAGAAATTCTTCAGTTTTCTGGGTTTGGATGGAGCGCACGGCGGTAGCAAGTGAACAGCTAGGTGGCGCGAGCAGGTTATGGCTCGAATCAATGTTTTTGGGGTCTGGGCTGTTTCTGATCGGTGGGAAAGCTACTCGTATTTATTAACGAATGATTTTGATATCGTATGATGTACATTTTTAAGCATTAGTAGGTATAAGTGAATGAAACAGTGGTTAAATGCCAAGGGTCAGAACGTGGGGTACAATTGAGGTGTAATTGTTGTGATCCTTGCTGGGTACAGTAGTATTGAATTGGAGGGCTGTATTGTTGGATTTATTGTGCCAAGATGGGAGAGATTGGATCGAGAGAGGTGAGAAAGAGTGAAAGGGAATGTTGGCAGGGGTGATAGAAACCATGTTTTTTCCAGGTCTTATACACCGCCTGGCTGAAGACAGGTTACCGCCAGGCGACAACGTTGCACCAATGGTGTTCTGGGGTTTGGTTGGATTGGTTTGGGCTGGGTGTGTGATAGTTCGTGCTGATTGTGTAATAGTTCGTGGGCGTGAAGAAATTGGGGAATGAGATAAATTGGACACTTAAGAGAGTGGAGACTTAAGTATGGTTAATGAGATAAGGTTTGAACTATAGTGTAGATAGGGAAAAGAAATCTGTCAGATAAGGTTTATGACTGAAATACGCATGCAGTGGTGTTGGGTACACTTTGATCAGGTTAAGTATCAAAATAGGGTCACATGCTTGTGAGAGCTTAATGGATGAATTACTCATAATATGGTCAGGTTATGATATATAATGTATATGAGTTGTATTTGGCTGTTTGGTGAATTGCTAATTAATCTTAATTAGAGTAACTCACTGGTAAGATAGGATAAAAGGGCTCATATTCGTATAAACCAATCTTAGTGTTCTAATATTCATTGAAAACGTGTACTATGGGAAGTACAAATGCATGTATTGAGACTTAACAGTGGAGTGGAGTGTAGAGAAATCAGTACCTGACGAGCTTCTGGTATGGCGCCTGGCGGCGGGATTCAACCCGCCAGGTGATAGCAACAAAATAGGGAATCTGCATGGCGGGAGGCGCCTGGCGATGAGATGTATTCCGCCAAGCGGTAGCGAGAATATCAGTGGGGTCTAGAGCGTTGGCACCTGGCGGTAGGGGCTAACCTGCCAGGCGGTGGCTACTATGTTTGGGTGTTTTGAGGGGCTTGGCGCCTGGCGGTACACGTCCCCTGCCAGGCGGTCTGGAAGCTGATAGCGCCTAGCGATGCGTGTCCCCCGCTAGGCGATTTGGTTGTTGTAAGTCCTAGTTGTTGGACTTTTTAGACGAGATCTACAAGGCTTCTAGTAATACTTTAAAGGTGGGATTGCTGGTGTTCCTTGAGTTGTGTCTCGGAATAACATCTCTTGAGTTGTGGCTTGGGATGGCGGATGAACACAAGGAACCCTTGAGTTGTGGCTCGGGTTGGCAAGTGTTGCCGGTGTGAGTGTGCTGGTTGTGGCCAGTACGGATGGGTCCAGATAGATTGCCCTCCTCAATTGTTGGCTGACGAGTTTGGTAGTCTTGGGATGATGTAGACTATGTTCGTTTATGGGAAATTTCTCGGATTTATGTTAACCTAGTGCGGTATAGAAGCCAATCCCAAAAAGTGCAAGGCAATTATTGAAATGTGCAGTCCCACTACCATCAAAGAGGTCCAATGCCTCACAGGCCGCCTTACAGCCATTTCCCGCTTCCTACCCAAACTGGCTGAAGAAACCCAACCCATAGATTGCCCTCCTCAGTTGTTGGTTGACGAGTTTGGTAGTCTTGGGATGATGTAGACTATGTTCGTATATGGGAAATTTCTCGGATTTATGTTAACCTAGTGTGGTATAGAAGCCAATCCCAAAAGGTGCAAGGCAATTATTGAAATGTGCAGTCCCACTACCATCAAAGAGGTCCAACGCCTTATAGGCCGCCTTACAGCCATTTCCCGCTTCCTACCCAAACTGGCTGAACAAACCCAACCCATAGTCCAACTCCTCAAGAAATCCGCCCGGTTCACGTGGACAGACGACTGTGAACAAATATTTCAGAAATTAAAAACCACTCTCACCTCACCACCTATCCTCCACAAGCCGGACACTCACCAACCCCTGCTAGTGTACATCACTACCACCAACCACACTGTCAGCGCCACGCTTGTCCAAGACATAGAGGGCACGCAGCATCCTGTCTACTTCGTTAGCAGGACACTACAAGATCCTGAAACCAGGTATCAAATGGTGGAGAAGTTAGCCCTATCCCTGGTCCACGCCGCTCGCCGCCTACGCCCATACTTCCAAAACCACAGCATCACCGTCAAAACCGACTACCCAATCCAAAAAATATTGCAGAAACCAGACCTAGCAGGACGGATGTCATCCTGGGCCGTCGAGTTGTCGAAATTCAACATTCATTACGAACCCCATGGCCCCATCTAAGCCCAGTGCCTCCTAGATTTTGTTAACGACCTCCAGCAAACACCTATAGAGGACCAGTGGACACTTCATGTAGATGGTTCCTCAAATCTGAAAGGTGTTGGTGCTGGCATCGTGTTAGAAGGGCCTAACGATATCCTCATTGAGAAATCCCTCCATTTTGCCTTCAAAACATCCAACAACCAAGCCGAATACGAAGCCATCCTCGCCGGCCTTTTCCTTGCCCGCGAAGTTGGTGTCAAAACGTTAACGTGCAAAACCGACTCTAAGCTTACTATAGGACACCTCAATGACGAATTCTAGATTAGAGACCCCATCTTTCTACAATATTACCATCTGGTCCGCGTAGTCATTCAATCCGCCTTTGAACGAGTCCGCATCGAACACATCCCAGGATCGACAACATCAGAGCCGACATACTCTCCAAATTAGCCAACACCAAATTAAAAAGCTGCCACCGATCCCTATTACAGTAGACATTATCTACACCCTCCATCACAAATACATGTCAAAACCTAACATACTCTGCAACCGACAATACCACCCCTCCACAAACCCACAATTGGACCACCCCCAATATCCAATACCTCCAAACCGGCAACCCACCCCAAGATGCTGAAAAAATTTGGCTGGCTAAGGCCGCCAGGTATATCATGATAAGCGATGACCTCTACAAACGCGGATACGGCCAACCGCTTCTTAAATGTGTCACTGCAGATCAAGCGCAATATATCATTAAGGAGTTACACGAAGGCATTTGCTGCTACCATTCCGACACACGCACTATGGCCACTAGAATCCTTCGAGCCGGCTGCTTCTGGCCGACTATAGAAGCAGACTGCCAGGACTACGTCAGAAAGTGCAAACCATGCCAAAAACATGGCAACCTTATCCACCAGAAACAAGAACAACTCCATTCCATACTATCCCAATGGCCCTTTGCTAAATGGGGAATGGATATCCTTGGCCCCTTCTCCCCCGGCAAGGGGCAAGTGAAATTCCTAATTGTAGCCGTTGACTATTTCACCAAATGGATAGAAGTCAAGCCGCTGACCACTATCACGGCCCAGCAAGTTCAGCAGTTCGTTTGGAAAGATATTATATGTAGATATGGTGTTCCGCATACTATCATCACCGATAATGGCCGACAATTTATAGTAAGGAGCTAGCCAAGTTCTACATTGGTCTGGGCATCAAACACATCACAAGTTCCGTAGAGCACCCACAAACAAATGGACAAGCAGAGGCGGCCAACAAAGTTATCCTAGTGGAATTGCGCAAGAGATTAGATAATGCGAAAGGCCGATGGCCCGAGGAGCTGGTAGAAGTGCTATGGGCTTACAAGTGCACCCCTCAATCATCAACAAATGAGTCCCCATTCAGCCTAGTTTACGGTACAGACGCCATGATACCGGTAGAAATTGGCGAACCATCCCTACACCGAGAACTGTACGACCCAACCCGCAACCACCAAAACATGGCCACTCATCTCAACCTCCTACCCGAACTTAGAGAAAAAGCCCAGATACGCAACTTAGCCGCCAAATGAAGAGCTGCCAGAAAGTATAACGCAAACCTATATCCACGATCGTTCGTAAGCGGAGACTTAGTATGGAGAATGGCCAGCAGTGCAAGAAAGAAGGATGGCAAGTTCTCCGCCAACTAGGATGGCCCATACCGCATACGTGAAGACATAAGAGGAGGAGCTTATCGCCTGGAACATTTATCTGGGGAAGAGATATCCAACACTTGGAATGTGTCCCACCTCAAATTCTACTTTAGTTAAATGTGTACTGTATTGAACCGAATACTTGTAACCCTGGGTGTACTCTTTTTCCTCACCTGTTTTTTTTTTCCCTAAGGAGAGTTTTGGCCAGGGAGGTGTTAACGAGGCACCCCAGATTCAATGAATAAAACAAAGGGTTCTCAACTCTACGAATATTCTCTATTTAACTTTCACATTCGTTTAAGTTCCCCACCCTTACCACAAGTAAGCGGCCTGGGTCGAACACCCTTAATTCGTGGTTTACTCGTTTAAGTTCCCCACCCTTACCACAAGTAAGCGGCTTGGGTCGAACACCCTTAACTTGATGTTAATTCGTTTAAGTTCCCCACCCTTACCACAAGTAAGCGGCCTGGGTCAAACACCCTTAACTTGATGTTAATTCATTTAAGTTCCCCACCCTTACCACAAGTAAGAGGCTTGGGTCGAACACCCTCAACTTAATGTAAATTCAATTAAGTTTCCCACCCTTACCACAAGTAAGCGGCCTGGGTCGAACACCCTTAACTTGATGTTAATTCGTTTAAGTTCCCCACCCTTACCACAAGTAAGCGGCCTAGGTCGAACACCTTTAACTTGATGTTAATTCGTTTAAGTTCCCCACCCTTACCACAAGTAAGCGGCCTGGGTCGAACACCCTTAACTTGATGTTAACTCGTTTAAGTTCCCCACCCTTACCACAAGTAAGCGGCCTAGGTCAAACACCCCTAACTCGTTGTTAATTCGTTTAAGTTCCCCACCCTTACCACAAGTAAGATGCCTGGGTCGAACACCCTTAACATACAATAGCGTACACAAAAATTCCATACATACACTAATATAAAGAGCAATTAAATCACAAGTAACTGGCATTCATAGCAAACATCAAAATAGAGCAATGTACGAGTTATTACAGACTTAGAATCATTAAACCAGATTGGAAATATTAAATTAAAGATTCTAATCTGCCTTCTCCTCGACGTTCTCTGCCACCACCTCGTTACCACCAGCATCGGCGTCGACTGCCTCCTTCCCCCATCCTCTTCTGGGCTAGATTCCGCCTCATCTATAAGCACACCATCGACAACATCTTTATTCACATCAAACCTAACGTCATTAACATCAACATTCTCATAAAAAAATGACGCTTGCCGAACACCCTTCTGAAAGCCATTGATATGTTCTTGCATTATGTAGCTCTTCAAGTCCTCTAGTTCACCCTCCAGCCCATCATGTTTTTCCTTGATATCATCATAGTCGGCCTCGAGCTCTGCAATTCAGCCGTACAGCTTTTCCTCATAATCAAGGCAGCGCACCCTCCAAGTAGCAAGTCTCTTCCTCTCCACTTTCCACACCTTCTTTTCCTTCTTCCAAGCCTCTTTTTCTTCAGCATGCTAGTCCACCTTATCCTGCAACTCTTACACCTTAGTCCGATTTCCTTCCTTCAACTCCCTCTCATATAAAGATCCCACACGTCGACTAAGTAGCAAGGTCTTACTACTAAACTCCACCATAGTCTTCACCAAAGCTTTCGGCTCCATATTATCAATGGAATCCATCAGCGTCTCCAGCACATTAATCTCGATATCCTTTCGAACGGTAGTCTCTGGAAGCTCAATCAACCCAGCTTCCGGCCCCTTCACCCCACTTGCCAAGCCTGCTCCCATCACAACAGCTCGTACTTTCTTCACGTCTTTACGTTTGCCTGGCCTAATCTGCAACTCTGCTTTTCTTTTGGTGCCACCATGCACGTGGACATCTACCAATGATTCTTGCAGATTGGGAACCTCAGTGTTCCCGGCAGCTCTAGCCTTCACGGCCTTTTCTTTGCACAAGGTTTGGAAAAGTGTCAAGTTTTTCTTGCCCAGTTGTGCCATATGCCCTGAAGTACACAAACACATAAATCATCAAAATACTCAAACGTATAACAATGCTCAAAGTTATAAAAAAATATCTTCAATATCTATAATTGGTGAACCGAATTATACACCCTAACTAAGCCCTTAGTGGGCATTTTATCGCTAAATTGCATCAAAGTATCCACCACATCCTTCTCCACCACCGACAGATACTCCCTCGATATCACCTTATATCTCCAAGGGTTGCTGGTCCAGAAGAACAGAAATTTAGTATTACCATCAGCTGTGTAGAAGTGTGACCGACCAGCCGGTTTCACTACAACCTTGAAGAATCCATCTTTAAAATACTTGAATGATTGAGTGAAAGCGTATAATTTGTTGAGACCAGGCCGGCTGATTAACGACAACCATGTTATCGGACTCTTCGGCCTCGTAACGAAAAAATATAGGAATGCTCGAGGAGACGGTTCCAAGTACAGTCCCATGCACAATAATCTGAAAGCTTGTAAGTACACCCAGTTGTTCGGATGAAGCTGAGTAGGGGCGACGTTCAATAATCGCAGCACTCCCATGGTGAATTCATCGAACGGTAGCTGGATGTGCAGCTGCGAGAAATGGCACATGTACATATAAAAGAATTCTTCGGCTGCTCCTTCTTGACCATGGCACACACATTCCACAGCGGTAACCCGCTTTGGAGCAATTAAGTCCCTTCGCACCCCTTCTCGAAAATATGCGTGCAGTTCAACCACGACCTAAATAAACGCGACCACCGGAACAACGATCGCTGTGTTCGCACGTTTGCTGCCACCCATTCGTATTCGGCCTTTGCCGGCCAATTGCTCTCCGCCAACTCCTCGGGCGGATCTTCTCTAACTTCAACCACCCTCTCCATTGGAATTCCCCCTATACTACCCGTCTCTTCCCTATCACTGATATCATCTCGACTACTTCCACTATCCCTAGACCGCTCACTACCCGAATCTGACAACGAAACCCTATCGCTACTACTAGGCATACCTGATTCTTTTAGAAAAGATGATGGAGGAGGAAGTGAAGATATCGGACAGCTCTAAAACGCACGCGAACAAATTTTTTGCAAATGAGACAAAGTGAATGCACTGCCAACGTTATCTTCATTTTTACACACGAATCTCAAACGTCATAACCCTTCCCCGCCAAAAACATAACCCATTTCAATCATCACGAAGTATCAAAATGGCACTGCCAAACCTCCCTAAATCAGCCTTCTGACACCCTTTCACATGCCACAAACCCTTTCACCTACCAAAAGTCCTTTCGCCTGCCAAAACCCCTTCACCTACTCGATACTCCCTCATATCTTTTAGCCTTAACACTGTTCATCATACTTAAAGGTCGGGGGACTGGTGTATCACACCTAGCCGGTCACGACTAGTACATCAGCACATATCATCCTTCACCAACATACTATATCGGCAAAGGCTAGGGGACTGGTGTATCGTACCCGGCCAACTTAACTGTACCATACCTGGCCAACTTAACCATATAAATAACGACCCCCACATATATGCCAGAAACAACCCAAGTACACACCTCGAGCCGGCATAAACCTAAACTCATAACAAAATGGCCAACCTAGGACAGTGCACGGGCAAAGACGACATCAGCCAACTGGAGAAGTAACCGGATCAGACCGTTCTTAAAGACATAGCAAAATGAAAGCCCCCTGACATCCAATAAGCCCACAATGATCGAACTAAGGGCCTGGGCCAAGGTCCAGGCCCACCTACAACCCAAACTAGGGCCCAGCCCATGACATAACCGAACATAATTAATACTCTATAAATATGTGTGGACCCCAATAATTAAAGGTACGCATTCATTACTCCATTAATCACCTGATTTGAACTTTTGAGAGCTTTGACTCACTTGAGCTTCGGAGTCCCTTCTGCAGGTAACCCCTCCTGGGTCCAAGACGACATGTATCAACCGGGAAGAGGCCAATTGAGGAGATAGCGGACTACGTGGGTAAGGTGATGCTTGTGCCTAACTTATCTTGTTTGTTCTCAATAGGAACATCGCTCTTCATGGAAAAAAAATATATTGATCCTAATGAAGAGAATATGAGTGATGTTAATATTGTTGTCACCTACCCATTTAGAAGAACGATAAATGTTGATGAAATCCATCTAGTTTATGATGTACATGCAATTCGAGAAGATCACGATGAAGGAATATACATATGACCAATCAATAACTTTATGTATGAATTTCATGTTCTTGTTAAAATTTAGGTGTTTTGTTAAATAATGTTTTATATGTTGCTTATTAATGTTTTTTTGTGTTTTCATTTCATAGATACATTGTTGAACATCACACTTCATCATAGGATGAAGCACCTACTAAGAGACCCACCAGAGGAGCCACTAGGTTGAGACAACTCTTAATTAGAAGAGCTAGAGGTGAGAAAACACATGTTGATATCAACGTCGACACTAGAATGCCTAGTGGTCATTATGCAAACGTCTTCCGAAGCTATTTAGGAATGTTGGCACGAGAGAGAATATCAATCCTTACTCCATCTTTTGATCATGTCACTGAAGTTGATCGGAAAATGATATGGCAAGATTTATTGGTAAGTAATATTAATGTTATTGATGACATCTTCTATATTGCAGCTAACATTTGATATTCCAAATGTGGCGACGCTTAAACAAAAATGTTTATCATCAGTGGCTGAGAAATTTTGTGGTTTTAAGACCAAGTAGACGTCTAGATATGTTTTTGGATATAAAAAGGATGAAAATCCATTGTTGAAATACACTTGGATTGATGAAGACACATGGCGTCAGTTTCTTGAGCTTTAGACATCTAAGGGATGGCATGTATGTTTATTTGAAATCATCAATAGCACAATTGATAATTAAGCAAAATTTTAACTAATTCATAAAGTGGGTTTTATATGTTATAGGAAAAGAGAAAAAAGGCTTAAAGCATAAGTGCTCAAAATAAAAACCCACACATATTATCTCGTGGTGGGTATAGAAAACTTGAAGAGAAGATAATGTCAGAAAAGAACAAATCTAGGCCCCCACCTTCTGAAGGTGAAAATACTGAGCCTCCTTCACCACCATCGTCATCAAAAGTGGAAGTTAGCCCGTCTACGCACATCGGGAACTACACTTCTAAATCTGCACGAGAAATCTCTAAGAAAATTGTAAGATATAATTCTTGTGTAAATAGCTCGTTCATGTTTTATATTGTATTTTTTTATAAATGATTTTTAAATTACAGGATTCTTTGGTTGAGCAGAGCTCTGAAGGAGGATTCATTCCAAAAGGTCGTCATGACATACTTGTTGCTGAAATTGGACGGCCTGAGCACCCTAGACGTGTGCGTGATGCTGGATCAGTAGTCGGCATACGCCAATTTTTTAGTTCCTCCTCTCGTCAGTCTTCATGCAGTCATGGTGCTGATTATGAACAAAGAATGAAGGAAATGATCACTGCGCAGGTGAGAGAAGAACCTATGCACTAATTTGAGCATTATGGCATTCGTTCACCAGTGTATCCTCTGCCAGAACTACACCCATTTGTGCCTTCTACAGGTAAATTTGTTTTCTATAAGTTATGAATTGAATAAATGATATTTAATAAAGTAATTGAATAACATTAATAAATCATTGACTCTAACAGGTAGAAGCGGAAAGGGGAGTTGTTCAGCTCAATTTGGGGATGACATAGATGACACTCATCCATGCCAACTATATATTTGGGATGGTACAGAGAATACACTAGTGGCTCATGGAAAAGTATTTTAGGCAGCCACAGTTCTTCATGGCATGGAGTTATCAGAGGATGAGGTTAAGGTCACGGTAGAGGAGGTTCTTATGCCGTTTACTTTAGTTCCTGTGCCAACAGATGAGGTATATACTGTGGCACAAGCATTCCAATGTTTCCTCGCCTGGCCTAGAGATTTGGTTGTTTCTAACCCCTCGGTACAGACTCTTAAACACACCAATATACTAAATTTTTAAGTTTACATGTTTATTATATTCAAACTTAAATTATATTCCATTTTAACTGAAATTGCATCAGTATAGGAAAATCCTCAACCAAAGAAGATTCTTCTCTCTTTGGACGATCCTCTTGGTGCATTGCTCCAACTTGCAGAAATGATAGCTGATAAGCCGATGTCGGTTCCTTGGGATGCTAAAATTTTTGGGAGAGACCTTGACATCCCACTTTACTTGCATTCCCAAGATGTCTTGGAGCTTGCACAGGGACAAGAGGAACTGAATATTACCATTATTTAGTTATGGATGATGTAAGTCTTTCAGTTATTATATATAGTTATTTGATATATTTATCTATTTACTTATATCAAATCAATTTTATGTTTAGGTATTTGTTTGGTGTCACTGAAACTATGGGACTGAATGATGTATATGGGTTTGTAAACCCCCAACTCACTCATGAAGGCAACAAGTTTGATGACATCCAATCATATGTGACCGGATGCTTTCAACGCGGAAAAGAAATTTATTTTGTCCCTTATCTTTCTGGGTGAGTCATTTTTGTTAACTTATGAATATAATTTGTCATTTTAATGCATAACAATGAATTTATTTTCTTCTAAGACATCATTGGCAATTACTTGTGGTTTCCCTAAGGGAGAACCTTGTTGTGTTGTTTTGCTCTTTGCACTGCCCAACCCCCAACCATCTTAGACAAGTGATAGATTGGTAAGAAACCACAATCTCAATCTTATGAATATGACATGTTATATAAAAGTCTGCTAACTTATTCCCATTATCATAGTTCAATTATTAGACATAACATGTTGTTAGGGAGATCAACGGCTAAGGCAAAATGTCTTGCATGGTGCTCCCTCCAGTTTGATATTTCTATCCATATATTTATAATTGTTTCATTTGATTTTCTACCTTAATTAATTTTAATGTTTTTGATATAATGTAGTGTAATAGACAAACCGGTTCATATGAGTGCGGTTAGTATATAATGCAATGGATGACAACCATTGTGCGTGCTCGTATTACAACTAATTGGGAAACAGTAATATATATTTGAATTAAAACAATTACTTTGCAATATACTAAAGTTTGGTAAACTAAAGTTGTCTTTCTATATACTAACTTAAGTTAATGTTAATGTCTTATTTTGCATACATTCAAGTGTCATTTGCCAATTCCCGTGAAGTCCATAAACTTTGGTAGGATAGCATGTGCAAAATTCATAATTCAAGTGTACAATAGTATTGCTTAGGACATATGTATTTTGGATTGTGAATATTCCAACTATCTTTTAAATGTTTTTGGATTGTGGATGTTTGAGAAAATACTTTGTTCTAGTTTGTGCTGTTCTGTGAAAAATATGCAGCAGAATAGGCCTCGGTTCTTACCAAAACTAAGGCCAAAAGTGGGTATATGGCCTCGGTTCATACGATAACCGAGGCCAAAAGTCCTGCGAAATTTTTTATTTAAAAAAAATATTGAACACCTATGGCTTCGGTTCTCCCAAACCCGAGGCAGAAAAGAGCCTCTACGGCTTCGGTCCCTCTGCAACCGAGGCAGAAAAAGAGACTCTATGGCCTCGGGTGATAACCGAGGCCAAAAGGAGGTGCCTTTTGGCCTCGCCCCAATATGCCTCGGTTCTAAAATCGAGGCAGAATCACGAAAGTAACCGGGGCCAAAAGCCCTTACTGCACTGGTGAATTACAAGAAAATATGTATTGTCTATAGGGGTATTGGACACAATAGAACATTCTGCCCCCATAACACTCAGCCAAAGGAGCCTCAATCAATACAATCTGCAGCAGGACCATCCAAGCAGACACGACAACCCACGCAGTCAGGACCACCCACCCAAACTGGCTCAATCAACTGTAATGCTACATTATGTGGACCAAAACCAATTGCATCAACACCCTCAACCCAGGCAACACCATACACCAAAGCAGAAGCATCCACCCAGCCACGACCATCATCTCATCCAACATCATCAAGATAGCCTACACCCACACCACAAATGAGGGAAAACTGAAACCTAGGAGGGGTCCTGTTTGAATCACACCAACTGCAGCTGTGTACTAGAAGTGCCTTTTTTTTGGATGAGTCTCTTTAAACCTTTATTTTGTAGCCATTTCTTTTGTTTTGATGCCTTTATTTTATGCGTCTGTTATGACGTCTCTTTTGTGGGATTTGATTAATGTATTGTATTTGGTGCACTTTCATGTTTAAGTACAATTGTTGGTTTCAAAGCATTGACAGGATGAATGATTATGTCTGATGTAGTACTGGAAAGCCATATTTCAGTTTGGTAGGATGAAAGAAAATGGTTATGTGTAGATCATGTGTGATGTTTTTTAAAATCAAGTTTAACGATGAATGATTATGACTATTAAAGCACCTGATTTTATGAGTTAACCAAACTTTAGTTTTCCTGTCATACAAAAAACATGACTCATAATGCATAATTCAGAATCAAATCTATGTAATTCATTTGGAAACATTAAAAAACACAAAAGTTCAACCAGCCCATTACAACATGTGACTCCTTTACAACAATAGTGATATAACTATCACATTCATAACGCATACAACAACCATCATCCCTAACATCAACTTCATCCACTTTTGCAAACTAACAATAGCCTTATCTAGTTTCTCAATTATGATCCATCCACCATCTCTTTCTCTCATATTCACCACATCTTTTTCTTCAGTCCTCTCTAATTTCAGCACTTTAATCCCTTCAGAATCTCTTTCTTCCATCTTCACCACATTTCTTTCTTCCATCTTCACCACATCTCAATCAATTAGGTTTTTCTTCATTCACACTTCTTCTTCGATTTCTTCTTGAATAAACCATTGGAAAAAATTGCAGCCACCCAAATCTTGAGACCCACTTTGTTCCACAAAATACCACAATCACATTATCATATTTTCTTGCCAGAAAAGTTAAATTGAACAAAAGAAAGAATTTTCCCCACATCTTACCTTAAACTTAGGGCATCCCTAAAATTGTTTGCCCCTATTCTTAGGGGTTTTTTTCCATTCTCAATACAATTGTCTGACCACAGTAGCACATGGACCTAATACCAAAAATCCTCGTGCCACAAGCATGGGAAGATCCACCACCATGAGATGAACCACCACCATCAGAAGACCCACCACTAGATTGCTTCCCCCCACATGTTCAAGATCCAAACGAATTTCAAAATGACATAGCTACTTTACTTCTTCTTTCTTCAAATGTTAGGGCAAAGTCATAAGCACTGCCTCTTCCTATATACACGTCAACAACCGTGAAATTTATAAACAAATTACACGTGCACTGTTCAATATTACAACACAGTAACATCAAACATCGTTTCACAGTACCTGATGGAAATGGTTTATTTAATACAAATTTTCGAAATAAAGGACTCAATTGGGACAACTTTGAAGCTAAGGACCCAATTAAGATTTCTTAACCAAAACGAGTACTTAGTGTGTGATTAAACCTTTTTTATTTATAATAATAACTATTTTAATACTCAATAATTTTTTATTTTGTAAATTGTATTTAAATTAATTACTATAAATTAAAATTTTTTTATTATTAAAGTTAGTTCTTAACGAGAAAATTTGGTAGTCGAGGAAATTTTGTAATAATGATAAATATCTTTCGAAATCTAGTGTATATCTTGATGTGTCCCTTAAAAACTAAATCTTGTCCTAGCGACAAGAATTGTTATCATTATCATAAAGGGAGGATGTAAGACCTGTGAAATTTAATTAATTAATTAATAAATGCAGATAGTGGGAGCTTTTATGGGATTTGATTCTGATAGGTATGATGTGGAAAAGTATTAGCTCAAATGGTTGAGAGTACTTGATTGTGTGAAGGGACTTGGATTCAAGTGCTAAGTATGCCATTTATGTGTCAATTAATTTATTATTATTTTAATAATATGTTTGATCGTGATGCGTGATAATATAAACTTAGAATTTTAAGAATTATCACAAAACATGAATTCGGTGAATGGTTGTGCATTGAATTAGACATTGATGTGGTCATGGGTTCGAATCTTGGTAAATATAAATTAACTTTCTTTTTGCCAAAATTAGTTTTGGCATGAAGGTGAGAGGATAGAGACACCCTAGCTGACAATGGAAAGCCAAGGGAGGTTGGAAAACAATCACTAAATGGACCTTGAATGGTAATTAAACTCTAGTTAATGACAATTTTCGTTTTAGGAATTTATGGTGATTAATCAAGTAAATTTAGAGTAAGTGAGAGAAGGAAATATAGGGAGAAAAACATAGGGCAGCTTAGGGAATCATCTGGAATCCCAATTCTGAGCAAGAGAAGCTGCATTTTTGTGAAAATTGATGGTTTTTAGTGGAAGCGCCAAGGGAAGGCATTATTGACTAAGGGGGAGCTTTAAATTCTCAAGTTTTAAGTAAGGATTTCAGGTTAAAGGAGTTGAACCCGTTCTTTCTGAGTTGTATTGTTTAATTTATATGAAACGTATGTTTAATTGGATGTATATAAATTGTTCATTTCATGAAATTCGCGTTTCTGGAAAATTTCCAGAAATCACTTGGCAGCACACCCCTGGATGCCTGGCGACAGATGCCTATCACCCAATATTCTAGGTTTTCGATAAACTGTTTTGGTTCGATTTTGGTTCGATTTTTGATGTTTTTCATGTTCTAAGAAGATTCTGATTGAAGAGAATTCATGTTGTACTTAATTATGAATGGTTAGACATTATATATACTAGAAATTCGTGGAATTGGTGGTGAAATTGGATGAAATCATATGAGTATATTTTAGGGTTTTGCAAATTGGGAGTTTTGGAGTATTAATGTTTAATGTTGGAAAATGCGTTGATAGTATGTAAGATTCGACTCTGGTTGGAGAATATGTACCCCTAGTAGTAATAACTGACGACGAAAAGTGGGTAAAAGATTAATGGAGGGTGGTTTAGAGTTAGTGGACATTTGCAAGTGCAGTGAAAAGCTGGAATGTTTCCAGGCTTTCATGCACCGCTTAGCGGCGCTTGTATGTCCACCTGGCGCTAGCGCAATGGATGTTGCACTACGTGGCTGTATGGCTGCATTGAGTGGATTTTATTGCAGTCATAAATGGAACTAGAAGGATGGATTTGGTGATGTTTATGGATAGTTAATAGTGGAAATATAATGCATGAGCTAGGGTAGTTGGTTAAACTTAGGATTGATTGGATATAGTAGCAAAGAGATGTGAAAAAGGTGTAGATGTGGTTCGTTAAAGGAGGACTAGAATGAATGCGGCCAAATCTGTTGTGGTATTGGTTATTTGAAGACTTAGCTCTGGCTGGAGTATAATATACTGTAAATTATGATCATGTGAAAGCTATGTGGGGAAAGTCCAAAAACTAGATCATGATCTATGACAGAAACTAGATCATGATCATGTGCAAGCTATGTGGTGAACACTTGGGTAGTAGTGAATGGACATTTGATATGAAGATAGTACTTAGAATATACGTGGTTTGGGCGCATTATGCATGAATAAGATTGAACTTAAGGAAGCATAATCTTTATAGACTTGGGTGGTTGAACTTAAATGGAAGTAGGAAACTAGATATTGGGTTAGCCATTGGACAAGTAATACCAATAAATTGGTGTAGTTAATTATAAGCCTTGATGTCTCGAATAAGGAGTAGAAACAGGTCTGAGTGACTCTAAACTAGTACTATGCAGGTATTGATACGGCGCCTGGCTGTGGTGTTAAACCATTAGGCGATAGCAGCCAATTCAGAGAGATATTGGACATGTGGCGCCTGGCGGTGGAGATCGTCCCGCTAGGCGACACCTACAGGCAGAGTGGTAGCAGAGGCGCTTGGCGCCTAGCGGTACGTGTCTCCTGCTAGGCGATTTGGATATGAATTTCGCCTGGCGATTCTTGAGTAGCGCCAGATGATAATACGGAGACCAGACTTGTGTTTTGCTTGCTTTGGATGTGCGTGGTCTACAAGGCTTATATGATATCTCCAAGGTCGGCTTGCTGGTGTTCCTTGAGTTATGGCTGGGAATATATTCCTTGAGTTGTGGCTCGTGATAGGGGTTAAGCACGTGGCATTCCTTGAGTTGTGGCTCGGAATGGCATCCCTTGAGTTGTGGCTCAGGATGACGGATGAAGACGAGGAACTCTTGAGTTATGCCTCGGGTTGGCGAGTGTTGCTGGTGTGAGTGTGCACGTTGTGGCATGTACGGAAAGGTCGAGATAGATTGCCCTCCTTAGTATTACGATGGCGAGTTTGGTAGTCTTGGAACGTTACGAAAGTTATTTGTATTGTGAATTCCACCTAGCATTACGGTGTGTGATCCGTATCATGGTTTCCCATACGGGTTTTACCAGTTGTAGCTGGTAGGTGTGGCAGCAAGACACTTGACAGTATTCATCAAAAGATGTAGAACACGAGTAACAAAGTGGTGGCCATGTGATGTGGAACCAAAGGATATGAATTCCTTTGGTGTACTTGTATGATTTATCTAATGTAAATATATTGTTTATATATATATATATATATATATATATATATATATATATATATATATATATATATATATATATATATATATATATGTTTGTTTAATTGTTAGCTCACCCTATTTACTTTTGTTTGGCGATGATCGTGTACGCGGTACACGAGAGTAGATGATGTTACATGTGAATCTGGTGAGGCATAGAGTCTAGGATCAAAAGATTTATTCGATGTTCTTAAGCTTATGGTTTTAATTGATTTGTAAACTTTCACATTATTACACTTTGGTTATGTATTTGAGTTTTATATATATATAATTATGAATTGATGTATTTCATAAAGACGTAATAAAGTTTCAAATTTTCCGCGTTTTTAGGAAATGGTATTTCATTAAATGCGATTTATTTATTATTTCGCTATTTTATAATTTTAAATTCATAATATCTAGTGGGGATGTTACATTTGGTATTAGAGCCAGGGTTTTCAAAATGATTTTTGGGGTCTTTGGGGAGTGAGCTTGTCGTGTTTCGCTTGCGAGACTATTATGTGCCTGGTTGTTAAGTTTTTCTTACGTAAGTCTTAACTAGAGTTGTGTGGTGTGAACAACTGAAAATGTGGCGTGCTCAGGCTATGGCTAACCAAAGGAGAAGGAATAATGCTGGAGTGGATGAGATCGCACATGCAATTCATCGGATAGTGGATGCGATGCAGCCTATTGCAGCGTAACCCAGAACCGTTGTAGCACCCACTCGCCCAATATCTATGGAGGATTTCATTAGGCACAAGCCCTCTAAGTTCATGGGCAAATCCACTCCTGATAAGGTAGATGCTTGGCTTAGAGAATGTGAGGAGATCTGCTGGTGGCGGATGCTGAATATTGGTGGGTCGGGATGCAGCAGTTGATGCAGACTCGAGAAGAAGCGATAACCTTGACTTCTTTCAAGACGAGATTCCTAGGGAAGTACTTCCCTAATAGTACCAAACAT
The DNA here is from genome assembly GCF_037176805.1 of Vigna unguiculata. Taxonomy (NCBI): domain Eukaryota; kingdom Viridiplantae; phylum Streptophyta; class Magnoliopsida; order Fabales; family Fabaceae; genus Vigna; species Vigna unguiculata. The sequence continues at coordinate 9,895,723 of NC_140801.1, forward strand.
GAGAGGGAAGTTGAATTCCTCACCTTCCAATAGGGGAACTTGACTGTGCAGGCATACACAAATAGGTTTGAATATCTGGCGAGATTCTACTCACCCGCTGTCACAGAGGAATGGAGGTGCAGGAAGTATGAAGGCGGGCTAAAACATGAGCTACACAGATTCTTGGTACCGCTCAGGATCAGGGAATTCCCAGTCTTGGTGGAGCGGGCCAAGGTAGTTGAGCAACTGGAGATGGGGTCCAACAGAGTGGCACGATCACAGAAGGCCACTACAGACGCACGACAACAGAAAAAGCCCTATAATAGACCATAATCTTCGGCTAGAAAACTATAGTGCTTTAACTGTGGTGGGGAGCATTTGAGGAGGGACTGTCCAAAACCCTTTGACAGCTCAGGTGGTGGTGTTAGCACTGTTAAGTGCTACGTGTGTGATCAGACAGGACACTTTACTCGACAGTGTCCCAATAAGAAACCAGCTGAAGGTGCACCAGCAAAGAAGCCAGTTGGAGAGCGACCTAAAGCACCAAGGCGTGTGTTCGCATTACGACCACCGAGGCGACCTAGTGGTGTAGAAAACTTGTATGCTTTTTGGTAACAATGTGGTGGTGTTGTTTGATTTAGGAGCCACCCATTCATTCGTGTCTAATGAATACATGATGAGGCTCAGACTTGTATTGCGAAAGTTGGGGTGCGAGCTGATAGTTGTGACACCAACATCTAGCGAGGTATCCACCACTACTATTTGTGTGGGATGCCCTATGGACATGGCAGGTCGCAGGTTCAAGGTGAATCTCATCTGCTTCCCTAGGAAGGGAGATGAGTTATTATTTTCCTCCATTCCACTACCCTTTGTGTACCCATTTGATAGTTTTTTCAGTGCTTAATTGTTTATCTTTAGCGTGTTTTCATCTGTTGGGCTTTATTGGGCCATTGTTCTGAATTTGGGTTAATTTCATATTATTTGGCCTAATTTTCGTTTTTAATTATTTTTAGGTATTTGGATGAAGCCATTTTGGAGCTTGGACATTAATATTCAGTTGAAGAGAGTTGCCACATCAGTACCACATGATTTCCTCGTCATTTCTACGTCATCTGAGTGAATGGGCCAACATTTGAGGCCCAATAATGGCATATTTGTAATTTTGAGTAGCAGAGTGGCAATTTTGTAAATAGTGGTGGCAAAGTTGACAAGACCACGAGAATTAGGTTTCTTAGCATGCACCAGTTGCACTTTTTCTTCTTTACACTTCCCCAACCTCCAGTTTTTCACTCTTTCAAGCTTTAGTGGGTGTCCATGGAGGTGCTCCTCTCGATTTTTCACGTTTTTTTCCTAGTTTTTACAGTTTTTATGCACATTTGACAGCTCCCAATGTGGGTTTTACATTTTGAATTTGTTTGCTAGCTTCGGCATCTCATTTTAAGGAATGTATTAACTTGGAACAACACCCATTGATGGGGTTTTCGGTTTTTATATGATAGTAGTGATTTTCATTCATTCAAAGCCTTAAAATTTCTCTTTTGCTCTTGAATTTGTGTTTGAACAATTTGTAGGTTAGGGTTTTTGTTTTTTCATGTTCTGTTTCTTTGCATTCAGATTTGAAGTGTTTAATTGGCCTATTTCCATGTCTAGCTAAATTCGTGTATTGACTCCTTGATGAAAAATGCAATGAAGCTTTGAGGTTGTGCTTGTTTTGTAAAATTTGCCATGTCTCTTTGTTCTGAATTTCAGGGAATGCATGTGATGAATCTGTTTGTGCTTAATTTACAGAGTAATTGCATATGTTTGGGTAAAGTTATGTTCATGCTTAATGTTTGTAGCTTGGCTGTCACGAATTTAAGGATGTGTGCATTACTTAATTGCATAATGAAGCTGGATTGTAACTTTTGCTTAGTGGGTTCTTATCTAGTGGATTGAGAGAAGGCAGAGGTGTTAATTTGGTGGCCTAAGATAAGTAAAATTGTGTTTGAATCAAGGATGTCAATATGTTTTTAATCACTGTCGCATTTAATTTAATTTGTTGATTAGCATATTGAATATGCCAACCCCCCTTGTGTTATAGTGTTGTGTTCATCTAGAAATTGAAGCTTTGGACGAAAGTATTGGTCGTTGGGAGACGACTTGGTTCAACTTTCACATATTGTATTTAACTGTTTTAATTTGGTGGGGTACGACCTCTATTAGAGGGCCTGGACGTGATTCTGTGAATGGACTGGCTGTCAAGCAACCACATTGTCATAGATTATGGATGACGCAGCGTAGTATTCCCAGATAAAGAAGGATTGGAGATTATATCGTCCAATCAGGGGATGAAGGAGATAGAAGCTGGAGCTACCTGCTTCATGATAGTGGCTCAAGGAGAAAAGAAAAGTACAACTGAGTACATCAAAAGCATACCAGTAGTGGATGAGTATGCAGATGTCTTCCCAGATGAAATTCCAGAACTTCCGCCAAGTAGGGATGTGGATTTCACTATTGATCTTATCCCTGGAGCTGGCCTAGTCTCGATGGCATCGTAACAGAGTTAGATGAGCTGAAGAAGCAGATTGAGGACCTGCTTGAGCAGAAGTTCACCTGACATAGTGCATCACCCTGGGGAGCACCTGTACTCTTGGTGAAGAAGACGGATGATAGTTTAAGACTGTGTGTTGACTACCGTCAGTTGAACAAGCTGACCATCAAGAATAAATATCTACTACCACGAATTGATGATCTGTTGGATCAACTAAGGGTAGTAGCAATGTTCTCAAAATTTGACTTGAGATTTGGATATCATCAAATCTTAGACAAACTTGAGGATGTACAAAAGACAGCTTTCAGGTCACGATATGGACACTACGAATATGTGGTGATGCCATTTGGGGTGATAAATGCTCCTACAATCTTCATGGACTACATGAACAGAATTTTTCGATCGTATTTGGATCAGTTTTTCGTTGTATTCATTGACAACATACTAATATATTCTTAGAGTGTGAAGAACACGCAGATCATCTAAAAGTGGTACTAACTGTTCTCAAAGAGCATCAATTGTACGGAAAGTTGTCAAAGTGTGAATTCTGGTTAGATGAGGTGCAATTCTTGGGTCACGTAATCTTAGCCCAAGGAATAACAGTAGACATAGCAAAGATTGCGACAATGGGGAAATGGGAGAGGCCATAGACAATCACAAAGGTGCAGAGTTTCCTGGGTCTAGCAAGTTATTGTAGGAGATTTGTGGAAGGATTTTCCAAGATGGTTCAGCCGCTAACACAACTCACTAGAAAGGATCGGCCTTTCTCTTGGACGGATGAGTATGAAGCTTGCTTCGAGGATATGAAGAGGAGGTTGACCACCGCACCAGTGTTAGCTATTCCAGACATGACTAAGACGTTTGAGGTGTATTGTGACGCTTCATACCAGGGTCTGGGTTTTGTGCTAATGTAGGATAAAAGACCAGTGGCTTATGCATCGAGACAGCTGAAAGTACAAGAGAAGAATTATCCGACGCATGACCTGGAGTTAGCTACAGTAGTATATGCCCTCAAAACTTGGAGGCATTACTTATATAGGTCCCAGTTTTAGGTGTTATTGATCACAAGATCTTGAAGTACTTGTTTGATCAGAATGAGTTGAATATGAGACAGCACAGATGGATGGAATATTTGAAGGACTACGACTTTGAACTTTTATACCACCAAGGTAAAGCCAATGTCGTAGTAGATGCCTTGAGTAGGAAGAGAGTCCACATGTCTGCTATGATGATGAAGGAGCTGGCACTGATTAAGAAGCTACGGGATATGAACTTGGGACTGAATATGGATGTTGGTCACATAAGGTGCAGCATGTTGAGAATCACCAATGAGTTTCTAAACGAGATTCGGGTGGAGCATGAGCTACAGAAGATCATTGGATGGTTAGGCACTGATAAAGGAAAGGACTTTAGGATGGGCAAGGAAGGTATCCTACGGTTCAGAGAGAGGGTTTGTGTGCCTAGGAAGCCGGTACTGAGGAAGATGCTCTTGGAGGAAGGGCATAAGAGTCGTGTTAGCATACACCCAAATATGACTAATATGTATAAAGATTTAAAAGCAACCTTCTGGTGGACTAGTATGAAGACAGATGTAGCAGATTATGTGGCATCGTGTCTACTATATCAGAAGGTAAAGATTGAGCATCAGAGGTCGGGTGGTACATTGGAGCCTTTGGACATTCGTCAGTGGAAATGGGACAACATTTCCATGGATTTTGTTACACACCTGCCAAAGCCAATGAGAAGGCATGACTCAATCTAGCTCATTGTAGCCAGATTGACGAAATGTGCTCACTTTTTGTCGATTAATCAAAAGATGTCCCTAAACAAACTGGCAGAACTGTATGTCAGAGAGGTTGTCAGATTACACGGTGTGCCGATGAGTATAGTGTCAGATCGCGATCTGAGATTCACCTCGAGGTTCTGAAAATCACTACAGGCAGCTTTGGGTACACAATTGAGATTGAGCTCAGCTTATCATCTGAGACAAATGGTCAGTTTGAGAGAACCATATAGTCTTTGGAGGATTTGCTGAGAACATGTGTGCTAGATCACCTGGGGACGTTGAGTGGTAGACTGCCATTGGTGGAGTTCACGTACAATAATATCTACCATTCCAGCATCGAGATGGCACCATACGAGGCATTGTATGGCAGGAGATGTAGGACTCTTTTATGCTGGCAGCAGGATGGAGAGTCAATGGTGCTTAGGCCATAATTTCTACAGTAGACAACTGAGAAATTGAAGGTGATACAGGCTCAGATGCATGCAACTCAGAGTCGGCAGAAGTCTTATGTAGATAAAAGGAGAACGCCATTTGAGTTTGAAGTCGGTGATCATGTATTCCTCAAGGTTACCTCGACGGCAGGAATTAGAAGAGCTCTCAAGTCGAGGAAGTTGATGCCTTGATTCGTTGTTTCGTACCAGATCACGAGAAGAATTGGACAAGCAACATATGAGATAGCCTTGCCACCTCACTTTGCAAATTTGCACAAAAGTGAAGGTGATACAGGATCAGATGCGTGCAACTCAGAGTCGGCAGAAGTTCTATGCACATAAGAGGAGAAGGCCATTTGAGTTTTAAGCCGGTGATCATGTATTCCTCAAGGTTACCCCGATGGCAGGAAAAGGGAGAACTATCAAGTCGAGGAAGTTGACGCCTCAATTCGTTGTTCCGTACCAAATCATGAGGAGAATTGGACAAGAATCATATGAGATAGCCTTGCCACCTCACTTGGCAAATCTGCACAACGTCTTCCATGTATCACAGCTAAGGAAGTACATTGCAGATCCTACTCATGTGCTGGAGGAGGGTGATGTTCAGATGCGCGAGGACCTGACGATTGGAGTTGGACTGGTGAAAATTCTAGATTCTCAAGTCAAACAACTCAGAGGAAAGGAGATTCGAACGGTGAAGGTTCTCTAGGATGAGGCGACCCAGGAGATGACATGGGAGATGGAAGAGCTCATGAAGAAGGCATACCCACACCTATTCCATGGTAAGTTTAATTTTCGAGCACGAAAATTTTATAAGGTGAGGGGAATGTAAGACTCATGAAATTTAATTAATTAATAAATGCGGGTAGTGGGAGCCTGTGTGGCATTTAATTCTGAAAGGTATGATGTGGAAAAGTACTAGCTCAAATGGTTGAGTATACCTGATTGTGTGAAGGGACTTGGGTTCAAGTCCTAAGTATGCCATTTATGTGTTAATTTATTTATTATTTTTTTAATAATATGTTTGATCGTGATGCGTGATAATATAAACTTAGAATTTTAAGAATTATCATGAAACATGAATTGGTTGAATGATTATGCATTGAATTTGACATTGATATGGTTATGGGTTCGAATCTTGGTAAACACAAATTAACTTTCCTTTTGCTAAAATTAGTTTTGGCATGAAGGTGAAAGGGTAGAGAAACCCTAGTTGACAATGGGCAGCCAAGGGAGGCTAGAAATCAGCCACTAAATGGACCTTGAATGGTCATTAAACTCTATTTAATGGCAATTTTCTTTTTTTATTTTATGGTGATTAATCAAGGGAATTTAGAGTAAGAGAGAGAAGGAAATATAGGGAGAAAAACATAGGGCAGCTTAGGGAATCATCTGAAATCGCAATTTTGAGCAAAGAGAAGCTGCATTCCTTGAGTTGTGGCTCAGAATGGCATCCCTTGAGTTGTGGCTCGGGATGGCGGATGAAGACGAGGAACTCTTGAGTTGTGGCTCGGGTTGGCAAGTGTTACCAGTGTGAGTGTGCACGTTGTGGTGTGTACGGAAGGGTCCAGATAGATTGCTCTCCTCAGTAATATGCTGACGAGTTTGGTAGTCTTGAGACGTGTTAGCTTATCCTATCTGCTTGTTTTTGGCGATGATCGTGTATGCGGTACACGAGAGCAGATGATGTTGTAGGTGGATCTGGTGAAGCATAGAGTCGGAGCCGGGCTAGTCTAGGATGAAAAGATTTATCCAATGTTCTTAAGCTTATCGTTTTAATTTATTTGTAAACTTTCACATTATTAGACTCTGGTTATGTATTTGAGTTTTATATATATAATTATGAATTGAGGTGTTTTGGAACACCCCATTTAATTAATAACCCTAATTAAAGGAAATGTCACACAAATAATATAAGAGGCAAGGTCCTGGAGTATAGACACTACTCCTTACAGTTATCCAAAAGAAACAAAAATAGAAATTAAGGCACACCACGATGCCAGTAACCAAAATAGTGTAAGGGGTCGACAATATACAAAGAAGGTGTAAAAAACAAGACAATACATGGGTCATAGCCCACAGAGGCTACGCAGCGGAATCACCATTTTCCTGTTGACCACGAGAAGTTCTCGCATCTGCGCACATCAATAATTTGATGATCATCGCAAAAAAGAGAAACTACACACATTACAATCAAACAAGCACTGGGTAAGCTAGAGCAAAACATGATTTATCATACAATTACTTACAATTTCATAGTACAAGATACACACGTCAACCAATCATGTTATGACTTACAAACAATACACTAAGACTCAAGACACGACTCATCCGGATACATATAATTAGTCAGATTCAGCAGATGCTTGCACTTGTGGTAGCCTTTACTACTCTACCAAGCTAATTGTTATAGTGTTTCATTTCCCGCAAGCACAAGGTTAGCCCTTAAAGTGTTCCAAACCTCTTGCTAGTGTCACCACTTGAGTCAGTACGCTTTGTGTGAGACTAACTAACTCTTTAGAGTGTCAGGATGCAATCCTTACCTTGAATCCTTACTAAATTATATAAATGAGGCACCACCATGAACTTCCACTAACTGGTGTCATGGAATTATGTCCTGACCAAATGAGGCACCACCATGAGATCTCACTTAGAGAGATTCATTGAATTACGCCTTGACCAATGAGGCACCACTACGAAACTATCATGGAATTGCGTCCTAATCATACCGACATCATGTTCCACCAACCAAGTATGTAATTATCATGCATACCAATCTCATGCCAACATTTATAACCAATCCTTCATTCATAATGCATACCAAGATCATACCAAACTCATTATTTCCAGCCCAAAAACCACTTAACACATGCATAGTTAACCAATTCATGCCTTAACAGGGTAATACAATCATACAAGTAATCACCAACCAAAGACAGAGGAAAGAACAGGCACAGAGCAAACCCTTGCAATAGCCTCGCTCAAGCCATGGACCCTGGCTCAACCGAAAGGGAACTTTTGCTTAAGCGACAGGCCCTCGCTTAGGCGGGACTGCCAACATGGAGGTTTGCTGATTTTGCGAGTTCTCGCTTAGGCGAACCCTTCTCACCTTAGCGAGACCACCCCTCGCCCAAAGGTGAGGTTCCTCACTGGGCTAAAACTACAACGACGCATCTCAAGTTCCCACGGGTTCTCGCTTAGGCGACCCCCTCTCGCCTAAGTGAGATGTCACCTTGCTCAAAACGAGAGCCCTCCGCCTGAGCGAGAGCTCGAGTATGAACATCGGTATGTTCCTGCTAATCTCACCTAGATGAGACAGGCTCGCTTGGGCGAGAGCATCAGTTCTCGCTACTATTTTCCCTGCATCAGCCCCACATACAAATCCAAACAATATAACCAGGAATTCCACACATTCACGGTAGCATACAATCCATAAAAAACATGAAACAAGGCTGAAAACAGGTAGATTTACGGAAAGTACTAAAGACCCTAGCTTCCCTTACCTGGAAAGATCTAGTACGAGACTTTGACACCAAACAATGGTGTACAACAACTCTAGGAACGGATTAAGAAGGTGGAGGGAAAACGAAGTTGAATTAGCTTGAAGATGAAGGAGGTCCAAACCCTAACAGAGAGTTGCAACTACTCTAGGAGAGAATGACGGAGACTGATTTCTGAAAATGAAGGGAATGAGTTGGGTTAGGGCAGTTTAGGGTCTTTGTCTCCCTATGGGCCAGCCCTAGGCCCAACTGATTAGAGGCAGTCCAAAAATATAAGGGCAGAAAATAATTGGGCCTTACATATTTCATAAAGATGTAATAAAGTTTTAAATTTTCCGCATTTTTGGGAAATGGTATTTCATTAAATGCGATTTATTTATTATTTTATTATTTTATTATTTTAAATTCATAATATCCGGTCGCGATGTTACAGAGGAAAACGTTGAAAAAAAATTAATCCTAATAAACTATGAAATAAACCTAAGAGGAATAAAAAACGCAAAGACGAGGCAGAAGAAGATTGACCACGACTAAGCATTGAGACAGATATTAGCATACATGGAAATCTGCAAATGAGTAAAATTATGACCAAAGGATTTTCTCGTCTGACTACTGGGCGCTACTCAGCACCTAACCATGTGCAAAAAGTGGTGCTCAACGGTGAGAATTGTCGCTCAATGCCACATCAATTCATAGCAAATAAAAATTATGATTTTTGGGAAGTCCGTGCCTGTTCCAAATAAAAACAATTTCCAAAACATAGGAGCTAGTACCAATTTGATCAATGACTAAGATTCTACTTTCTCCCAATCAGTGGCGGATTATTATGGTATAGGGGAGCCATGCCCCCCCCCCCCCCCCCCCAAAAAAAAAATTTGAATTTTTTTATAATAGGTACTTTGATTTTTTTTATTATAGATATTAAGTATTTTGATTTTTTTTTTGATATAAATATTAAATAAAATATTTTATTTCTTTTATCAACATAATAATTAATACTAATAAATAATCAAATATAATAAAGAATAAAGATTAAAAAGATTTATCATGATATTTTTTATTATTTGTTTTCATTATAGTTTGTGTTTTTCATAAATTGTTCTCGTATTTCATTCTCATCTGTTTTCTTTTGTTTCTGAAAAGAAAAATATCTAATATTTTTTCTCTTATTTCTCCTTTGTTCTCTTCCATCCTCGAGGAAGAAAAGAAGAAGGTAATTCCTTCGTCTCACTTGATAGTGAAATATTAGTTCAATAATTTATTTAATGAGCCTCTTTTATATTATTTTTTATTTTATGAACATAGAAGAAAAAGTATTGTACTATTTATTTTTTATAACCATATTTTAACTGTGGTTCCATTGTACGTCTATACTTTGAGTTTCTTACAAATTGTTCTCATCTTCCATTCTTACCTAATTTCTTTTGTTTGTGAAGAGAAAACGATCAATTATTTTGCTCTAATCTCTCAACTATTCTCTTCCATTCTCGAAGAAATAAAGAAGAAGGTAATTCTCTTTTGTCTCACTTGATTGTGAAATATTAGTTTAATAATTTATTTAATGAGTCTCTTTTATATTAATTTTTTATTTTACGAACATAGAAGAAAAAATGATTGTACTGTGTGTTTTTTATAATTGAATTTTAAGTGTGGTTTGATTATAATCGAATTTTCTTTTAGTATTTATGTCTCTCAATTTTTTATTAGATTATGATAAATTATTTTTTAGTGTTATTTTTTTAAATAGGTATATTGATGAAGAATAAAAGAATATATTCATTTTTTAAAAGTGATAAAAGGGAACCTACCCGTGAATATGAAAACATGACAAATTCAACTCTTCCAAATATTTTGAAGCATGATACTACTGATCCAATTGTTCAATTAGAGGAGCCCCTTTTTAAGGTTCAAAGAATTATAGGTGAGGAGTTTCATAATAATTCTTTGGAACGTGATCCAGGAAAACGTCTTCAAATATGGAAATATCCAATGAGCCAAAGAGATGAGATTCGAAGAGCTTATTTAAAATGGGGTCCATATCAAAGGCAACTTCAAAACTATCCTTATTCTAAGAAAAAACATCCAAGGAGATTTCAATCTAATTAGTTTAAAATGTTTCCTTCTTGACTAGAGTATTCCTCGCCTAATGATGAAGCTTATTATTTGGCATGTTATCTATTTAGTTCAAAGCCAGATGGTCGTTTTGGGTCAGATGTGTTTACTAAACAAATATTTAAATCATGGAAAAAGGTTAATGCAGGAAAAAGATGTGCATTTCTCAACCACATTGGAGATAATCTTTACTCACCGCATAACAATGCAATGAAAGCTTGTGAGGACTTGTTGAATCAATCTATGCACATTAATAACATTATAAATATTCAAAGTTCAGAACAAATCTGCAAGAACCGTTTACGGCTCAAAACCTCTATTGACACAATTTATTGGCTAGCATTTCAAGCTTGTGCATTTAGAGACCACAAGGAAACACCAGAGTCAAGTAATAGAGGTAACTTTCTTGAAATGATTAAACTTCTAGCATCATATAATAATAAAGTGGCACAAGTTGTGTTAGAAAATGCTCTGTATAATACTAAGTATACTTCTCATCATATTCAGAAAGAAATCTTGCACATTTCTTTAGAAAAGTAAGAAGTCACATTCGAGAAGAAATTGGAGAGTCTAAAATTTGCATAATTGTTGATGAAGCACATGATGAATCTAAAAAAGAGAAAATGGCTATTGTTTTGAGATTCGTAGATAAGGATGGTAATATAAAAGAACGATTTTTTATACTGTGCATGTTAAGGATACAACAGCCGCCACTCTAAAAAAAAGAATTGATTGTCGATCTCTCTAGGCATAATCTTGATGTTTCCAAGATCCACGGTCAATGGTATGATGGTGCTAGTAATATGAGGGGAGAATGGAATGGATTGCAAGCATTATTTCTCAATGATAATCCTTATGCTTATTATGTGCATTATTTTGCTTAGAGACTACAACTTGCTTTGGTGGCTGCTTCAAGAGAGGTCATTCCAGTCTCAATTTTTTTCAAATTTGGCTTTTATTGTAAATATTGTGTGTTCCTCTACTAAACGTCATGATGAGTTACAAGCTGTTGAATTAGATGGAATAACTCAATTGTTAGAAATGGGTGAACTTGAAACTGGTAAAAGAAAGAATCAAATTGGCATCTTGTAGTATGATGAAGCTATATAATGCATCTTGTCTGGTTCTTCAAAAAGTTATTCTCAAAGGGGTGATGTTGATGCTGCATTTAATATGTTTTCTTTATTTGAGTTCATATTAATTTTACACATGATGAAAGAGATTATGGAAATTACTAACGGTCTTTGCCAAGCTTTACAGAAACAGTCTCAGGATATACTAAATGTTATGCAATTGGTTTATTCTACTAAAATTTTGATTCAAAAGTAAAAGGAGGATGGTTGGCAAGATCTATTGAAAGGTGTGGTATTCTTTTGTGAACAACATGACATTGATATTCCTGATTTTAATTCTACTTATGTTGCACGTCATGGCCATTCTCGACATCAAAAAGATCATGTCACTATGGAACATCATTTTAGGGTGAATATATTTCTTGTTACAATGGGCAAGCAGTTGCAAGAATTAAATGACAGGTTTAGTGAGCAAACAATGGAACTTTTAACTCTAAGCAATGCTTTAGTTCCTAAGGATGCTTATAAACCTTTTAACATTAAGGATATATACACTCTTGTGAACAAATATTATCCTTTAGATTTTAGTGAGCAAGAGAAGATTAGTTTAAAATTTCAACTTCAACATTTTATTATTGATGCTCCTAACCATCCAGATTTGAAGATTTAATCAACTATGCTTGAATTATGTCAATCTTTGGCAAGAACAGGAAAGTCAAGGACATTCTACTTGATTCATCATTTAATTCGTCTTATTTTAACTCTTCCTGTCTCTACCGCTACAACTGAAAGATCATTTTCTGCAATGAAGATTATCAAAACAAGATTGCGGAATAAAATGGAAGATGAATTTCTAGCCGACAATATGATTATTTACATTGAAAAAGAAATAGCTGAAAAATTTTAGTTCTGATTCAACTATTGATGAGTTCAAGGATCTGAAGGAACGAAGGGCAATCTTTTAGATATTTGTGATTTCTTTTTTAGTTATTGTTATACTAAGTTATGTATTAATTTTTATTATATTAGTGACAATAATGAAATGTATAAATTTTGGATGTATTATTTTGGCTCCCCCAACGTTGTTGGTCAAGATCCACCACTACTTCCAATTACCACATGATTAAACAACAACATGCAACAATTGATCAAGCAATCCAAAATACATCAATCATACATGCCAAATAGATTCACCATATTAGCTCAATTTTATCATCAAATGTAATCAACCATAGACACGTAAAACATCAAACTCACGCATACAAAAGACAACTAGCTTCCCTTACCTAAGCAAGCGGTTCTAAAGACCCAAACAACTCTAGGAACACCAGAACACCTTTAGCATCACATAATGTTTTATTTATACCTAGAAACAACACAAAAACGATTAAGACATATCGTTATGATTCAAAAGACGCATGCAAGTGGACGAAGGCTCACATGCAACAAAAAAATAGAAAATACAAAGAAAATGGGTTGAAAGTCAACTTACGTAGATGAAGAAATTGATTGGTCCGAATTGAAGAGCTCGCCCTAAGCATCAATCTTACCGTCTTTGTTTGATGAGGTGTCTTAAAATAATAAAACTCGTTTATAACAAAACTATTTATAATAAAGCCTTTTAATATTAAAATAATTGAGTTTCACTATTTTTAAATCACCATCACTCCCAAAATATTCGACTTGAAACCAAAAACTAGACATGTCAATATTTTACCAATAAACAGGTTTAACTCACTTAACTCGCGGGTTATACGGATTCGAGCAGGGTTATTGTGAGATGACCCACCAACCCACCCATATTTAAAAAAATATCCTAAATTTAATAATTTAATTAATCAGTGAGTGACTTGAAATGAAATTCCTAATTTTACTTTGGAATTTTGCTCTTGTGTCTGGACTAAGGAAAATAGGAGTCTAGGTGAGGAAAAGGTGAGACTGGTGTTGTTGAAGAGTTCAAAAAGGTGTAGTATTATGGACAATGTATTAGGAATCCTGGAGGAGAAATCAGGACATTTCATGTTGGTGGTCTTAAGGTGGATGAGAGGTGATGATTGTTTCACAAAACCATTTCCCAATAAGTGTACTAGTACGTAGTAGTATCAACAAGTGTCATATCCACAAGGATTTAGTAAGTATATTGGTAGTTTGATTTTTGGGTTTTTGGTTTGTGATAAAGAATGCAAGTAAATATAGATAGTAGTAATTAGATTAAGTGGAGTAGGGGCTATGAATTGATTTCATCTCATCTTCTTCCACTATACCATTACCATTTTGTTAATTTATTATGCAAATCATTCAATGTCCTGGGAGTACTCTTTCTATGTAGATCAAGGTTCATCCTTCATACACTAGAACCTGAGGACTTCAAACTCAGTGTGATTCCTAAACTCTTGTAGAATGAATCCTTGCTTTAATGTGCAAGACTCTCTCCAACATCCTCTTTGGATACTAAATAAGCATCAGTACAAGTATGATGATTGATTGGACCTTAGTTTGAGATCATTCTTTCAACTCAATCCAAACCAGTGAAATAGGATGAGTCCTCAATTCCTCTACACAAGTTGAGACCAATCTTCCAACTCAAATCAAACCCGTGAAATAAGATGAGTGATCAAGTCATCATTAAGCATAAATCAAACTATAAACAATTGAATGAAAGCAAAGATAAATACCCAAGAAGTAGAAGTATATGGAATCAGAATTAATTACATCAAACTTGGGCACGAGAGAGTTCAACTACTCATAGAATATTACAATGTAATTACAGCAGCATCTACACATAAGATTTACACTAAGAGTATCTCCATTTTTCCTAACAAACCCTATTCTATACTACTGCTACATTTTTTAGCCTCCACTTAATGCATCAAATGAGAACCCAAGGTCTATATTTATAGAAATTTTTAGGCAATGCTCAACCCAACTTTTAGCGCTCAGTCATGCACCGCCTTAAGTGCTAAGCACATTTTCGTATGGCTTAGTTATGCACCGCTTTAAATGCTGAGCAAATTCTCTTGTGGCTCAACCACGGACCACCTTAAGTGTTGAGCACATTCTCTTGTGGCTTAGTCATGCACTGCCTTAAATGGTGAGCACATCTCTCGTGGCTCAGCCATGCACCTCCTTAAGTGTTGAGCACAATGTTCTAGATCCTTCCCTGACCGACTTACTAGAGCTCAACTATGAATTTTGGGGCAAACTGTATCATTTTTAATTCTTCGAGAAATTGTTGCAAAATCATCAAAATTCATCAATTTATTAATTTTCTTCTTTTTAGTAACTTATTCTGTAATTATATGCTAAAATGGGTTGTTTACTTACAAAATATGATCAATTAAAGCATGATAAATATCAAGTTTATATGGAAATTTTACGTATTTTAGACACTTATCAAGAGGCTACTTACCATGATTGTCATTGGTACCTCGTGGCAACAATTTTTCAAACTTGAATGAGGGTGATTTGATTCTCATGTACCGCATCCAAATCCACATCCAAGTGGATTGGACTTTCGTGATCCGAGACTACATGATAAAGGCCAAGAGGCTCACAGACTTCAAGATCCCACAAGTGGTATTGATCTCCAAATTCATAGAATATTTTGGTGTTGATGTAGAAGATGAGTTGGAGGAGTGCACTAGGATTTATTAAGGCTGGCAATGTCTAAACAACATGAGGTACTAGTGAAGCAACAACTGGTGGAGAAAATGACCATGAAGTTGGCCCAAGTGGGTCTAATCAAGAGGATGAGGATGAACCCACTATTGAACCAATAGAGATTGTTCCATACAAACCTTTAGAAGATAGAGGTCGTGCTTATTCCAACTTTAAAAGTTTGGCTCTTCATCTATTAGAATCACATAGAGGAATGTTTGGGTGTGGAAAAAACCAAGAGGAGTGAATTGGTTTATTTAATAAAAATTAAGAATTTAAAATTTTTCCAAAAATTTACCGTTTAAATTAAAAGATTCTTTAATTTAAAGTAACTACATATTAATAAATAGAGTAAGGAAGAAGATGAACATAAAATATTTATACTGGTTTAGATCAAAAACCCTATGTCCAGTTGTTATTATCTTAAACAAAGAGATTAACTAAATCACTAAAATAAACCATAGTACAATTAGGTAAGAGAGGTATAGGGTTTAGAGAACACCTTTCTTGAAGACACAGGAGATGAATAACACCTCTTCTAAATCATACAAAGGATGAATAGCTTTCGTACCAACAACAGTAGTTCTCAATCCCCCAAGACCCACTTGGTGAAAGTTATCGCTCTATCCACACTATATTTTTAAAAGCCCATTTTTAAAACACTTAAGTAATTTCTTTGCAATCACACCACTAAACTTTTGATGCTCAAAAAGGTTGATTTCAAAATGGGTTAAGTGCTCTATAAATAGATTTCTTAAAAACTAGGTTAAGGAGCTGAAAACACAAGTTACAAATGCCAGAGATAATCGATTTTCATTTATGATAATCGATTATTCTAGAGAGGTTTTTTAAAATCAAAGTTTCGTGCTAATAATTGGTTATCTAGGGGATAATCAAAGCTAAAAGTGCTTTTCTAAATGGATTTATTAAAGAAGATGTGTATGTTGAACAACCCCTTAGTTTTGAGGACTATAAGTTTCCTAATCACATCTATAAGTTAAAGAAATCATTTCATGGATTGAAACAAGCACCTAAATCCTAGTATGAAAGATTAAGCATGTTTTTGTTAGAAAAAGATTTTGAGAAAGGAAAAATTGAGTCAACTTTGTTTATTAAAAGAGTAGGTGATCACATCTTACTTATTCAAGTATATGTGAATGATATATTGAGTAGATAGAATCAAGCATTAAGAACAGAACAATAATACCAATATTGAATAGAAACAGAAATGCTATATATAAATATCACCAGATTACATCCAAGTTTGAATTGATTACATTCAATCCCAAGAGAGAAGATTAGTTACTCATGACAGCCATTGAAATCCTAAGAGCTAAGAAGAAAACTCAAGAAAATATGGATCTTCTGCGTTTCATGGATCTTTTGCGTTTCATGGTTCTAGAGCTCGGGAACATGATGCTCAGACGAACCTGCCCGCTCGTGGTCCTGCCTCTACGAACCTCCCCGCTCGTAGTCCTACTCTACGGACCTGCCCACTCGTAGTCCAACACATGTGATCCACCAGCTCCCGTACCTCCCCGCACGTGGCATCTCTCAACGTGAGCACGAAACATACGAACCTACCTCGCTCGTATCCCCACGTGAGAGTAACTAGATATGAACCTCCCCGTTCATATCATCACATGTCAAACACCATCCATGAACCTACCCGCTCATGGCACAGCATCTCCCGATCCAAGCAAAGCATCATTATCAGTTAAAAATGACACACACAGCTCATAACTTGCCACGCAATGCGCGTGGTGCGTCAACCAGTGCCGCCTGGCGAAACATGTTTAGGCCGCCTGGCGATTTACGTCCCACCGCCAGGCGCTATGGCCTCCAACAGAAGCTCACTGTCTCACGTCCGCCTGGCGGATCTGGTCTCACCGCCAGGCGCCAGCCTCTACAGACTCCCTTTTTGGGTCTTCGACCGCCTGGCGCACCCAGTCCAGCCGCCAGGCGCTGTGACAGTACCATTCCACTCTCTGTTTTCGCCTCTCTTGCAGATTAGCCCACACTTACCTACTCTCTCTAAGGTAGCCAAACAATATTGATTAACCCCACTCCCATTCTGGTTCCTGAGCTAACCTCTTGACAGATCGTAGTACTTACAACTTCCATTCCAAACTTACTATCATACCTACAATGCACTAACTTCTTCCAACATTATGCCATAAGCTCTTCTATTTTCTAGTAACAACCACACAGTACACATTTCCACACTACACTCTCCACTCAAATTGCTTTATCACAGTACCACACTCCCTTACAATCTTACTATTTTATGCTCATGCCTTCATACTTAATCCAACTACCCTAACTCTATATTACAGATTATTGATCTATCACATATTTATCAATATGTGTCTAAAAGCATAAGTCATCCCAATATTACTCAATTCCACCCCCTTATCCTCATTTTAGTCACGCAAAAATTGTGTTTGCACTCATCGTCGCTTGGCGGCAAGCGGCGCACCGCCAGGCGGTACACCACTGTTCTGCAAAATCACAGAATCCTCCACTCCTATTACGCATTCGATCCCTTTTTTTCAATTTCCATCCCGACCAGTTCAGTCACCATGAAACAACCATACCTGCATCACTTACTAGCTTCCTACCCTCAATTCGTTTCATAAAAGTGGCTCTATACTCACCTTCATGTGCAACCCAAATCAATTCACACATGATCATCCCCCAACCCTTTTCATTCCGCAATTGAGTAATCCATTTCAATCCAGGAAGGTGTCCAATAAAACCCCTTCACATCAACCACAGAAACACATACGCACTAGCACGAATAGCAACAAACATCAACAAAGATCGCGAACGGAGTCGTGCCGCCTGGCAGGAATTCATCGCCGTCAAGCGGTTCAAACCAAAACAAGAACAAAAACTCATCACTGATGTGCCGCCTGGCGGTAGGGATTGAACCGCTAGGCAGTTTCTGGGAAAAACCCAGAAACCTCGATAAAACAGTGCGCAAACTGATAGATTACATGCAATTTCGATCATGAGGCACAGTGTAATTGATATAACTAAAAGAAAACACACAGAGCAACTCCCCTTACCTAGATTCCTTGCCAAATTCGAATCTGTATGCCTATCCCTTCACCAAAACCTTCCTAGCCTTTTGCTTTCCACTCCAACCTTTGCGATTTCAACCTCACCACCTCACTCTATCAGCCCCAATCCTCTGGAAAACCCTTGCTTATCATTAACACGAACCCACAATGCTATTTTTCTCTTCTTATGACCTTGTCTCTCACTATCACTCTAACTTAATTGCTCCTTTAGTGTCTTACACGAATTTTAAATGACAAATGATACTAAGGCTAACCAAATGTTTAATTAACCCTCTGTTTTCCAGCCCTTAGGTTACCTCTCCCTTGGCTGCTAGGTTTCTAACCCTTTCACATTCATGCACAAGGAAAAATTTGGCAAAAAGAAATTATTTAGTTCTCAACAAGGTTTGAACCCACACTCATGCACATACCCAACCAAGGCCAAACCATTCAACCAATCCATATTTCATGATAACTCCTACCATTCTAAGAATTTATCATCACATCACGCATTCAATATATAATTACACAAAACGCATAATTTAACTAACATCCAAGTGACACACATAGGACTCGAACCCAAGTCCTCACACACACATAAAGTACTCTCAACCACTTGAGCTAGTACTTTTCCACGTCATATCTCCTCACATTTATTGCTTTAAATGTTCTCATTACCCGTCCTAATTAAATAATTAATTAAATAACTATTTAATTTTCCCAGGTCTTACATGTGTTAGATTTCAGGCTAATCCTAAAGAATCACATCTTATTGGAGTAAAAATTGATAGGAAAATTGATTATGATAGTTGTAAAATTGATAGGAAAAGTACTCGTGGTACTTGTCATCTCTTAGGATTTTCACTAGTTTCTTGGCACTCCAAGAAACAAGCTTGTGTGCTTTATCAACTACTGAGGTTGAATACATTATTGTAGGCAATTGTAGTGCTCAAATTGTATGGATGAAAGAAAAATTGGAGGATTATAAATTTGACAAAAAATCTTATAATGCACTCTAGGACCAAGCATACAGAGATTAGACATCATTTTCTTAGGAATCACAAAAGTAAAGGACATTGTATAATATAATATGTAGACACTAAGCATTAATTAGCAGATATTTTCACCAAACCCCTAGCCAAAAATAGGTTTTATGAACTTAGGAGAGATTTGGGAATACCAAAAGTGTCCTAAGAAAGCAAAAACTTAGATTTTTGAATTTTCCAAAAATTGACGTTGTGATAATCTATTATCACAAGGAATAATCGATTATCCACCTTCATACATAGTTAAAAATTCCTCTAGAATAATCGATTAAATAGAAGATAATCTATTAAAATGACTTCAGTATAAATTGTTTAAATTTCCTTTGGAATAATTAATTGTCCACTTAAGATAATCGATTATATGCTCATCAAAACTTTCAGGATTTAAAAATTTTGAAACGATAATCGATTATCATCTTACAATAATCGATTATCACGCGATGTTGGACGAAAAATTTGGAAAACTAGTTGTTGTAACGACTAGATTGTGTTGAAAACTACAATCTGACCATTGGGAACATTAGGGTATAAATCTACGTTGTTGAAATCGATTAATTCCTTATCCAATTCTCAGTTTTCACTATTCTCTCTTCGTTGAACCCTAAACTCTCTTCAAGCTCAAATTTCTCTCAAATTTTCATCCACTCCCCATTTCCTTTTCATTTTCCATGGCTGAACCATCTCGTAGGAAGATCCCTAACCAGAAGAAGAAGTGCTCATCCCTCCACTCAATCTCCATCCAGAAATGCCTTCATTGAAGGATGGATTTCTGATGAAGAACAAAGAACAAAATTTATCAATCTATTGAAAGACAAAGCCATAATCACTCCAAGTTCATCAACTCTCGATGGTTCATCGCTTCTATGTTCCATTTTCCTTCTCTTTTTGATGTTCAAGACATTAAATATTTTGTGGAAATGTAAGCCACATACTATCTTGATCTAGTAAGATTTTTCTTCTATAATTTCAAATACAAAGATGGAGTAGCCTTCAGCAAGGTAAAAGGCGTCAATATCATTCTAGATAATGATATTTGTGAAAATGTAAAAATTTCCCACCAAAGAAGATGATTTGCAAATTCTCACAAGGATTGAAGGGTTCAATAGGCTACTAGCTTATAGATTGCTCTTATGCAATCCTCAACATAACGTAAGAAAACAGCTCCTTGTAGGTGGCCTCAAGATGGATGAGAGACTCGTTCACTATCTAATTGTTTGGATTCTATGTCCCAAAGGCAGTAATCACACCTAATGCGCAAAAGTTGAACCTTTTATAATTTATGGGTTGCTCAACCATGTACTCATTTATTGGTCTAGCTTAATCATTGACACCATGCTCAAAGCCAAGATATTCATCATATCATCTGCCTTACCCGCTCCTTATCTCTAGGATTTGCAAGTCCAATAGTGTAAACAAAAGTGGTGAATATGCTCAAAGGACGACTAAAGTAAATGGGACCTATGGTTGCTCACTTAAGCAAATGAAGTTTGTTCCCTTTGGGGATTAGTATGTTCATAAAGATGAAGTGCCCAATTATGAAGATGCAGATGAAGTCTCTACTACAGCTCTTGTAACTATTGTTGATACTCATGTTGGTTCTTCACGTGGTGTTGTGGGATCCTTCTTCTCCTTAGAAGTAAGCATTCTGTTGCACCATTCACTGCATAAACTCAATCTTTCTCAATATACACGTCCAACTTTTGCAATGAAAGGTTCCATGAATTGGATGATCAAATTCATGGCATCCATGATCTATTGACCTTATTCCCTACCAAAAACAATCATCAAGATGACTGATTGGGTTGGTTTTCAGGATCGTGCATTACATATATGGTGTTGCATTGTTGTTTAATTGTTTTGCTATTTTTTCAGTCAGATATTTTTAAAATTTAGCATGTTGTTTAATTCTATTCTGTTATGAATTTTGGTCTCTGTATTGTGGCTTTCACTTAATGAAACTACTTGTTATTATTCTCATTCTTGATTGCCTTAATTCTATTTGATGAATCCAAAAGGGGGGAAATTAAGGAAATGAAAAGAAATATTAAGGAATTGAATTGAAAATTAATGAACCAAATTTTGATATGACAAATCATACTAGTGATAGGGGGAGCATGTGCATTTGTGTGTGTTTGTTATCTTGTGTGCACTGCTTTATGTTATATATTTCAAATTCACAAGCTTAATACTCAATGGAAGATCTTTTCATAAAAATAGATGTTGATTCATCAATTCAATGGAGACTGGCTTCACCAAATCAGGGCAGATTTTTAGCACAAATGACTTTTATGCTTGAAAGTTTGATGAAGATATTGCATAAACAAATTTGATAAAGATATGGAGTCTTAATAGATTGATGAAATGTGTTGATCAAGCTTGGTATGTGTGTTAAATTTGACTATCACATAAAGATCTCAAATCTTAAAGATTGGAGCTTAACTTGAAGATAATTTGACATAGTATACGTGTTTTGTGTCCGATTACAATATTTTTGCCTGTTGAATGGGTTTTTAATAGATTAATTGGTTTGTTGCTATAGTTCTGTTATTAACATATTCAATAAGATGAATTACCTTTCAATCAACTAATTTCACTTAAGTCAAGTGAAATCAACAGATTGAACAGATAAATCAACCTATTGAATATGCTAACAAATATACTATAAAGTGTGATTTTTTAGATAGAGCTGCAACAGTTGCAATTTTGAGCGCGAAATTAGTGTGAACTTTTGAAAACTTCTCTCTCTTTGGAATATACAAATTTACAACTATTCGTGTTGTAATCTTTGATTTCTTGGACCATTTTTGCTTGGTGTAGGGACTTGGAGAAAGATGTTTGGTTCATCATCCAGGTTTAGTCTTTCTCAAGTTTCTAGGTGTTTCTTGTTGGGTTTCCAGGTCTGAAAGTTGGAGTCTTGTTGTGCTTTGTTGAGATTATTGTTGAATTCAAGAGTTTTGGTGTTGTTTTGTATATTTTGAAAGTGTAATCTTGGTGGATTGTGATCTTTTGAAATAGTGCAAAGTCAAGCTAAGGTTGCCTGGACTAATTATATGTAGCTCAATTTTGAGTAAACCAGTATAAAATTATATGCGGAATTGTTTGATCGCTCTCTTTGTTGTTTGATAAAAAGTTTCAAGAAATCTGTTTTTAGCAATCTTTGTACGATATTTGTGTGATTCTATATAATCTGAAGTTGTAACTTTGTTTTTATTACTGATTGGAATCAATTTTGATAAGCAGCTAAAATTGTTTATGAGTTTATCATCAATTTTGTTTTTCTGCATAATTTCCCATTATTTCAATTGGTTGTTTCTATGTTTTAATCTATTGAAAAATACTATTTTTCTAGTTGACTCTCTATTTAATTAAATCAACCTGTTAACTTTGATTTCAATCGAATGATAATGCATGTTCCAAACGTAATTGTATATTGAGTTGTTGGTCATTCCGATTCAATCAAAAGTGTTTTTACAAGTTTCAAAGGAACTAAAGTTTTAAAAAAGGTCAATCTAACCTCCCTTCTTGGCTAGTTACTTCTTTCATTACTTATAATGCTGATAGTGGAAAATCAAATTTTCACATTTGGATATAAGTGATCTTAAATCATATTTTTGTGTGAAGGAGAAAAATTGAAAAACTTTGTCTATACATTGGTAATCATGGTGATTTCTATATTATTAATTTGTGTTAGTTGAAGTTTGTACTAATGAAGGATAAAATCAAAGACAATATGATCTCTGAATTAAAAAAAATTAAATTAAAGTGGCATGAATTAAAAGACTTGCATGAGTAATCGGTGTTTATAAAAGACAACTATTATAATAAATAATATAAAGAAAATAAGAATTTATTGTAAAACTAGAACTTAAAAGATATTACACTCAATGGAATCACATTTAATTCAACCTCTTACAAATCATTCCATAATGTTTATTGCATACATATTTATTCTCAATAAATTACGATATGTTTATTCTTCAAACAACACCAAATAACATCATAAATTATTACATATCCTTAACTGTTGGTGCTTGACGAAGTTGACACATAGCTTCCAGTGGATTTTTTCTTGATATGGTAATTCCATTTGCTTCAGACATATCAATTTTTTCCTTACCAATTCGTTTCCACTCAAAACATTGAAGTAGTAAGGCTATGGATAAGCCAACTGTACGTTGAGCCAAGTTTGATCCAGGGCAAGCCCTCCTTCCTAACCCGAATGAAAGTAACCTATTTATTTCACTTTCCTTTTCAAACCTTTCAGGCTTAAAGTGTGTTGGCTCATTCCACATTTTTGGATCCATATGAGCAGCCCAGGCATTCACCAACACAATTGTGTCTTTCGGGAGATTATATTTTCCTACGGTGCAATCTTCTGAAGACAAATGTGGTGACCAAATTGGAGCCGCAGGATGCAATCGAAGTGTCTCGTAAACAATGCACTGAATATAAGGGAGTTTTGACATGTCAGATTCCTCTACGAGACGATTTGATCCTACATGAATGTTTATTTCATTTGTTGCCTTCTTTATAACTTCTGGATGGTTCAATAAATTAGCCATTGTCCATTCTAAAGTTAAAGCTGATGTATCTGTTCCGGCAAGTAGCAAGCTCTGTAAAATCAATAAAAAAGAAGATTCAATACACCACAAAAGCGAAAAAATCTTTCTTAGTTTCTTTGAAATTAATTACTAGATAATGGCTCTCCCAAAAACAAATTCTTTTTGTTTTGAATCTAAACAAAATGGGAAAAAAATTGTTATGTAAGTAAATATACTTATTGTTGTTTTAATATTCATATTTATTTTAAAGCTATAATTTAAATTACACTTTAGATTAAGTTATGAAGATTGACATACATATTGCAACTTACATATTTCTATTTATTATTTGGATAACTATGACCATCATGATAATTTTTATCATTTTCAAAAATAAATTAGTGTTCTATACATAAAAATGACGAAAGTCATATTTAAAGAAATCATTAATTACCAGAGAAAGTCCTTTGATGATTTGATCAGTGTATTGTTCAGGTTGCGATCGTTGTTGAGCAAGGAGATGGTCTATCATAGTATTTCCATTGTTATTTCCATTACGACGCTCTTCGATGAGTTCTTGTAAGAATGCATCTGTTCTTTTACCAAATCCTTTTAGCTTCTTTTCCAAATTATCAAAATCAAACCATCTCACGAAAGGCAAGAAGTCTCCACGATTATTAACTCCCGCTAATATCACCAACTCTTTAATGATAATTTTGAATTCTTTTGCTTTCTCCACATCGTTCACATCACAGTCGTCACCAAAGAGTCTTTTACCAGCTACGATTCTCGTCATAGTGTTAAATGACGTTTCCATAAACCTTAATTTAGAAATGTTAATTAGATATATGTTAATATAATAATAGAAGTAAGAGAAATGTGTAATTGAATAAACTAGTTTTGCTAATTATAAAAGATAGAGCATATTTTATTTGTTACTTCCGAACCTTGAGGAGACGTAAATAATTATCTCTTATTTAGTCCATTTTTAGCCTTAGTCTTTGATTGTGTTTTTATGGAGCACCCTTTAATAGTTTAGAAACATGATATGGACGTATGTTTTGAAATGACAAAAACTCACATGTTTTTAAGATCCACTTTGGTAAATTGGTTGCGTGAGAGGTTAGCGAGCTTTTGCACCAGCCTCATGATCTCGTCTCTTCGGACTTCGTAGAAGGAGGTCAAACGGTTGTTTGAGACAACCTCGAGCGACAAGATGCGACGGAGGTGGCGCCAGTGGTCGCCGTAGGAAGAGTGAAGGATGGTGCTGTTATCGTAGCTGATGTATTTGCCAAAGAGAAAGTGAGGTCGGTTGGCCAAGACGATGTCGTTTTTGGTGAAGCATTCTTGCACCGCGGATTGTGAACAAACGACGACAACGAGTCGGGAACCGAACCAGAGAGAGAAGACTTGGCCGTATTTTTGTGACATTTGAGCGAATGTGCGGTGGTAAGGCTGTTTCAGTTGTAAGAGGTTTCCGATTATAGGGTAAGACATTGGTCCTGGAGGAAGGTTTCTGAATCTTCTTGTTTGGAACAAGAGCTTCAGGGAAAACAGAAAGAGCAGAATGAGCAAAGCCAAATACAACATAGCCATGCTTCAAGCTTTCCTTCTGCTACTGATTGATTCTTGGTTGTCATTTCTCATTCCCATGCATGTCAATTTATAAAGACCGAAAAATGGTAAGCTCGACAAAAACAAAATAAAAAAGTCAAGAAAAAATGGCGGAGCTAATGGTCGTTCAAAGTAGCTGGCAAAAAACAACTCCAAATTGAAATAGGGGATTTCGTAAATACGATTTTAATTAATTGATTTTATAATATAATCAAAAAGGTCCGCACCAAGCCATACCGCCAGTTGGCTTCATATGGTGCATGCGTCTGTAATGAGATTTCACATTACCTAACTATTTAATCTAGCCGGAGGCATAATAAGAAGAAATAGTATTTTAACAAGTTTAATGTTACTCTACATTTTATACATTCATTAGGCCGACAACTGAATGACTTCAAAGAACTCAATATCTCAAAACTTGATTTCTGTTTTCATTACTTTTATAATGAAATAGTATTTTAACAATTAATATATTTTAATAGGTACAACTATAATATGAATAATTAATATTGGTCCACGTGTCTTACATATACATTAGGCCAACAATTAAATTAAATGAATTCAAAGAATTCAATATCTCAAAACTTGATTTTGTTTTAATTGTTAAAACCTTTGTAGTGAATTTCAATTTTAAAAACAGTATTTTCTCTCAATATTATCATTAGTTAATTATTTTAATACTAAATAGTATATATATATATATATATATATATATATATATATATATATATATAGATATATTATATTTCTGAAATCTTCTTTTAAGAGAATCAACTGATAGATTTAATATAAAAAATAATGAATCTTAAAAGGCTTTTGACCAAATTCAAAGTTCGATTGTGTGTATTTAGATGGATTTTTATCATGGTATACTTTTTCTTATAATTTTAAGGTCTTTTTATTGCTATAGCTCAATAATAATTTGACTCGTCTAACTAGTTTACATAAAATTAGAAACTTCATAGGTGTATCAAATAGTGAGTTTGGTTCATCTAATTATTTTTACATGTTTCTTGGTTCATAATAAGCATAAATATAAGTTTAAAATGTATTATATGGATTAAGTTGACCAATTCATCAATTTAATTTCACATTTACAAGACAAATGCAAACCAATTCAGTCAAGATCACAAATTCATGCACATCCCATATCTAAATTTAACTCAAGCATCGTACAATTCATGAGAAATCATCATGCAGATCAACAAAATTGTAAACAAGTATAAAAATAATATTAGCTTCCTTTACCTACCGTACGAAATTTTGACTCAAAGATTGTTCCTAGATCTACACAGTTTTAAAGATAAGAGATTAAATTGATTCAAAGTTCCAAAACAGACTTAATTCTAATTTTCACTAAAAGTTAAGGAGATAAAAATATATTTAAACCTAATATGTTTATATCTTTTAAAACAGAAAAAAGTTAAAAAGGAAAGTATAGTGTGTGAGGTGGAACCCAAAGTAAAATCGTAAATAAATAGAGTAAATATTATTATATCTTTTAGAACAATAAATGGTTAGAAAGGAAAATTAAGTACATGCACAAGATCCCATCTACAGCTACCGGTTGTGTATATTGACTTCACATTGTGCAATTATATGAGTAGAACCTTCACTGAGATTTGGTTTTATAATGTTATCTGCAGCTAAAGAAAAAGTGTTTTCTTAATCATTTGGCTATAGTTTTGTAATATTTTTTTGAACTTGTAATTAAAAATTATAGAAGAATTATTTAATCCACCTCCTATCATATAAAAATGTAAATCGGATTTTAGTAATAATCTTGTTGTGATTAATAATCTTAGTCCTCATTAATAATAACATTTTAAAAGAAATTATGACGAATGGAATCGTTTCAACTATTAATTTTATATTTAAAACAAAATAATAATAAAGAAATCCCCACGTGGAATTTACAACATGCATTTAGAACGTGGAGGTGTAAGATATAATAAGACCCCATATGGAGACAAAAACCACCTAAAAAAAATTGTGCGTGTAATCCGAGAAAGTATTCTATGAATACATTTGGAAAAAGCATATTTTTAACAGTGTACTTACAAAAATGTTCTCCTGCAATGCGATTTTATTCCAAAAACAATTATAATTTAACGCAACTTTTCGTTAAGAACATCCATTATACATCTATTTTCTTAATAAAATATTATTATAATAAATTATTAATTATAATAAAATATTATTAACTGTTTTAGAATACTGATCATCTTTCTTTATTTTATTATGGACAATGTTTAAATAAAATCAACTTTCCCGTGACCAAATTTTTATGCATGTTTTTCAGCTTTGTTTATAAATATAATACATAATATATAAATATAAATTTTTAAAGGTAAATATATTAAGTTAATCAAATTTTTAAAATTAAATATATAAATGCTATCCAATATAATTTTAGAATAGGTCAATATAAAATAAACATAAATATTTAAGATTACAATGAATGATTACTTAAATTTAGATTAAATATTTTCGGTATTAGAAATGTTATAAACTATAATTATGAGTAATAATAGTAATTAATAATCCTAACATTCCATTTACTAATATAAAACTAATAAAATAAAATATTTCATAATTAAAAAAAGAAAAAAAACATGCATCTTCATCTTTTATCACCAAAATGGTGACCAAAGAAAAAAAAAACAACACAAGAGTACAATACAAAGTGAAAGGCTAAACTAATTTAACAAAAAAGTTATCCTAAAATCATTTAAATCATATCAATTATAATATATATATATATATATATATATATATATATATATATATATAAATCAGTGGTGGACTATAAATCGCGCAGGACCGTAGTCTCCCAAAAATTTTGATTTTTTTTAATTTATCTATTTAAAATTTTTTAAGTTTTTTAAATTATGTATGCTCAAAAAATTTGATTTTTTTATAATTTATGCAATCAAAAATTTTGAAACCTTTTAAATTATGTATAGTATTTAAACTTTTTTAAATTTTGTGTAGTATATCAAAAATTAAAGAAAATCAAATTAAATCTTTTTTATTTGATTTATAAATCATAATATTTAAAATTAATTAATAATAAAATTTGAAATCAAATATAATAAAGAATAAAAAAATTAATAAGATGTTTCTTATTTGTCTCCTGAGTTGTTCACGTATTGTTCTCATCTTTTACTTTTACTTGTTTTTTTTTTATATTTAAAGAGAAAAATAATCGTTGTCTGTACTCTTATCTCTTATATGTTCTCTTTCTTTTTTGAAAAAAAAAAATATTTTTTTGTCTTACTTGATAGTTAAATATTAGTTTAATGGTTAAAATTATTTTTTATCTAACGAGCTTTTTTATATTCATTTTAAGAATATAGAAGAAAAAAATATTGTACTATGTATTTTTTTATAACCGATTTTTAATTATAGTTTAATTATCATGAATTTTTATTTTAGTATTTATGTCTCAATTTTTTATTAGATTATGACAAATTATTCTTTAGTCTTAGTCTTTAAAAAAAATATTATTGGTAAAGAATAAAAGAACAAATTATATTTTAAAAATGATAAAAAAGGAAACTGTGTGAAGATGAAAAAACAAGACAAATTTAACTTTTTCACATATATTCTGAACCATGATACTACTCATTCAATTGTCCAATTATAAACTTTTTTTTCTTAAAGTTTAAAGAATTACAGGTGAGTCATTACTATAATAGAAAAATTGTTTTTTGTAATGAAGATTATCAAAACACGATCGTTGAATAAAGATGAAAGGTGAATTTTTTGCTGACAATTTATTTATTTACATTGAAAAAGAAATTGCTGGAAATTTTAGTTCTGGTTCAATTATTGATGAGTTCAAGAATATGAAAGAACAAATGACAATAGTTATTATTTCTTTATACAGTTATGGTTATACTAAATTATGTATTCATTATCTTTGCCTTAGTGACAATAATTAAATATATAAATTTTGATTATCCCCTAAAATATTAATCAAGATCTGCTACTAATTAATATATATATATATATATATATATATATATATATATATATATATATTATTTTGAGGCTTTTGAAGAAACTCTCATCCAATTTTTTATTATTTGCAAACTTTTTTTAATTTCATTTACAATAGTTAATTATTCAAACCAAATAATTATAGTAATTAAAAACTAAATGAACTTCATCGAATGAGAAAATACAAAATAGCTAAATTGTAACACTCTAAAATAATATTTAATTTTAGTGGTAAGAGTTTATAATATACAATAAAACTTTTAAATAACGATCAATTTTAATGATAAAAAATATATTTAGAGACCGATTTAAAGATCAATTTCCTAATTAAAGATAAACGTTTTTGGTACCCAAAACCTTGATGATAACTAATGTTAGTGACAGATTATAAATCAATTTATAATATAGAAACTATTTTAGTTACCAATTTAGAGATCAATTATAATTTTTTTAAACTATTTTAGTCACCAACAATTTTTAGTTTATAAAAACTAATATAGTGACTAATTATTTTTTTCAGTAATTGATCATTATTCAAATATTTTCTTATAATGAACGCAGTATTGGATATAATTAATACTCTAGAATTTATATTTAATAATTTTTCTCTCTATGAGTTTTCGAATAAATTTAGAATATCATATGCATTTTTAAAATAATAATGAAGTTTGTTTATTTTATGATTTATAATATAAAATGTAAACTTTTATTTTCGTGCTATTCTAAAGTAAATAAAAAGACACTTAAATATAAACAATAGTCATAAAAGATAAAATATACAACCTATAATAGTAATACGATTACAATATAATAGTCTAACTTTAAAAATCGTATAAAATAATTTTATAAAAATAAACGTAAGTGAATTATATAATACCTTCTTTAACAATAAAAAATATAAATAAAAACTATGATAAATTAACTCATACTAAATACTAAATGTAAGATCCCTATTGAAAATTATATAAATAAATAAAATATAGAAAAGTAATCGACAAAAATTTATTATTTCCAAATGCGGGAAAATTTAAATTATTTTTCAACGCGCCATAAGTTAACATAATTGTATAATAATCTTTGTACAAGTTTTCAAAATCCAACATAATGGAATAACATAATAAAAAAATCCCTATCTCAAAAGCCTACAAGCTAGCCTTCTTTCCGTCTTTATGTATCACCAACATCACCTGTAGCATCATCTGCTCCCGTGTAACGAATCACACGATCATCGCCAATCACAAACAGAAAGGGTAAGCTTATAAATAAAAAAATAACATATGATAAAACAGAATAAAATCAATACACCCATCTGATTTATCCTAGTTAGTTCTTGACCACGATCTTAATCCCCAAGGCCTTTCAACCTTCACAACACACAAATAGTTAACCTTGGATTCAGGATTTATGATGCTCACACGATCATGCCCGCTCGTGGTCCTGCCTCTACGAACCTCCCGCTCGTAGTCCTGCTCTACGGACCTACCCACCCGTAGTCCAACACACGTGATCCACCAACTACGTACCTCCCCGCACGCAGCATCTCTCAAGTGTGAGCACGGAACATACGAACCTACCTCGCTCATATGCTCACACGAGAGTAACTGGATATGAACCTCCCCGCTCATATCATCGCGTGTTCAGCACTATCCATGAACCTACCCGCTCATGGCACATCATCTCCTAATCCAAGTCCGCATCAATGCGTACAAACAACACATGCAAAACTACACTGATCTCGCTTAGGCTAGAAGCCTTAGCTCAAGCGACCAGGCTTGTCTCGGTTAAGCTAAGCTCTCTTGCCTAAGCGAGCGCATTACATTGGCTTAATGCGAAGTCTCGCTTAGGCGAGACCTTCTTGCTTGGGCGAGATCTTCTCGCTGGGGCGAGATGGCTCTTCGCCTAGAAACAAAATCTCTTGCCTAGGCGGCGAGTCAAGAAGAAACACACGACATTCCATAATTTCTCGCTTAGGCGAGGATCGCTCGCTTGAGTGAGATGCTCTGTCACCCAAAACAGAACTCTCTATTTGAGCGAGATGCTCGAGCAGAACCACAAAATCCTCACGATTTCTTGCTTAGGCGAGGCACGCTCGCTTGAGTGAAATGACTTGTCGCCCAAAACAAGGGCTTTCCGCTTGAGCGAGATGCTCGAGCAGAACCAGGTTCGGGTCTCTACTATTTTCACCTAGGCGAGCCTTGCTTGCTTGAGCAAGAATAGCAAACGTCTTACATGTCTATGTCTTCCATGTCCATGCACGTAGACACCAGAAACAATGCCCAAAACCACATTCAAACATTACCAAGCAATGTATTACAACGAGTAATTCTCATGGACATGTTTTAAACCCAATTGGGCCACCAAAATTTTGAGAATGAGCCATAAACAATCATACAACACAAAAACCCCCATCATATTCATGCCAGAGTATAAGGTATTGTTCAAGGAATGATCAAAATAACAATCCCTCTAATTCACATCAGATTGAGCACGAAATTTCATAACAAACAAGCATAAAATAATGCAATTCAATCGTAAACATAAAAATCAACACGTAAAGCTCCCCTAACTTGAAATTTCTTACAATTCAATCCATAAAGGCTGCGGGAGCATTAGTTACTCCAAATGGCATTACTACATACTCGTAATGTTCATATCTTGATCGGAATGTTGTCTTTTGGATGTCCTCTGGTTTGACTAAGATCTGATGGTATCCAGACCTTAAGTCGATCTTAGAGAACACACTTGCTCCTCTCAACTGATCTAACAAATCATCGATCCTCGGCAATAGATACTTGTTCTTTATCGTCAATTTATTCAACTGTCGTTAATCTACAC
Source organism: Vigna unguiculata (assembly GCF_037176805.1). NCBI lineage: Eukaryota > Viridiplantae > Streptophyta > Magnoliopsida > Fabales > Fabaceae > Vigna > Vigna unguiculata. Next base: position 9,927,897 of record NC_140801.1, read on the forward strand.
ATAGCCGAGAACTCTCATCCTTCTTCTTCACCAGTAACACAAGCGCTCCCCACGGTGACGCACTAGGTCTGATGAATTTCTTCTCTTGCAAATCCTCGATCTGCTTTTTCAATTATGTTAGCTCTACCAGTGCCATTCTATAAGGAGCCACCGATACGAGGCCCGCTCCAAGGATAAGATCAATTGAGAAATCTATGTCCCTACTTGGTGGTAACTCGGATATTTCATCTGGAAACACGTCGGCATATTCATCTACAACTAGAATACTCCTGATCTGTTCTTCTGTGCTTTTCTTTTCAGTTTGAGCCACTATCACAAAACAAGTAGCTCATTCCTTCATCTCCCTCACAGCTTCCTATGTCGATATCAGCCCTACTCCTTGCGTCAATGGGAACACAACTCTGCGCTGTCCACAATCAATCACGACATGGTTGATAGACAGCTAGTCCATTCCCAATATTACATCCAATCCCTCCAGAGGCAAGCATACAAGATTCACCTTGAATCTTCGGCCCTCCACTTCTAGCGAGCATCCAACACAGGAAGAATTGGTTGAAACCTGCCCAGATGCTGAGTCGAGACTATTAACTCACATCCCAAGTCACGAGTCGACAATCCCAACTTCTTCACACAATCGTGAGATATGAAGGAGTGTGAAGCTTCTGAGTCAAATAGCACTAGCACACTGTTACCAAACAATAAGCAGTAGTCTAGAATAAGATTACCTGACCAGGTGGGTTCAGTGCTGGTCATGGCGAAAACTTGGCCCGCTACTCTCGGCCTATCTATCGAAGATGGCTGAGGTCGTGTTCCGATAGTAGTCTTCTTATTAGGACACTTGTTAGCAAAATGCCCTAGTTGATCACAAGCATAGCACTTGCGAGTGTTAGCACTACTTCCCCCACTGGCTGCTGGCTGAGTACAATCTCTCCTCAGTTGCTCTCCTCCACAGTTATAGCACCGTAACTTATGCGAAGCTGACTGGGGTTGACTTTAGGGCTTTTTCTACTGTCTGCCCTCAATGTTGGCCTTCTGGGGTCGACTGACCCTGCTGGGCCCCATTTCCAGCTACTCGACGCTCTTAGCCTGCTCTACAGAGACAGGAAACTCCTTGACGCTCAGTGGTACAATGAAGTGCCTCAATTCATGCTTTAGGCCGCCTTCAAATTTCCTACAAGAAACTCCCTGTGATTAAAACCTCGCTAGATACTCAAATCGCTCTACGTATGCTTGTACTGACATAGTCCCCTACTGCAAGGTAAGGAACTCAGCTTCGCATCATGTCTAACGTTGTCGGGGAAATACTTCTCTAGGAACCTTTTCCTGATGTTGACCCAATTCTCCTCCTCCTCGTGGGTCTGCATCTGTTGTTGCATCCCACCAATACTATGCATCTGTCACTAGCAAAAAGGTGGCAAAAGTAAGCTTCTAGGCTTTTGTGCACTCAATCACCCAGAATATCTTCTCACATTCACGCAACCATGCATCTGCCTCATCTGGGGTGGCTTTGCTAGTGAACTTCGTCGGCTTGTGATGCATGAAGTCCTCCATCGTCACTGGTCTCACAAGTGGAATTGCATCCTCGGTTGCGCTGCAACAGGCTGCATCGCGTCCAACATCCTATGGATTGCATTTGCAATCTCATCAGCCCCAGCGTTATTCCTACGTCTCCTATTTGCCATTGCCTGAACACGCCACATTTTTCAGCTATTAACATTAAACAACCCTAATTATATAAGAAAAACAAGCAATTGTTAACAATCAATAACACGCAATAGTTTCACAGAGGAAACACGATTAGCTCACTCCCCATAGTTCCCAAAAATCTTAAAAACTTTTGATCTAATACCAAATGTAACATCCCTACTGGAAATTAGTTAATTAAAATAAATAAATAAGAAATAGAAATCCACATCGTCACTTTTATTATTCCCAAACGCGGGAAAATTTAAAATATTTTTCAACGCGACATAATTTAAACATAACCAAATAACAATCGTATTACCAGTTTTCAAAATCCAGCATAATAAAATAACATCATAAAAAAATCAATATCTCAAGAGCCCCCAAGCTAGCCCTCTCTCCGTCCCTATACATCACCAACATTACCTATAGCATCGTCTGCTCCCGTGTAAAGAATTACACGGTCATCGCCAATCACAAACAGAAAGGGTGAGCTTATAAATAATTAATAACATATAATATAACAGGATACAACAATACACCCATCTAATTCATCTGGTTAGTTCTTGGCCAAGACCTTAATATCCCAAAGCTTTTCAACCTTCAATTCACATAAAAAGTTAGTCATGGACTCAGGATTTATGATGCTCACACGAACTTGCCCGCTCATGATCATGCCTCTACGAACCTCCCCGCTCATAGTCCTGCTCTATGGACCTACCCGCCCGTAGTCCAACACAAGTGATCCACCAGCTACGTACCTCCCCACACGCAGTATCTCTCAAGTGTGAGCACGGAACATACAAACCTACCTCGCTCATATCCCCACACGAGAGTAACAGGATATAAACCTCCTCGCTCATATCATCATGTGTTCACCACCCTCCATGAACCTACCCGCTCATGGCACAACATCTCTTGGTCCAAGTCCGTATTAAAGCGTACAACAACACACCAAACTGCACCAATCTCGCTTAGGCTAGGAACCTTAGCTCAAGCGACCAGGCCTGTCTCGCTTAAGCTAAGCTCTCTCGCCTGAGCAAGATGCTCGAGCAGAACCACAAAATTCTCACGATTTCTCGCTTAGGCGAGGCATGCTCGCCTGAGCGAGATAACCTGTCGCCCAAAACAAGGGCTCTCCGCTTGAGCGAGATGCACGAGTAGAACCTGGTTCGAGTATCTCCTATTTTTGCCTAGGAGAGCCTTGCTCGCTTGAGCGAGAATAACAGACGTCCTCCTTGTTCACGCACGCAAACACTAGGAACAATGCCCAAAACCACATTCAAACATTACTAAGCAATCAAAATCAGTGCACAAATCTTATGAACATAATTTAGACCCAATTTGATCATCAAAATTCGAGATTGAACCATAAACAATCATATTGTACGAAAACCTCCATTATATTCATACCAGAGTATAAGATGCTTTTCAAACAATATCAAAAACAACAAACCTCAAATCCCAACACATAGAGCACGAAATTTTAGGACATGCAATCATAAAATCATAAACATCTTTGCTCCAATTGTCTTATAACCTTAGCTTTGTGATACCCAAGAACCCTCATATGCTCTTCCAAAAGGTGCAGTTCTTTTCTCAACCCAGACTAAATTTCTCCTCTTATAAAATAAAGAAGTTAATTTCGTTCTTAAGAAGGTTTGAACCCACAACCACTGAATCACAAAGCAAGTGCACAACCAATTCAACCAATCATGTTTCATGATAATTCCTAAAATTTTAGGATTACATTATCACTAGTCATATTCAATCATAACCTTAAAACAATGCACAAAATAAAATATCATACAATTGGCATACATAGGACTTAAACCCAAGTCCTCTCACACAAACAAGTACTCTCAACCACTTGAGCTAGTACTTTTCCGCACCATAACAATTAACATTAAATGTCATAAAGGCTTCTACTACTCGCATTTATTAAATAATTATTTTTTAATTATTTAAATTTCTCGGGTCTTACACATCGAGCTCTTGAAATTCTAACTAACCTACACTAATAATGGCCCCATGAAGTCACATTTCCTAGCAAATTTCCTCATTGAACTCCCGACCAAGGGAGAACCCTTGATTGGTAGTCTTTTAGCGTTGATAGATCCTCCAACAAAAAAGGTAGTCGAGCAAGTATCATCCTGGAAGGACCCATCGACCTCATACTGGAGCAGACCATTCGTTTTAACTTAAATGCCTCAAACAACCAAGTTGAGTATAAGGTCATAAACAACTCCCAACTAGTCACAAGTCAAGTAAAGGGGAGCTACCAAGCAAAAGAGCCCTCACTACTCAAGTATTACCATATGGTAGGAAACCTAGCTGAGCATTTCGATGAGTTCAAAATCAACCACATACCACAAGAAGAGAATGACAAAGCGAATGTGTTGTCCAAGCTGGCTAGTACCAAGAAGCTCGCGATTAGCACCAAACACTCATCCAACAAACCCTTTCCAACCCAAGTTGGGACTGCGAAGACATCTTGGAGATCTCTATTGGATCGTCGAGTTGTATGACACCAATCTTCCATTATCTGACAACGGACGATCTCAATAGATGATGATAAGTAATGTGGCCCAATAAGGCCCAAGTAGTCTCATTTATAAAAAGACTACAAATTCTTCTAAGATACATCTATTGGAAAAATATTCACACATGAACAGTAATTATGATAAATCTTCGTAGTTTGCTTACGTCTTGATATCCCTTGATACCATATATCTACAAAATATTTGGTATGTTTGGTGAGGTGCCACGTTATTATTATTGTTATTATTTATTCCAGGTAAGTTATTATTTTATTGATTGGTTAATATTACATTTCATGTTTTATTACATAGATCCAAGGCCTTATAAATACATATAGTATTTCACCAAGAATTACACACTCTCATACACACATATGGAGAGTCTTTTACAGGTGGTGGATCTTTCCCTATGTCTCAACCCTTGGAAGCTTCTCATCAAGGTATGTCAAAGTCATTCAGATCTTGTCACCTGTCTAAAGGTTCGCCTCCAGGTCCCGATAAGAACAACTACCTAAGAAATTGATTTCTAAATTGGTCTCTGATTAATTTCTGATTAATTAGTGACCAATTATAATTTTATATTCATAATAGTGACTATTTCCGTAACCAATAAGTTTTTATTTTGTAAATTGGTATATAAATTAATCACTATAATAACTAACAATTTTTTGTTATTAAAATTGGTTGTTAATGCCTTCTTGAAGTGTTGATATTCATATTCCATGTAGAAGTTAAAATTAATTATTTCAAAATAACATAAAAAAGTATCCATACATTGATTTGAGTTTATATAAAAATTACTTTTAACGTTTTGTTTTACATTTTAAAACAAGAAAAGGGAAAAGAAATCTACAAGTGCGAGGTGGAATTCAAGGCAAAATTATAAATAAAGAGTAAACATTATTATATTTTTTAAGAACAATAAATAGTTAGACAGGAAAATTAGGTACACGTCAAGCGTGCATATAAAAGAAATACAGCTACCGGTTCCGTATATTGACTTCTCACGTGGTGCAGTTATGAGTAGAAACTCTACGGAGATTTGGTTTTATACTGTCATAATAATACAGCCAAAAAAAATAGTGTTTTCTTAATCATTGGAGTATAGGTTTTGTCATATCCTTTTAAAATTATCATTAATTTTTTGTAATTAAGATTATTTAAAAATTAGTGGAAATACATATATGTGCTTACTTTGTTTTATGATAACATAGAATAATAAAATATTATTAAATTTTATAATTTTATTGTAAATAATTTTTATGTATTTTGCAGATAATGTTTTTCATTGTAAATATTTATTCTAATTCAAAAAATATTTAAATTTAAAAATAAGGATCAAATAATAAAATTGTTAAATTAAAAACAAAAAGATTATTTAAAAGATAAAATTGGTAAACTTAATATAAGAAAATAAAGATAAAATGTGAAACAAAATGTAAACACTAAAAAGAAGAATCCTATATATAATGGAAAAGATATATTTTGAGTAGAAATTAAAAACTAGAGCAGAATTAACTAATCCACCTCGTGGGATACAAAAATGTGAATAGGATCTTGGTAGTTTTAATTTTGAATTTCTTGTAGAAAATGCAACAATAATAGGAATAGTTAATGTTATAGAGAAAAGATAAACATAATAAAGTAATAAAATTATATAAATAATTGTTATTAATGATAAATAATACCATTTTAAAAGGAACTATGACTAATGAAATCGTTTCAATTTAATTTTTTATTTAAAAACGAGACAATAAGAAAATCAAAATTTGGGTGCGTTTCACGTTGACCTTCATGCATGTATAACATGCAATTAGAGCGTGCAGGTGAAAGCCATGTGGAGCCAAAAACCACCTCAAATAAGAGTGTGCGTAGAGGCGAACACATAACCGCAGATCGGTTTCACATGGTAGACGATTTTTTTTTTATTCTTTTATCAGCTCATGGTAGAGGCGTGTGAATGAGTGTTGCACCTACTTTCTAATTATTTAAATGTACTTGTATATTAAAATTACTGGTGGAAAAGTTTTTATTTTGAATAATCGTGATCGAAGAAAATATTCTATCAATACATGGGATTATTTTATGCTGGAGACAATGCACGGTAAGATACGTACTTATTTACTAAGGATTATATTTTATTTCTCGAAAGTTTGATAATCTATTAAGCTTTTGCTTTATGTTATATTTCTGCAAAACTTTGTTGGTATATGAAAATGCTTGTGTAAATTTGATTTGTTGATTGAAAATATCTGTGTTTAAATTTTATTATTTTAAGTATTAGAAAAAGGAGGAGATTTTAGTTTTGATTAATACTTTTTTACAACAAAGTGTAAAACGTGAACAAGTTTTTATCTATTTTGAAAAATAGCAAATTATGTAAGATGCAACCTTATATCAACTCTGATCGAACAATATGCCGCGTGCAACTTTTGTTTTTATTTCATCTTTTGCGTGGTTATATTTAATAATTTTAATTTAACCTTTTAAATTATAATTATTTATTACATTTTTAAAAATTAACTATTATTTTTACTTGTTTTTTTTATAAAACTGTCTATCTTCTCTTCTTTTTTTTTTATTCATTAACATTTATTTTTTTATCTTTTTTCTATTCATCTTATTTTATTTTTCATAAATTTATTTTGTATATTATTTTAATAATATTATAATATCATTATCTATTATATCATGTATATTTTAAAAGTGAGTACATGTTTTTACGTTAGTATTTTTACGTTAGTATTAAGTAAAAAGTTTTGTAATCTATATTTTCACCTATCAAAATATTACTTGAAGAAAGAAATAGCATTTGATATTGTGTTAAAACACATGTAATGCATATGTACATTCAAACTAAAAGATGTAATATATATATATATATATATATATATATATATATATATATATTAATTTTACAATGTAGAACACAGCTTAAATTGAAAACACATATTGATTATATATAATATTGAATAATTTTCCTTTACATGAGCGTTTTTGGATTTATAAACTTGAAACAATTTTACTTAATAAAAACTATTTTAAGTAAATGAATTTTATAATATAATCACAAAGGCACGAAGCCATGCCGCAAGTTGGCTTCAAGTACTGCATGGTTGAGCGAGGTGTGTACAGACTGTGACATAATAAATACAAATGGTATTATAACAATTTTAATTTTAAAAAAGTTCTTTTAATTGATGCAACCATAATTAATATTAGTCTACATGTTATACATACCTTAGACCAACAATTAAATGACTTCAACGAATTCAATATCTGAAAACTTGATTTTGTTTTAATTATTATACCTTTATGTTGAAAACAATATCAATAATAAATGTAAAAACTAATAGTAGTACAATGATACTAATATAATAACGTAATAAAATAATAAATAATTCTTTTAAAAATAAAACAATATTATTATAAATTAACTCATGTTACACATTTTATACAACGATTTCAAGATAAAACAAGTTATATAAGAAGAAGTAGTCAATTTTGTTACTTCTAATTTATGAAAAACTTAAAATTAATTATTTTAAAATTATATAAAAGAGTATCTATAAATTAATTTGAATTTATATAAAAATTAATTATAGTTTTTTTATTTTTTTATTTTAAAATTATATAAAAGAGCTTTTATATATTGTAATTAATGAATTTTTGATAAGAATAAAAGCACACGTCAAAGTAGAGTGTGTGAGATGGAATTCAAAGCAAAAATATAAATAAATAGAGAAAACATTAATAGATTTGTTGTTGGCATAGATAGAAAGAAAAGAAAATTAGGTACATGTCAAGCATGCATATAAAAAAAAGGCACGCATGAGGATCCTAGCTAGCTACCGGTTCTGTGTATATTGACATCACGTGGTTCAATTATGAGTAGAACTTCTACTGAGATTTGGCTTTATATTGTCATCATGCAGCTAAAAAAATAGTGTTTTCTTAGTCAATTGACTATAGTTTTTTGTAATATTTTTTTAAAACTAGTATTAAGTTTTTGTAATTAAGATTATTTAAAAACTTATTTTCACTAGAAATTAAAAGCTAGAGCACAATATTATTTAATCCACATTGTGGCATAGAAAACAGGTAAGTAGGATTTAGCAGTTTTAATTTTGAATTTATTTAGAAAATGCAACAATAAAAGATGTAATTAATGTTAGTGTCTTACATATATACATGGCAAAACTAAATATGCCTACGGGTACAACAAATAAAATTCGCTACGAGTGATTACTTTAAAAGGGTAAACGATCATGTACGGATATTATATTATTAGTAATTGCGGGTGTCCAATAAATAATTAAAAATAAATTTATTAGTTTAAATTTAATTAAAATTAAAAATTAATTTATATTTAATTTAATTTATATTATATTTTTTATATATTTTTTTTAATTATTTTAGATTTCATTTTAAAAATATATGAATTACTTTTTATAAAAACTCATAGATACTTTTTAAATGGATATGATGAGTAAGGCATCAAGTTGGATTTTCGGTTAGGGATTCAGTAACGGGTAGGCACTATTTGTATCTAACCTGATCTCTTGTCATCCCTACTCACATGAGACTTAGATGATGTAAGCCGACAAAGGACGACATTATCTTTGTAGTTAGTTAATCTAACTTAAATTAATTTGATAAGTAAAGTCAAGATGATTAATTAAGGATTACTGAGAAATCATATTACACTAGGCACCAGATAAGCTTAAACTTAGCCAGTACATACCCATTCAGATAAAACTCCATAATAGAACTATAAAAGAGCATTATTTACGAGTGGAGATGTCAAAATGGGTTCTGACCCCGTGAGTTAACTTGGTTCATCACAAGTTTGAACTAAGTTAAGTTGAGAAATATTCAGTTTTATTAAATATGGGTTGAACTGAACCCAACTAACTTAACCTACGGGTTAAACAAATTTGACTCAGGTTAAAAGTGGGTTGGCCTTTAACCCACCAACAACAACACTTTATTAATTTTTTTTACCATTTTTATTAGTTTTTTATTATAATTATTTCTACTTCTAATTATATAGATTCACAATTTGATATCTTTAAATATTAAAATGTTATTCAATAATATTTAAATAGTTTTGTTAAGTCATATATGTTTATACTTTAATTTTCACTATTGTAAAAAAATAAATTGAGTCAATCCACTTTCATTATATACAATAAATATATAAAATAAATTGAAAAAATAAAATATTCATAACGAGATAACCCACTAACCCCTAATGGGTCAAGTTGCGTTACAAAATTTTTGACACACCAAAAAATGAGTCCGGTTGAGCTGACATTATATTAGTTCAACCCATAGTGAGCCAACTCGTGTGAAATAGGTTGACTCATTTTGAAACTAATATTTACTAAATATGACTATTCACTTAATAATGTAAAATCTCTTTAACATCGTTAGTACGATGCTAACAAAAATGACCGAATTAAGTTGTTTATTTTAAAAAATCGAAATTTAATTGAAACAAAAATATAAATAGAACCTACTTGAAACTTTTTAACTAAAATTGAGATAAGGAGCGGTTAAGTCTAAAATTTAAAATACTATACACACTTTTAAAATATAAATTGTCAAATAAATATTATATGCTTCAAACAATTATAAAGTAAATGATAATAATTAACACTCACATCACGAATATAAACAACAGTTATAAAATATAAAAACTAAAACTAATACAAGAAAATATTAATTGTTTAAAATATAGTGTAAATTAATATTATAGAGGAAAGATAAACGTAATAAAACTAATACAATAATTTTTATCATAATTAATAATAATATTTTAAAAAAATTAAGATTAATGAAATCATCTCAGTTTATTTTGAATGATGAAGAAGTTAGAAGATTCTCAAAACATTATAGATTAACTTTTTTTTTAGTTCTAATCTATGTAGAAGCTAAAATACAAATTTTTTAATTGTGATAAATTTTTTTATAAATAAAATAAAATAAAAATTAATTTTAGTTTATATAAGAATTATTGTTATTTTTTAATTCCATATTTTAAAATGAGATAATAAAACAAATCTCCATGAAATTTCCAACATGCATTAAGATATAAGATCCCCTTACCTCAGAAGATTATGCGCCTGATCCAAGAAAGTATTCTATCTACATTTGGAAAATAATATACTTTTTTTACTGTTGACTTACAAAAAGGTTCTCCTGCAATGTGATTTTATTCCAAAAAGATTATAATTTAACGCCACTTCTTACAACTACTTGCCTAATAAATTACTAATCATAATAAATTATCTATAATAAAATATTAACTTTTTTTAATATTGATAATTTTCTTTATTTTGTTATGGCTACAAATATGTTGGAATACAATAAACTTCCGAGACCAAATTTTTATGCACCGTTTTCAGTTTTTTTTTTTTTATAAAGAGAATATAGTAAAATGTAAATATAAAATTTTAAAAGTAAATATAGTTAGTTAATAAAAATTTTAAAAGTAAATATATAAATACTATCCAAAATAATTAGAAAATAGGTCAATATAAAATGAATATAAATATTTTAATAATGTTCTCCTGCAATGTAAAATTTTATTTTATTATCGTTACAAATATGCTATAAATGAAATCGAACTGGAGCCAATTTTTATGCACTGTTTTTAATGTTTTTTTTAAATCTAATATAATAGTATAAAGATATACGTTTTTAAAATTAAATAAATGTAATTAACGAATTTCTAAAATTAGTAAAATATTTTAGAATAATATAATAGTACATAAATATTATTAAAAGTAATTTTAATATATGCTAATATAGTCATTTGTTGAAGGAGACAATGCACACGATATCCTTTCTATCTAGACTGATTTTGTTGGATTTTATTAAATTTGTTTTGAAGCATAAAAAATTGTTGATATTTTATTCTACCCTTTAAACCAATGCTTTAAACTTTGTTTAGTATTGGTGATGCAAAAATGTCATAGCGAAAGTAGTACAGTATGAAGAGATGTTTGCTTTTTATTGTCCCAATAAGAAGTTTAATACATTTTATGGTAGAGGACTATCACTAGATTTCATATCAACGATTTTCTTGTAGTGACGCATTGTGCCCAAGTCCTAACGTATTTGATTAAGATAACAAACGTTTATGCATGGATATTACTGGCCGACGTATCCTTCAGTAATTACCGACGGACTGATCCGTCGATAATGGCATAACATTAACGTTTGTAGTTTCCGACGGATTAGGCCGTCGATAATTACCGAAGGATTGATCTGTCTGTAATAACCGATGGTTTTTGCGAAGGATGTGTTTGTCGATAAATACCAACGGATCTCAGGCATCCGTCGGTAAAATTGTTATCGACAATGCGTTATCTGACAAATATCTGATCATCGATAGTCCGTCGGTAATACCAATTTACCGACGGATTTGTGTCATTATACATGGATTACTGCCGTCGATAATTACAGTTTTTCTTGTCGTGGGTGATCGTTCCTAACGATGGTTATTAGACGAACTTAGGTCGGAACCGAAACATTACTTGTAATGTAAATGATAACATCTTGTGCACTCTACCACCAACGTGGAGAGCACAAGATACAATTTTGAGGTCTTCCAAAGAGCTTTAGAAAATATCATTGGAGGAACTTGTAGGAATCCTTCTTGTTCATGAGTAGATTCTACAAGGTGACAAGAAAATAACAAAAGGCATAAATCTAGCTCTTAAAACCAAGCAAAAAGGTATGAATAACAGGTCATCTAGAGTTATGGACACATTAGATGAAGACTTAAATGAATCAGACTCCAAAGGAGATGATGAATTAAATCTCCTAACAAAGAAATTCAAAAGATTCAAAAGTAAAGTCAAAGAGAAAATGGTATACTATGAATTAGAGTCTAAATTGGTCTTTAACCTTAGCTACCAAAGTTTTAGCTTCTTACTGTTATTGATTTTGAATTTCCAATTTTAAATTAGATACTAATATTAATTTCTTGATAGCTAAAACTTTGGTAGCTAATATTTGAGACCAATTTTGACTTTAATTTCTAAACCAATTATAATTTTTTATTCATAATAGACTATTTAATATACCAATACTCTTTAATTTATAAAATGGTATCTAAATTAGTCAATATATTATTACTTTTAGATTTTAGATACCAATAATTTCAGATACTAGTATTTTTTGTCTTTAAAATTGGTTACTATTTAATTATGTTGGATACTATTTAAGGATTTTATCATATTTAACTACTTTTATGATAATGAAATATTAAAATAATTACTAATTACTATTATTAATGTAATTATAGATTATAACGTTTCTAATACTGAAAATATTTAATTTAAACTTTAGTAATCATTCATTATAATCTTAAAGATTTACGTTTATTTTATATTGACCTATTTTAAAATTATGTTGGATAGTATTTATATATTTACTTTTAAAAATTTGATTAACTAAATATATTTACTTTTAAAAATTTATATTATATATTATGTATTATATTTATAAACAAAACTGAAAACGATGCATAAAAATTTGGTCAGGGAAAGTTGATTTTATTTAAACATTGTAACCATAATAAAATAAAGAAAGATGATCAGTATTCCAAAACATATAATATTTTATTATAATTAAGTATTTATTATAATAATATTTTATTAAGAAAATAGATGTATAATGGATGTTCTTAATGAAAAGTTGCGTTAAATTATAATTTTTTTGGAATCAGGAGAACGTTTTTGTAAGTGAAGTGTAAAAGAATATGCTTTTCCCAAATGTATTTATAGAATACTTGACTGGATCAAGCGCCCAATCTTCTTTGAGTTGGTTTTGTCTTCACAAGGGATATTATATCTTACACCTCCACGTTCTAAATGCATGTTGTAAACGAATAAAGTGAAAGGTCAAACGCACCCCAATTGTAAATTCCATGTGGGGTTTTCTTTATTATTTCGTTTTAAATATAAAATTAATAGTTGAAAGATTTCATCCGTCATCATTTCTTTTAAAATGTTATTATTAATTATAACTAAGATTATTAATGATAACAAAGATTATTACTAAAATCCTACCTACATTTTTCTATGATAGGAGGTGAATTAAATAATTCTGCTGCTATAGTTTTTAATTACAAGTTCAAAAAAATATTACAAAAGCTACAGCCAAATGATTAAGAAAACACTGTTTCTTTAGCTGCACAATAACATTATAAAACCAAATCTCAGTAAAGGTTCTACTCATATAATTGCACAATGTGAAGTCAATATACACAACCGGTAGCTGTAGATGGGATCTTGTGCATTCAATTTCATTTTTTTATATGCATGCTTGACGTGTACCTAATTTTCCTTTCTAACTATTTATTGTTGTAAAAGATATAATAATATTTACTCTATTTATTATTTTACTTTGGGTTCCACCTTACATACTATACTTTCCTTTTTAACTTTTTATTGTTTTAAAATATATAGAAATATTAGTGTCAAATATATTTTTAAAAATTAGAATTAGTTTCTCTTCGAAACTTTAGACCAATTTAGTCATTCATTTTTAAAACTGTGTGGATTTAGTCATAATAGAAATATTTTTGTTAAGTTTATTTGACGTTTAAAACACATGTCTTAGCTAACATTCAAGCGAAAATATGTCAAACGGTGTAAATAACTCAAATGATATCATGAAATGTAACGACCCATTTAATTAATAAACGTAATTAAAGAAATGCCACACACAAATGGTACAACAGCGCAGTCTTGGGGTCCTTAACCCAACCCCTACAAAACTAGGCACAACACGATGCCAAAGCAAAACGATTGAAAAGTCTAACAAATACAAGTAGAGTAATAAAGCTTATCGCAATACATGGGACAAAGCCCTAAAGAAAGCCCAAAGAAACTAAGATCCAGCCCATGCAAATTATGCAGCGGAACCATCACCTCCCTGTTGCCCGCGGGTGTTCCTCGCATCTGCTCACATCAACAATAAAAGTAGGGTAAGCTAGAGCACAAAAGACTTCATCCATACAATAAGACATATTCTCACAATCTCATATACACATCTCAATCAAGCATGTTATGACTTCTCAAACAATACACTAAGACTCGACTCGACTCATCCGGATACATATAACCTAGTCGGATTCAGCGGATGCTTGCACTTGTGGTGGATACCTCTGCTCACCCCCGAGCTATGTGTTACAAGTGTTATAATGAATCAATTTCCCTCACCACAAGGTTAACCCTTAATGAATTTCAGGCCTCCTGCTACTCTCACCACAGGAGTCAGTCCGCTTTAAGTGAGACTAACTGACCCCTTAGAGCGTCAGGATACAATCCTTACCTTGAATCCTTACCAAGATATACAGATGGGGCACCACCATGGACACCCACTATCAGGGGCCATGGAATTACGTCCCGACCACTGAAGCAGGACCCTGAAGATCTCACCTAGAGATCCTAAGGAATTACGCACTGACACGGACCAATCATGCTCAATAAATTAAGAGGAATTAACATGCATATACATTTACATATCACACCAGCTCTTTATTGTTTCTCCTCTTTCATTTTCCCGGTAAATCCATACACATCCATCATTCTCAAACCATAGTTGTGAATTCCATCTCATGCCAATACCATGCTACTTTGACACCAACCATCTCATTTGTTTCACATGCCGAGATCATACAATCATATCAATCTAATTTGTAACCACAACTCATATCATGCACATCATTTCGTAGGTCTCATGCATTATATAAGGTACATCATAAACCAAACATTTCATTGAAATCGCATGCCAAGATTTATCTAAGTTCATCATTCACAATCCATGAATCACATCACTCATGCAAATTCATTCATCTCATACTTTATAAATGCATACCAAGACATACATATATCACAAAATAGTATTCATCCCAAACAAATGTGTGCCAACATTTAAGTACTTGCAATTCCATACAATCAAGCACAACCCACAACCATAATTCTTACACCAAAATTCCTAAGAAAATTTATTATCACAGAACCAAAATCATTGCAGTAATGCGTGACACATTTCTCAAGCTACATATATCTAATCGACGATCCAACCGGTCAAACCATAAAATAGCATGTTATGAACCAAATGTCAAAATTTGAGCTCAATCCAACGGTTAATGAGTTGGGAAATTCAATTTTACTAAAACTGCGCATATTAGAAAAGTACACAATCGCCCAGCGAGCCAAGGAACTCGCCCATCAACTGTGCGACGCATCAGAATACGAAAAAAGACATCAAACATCATAGTTTCATGAATATTTGAACCCCTAACTCAGAAATATACCAAAACTAACATTTTCCAATCATTTAAGCATAAAACAGAAACGAAAACAACACCACATATTTCAAAAACGTGAAAAGAACCTAGCTTCCCTTACCTGGGAAATGTTAGCTAGAGCTCCGATACTCGAACGGTGGAAAACAGTAGTACGCGGAGTAACTTTGAGAGCTGAAAATCAGAGGGACAAGGTTAGAACGAGTGTCCTAGGACAAGCCCTAACGGAAAGCACAGAGAAGAAACGAAATGGACAGAGCTAGAGTTGGGAGAGACTTACGCGGAGTGGAAGAACGAGATTGAGCTCGCTTGGCTATGGTGATTCCAAACCCTAGCAGAGGTGACGACTGCAGCTCAAGGGGGCACAAGGTTTCTATTTACGAAAAAGAGCATTAGGGTTGGGGCAGATTAGGTCTGATCCTCCCCTTTGGGCCAACTCTTACGTCCACAAGATTGGGACAGTCCTTCAAATAAAGAAGCAGAAAACTGGGCCTTACATAAAACATATTTGAAATGTCAAATAAACTTAACAAAATTTAATTTAAAGGACTAAATCCACAGTTTTAAAAAATCAAAACTTAATTGAAATAATAGAACCTACTTGAAACTTTTCAACTAAAATTTAGATAAAGAGTGATTAAGTCTAAAATTTAAAATACCATACACACTTTTAAAATATAAATTGTCAAATAAATATTATATGCTTCAAACAATTATAAAGTAAATGATAATAACACTCACATCACGAATATAAACAACAGTTATAAAATATAAAAACTAAAACTAATACAAGAAAATATTAATTGTTTAAAATATAGTGTAAATTAATATTATAGACGAAAGATAAACGTAATAAAACTAATACAATAATTTTTATCATAATTAATAATAATATTTTAAAAAAATTAAGATTAATGAAATCATCTCAGTTTATTTTGAATGATGAAGAAGTTAGAAGATTCTCAAAACATTATAGATTAACTTTTTTTTAGTTCTAATATATGTAGAAGCTAAAATACATGTTTTTTAATTGTGATAATTTTTTTTATAAATAAAATTAAATAAAAATTAATTTTAATTTATATAAGAATTATTTTTATTTTTTAATTCCTTATTTTAAAATGAGATAATAAAACAAATCTCCATGAAATTTCCAACATGCATTAAGATATAAGATCCCCTTACCTCAGAAGATTATGCGCCTGATCCAAGAAAGTATTCTATCTACATTTGGAAAATAATATACTTTTTTTACTGTTGACTTACAAAAAGGTTCTCCTGCAATGTGATTTTATTCCAAAAAGATTATAATTTAACGCCACTTCTCATTAATAACATCCATTATACAACTACTTGCCTACTAAATTACTAATCATAATAAATTATCTATAATAAAATATTAACTTTTTTTAATATTGATAATTTTCTTTATTTTATTATGGCTACAAATATGTTGGAATACAATAAACTTCCGAGACCAAATTTTTATGCACCGTTTTCAGTTTTTATTTTATAAATAGAATATAATAAAATGTAAATATAAAATTTTAAAAGTAAATATAGTTAGATAATAAAAATTTTAAAAGTAAATATATAAATACTATCCAAAATAATTTGAAAATAGGTCTATATAAAATAAATATAAATATTTTAATAATGTTCTCTGTAACACACCATTTAATTTAATAAGCGAAATTAAAGGTAGCGTCACATAAATATAACATACTAGCACAGTCCGAGAGTTTGAAACTCAACTCCTTACAACCTAAGGCACACCACGATGCAAAAAAGAAAAAAACTTGATACAGAGTTTAACCAAAGTATATAAATCTAAGGACGAACAAATACATGGGCCAAGCCCTAAAGAAACTCATAAAGAAATTAGAAACCAGTCCACGCGGACTATGCAGCGGAATCACCACCTCCCTATTGCCCATGGGTGTTCCTCGCATCTGTTCACACCAACAAGTGGATGATGATCGCAAAAGAAAGTACCACACAGAAGAACACACAACAATGAAAGTAGGATAAGCTAGAGCACAAAAGATTTCATCCATACCATCAAGATATATTCAACATACCATATACATATAGATTATAACATAGATTATAACGTTCCTAATACTGAAAATATTTAATTTAAATTTTAGTAATCATTCATTATAATCTTAAAGATTTAAGTTTATTTTATATTGACCTATTTTAAAATTATGTTCGATAGTATTTATATATTTACTTTTAAAAATTTGATTAACTAAATATATTTACTTTTAAAAATTTATATTTATATATTATGCATTATATTTATAAACAAAAACTGAAAACGATGCATAAAAATTTGGTCAGGGAAAGTTGATTTTATTTAAACATTGTAACCATAATAAAATAAAGAAAGATGATCAGTATTCCAAAACATCTAATATTTTATTATAATTTATAGTCTTTTATAACAATATTTTATTAAGAAAATAGATGTATAATGGATGTTCTTAATGAAAAGTTGCGTTAAATTATAATTTTTTTGGAATCAGGAGAACGTTTTTGTAAGTGAAGTGTAAAAGAATATGCTTTTCCCAAATGTATTCATAGAATACTTGACTGGATCAAGCGCCCAATCTTCTTTGAGTTGGTTTTGTCTTCACAAGGGATATTATATCTTACACCTCCACGTTCTAAATGCATGTTGTAAACGAATAAAGTGAAAGGTCAAACGCACCCCAATTGTAAATTCCATGTGGGGATTTCTTTATTATTTCGTTTTAAATATAAAATTAATAGTTGAAAGATTTCATCCGTCATCATTTCTTTTAAAATGTTATTATTAATTATAACTAAGATTATTAATGATAACAAAGATTATTACTAAAATCCTATCTACATTTTTCTATGATAGCAGGTGGATTAAATAATTCTGCTGCTATAGTTTTTAATTACAAGTTCAAAAAAATATTACAAAAGCTACAGCCAAATGATTAAGAAAACACTGTTTCTTTAGCTGCACAATAACATTATAAAACCAAATCTCAGTCAAGGTTCTACTCATATAATTGCACAATGTGAAGTCAATATACACAACCGGTAGCTGTAGATGGGATCTTGTGCATTCAATTTCATTTTTTTATATGCATGCTTGACGTGTACCTAATTTTCCTTTCTAACTATTTATTGTTCTAAAAGATATAATAATATTTACTCTATTTAATATTTTACTTTGGATTCCACCACTAGTGCAGAATTACATTTTTATCTCGCCTTATAGGTCTCGGTTGGCAAGGAACCGAAGCATATAACGGCGCGGTGGTATTTTTGCAATTTCAGGCAACTTTTATACCTCGGTTCAAGAAAAACCCGAGGCCAAAAGGGGTTATAGGCTTCGGTTCAAAAGAAACCGGTGCCAAAAGGGGTTATAGACTTCGGTTCAAAAAAAACCGGTGCCAAAAGGTCCTCCCAAAAATTTCAACTTTCCCGCTATTTTTAATTTTTCATTTTGAACAAAAAGGATTATACCTCAGTTGTCCAGGAGCCGGGGAAGAAAATGGTTTTATGCCCCGATTTTTAATTAAACCGAGGAAGAAGAGTTAGGTTAAAATAAAAACCCAAATCACAAAAATCACCACTTCGTCTTCTTCTCTGCTCGCGAGGTTCTTCTTCCCATTTTCTCTGCATCAAGTTCTTCTTCTTCTCTCAAGGTTTTTGACCCAATCCTCTCTAAAGTTCCAAACTTTCTTTCACACCAACATCTCAGATCCAACATGCAATCACACATACTTTCTTTCGTTTTACTTTCTTTCGAAGGTGACGAACATGGAGGTTTGATGGTTTGCGGTTCTGGTTCGTTCGCATGCTAATGGTGCAGATGCGTCGTTCTTCGTTCTAGTGTGTCATTCTTCGTTCTGTGGTTTCTCGTCTCAGGCACAATCTATTATGGTGTTTTGGACATTCTTTTTGCAGGTTGTGTGAAGGTGGTTGATGTGCTTCATGATGTAGGTGCAGATCTGATGGTGTTTGCATTTTCTGGTTGAGTCGCAAGGTGCAGCGTGATGGTTGGCGTCGCAGATCTGTGGCTTCAAAGTCGTGAGGTGTAGCGTGATGGTTGGCATCGCAGATCTGTGGCTTCAAAGGTGCGAATGTTTGCAGCGTTCTTTAGGCAAGAACTGCTAAGAGGAACACGAGAAATCCCATTAGGGAGGCAACCGTTTGATTTTTTTTTTAATTTTTAATGCATATTATGCATCGGTTCCCTCCATAGCCGAGACAGTAATGGAGAAATATGCCTCGGGTCATAACCGAGGCAGAAAGCTCATTCCTTTTTGACTCGGCTAGATATGCCTCGGGTCTTTAACCGAAGCCAAATAGTCAAAATAACCGCGACCAAAACCTTTCTCTACACTGGTGCACCTCACACACTATACTTTCCTTTTTAACTTTTTATTGTTTTAAAAGATATAAAAATATTAGGGTTAAATATATTTTTAGTTCCTTAACTTTCAATGAAAATTAGAATTAGTTTCTCTTCGAAACTTTGAACCAATTTAGTCATTCATTTTTAAAACTGTGTGGATTTAGTCATAGTAGAAATATTTTTGTTAAGTTTATTTGACATTTAAAACACATGTCTTAGTTAACATTGAAGCGAAAATATGTCAAACGGTGTAAACAACTCGAATGATATCATGAAACATGTTTGAAACGTTAAATAACCTTAACAAAATTTGATTAAAATGACTAAATCCAGACAATTTTAAAGTTGAGAGACTAAATTGGGCCAATGTTTTGAAGAGAGACTAATTCTAATTTTCATTTAAAACTAAGGGATCAAAAACATATTTAACCCAAAATATTACTGTTTTTATTTATAATTTTGCTTTGGATTCTACCTCACGCACTATACTTTGATGTGTGTTTCAAAATAGTTTGAAGTGAATCTTTTTTTAATTGTAATTGTTATCATATGCTTAGTTCTATGATCTGATGTTTGTTTAGGTAGTTAAAGCATCTTAGGAGAACTAGAGCTCTAGGAACAACCTTGAGTCAAAATTTTGTACATAAGGTAAGGGGAGCTAGTGTTATTTTTATATTTGTTTACACTTTGATTGACCTGCATGATCATTTCTCATTAATTGTACGATGACTGAGTTAAATTTAGATATGGGATGTGCATGAGTCTGTGATTTTGGCTGAATTGGTTTGCATTTGTGTTGTAACTATGAAATTGGATTGATTAACTGTTATGATGGTTCAAATTTGTCAACTTAGTCCATCTAATGCATTTTAAACTTATATTTATGCTTTTTATGAACCAAGAAACATGTAAAAATAATTAGATGAGCCAAATTCACAATTTGATACGCTTATGGAGTTTTTGGTTTTATGTAGAGTAATTAGACAAGTCAAACCACTACTAAGCGAGAGAAAAAAATGAAATCACAAAGAGCTCTAGACCCTTCCACTCATTGGCTAAGTTAGAGCTCGTGGGGCGAGCTTGATAAAACAAGCTCCAAGACCTAAGTCGTTGGCAAGTCGAATGGTTGATGGGCAAGTTATTTGGAAAATTCTAGAAGCCCGAGGTATCTTGGGATCATTGAGTGAACCAAGATTTCGTTGAGCGAGTATACCTCCAAGGGTGTCTCACTAGGTGAAGACATTATTCATTAGGCATGTCTAAGATGAAGAACAACATATATCACAATCGCTAGGTGAATTATGAGGTGGATGAGCGAGAAATTACAGAGCGGAAAAGAAGTTTGTTATGTAGTTTTGAATAATGGGTAAGGGTGAGTTGAACCAAGGTAGATAGTAATAAAATACTAGTTTGAATTATTTTATCTTATGTATGAATGAGATTCAAGTGGTGAATGTGATTATTTCTTGATTATTAGAGGATTGCGACTGAAAATTTTGGTTTATTTATGAATTGCATAATTGTGGTAAATTTCAAAGAGAATTGACATATTGTTTGTTGTGTGTATTGAGTGAAAGTTCTGATTGTGAAGTCATAACTCTACTAAACTCAGAGAATCATATAGATAATGAAATTTAGATAGTTAGAGTTGAAGGAGGTTCCTATAAAAAGATTTGTATCAAGAAACACATTTCTAGCTAGGTTATAGTGAACAAAGGTTGGTCATGACATTAATTACACTATAAGGTTACATGATAGACACAAGACTTATGTGTATTTGGACCAATACATATTATTGTGGATTTAAGTCTAGATAGTGTCTTATTTAATGATAAATTGTGATAGTTTTTATAAGAAAGGACCAATACATATTATTTTAATTTTTAATTATTATGACCATTTGGTTTGAATACTTAAATATTTTAATAATAGAAATTTGTAAAAAAAGAAAACACGTGCAATTGAAATGAAGATTGGATGTAAGGTTTTTTTTTTTTTTTAAAGAAAAAAGACCTCAAAATTATAAGAAAAAGTATAGCATGATGAAAATCCATCTAAATACACACAATCGAACTTTGAATTTGTTCAAAAGCCTGTTAGGATTCATTATTTTTCATATTGAACCAAACAGTTGGTTCTCTTAAAAGAAGATTTCAGAAATATAACATATATATATATATATATATATATATATATAATTTTGTATTATACTAATTAACTAATGATAATATCGAGAGAAAATACTGTTTTTAAAATTAAAATTCACTACAAAGGTTTGAACAATTAAAACAAAATAAAGTTTTGAGATATTGAATTCTTTGAAATCATTTAATTGTTGGCCTAATGTATGTAACACACGTGGACCAATATATTAATTTTTTCATATTATAGTTGCACCTACTAAAATATATTATTATTTTAAAGTAAAACTGTTAAAATATTAGTCGTATTTATTTTGTCACAGGCTAGATTAAATAGTTAGGTAACGTGAAGTCTCATTACAGACGCATGCACCATTTGAAGCCAACTGGCGGTATGGCTTGGTGCGGACCTTTTTGATTATATTATAAAATCAATTAATTAAAATCGTATTTACGAAATCCCCTATTTCAATTTGGAGTTGTTTTTTGACAGCTACTTTGAACAACCATCAGCTCCGCCATTTTTTCTTGACTTTTTTATTTTGTTTTTGTCGAGCTTACCATTTTTCGGTCTTTATAAATTGACATGCATGGGAATGAGAAATGACAACCAAGAATCAATCAGTAGCAGAAGCAAAGCTTGAAGCATGGCTATGTTGTATTTGGCTTTGCTCATTCTGCTCTTTCTGTTTTCCCTGAAGCTCTTGTTCCAAACAAGAAGATTCAGAAACCTTCCTCCAGGACCAATGTCTTACCCTATAATCGGAAACCTCTTACAACTGAAACAGCCTTACCACCGCACATTCGCTCAAATGTCACAAAAATACGGCCAAGTCTTCTCTCTCTGGTTCGGTTCCCGACTCGTTGTCGTCGTTTGTTCACAATCCGCGGTGCAAGAATGCTTCACCAAAAACGACATCGTCTTGGCCAACCGACCTCACTTTCTCTTTGGCAAATACATCAGCTACGATAACAGCACCATCCTTCACTCTTCCTACGGCGACCACTGGCGCCACCTCCGTCGCATCTTGTCGCTCGAGGTTGTCTCAAACAACCGTTTGACCTCCTTCTACGAAGTCCGAAGAGACGAGATCATGAGGCTGGTGCAAAAGCTCGCTAACCTCTCACGCAACCAATTTACCAAAGTGGATCTTAAAAACATGTGAGTTTTTCTCATTTCAAAACATACGTCCATATCATGTTTCTAAACTATTAAAGGGTGCTCCATAAAAACACAATCAAAGACTAAGGCTAAAAATGGACTAAATAAGAGATAATTATTTACGTCTCCTCAAGGTTGGGAAGTAACAAATAAAATATGCTCTATCTTTTATAATTAGCAAAACTAGTTTATTCAATTACACATTTCTCTTACTTCTATTATTATATTAACATTTATCTAATTAACATTTCTAAATTAAGGTTTATGGAAACGTCATTTAACACTATGACGAGAATCGTAGCTGGTAAAAGACTCTTTGGTGACGACTGTGATGTGAACGATGTGGAGAAAGCAAAAGAATTCAAAATTATCATTAAAGAGTTGGTGATATTAGCGGGAGTTAATAATCGTGGAGACTTCTTGCCTTTCGTGAGATGGTTTGATTTTGATAATTTGGAGAAGAAGCTAAAAGGATTTGGTAAAAGAACAGATGCATTCTTACAAGAACTCATCGAAGAGCGTCGTAATGGAAATAACAATGGAAATACTATGATAGACCATCTCCTTGCTCAACAACGATCGCAACCTGAACAATACACTGATCAAATCATCAAAGGACTTTCTCTGGTAATTAATGATTTCTTTAAATATGACTTTCGTCATTTTTATGTGTAGAACACTAATTTATTTTTGAAAATGATAAAAATTATCATGATGGTCATAGTTATCCAAATAATAAATAGAAATATGTAAGTTGCAATATGTATGTCAATCTTCATAACTTAATCTAAAGTGTAATTTAAATTATAGCTTTAAAATAAATATGAATATTAAAACAACAATAAGTATATTTACTTACATAACAATTTTTTTCCCATTTTGTTTAGATTCAAAACAAAAAGAATTTGTTTTTGGGAGAGCTATTATCTAGTAATTAATTTCAAAGAAACTAAGAAAGATTTTTTCGCTTTTGTGGTGTATTGAATCTTCTTTTTTATTGATTTTACAGAGCTTGCTACTTGCCGGAACAGATACATCAGCTTTAACTTTAGAATGGACAATGGCTAATTTATTGAACCATCCAGAAGTTATAAAGAAGGCAACAAATGAAATAAACATTCATGTAGGATCAAATCGTCTCGTAGAGGAATCTGACATGTCAAAACTCCCTTATATTCAGTGCATTGTTTACGAGACACTTCGATTGCATCCTGCGGCTCCAATTTGGTCACCACATTTGTCTTCAGAAGATTGCACCGTAGGAAAATATAATCTCCCGAAAGACACAATTGTGTTGGTGAATGCCTGGGCTGCTCATATGGATCCAAAAATGTGGAATGAGCCAACACACTTTAAGCCTGAAAGGTTTGAAAAGGAAAGTGAAGTAAGCAGATTACTTTCATTCGGATTAGGAAGGAGGGCTTGCCCTGGATCAAACTTGGCGCAACGTACAGTTGGCTTATCCATAGCTTTATTGCTTCAATGTTTTGAGTGGAAACGAATTAGTAAGGAAGAAATTGACATGTCTGAAGCAAATGGAATTACCATATCAAGAAAAAATCCATTGGAAGCTATGTGCCAACTTCGTCAATCACCAACAGTTAAGGATGTGTACTAATTTATGAGGTTATTTGGTGTTGTTTAAAGAATAAACAGGATGTGTACTAATTTATGATGTTGTTTGGTGTTGTTTAAAGAATAAACATATCATAATTTATGGAGAATAAATATGTATGCAATAAGCTTTATGCAATAATTTTGTAAGCCGTTGAATTAAATGTGACTCCATTGAGTGTGATATCTTATAAGTTCTAGTTTTACATTAAATTCTTATTTTCTTTATATTATTTAATATATAATATAATAGTTTTTTTTATAAACATTTGATTATAACAATTTAAAGTTTCTTGTTACAGTAGCACTACAAAAAAATTTGTTAAATACGACGGTTATTTGGGGTATAAAATGGTGGTTTTGACTACCATATTTTGCGCGTATGGTGGGTGTGTGTACCGCCATATATCCTGCCGCCACAATGAATAATATGGCGATCTTGGACGAAACGCCGCAACACCTGCCATTAAATGCATTGTGAAAATAATGGCGGTTTGAACCACCGTATTTTGTGTGCAAATAATGGCAATGAAAACCGTCTTAATTTGTTTTTTTTTTAAAGAATTGTCATGCGAAATATAACACCTAGAAATGCCATTATTTGCACTGTACAGATGCGTTATACGACATTTCAAATGCCATAATTTGAATGTGATTTTTTTTTATATTATTTTTAATTGTAACCTGCTTTCCATTATTATTGAACCTGTTTTCCATCCAATTAAAAAAATCACAAACAACATCTTGATCATTAATACTTTCATTCATAATTCATATTTCATATTTAAAAAGTTGATATTATGAAACACGATCCAAAAGATTTCACATTGAAAAAAAAAAGCCAAAAAAAAAAAAATCTAAAACATTATTATAATACATTTTGCTAAATTTCTATAGCTATGTTCCTATATTGCTATGTTCCTAACTTGTCTTTTCTGTCCCGCTTGATCTTCTTATACCAATAGGTGATGGAGCACCACTTCCAACATAGGGTACCTGGAATAAAAAAAAAACTTATAACTTATTCAAATTCACATGTGTATTATAATAAACTTATGTAATTTGTTAAATAAACTATTAAATTTTACCTCATTAACCGAAGTATGTACCAAACCAGCAGCCATAGCAGCAAAATGGTCAGGAACATCATCTCTAGACGTAATGTAGGAAACCAATGTTTGCATTTGGTTTTTGAGAGTTGTGAGCTCATTTTCCATCTTTGAAGTACATTCTCTTCATTCAAAATATATTCAACGATAATTCATTTCTACTTATAAAATATTCCAAAAGTACATAAAAATCTTGCATCTTTTAATCATAAAATATCATAAATACATTATGCAGGTTTTCACAAGTTTAGGCACTATAACACCTATAATGTTGTATACATACTCGGAAAAAATCTAGGTAAATATCTATACAGTGAACCCAGTCAAACCAAAAATAAAACCAAACAAAAGAAACAGCTCCTGATAAATGCACTCACTTAGGGATGGAATAAGGCCATGTTCATCATCACAAATTAGAAAGTTAAAATCTCCAATTGAATCAAAACCGAGTTCAATCATAAAATGCCAAAAGCTGAGACACTACAATTTCACGAAGAAATAAACATACACCCAACTCATTTGGTACAGACTGAGACACTTCAGTTTCACTCAATTATAGATTTCTCTATAATCTAGTTAGGAATTAAAACGTACGAAGAAAAAAAAACACAACTTTTTCTCTTGCTTTTAGGCCTCCTTTTTGACGAGATCAAAGAAAAACTCTTAAGGGAACACATCTATGAGCGCAACTAATCCACATTCATGACATATTAAAATAATGATAAATTTGTATTAAAACCTATGTTAAAATTGTTTTGATATCATTTTAAGCTTCTAATTAATTAGACACTTGCAGACACTATACTCGCACAATAGTTGTTCAAAATTATCATCCTCCTTTGCTTTTTTCCTGAGAAACCAGGCCATTTCATTCGCCCAGCCGGTTCTCTTTCATAAGAATTTGTGTGTCCACTTTTAGAAGCATATTATAATTATAAAGCTACTAATATTATAATAAGCTTATTGCAAATGACCAATATTTCAGTTTCCCACTTTATCGCACTGAAATCAAACTGAAGCATACTAAAGAAGATAGAACGTATTCAAGAACATCTTCAAACAAAATTTCATATAATGGCCACAAAAAGAAGACTCATATTACACTACCATTAACCCTGAAAAAGGAAGCTAGACCAAATCTGAGCATGATAGCTTGAATGTACCAATAATATTCTTTAGATTTAGGGTCCAGTTGGAGCTTCCAAGTCCATGGTCACGTGTTTAAAGCAGAGAAATAACAGAATACAATAACAAAATAAGCAAGAATCGGAGATTGCAATAACAGAATACAAAAATCAGACTTCCCTCCCAATTGATATTTTCAATCTCAACCAAATGCAACAGAGCACATTAAATATTACATTCATCCATAATTAACCCAATGATCAGAGCAAACAATAAGAGTCACACATTAGTCACTAATCAAAGTGAAAACCAACCAAAAACGAAATCGTAACAAAGGGAAAGATGTGGAAGGACCTTGTCCATGCTGGAAATGTGCAAATGCAGAGTGCATGCTCATGCCGACTGCTAGTGTGCCCAATTGGTTGAGGGTTTGGGCAGTGGAGAAATGGTTGGCGACGAAACCCTGTTCGACATTGTCGTCGGAGTCCCTAGAGATGTTCAATGCTTTGTTGTTTCCCAATCAATGTGGCGAAGGAAGAAACGATCTTCGGGGACTTGGTAATCTCCACTTGCAACAACGAGTTATGAGATCTCCGATGACGAAATCGATAGGAAGAACAATGTGGTGGTGTTGGAAAGGTGGAGTACTGAAGCGTTGGTGGGTTGCAATTCGAGTGTGATGTCGTAACGAAGTTTTATGGAACTACGAGGAGTGGAAACTACGACGTGCGAAGAGTGGGAAACTGCGTGGTGATCTCCTGCGACGAGGAGGATGGAAACGACGAGGAGTGGGAAACTGCGAGGTGTGAGGAGTGGAAAACTGCAAGGTGCGAGGAGTGGAAAACTGCGAGGTGTGAGGAGTACGGAAACGAAACCGTTAGAGGTTGGGGTTGACTGAGAGGATTTTGTAGGATTTGTCTTCACATGAGCCAGTTTTGTGTGTTGTCTGTGCATTTGTCTTATTAAAATTCAATTTACTGTGTAATAAAAAGATAGAATTAAATGAAAAGTAAATAAAAAAGAGTACTATGGAGGGAAAGATGGCGCCACTGGAAAAGACGGCGTAATGTGTAATGGGATTATAATGGCATTTTCAAATGCCATATTTTGCATACAAAATGTGGCAGTTATAGAACTGTCGTATTATGAAACAAATTATGACAGTTTTTTATAACTGCTATATTAAAACCGCCATATTTACTTCAATTTTTTGTAGTGTAGAAATTATGATAATTAGACATAAAATATCAATAAATCAAGATAGATAAATGTATATGAGATAATATTTATTTATTATGATGAAAATTAATATATCTTATTTACTGATTCAAGTTTGTGTAGAGATACATATGAATATAGCCATTTAAACTACTTAAAATTGATCTTGTAATGGTTAACATTATATAATTTCTTTTATATAATATTGTTAAGTTAATTAATAATTTTAAATATTTAAATTTTTGACACTTAATACTTTAGAGAATAGTTATTAGATATTGATACACACTATGGTATATATATTCTGCCAAAATAGATCCATAACCTAATAATCATGCAAAACTCATTACAATAAAATGTAATGAACAAATCTACTATGCTTGAAACATTTAACTAAGAATGATGAAATTAAGAATTACTCACAAAAATTTAAAAACATAGGAATCCATTGACAAGTATGCTGAACAACGCAAAATTTAAGCTAGCAATACACTCCCTAAAACTTGAATTAAACATCCTCCTCAATGTGATAATGTACCGAAAAAAGAAAACCGAAACAATAAACAAAACAAGAAAAATAAATACAATTTATGAATAACAAAACATAGTAAAAAGAAAATAAAACCTTATTTTCCATTCTTGAAACATGCAAAAGAAAACAATGGAAGTGTAGGAACACTGACACAAATATCACCATGAATATCATAAGGAGGAATGCCATCAGAAATGTCCACAAGCAACAAAATCGGATATATTAGTAGGATCAGCAACAAGATCATCAACCTCAACATCGCCCTTAATTACATCAACCACAAGAGTAACAACTACATTAGCATGAACAACATAAATAATATTAGTAGACACACCATCAAGTATAACATCATGAGCATAATCAGGAGTATGAACAAGTATTTTAGAAATATCATGAATGTCAATAGAAATATGTGAAAGACTATCAACATGAATATCATTAGTAGCTTCATTGATAACTTAGTTTTTATACTCTCATTTTAAGGCTTGTGGTATTTCTTCAAGAGTTTCTATTTTTCTTATTCTTGATTTTTAACATATATTTGTATTTTTTTTATTGAAAATATAGGAACGTAGTAAATATTGTATAAGTGTTGCATTTCTCGGCTAAAAAATTGCAGTTTTCAACATTGACCTTTTCTAATGGTTTGGTTTATAACTCTTTTTAATATACCCAATTGAGTTAAGATTTGTTGCATTTGAATATTGACTCAAGGAGATTCAAACGGAGTATGAGAAATTGAAATTTGGAGAAAGAAATGATGTTGAATGGAGCATTCAAAGTTAAGGATAGGAAGAGACATAACTATTTTAGAATTTCTTTTATTATCCTGTAGGGTAATATTGAAATTTTATAGGATAGTAAAAACAATTGGCTTATTTAGCTTACTAAAAACTGTCTCTTAAGATTTTCTCTTACTTTGAGTTTCTATAAACACTACAAAAAATATTGATTTTACCATGGGTTTAATACCGGAGGTAACAGTAACCTCTACTAATAAATAAAGTAACGGAGGTTTTCTCAAACCTTTGGTAAATAAAAGGGGTTTATGTGCAACCCTCGTAAATTTTGTGATTTTTTAATAGTGCATAATAAATATCATTTTCTTTTCTTTTAATTGAAGATCTTCACTCCAAACCTTGATCTGCCTCACACAGCCTCTAAGATAACCCTTCTTCCACTATGTAATAAACCTTTCCAATCCCCCTCTCATCCACGCTATTCCATGGCAAGGGTTCGCTAATTCGACATCACAAGCAACTAATCGTTGAAATGGATTAGCGCTAGGGTTCACTGCAACGACGAGTCGACGAAGAACATGTAGTTCGACTCAGACGAAGAAGGTAAGGAGGAAGACGAAGAGAGATACGAAGGAGACAGGGAGCAGATTCCAGCGGCAGTGCCGGTCACACAAAGGTGGTGGCGCAGGACACGTTGGAGCTCGGTGGAGGCTGCCACAGCTCCGACAATGATGGTGAAAGAGGTGAACAATTAACGCTTGTCTTGGCTTGAGTGTTGGTTTTTTGTGAAAATGTGAATGTAAATCGAGATGTGAGTGATGAATGGTGCTTTTGTTGAACGAGAGTGATGAATCCCTTCCCATGGTTTGTGTGTCGGTGCTTGTGACACGAGGGTAATGGTGAATGAAGGTGAATGTGATGATTTAGTTGTGTGAGTGATGGAGAGCCTGAAAACGTGACTCCCTTGCCATGCCAGCGTGTGTCTATGCCATATAACATAATTTTCAGTTTGCAAAATTTTTCTTATGGTTTCATGGTTTCATTTGTTATTATTATTTGATATAAATTGAGTTTAATTTTTAGATTTCCAGGATTTGAAAAACTCAACCAACCTAGTCTTCCATGTTGTCACCAATAAGAAAACTTATACTCCGATGCACACCTGATTTGCCATCAACTCTATTAATTCAACAATTGTTGAGGTTAGGGTGTTACACCAATATGATTGGTCTAAAGAAGTGAATGATGTTTTCAAGAAGTTCTTTCTCTAACTCTTGTTATAATGAGCTTGCCTACCAGTTAAAATAAGCTCTTTGCAGAGCTAATGTGAGAAAACTTTTATAAAGAAAGTTATCTGCATAAGCTAATTTAATCGTTCTTTCTTATTTTATTTCTAGAGTGCCGAGAGAGAAAGGAATTGAGAATGCAACCTCAAATTCTTTAGTTTGGATTGGCAACCTCAAATAACCTCAAAAGTTTGGATTACTTTGTTGTTTTTTAGTTTGATACTGGAGATGCATACCTAAAAACAATATTTTTTAAGCAAAAAGTATATATAGTAAACTACTAGTGTTATGATTAATGTGCAGGAAAATCTAGATTGATGACTACATAACACACAACTTGCCATTTGATGACATTAATAAAGCTTTCGATCTCATGAAGGAAGGAAGTGTTTGTGTTGTGTTATCCACATGCCAAGATAATACTTTTAGTTTCTTTCTTTATTTTTTTTCTAAAATAGTGAAAGTTATTGCAGAAATCAGTACCCCATAAAATGTAGAAACTTCTTTGCATAGTTATCATTGAACATTGATAAGAGTTAAATCTTGTATTACCAATATTGATCATGCTAATCATATGCTATGCTACTTTTTGTCTTCACTCAACCATAAAAATTTATATATGATAAAGAATGTGACATTGTTTTAAAGTCTTGCATAACACATAATAAACATTTGTTTTTATATCATTAATATTGTAAAATATTTTTAAATATATGAAATATATTTTAATGTAAAATGAAACAATTTAAAATGTAATATAAGTGGTTTAAAAGAGAGTAATTTAAGATGATGTGGAGAGATATTTTTTAGTGTTGAGAATGTCTGTTTTAGAGAATGAAGAGTGTTATTTAGGTTGAGAGTTCTACTTTAGAGAACAAAATTAGATACATAATTTTATAGTGCATGTTAGAAGAGAAAGGTTGCTTATTTTATAAATCTTTGTGGAATATTTCAGTGGATACTAGAGAATAGGGTCAACAAATCACTTGGTTTGATTTTAGAAAGTGAGATTGTTTTGCTTTATATATTAAACTGGAGTTACACAACATCATTCACTGTTAGTATTTTTTAGACAAAAATGGCCTATGGGACGACATTTGACAGGTTGACCAAAATATTTTCACAATGTTTATCATCTGATTTTCATCCCAAAAAACTTTTCATATGCAAGTTTAAATAGTATATTTTCCTTGTCATCTACTTTAATACATTCACTTTATGACTATTCATTTATTTCTTCCTTTTCTTTCCTTTTTTTTTTTTGCAGAGTTTTGTGAATCTTAGAGTATTAAATTTTGATAAGTGCAAATGTATAACTCAGATACCAGATATACACTATTGCACCATTGCACCATTGCACCAGTGATGAACAGGAAAGTTTCTATCCTTCAAGGTATTCTCTACCTCTCTCCCTTTTGCAATATCATTTAATTGTTGATTCTGTGATGAAAAATTGCTTGGACTTAATCCATAAATGAGCTTTAATCAAATAATATAAAGAAACGAGTTCTAACAATTATGGTACATCCTAGCCAATCTAGCTTCTGTGTGAAATGAAAGAATTGAAATAATATATCAACTTGGATGTTACTTTGTACTTGTTGCCTTAGTGTTGCGATCCAATGAGTTATTAACGTATTTGATGATTTTAAGATCAATAATATCATGTCCTTTTTTATAGAGAATACTTAATCTCAAGTGAACATAGTCTTAAAAGCTTAAAATGTGTGTAGGATGTTATTTGGCAAGGGCAGATATTTAAGAGTTCCTATGATCAATGTGGTATTGAAACATCTTCAGGTAAACCAGAAAACTTGTTGCTTACTATGATTGGGGACTTAACCAGCTCCTATATTTGTCTTCCAGTTCTTGGGGACTGTCATTGTGACTAAGAGTCACAAAGGGTTGGATCCCTGTTGAGAAAAGAAGATTCATTTCAATTAATTTTTTATAGAAAAGCTCACTAATTGTATATTTTGCTTGCTGGTGAGGCTTGTGAGGAAACTACTCTGGGTAGCTATCATGAATGAAAATAAATTTATTTTGTTACCTTTGAGTATTAGAACATCAATTAGTCTGTTGTAGAAGTCAATACCAGCATGGTTGGCTTCTCCGAATATTCCCTCTGTTTAAAGTCATGCATACCATGAATCTATGATACATTCTTAGTTGGAATATTAATTTATTTCAATTTTATAATGCATAGGAGCATACTTGGTAGAATTCTTGCCCATGATATGGATAGTCGGTAGCTGTTTACTCCCAAAGCTTCCATTAGATCTATATCTTCCTGTGTTTTAAACCACAATGAACTAAAATTATAAAAGTTATAATAGGTTTTATCATGAATTGAAATGTAAAACATTTTGTTAATGTTTAAAACTATATAATTGTTATTTTTAAGATATACTTTAGATATTCAAAAAATATTCTTTTTGTTATAAGTTCAGTCATAATCTAATTTATATACTAAAAGCATTTATCATAAAATTTTTCTACAGTGTAATACTATTTATCATATATATATATATATATATATATATATATATATATATATATATATTACTTGCTCAATTTGATTATTAATACAACTATTTCTTATGTTTCAGTTTTGAAAATTGTTGATTGTTTTCGGCATTTGATGTCTTTTTGATCCACATTTGACAGGAAAAAAGAATGAATACTTGAAATCCCAAATAAATTAATAAATCACAATTAGATTCCTTTGAAAATAAAAACATATGGTTGTAAAGTTAACAATAACAAAGTGTGTATAACTACAACATATATGATAACTGTGGTTTGCTAGCAGTTTTTTGTGATACTATCTAGCTGTGAGGTTTTTAATTTGAGACTTTTATAGTAACAAGTAGGAGTAAAGTTTTATCCTTAAGGATTTATAATTCTTTATCCTCTGCATTTTTCTTTATAATGTTGCAATTTATCTTTCATTGTAAGGGGACCCTTATATTGGTCTATTGGATTATAATGTTCATTAATTTGTAATAATTGTGATTGTTATTATGCATATATATTTAATTATCTTGATTGACTTGTTTATCTAATGTTAGTTATGGAGAAAAAGTTGAGCGATAGAGTGTGGAGGAGTTTGAACGGGGCAAGCTCTGGTTATGCGATACTTTTTCTCTCATAAGGTAAGTCCATTACAAGGATCTCAGCTGGTAGTTGTAACTTATGGCATGCCACATTCAAATATTTGTACAATCATTCTCACATTTTTAGACCGCTGTTATGTTTTATACATTTGTTTAGTTGATTTAGTTTACCAGTTTCCTTTACAATTGTCTGTAATTGAAACGTGATGATGCATGCTATGATTAGTGGTGTAGTTGATTCTTTATTTATTTAAAATAGGAAGGGTTAAATCTTTCTAAATTGATAGCGCATTAAAACTATAGAAGGGGAGTGTATTTATTTTTTTAATCATAATAAAAAACATTCTCCTTTTTAATCATGAAGCCATATTGCCAGGAATTTCTAGCTTCCAACACTGAGACAGGTTCTTTTTGTTTGTTACAGTAAGTCATATGACTTCTTTTCTCAAAATTATCAAGGTCAATTGTCTTCTGAGTTGATTATGTTCAATCCTGCACCGGTAATGTTTAAGACTGCATAACTTCTTTTATTTTTCAGAGTTTACATTTGTAATTATGATTCACATTTATATTGTAGGTTTCTGATCAAGGAAGTGTGCCAACTAATACAACAAGTTCTGGACATGAGGAAAATCATATGTGATAGTTGAAGAATATAATATAATGTGGAAGTTAATTGAATCATTTTATGTTTTGAGAACCATTGCAGTACTTCATGATAGTTTTTGCTGACTTATATGGTACTTGAATTTGAATTTGAATTCGTATATTTGTTATACTTTGATATACATTTAGTCATCTATAAATAATTTGTCAATTTGATGAGTTTATATCTATTTATGTATAATTTCATTAAATATAGATGAAAAAAATAGAATAAATGTAAATAATTGTGATTGAAAAAATATATATGAATACATAAATGATAAATGAGTAAAAATATAATAATAATAATTTAAAAATCTATGGTACTTTACAAAGGTTTTGAAACCTATAGTATTTTACGGAGGTTTTGAAGCCCAGGGTATTTTAGGGGGTTTTGAAACCCATGGTATTTTATGGGGCTTCTGAAACCTATGTTATTTTACGGAGGTTCTAAAACCCATAGTATTTTATGGAGGTTTCAAAATCCACGATATTTTACGGAGGTTTCAAAATTCATGGTAATTAACCGAGGGTTTTAAAACCTATGTTAAATACAAGAGGATAAAAAACTTCCATTATTGATTGGTGCTTCTTGGGGTTCGTAAAAATCCCGGCTAACACATTCTTCAGGGATGATTTAACGGGGGAAATCGAAATCCCGGGTAAAGAACTTAATAGAGGTTTTAACCCTGGGTAATGTAAAAATAAACCTCCGTTAAAATTATTTTTTCTTGTAGTGAAATAGAATAAATGGAACCAAAAACATGAAACAACATCAAACACTTTACATTCAAAATCAGAATAGTTGGTTAGGTTTTGTTCTCATTTTTGGAGATTTCTCTTCTTTGTTCTTGTGTGCTGTGCAAATTCATCTTCTTTACTCTAAGTTATTATATAGGTAAATTAAGTTATTAATTACTATTCCATGCTTAATATATACTTATAATGTATTATATGTTTAAATTGTGTTGTTATAGAGGACAGTTGAGTGGGCACTAGAGCATGAAGTTGAAATTAAGAGAAATTTCAACAGCAGAGCTTCTCATCGTTTATCTAAGCTGTTTAGAGACTCTAGAATGGCTAGAGAAAGGCCAAAATGGATTCCTAATTATGTGTGGACAAGGCTGCTAGAACATTGGAATTCTCCAAATTATCAAAGCAAATTTATTGCAGCAAAAGAGAATAGGGCTTCTGAAATGGGTGGGGCCCTACACACAAGTGGATCCATTACCACTCACGAGCATGCCCTTCGTATGGTATACACATTAACTATTTGTATTTGTCACATTTGAACTATATTTTTAGAGTTTGAAATCAGATTAAATCTAACATTATAACATATTTTGTTGAAGGTACGTGAGTTGGGACGACATGTGTTTCTTGATGAAGTCTTTCAGCAGACACATATACGAAAGGGTACTGGCGAGTATGTGGATGAGAGGTCTAGGAAGACAAATGTAAGTCTCTTTTATTGTTCAATATTATTTACTCTTAAACTTATATATGTATCCAACCACATAATAATAATTGTTCATTTTTTACTTACAAGAAGAATTTTAGACTAGGCTTTCTCAAGTTAGATCTGAGGTTTCCTCATGTGCTGATGGAACACAAGATCCGTCCTCTACTAATCCTACACAGGATGAGAATATCAGGACTAGGTGTTGGATTGAGACAGTAGGAGGAAAAAAGAAAGGAAGACTTTATGGGGCTAGTAAACTTGTTTCAAAATATACGGGTTCAAATGAAAGCAACCAACTACCAGCTTCTTCCTCTTCTAATACTAAGGACCTCAATAATATTAGGCAGCAACTTTCACGCAACCTGGAGGAAAATGTGCAATTGAGGTTCGAGTTTCGATCCTTTCAATAACTAGTCCTGCAATATCTCTCCCCTGATGCTCAGGCTCGTCTTTAACAGCCACAACCACCACAGCCAAACCCTACTCAACAGAACTCTAAAATCCCTCAACCTCATTCTCAACAACCAATTAATAAAGAGGACGATAATGTAAATGAAGGATCTTCTCTTTATTATGAAGATTATTAGCTCTTCATGTCCTTAAGAAATACTTTCTTCAGCATGTACTTAATAAACTTGTGTACAATTATGCTTACTTGGTATTGATCGTGCTTATGTAATATTTGGCAAACATATTCCTACGCTACATATTATTTTCTATGTTTTATAAAAGTGTTTCATGTGATATATATTGTGATGGAGTTTGATAATGATACAATATTTGATATAATGGAATGCTGGAATGTTGGAATGCTGGATTGTCTGTGTTGGAAATTTCTATATGCAACTATTTTGGAATGTTAAACTAACAAATAAACCCAAACAAAATTTAAGCACTTACCGACGGATTACCGACGGAGTGATGTATTACCAACGGAGTAACGGTCGATGGTTTGGTCGACGGATGCATCCGTTGGAAATTACCAGCGGACTTTAAGATTCCGTCGGTAATGTATTATCGATGATGTGTTTAACGATAATTTTTTTTTTCGAAAATTCGTCGGTAAAACATCATTATCGACGAATATGTTGCGTTACCGACGCATTTTGACCGTCGATAATAAGCGTTTTTCTTGTAGTGTTACTTCATCCATAAAAGTTGGGCGCAACAATTTCCTACAACAATATATTTAGCCTCAACGGTTTACAAAGACCTACAAACATGTTTCGTGAAATGCCAGCGCAAAACATATATATATATATATATATATATAGGAGGTGACTTGGACTACTTTCAGGAACCTGTAAAAATATTTCCATGACAACGCAAAACATGAGAAAAAAGCTAAGTTCCTCACATTGCAACAAGGGAACATGACTATGCAGGCCTACATTGACATGTTTGACTATCTAGCAAGGTTCTACTCTTAGGTTGTCACTGAAGAATGATGTTGTAGGAAGTATGAAGGCGGGCTAAAGCATGAGGATAAGGGAATTTCCAGTTTTGGTCGAGCAGGCCAAGGCAGTTGAACAGTTGGAGATGGGACCCAGTAGAGTGGTTCGATTGCAGAAGAACACTCCAAACACTAGGCAGCACAATAAGCCCTTTAGTCTTCTGCAGTCTTCATCCCGAATACTGTAATGTTATAATTATGGCGGGGCTCATCTTATGGTAGACTGCCCAAAATCCTCTGGCAGTTCTGGGGGAGGCACGAGCACTGACAAGTGATATATATAAGGTGGTATAAAGGTGGTATTTGCCCTTAAAATCTGGAGGCACTATTTGTATTGCTTTTAGTTCCAAGTCTTCAGCGATCATAAGAGCTTGAAGTACTTATTTGATCAAAAGGAGTTGAATATGAGGTAACAAAGGTGGATGGAAAACCTTAAGCGCTATAACTTTGAGCTTTTATACCATCCTGGTAAAGCCAATGTCGTTGTAGATGCCCTAAGTAGAAAGAGAGTTCATATGTCTACACTAATGGTGAAGGAGCTGGAAGTGATAGAGAAGCTCTGTGATATGAATTTGGGATTACAGATGGGTACTGATCACTTATGGTGCAACATGTTGAAGGTCACTAGTGAGTCCCTAGAAGAAATCCAAGTGGAATAAGGTAATGATGCGGAGTTGCAGCAGATCCTCGGATGGTTAGGCACCAACAAAGGAAAAGAGTTTAAGATGGGAACGAACGATATCCTACGCTTTAGAAACCTAGTATGT
Source organism: Vigna unguiculata (assembly GCF_037176805.1). Classification (NCBI taxonomy): domain Eukaryota; kingdom Viridiplantae; phylum Streptophyta; class Magnoliopsida; order Fabales; family Fabaceae; genus Vigna; species Vigna unguiculata. The sequence continues at coordinate 9,966,221 of NC_140801.1, forward strand.
GTTCCAAGGAAGCAAGAACTAAGGAAGATGATCTAAGAGGAGGGGCATAAGAGTCATCCTAGCATACATCCAGGTGTGACTAAGATGTATAAGGACATGAAAGCAACCTTTTGGTGGACTGGTATGAAGACATATATGGCAGATTATGTGACAGCTTGTTTGGTGTGCCAAAAAGTGAAGATTTAACACTAGAGACTAAGAGGTAGACTACAACCACTTGATATTCCTCAGTGGAAATGGGATAGTATTTCCATGGATTTCGTGACTCACCTGCCTAGGTCAGCAAAAGGTCTGGACTCGATCTGGGTGATCGTGGATAGATTGACAAAGTGCGCGCACTTTTTGTCAATCAACCAAAAGATGTCTATGGACAAATTGGTTGAGTTATATGTTAGAGAGGTGGTTAGATTGCATGGAGTACCAAAGCGTATTGTGTAAGACTGTGATCCAAGGTTCACCTCGAGGTTCAGACAGTCACTACAGGTGGCGTTGGGCACACAGCTAAGAATGAGCTCAACATAGCATCCTTAAATAGATGGCCAGTTTGAGAAAACTATTCAGTCACTAGAGGATATGCTAAGGACATGTGTGTTGGATCACCTAGGTACATGGAATGAGATGCTACCACTAGTGGAGTTCACGTACAACCACAACTATCACTCCAGCATTGGGATAGCACCATACGAGGCTTTGTATGGGAGGATGCGTCATATGTTGGCAGTAGGATAGTCTTATCTACATCTATTTCTAGGTAAGTCCAATTTTCGAGGACAAATATTTTATAAGTTGGAGGGAATGTAAGACCCAAAAAATTTAAATAATTAAATAAATAATTATTTAATAAATGCATGTAATGGGGACCTTTATGACAATTAATGCTGGAATTGATGATAAGTAATAGTACTAGCTTAATTGGTTGAGAGTGCTTGGCTAGTACAAAGGACTTGGGTTCCAATCCTGTGTATGCCAATTGTGTGTTATTTAAATCGTGTATTATTTTTAATGATAATATGCTTGATCATGATGAGTGATAATACAATCCTAGATTTTTACAAATTATTACGAAACATGAATTGGCTGAATTGGTGGTGCACTTGTTTTGAGATTGGATGGTTGTGTGTTCCTTTTTGGCATGCTTTGAGAGGGATTAGAAAACCCTAGCCATCTTGAGGAGGAGATGGAAGGATTGGAAAATGATCTCATAATGGTTTTAGAATGACAATCAATCCCAATTTCATTGCATTTTTTGTTTTCTTGCCATAAACCATAATTAAGGCATAATTAAGAGGTCAATTAAGGGTGATAAAGTGTGTTTTAGAGGCTGCCATTGTTAAGTATTGTGAGGAGAGGAATTTCAAAGCTACATTGTGTTTTAGTGAGTGAGAGGGAGAACTTAATTGTGGAAGAGCAAATGAGGTCATTGTTGATCACGGAGGGACTCTAAGATTATAAAGCTTGAGCAAGGAATCCAGGTTAGAGGAGTTGAGTTTGTATGCTTTAATCTGTCGTTAAATAATTGGATGTTGTATGTATTACATGTGAATCTCTGGTCTCTATTGTTTTTTGGATTTTCTCGTGTTTTTGAAAATTTTCCAAAAACCGCCTGGCGACGTTGAAGGCCCACCAAACGACTCAACCAATTATGCTTAATTTGTTGGGTTTCTGCCATAATCTGCCTGGTGGCACGAACTGGTCGCTTGGCAACACCACTTGGATAACCAAATTTCTTGGTTTTTGTATGATTCGCCTGGCGACGATGAACACCCGCCAAGCGACGCAAGCAAGATTGGCTTGATTTTGGTGTTTTGGGGTGTTCTGGTTATTTTAATTGGGGAAAATGAATCTTTACATGATAATGTAATTGTGGAATATTATTAATGGTCGAATTACGTTGTGAATTGAATTAATTGGATGAAAGTTGTTATGAAGAAATCTTAAGGTTGGAAAATTGGGGAAATTTGGAATATAGGAACCATTGATGCGAGAATTACATTAAGACTTGGTATGTTTACGTTTAAGATGATATTAAGTAACCTCTGGATTATGATTGCTTGTGAAACTGTGGAGATAAAGTGGGAAAAATGTTTTTGGGTTTTGGAGCCTTTGTACGTGCAGGAATCTCTAGGTTGTACCTAGAATCTATGAACCACCTAATAGCATCTTTCTTGCCGCTAGGCACTAACATAGAGAGAGTAGCTTTGCGTGGCTGTGAGGTGCAGTTTTGTATCTGGGTCTTTTGAGGTCAAGTTGTTGTGAAAATGGATTTTTAGGGCTGTAGGACTGAGGTTGAGTGTAATAAAAAATCCATGAATTAAGAAGAGGATATGACTTTAAAGGGAATCGGTGAATTGGAGATCTGTGAGGTGAAAAATAGTGTATTACAGGTTGTAACAAAAGAATTGTGCATAAGTTGAATACAGGTTGAGACTTAGAATTTGGACATCCTCTTTTAAGTTACTTTCTTTAAATATATTATGGAATTGTATGGTTAAGATTTGATTGGTGATGTTGAGTCTGCAGGAGGTTGGTGTGAAAGGGATTAATATGGTTATTATAGCAATAAGACATGAACTGTGATAAAGACACATGTTATGGGCAGTTGGGATGTTTCTATGAACAAGGGCTAACTTGTGAAGGGGTACAAGTGTGGATATTGTGCTAAATGGTAATGATATAAGTATATTTGTTCATAATTAGGCATTGGTGTTGTGAAGGTAAAATATGGATCATGGTACATGGAAGAATTACTTCACTTAGAGAGTTAAGACGAGTCTGCAATCATTGGGAAGTGTGAGCAATTGTTTTGTAGGATCTTTAAACTGGTAAAAATCATTTATTGGTGTAGTGCCTGGCAGTAGGGTTTTAGCCACCACGCGATAGCTTCAAAATTAGAGAGGGTCTAAGCGATTAGCGCCTGGCGGAAGGATTGTGTTCGCCAGGCGATGTCTGCAGGGCAGGGACTTCCGAGGTGCTTGGTGTAACATCCCGCCAGGATATTAAGGATTTTTAATAAAATAAAGAAAATAATAAACTCGCTACATTTAATAATTCCTCATTTCCCAAAAACGCGGGAAATTTAAACTTTATTAATGAAAGCCAACATCCATTATTTATATAAAATTATGAAAAATAGTCTAAAACATCTCATAAGAGTTTACATCATCATAAAATACATAAAAGCATAAATTCCCGAGCTATCCTCTCTCCGTAGCTAAGCTTCACCAGAACCACTTGCATCAACATCATCTACTCACGTATACCGCATATATGATCATCGCCAAACACAAGCAGATAGGGTGAGATTAACAGATAAAACATATATATATATATATATATATATATATATATATATATATATATATATATATATACATATACCACACATAACTATGAATAACACAATCATCCCAAATGAATTCCATCCTTTTAATTCATACCACCTGGCCACAACCAGGTTATTCGTGTTCTACAACTTTTAATTCCATCCTTTTGCTGCCATACCTATCGGCCACAATCGATAAAGCACGTGCGGGAAACCATGTTACAGATCATACACCGTAATGTCAGGTGGAGTTCCCAAAATACGAACATAGTTGGCAAGGTTAATCTTATAGCTTTGGGTTTATTTTATCAAATACCACATGCATGGACTCTTCAACAATCATTAGCCTTTTGTTATATACTCTATATGCATAACTATGTGTAGCATAATCAAGAAATATACCTTCATCCGCTTTAGCTTCAAACTTGCCAAGTTGTTCTTTACCGTTATTTAAGATGAAACATTTACAACAAAATTCTTTTAGGCGACTCAAAGCAGACCTTATATTTTTGAAAAGGTCATAAGGGGTTTTCTTTAAAATAGGCCCAATCAACACACAATTTAAAACATAACAAGTTGTGTTTACTACATCGGTCCAAAAGTACTTTAGTAGTGAATTTTCATTTAACATGGTCTTAGCAAGTTCTTGAAGTGGTCTATTCTTTGTTTCAACCACTCCATTTTGTCAAGGAGTTCTAGGAGCTGAAAAATGTGTTTAATACCACGTTTTTCACAAAAATGTTCAAACTTTTCATTTTGAAACTCTCCACCATGATCACTTCAAATAGACACAATCTTAGAACTCTTTTCATTTTCTAAAACCTTGGCAAGCCCTTTGAAATCATGAAATGTATCATTCTTGGTTGCTAAAAATAATGTCCATGTAAACCTAGAGAAATCATCTACTACGACTAATGCATAAAGGTTTCCACAAGGACTCATGTTTCTTGAAGGTCTAAATAGATCCATGTGAAGCAACTCCAAAGGTCTTTCAGTTGAAACATAATTTTTGGGTTTAAAAGAGACCTTGATTTTTTTCCCTTTTGCAAGCTTCACAAGCTTTATCCTTCTCAAACTTAAGTTTTGGTAAACCTTCAACCAACTATTTTCTATTCAGTCAATTAAAATGTTGCATGTCTATGTGACAAAGCCTTCTATGCCATAACCAAGTATCATCTTCTTTTGTAAGCAAGCAATGTATGTTATATGATGCATGATGCAGATCAAGCAAGTATATATTGTTGACTCTTTTTCCTATCAACACAATGCTAGCACATGAATCAAAGATGAGACAGTGACTAGGTTGAAAAACAACTTTAAATCCCTTATCACAAACCTGGCTTATACTTATCAAGTTATGCTTTAATCCTTCAACTAAAAGCACATTTTTTATGTTGAATGAGGATTTTGGTCTCCATAAGTCACAAATCCTTCATCCTTTAACTCCAACTTTGCAAATTTGGTTTTTTCACTTGTCATGTCCCTTAGTTAAATCATATTTTCTAGCTTTGCAACTTTTAAAAACATGCCCTTTTCTCATACAATAATTGCAAGTTGTCAAAGAAATATCACTTAATGCATTCTTGGAAAATAAATTATCAAACTCTTGACTTTCTTCTCGTTAAAAGAGTTGTAGCCAATTCTACCCCTTCCAAAAACACAATTTTGAGAGCAAAGAACAACCTCTAAGTTTACTTTTCCTCTTGTGAACCTTGCACATGTCTTTATAAGGTATTTCACTTTGTTTTCCAAAAGAGTGCAGTTTTCCCAAGGTTTTGCAACCAACTAATTTTCATTGCAACAAGTTGAATTATTGTAAATCATATACAAATTTTTGAAATCAACTTTTAAATCAGCTATTTCTAATTATAGTTGATTAACCCTATTTTCCAGCTAGCTGTGTAATCGTTTGAGTCGATTGTTTATGGCAAAAATTTTATTAGCTTCATTATGGAACTCTTCAAAGTCATGTAACAATTGATTATATCATTCTTGTCCAAAGAACTTACTTAGCTTGATGATGATAACTCATATCCTACCATAAGACACAAACTGCCTTCCTCACTTTCATCTTGTGATGAGCTACTTGTTGAATCATCATCATCTTCCTAAACTATGTAGCAATAGTCAATGTAGATAGTTCTCTTTATTCTGAAATAACCGTGACCATTGGTTGCCAAGTTCTATCAAGACACTTCGACACCTTGATGTTTAGCTCCTATTTATCAAACTCTTTACCCAAACCTATGTGATTGTTGACAATATGAGTGAATCTCTTGTATCAAGGCATGCTTCCTTGCTCTCTTCACATCATTAGTCGCTGCATGTGTCACTTCAAGCACATCCCACATATCTTTGGCACATTTACATTGGAAAATTTTAAATCACTTATCCATGTTCAAAGATGATGTGAGGATGTTCTTTGCAGTGCAATCATATCGAGTTCTCCTTCTTTCCCTCCCTTTCCACTTAGTCCAAGGCTTATCAACCTGTTTATTATCAGCCACATGTTTAGGTGTGTAAAGTCCATTCAAAATTGCATCTCAAATACCTTGGTCAATGATACCACTAAACTAGTAGTTGACAATGTGAGTGAATCTCTTTTTTACTTCAACTATGGACTCTCCTTGTTACATCTTAAATAGCTCATACTCTTGTATCAAGGCATGCTTCCTTGCTCTCTTCACATCATTAGTCGCTGCATGTGTCATTTCAAGCACATACCACATATCTTTTGCACTTTTGCATTGGAAAATTCTAAATCACTTATCCATGTTCAAAGATGATGTGAGGATGTTCTTTGCAGTGCAATCATATTGAGTTCTCTTTCTTTCCTCCTCTTTCCACTCAGTCCACGGCTTATCAACCTGTTTATCATCAACCACATGATTAGGTGTGTAAAGTCCTTTCAAAATTGCATCTCAAATACCTTGGTCAATTGATTCAATGAAGATTTCATCCTAATATTTGAAAACTGGTAGTTGATACCACTAAACATAGGTGGTCTGTGAATAGAAGCACCTTTTGCAAAAGGAAGCTTGTTTTCATCCATTTTAAATAGTCAAAAATAATTTTGGATCAAACATGAATAAATTTCAAGAACCTTGCTCTACATACCAGTTGTGAGTATTGAAATGGGTGAAATGCCAAGAAGGGGTGGAGTTGAATTGACTAATTAAAAAGTTAGGTAACTTTTCAAAGCTTAAAACATTTTTAACTTGAATCAAATAACCACGAAATGAGGATGGAAAAGCTACTAGGTTGCACACTTTTAATCGATCAAAAATAGGAACAATTGGCTTATTTCATTAAACAAGTATAGTACTGTGTAAATCAATAGATTAAAACATAAAATCATTCGACTAAAAACTGGGAAATCTATAGAAATTCGAATTTGCAGTTTAAACCAATAACAACATGAAAAACTTATCTAGATTGATTCAAATAAGTAATAAAAATATTAGCAAAGCTTGAGATCATGCTAGAACACACAAGAACAACTAAAAGATGGTTCAATTCAAATTTCTTGAAACTTTAAAGTGCAAAACGAAAGAGGAGAGGCAAGCACAATAACACAAGATTTTTTTACTGGTTCACTCAAATCCGAGCTACATCCAGTTTGTCAAGGCAACCTGAGCCTGATTTGTACTATTTCAAAAGGTTTACAAAATCCACAAGATCACACTTTCAAAATATGCAAAAAAATACAACCAAAGATCCTTGAATTACACAAGAATCAATACAAGCACAACAAGACCACCCTTGTAGACCTGGAAAATCACCAGGAATGACCTAGAAACTTGAGAAAGATCAAACCTGAATGAAGGCACAACCTTGCTTACCAAACGTCTTCCTCCATGTTTTAAAAACCAAGCAAAAAGCTCTAAAAATGATCCCAGATCAATCATCAACAATTGCGCTTTTGTATGATCATGAGAGAGAGAGTTTTCCACAGAATATCCAATGATTTCGCGCTCAAAATGGTAAGTCTTTCTTCTCCCTCGAGAAAAACAAAACTTATAGTCAAACTGTTAAGAAGTTGAACATGTTGATTTTTCAATCAATCGATTGATTTCACTTAACTTAGTGAAATCAATTGAATAAAAAATAAAAATAAATCAATTGATTGAATACTTAATAATTAAAACTAATACAACAAACCTTTTAACCTGTTCAAAAGACATTCAACAAATTAAAAGAAACCATTTAACCTGCTGAAAAAAATTCAACAGATTAAATGACACAAATAAGACCTTATACATCTATACAATGCTAAATGGTCTACACAATGAACTACAATCTTTAAGCTTGTTTTCTTCATCAATAATCCAGATATAGCGCATGCACACACACACACACATGAGGCTTCATCAACACATGAAACACCAAATATTCACATTTTCATCAATTTAATCATGGTTCTACCATGTTCCAATGCAATGGCTTCATGTCTCTTCATCAAATCTTTAAGCACCAAATCATCAAGGCCATTTGTGCTAACACTTCATCATCTTTATTATTGATTTTTTTTACTATAGACATGTGTATCTTCTGTATAAAAAATTTCAAGTAGTGAATGGCTTGGAAGTTTGGATAAATGAAGTAGAAATACAATTAGATAGAAAGGTGAGTGCAAGACTGATAAAGGTGGTGAGTATTATGGAAGATATGATAAAAGTGGACAACACCCCAGTCTGTTTGTTGAGTTCCTTAAGAAACGTGGTATTTGTGCTCAATACACAATGTCAAGCACACCACAAAAAATGGTGTATGGAAAGGCATAATCGAATCTGAATGGATATGGTTAGGAGTATGTTAAGGAATTCAAGTTTACTTGTATCGCTATAGATGTATGTTTTAGAAACTACCATGCATTTATTGAACAGAGTTCCTAGCAAAACTTTTTAGAAGACTCATTTTGAGTTATGTACAAGCAGGTGACCTAGTTTAAGACACTTGCATGTTGTTAGTTGAAAGTAAGAATTTATAATTTGTAAGAGTAGAAAAGAAACTGGATAAGAGAACAATCAGTGGATATTTCATTGGTTATCTAGAAAAGTTAAAAAAATAGTATATCTTTTACTATGCCACTCATACTACGAGAATCATTGAGACTAAAAATGCTCAGTTCATTGAGAATGGTAAAACTAGTAGGAGTGCAAATTCACGAAATGTGGAGATTAAAGAAGTTAAAATACAAGTTCTTGTTGCTAGTACCACTTTTTCAAGAGTTGTTGTTCCCCATGAAGAACAACAAATTAATGATCCCTAGGTTACTAATAAACTAGTAGTAGAACAACGACAAGAAATAGAATTAAGAAGATCTCACAGAGAAAGAAGGTTTGCTATTTTGAATGGTTACGTAGTTTATCTACAAAAGTCAGAAAATGACTTAAGTATTGATAATGACCAAGTTTCATTTTCAGAAGCCATTAATGGAGATAATTTTGGTAAGTGGTTAAATGCTATGAAAGATGAACTTAAATCAATGGCACAAAATGATGTATGAGACTTGTGGAATTGCTAGAAGGATGCAAGAGAGTTGGATGTAAATGGGTCTTTAAGACTAAGAGTGACTCTCATGGCAATATTTAACTTTACAAGGCTTGACTATTTGCCAAAGGTTTACTTAGAAAGATGACATTGACTATAAGGAAACAATTTTGTCTATTTCTAAGAAAGATTCCTTTAGAATTATCATGGCATTACTAACTCATTATGATCTTAAATTGCATCAAATGGATATTAAAACTGCCTTTCTGAATGGGAATTTAGAAGATAATGTCTATATGGAAAAACCAGTGGGGTTCACTAAAGAAACAAAGGAACACATGGTGTGTAAACTTAAGAAACCAATATATGGACTTAAGCAAACTTATTGACAATAGTATCTTAATTTCAATGATGTTATATTGTCCTTTGGATTTAAATAAAACACTGTTGATCGATATATATATATATATATATATATATGTATATGTATATGTATATGTATATGTATATGTATATGTATATGTATATGTATATGTATATATACATATACATATACATATACATATACATATACATATACATATACATATACATATACATATACATATATATATATATATATATATATATATATATATATATATATATATATATATTTGAAAGCTAGTGGGAGCAAGTTTATATTTTTGATGTTGCATGTTGATGATATTTCTTTGCAACTAATGATTCTGGTCTATTAAGTGAGTCTAAGAGGTTTCTTTCTAATAACTTTAAAATGAAAGATATGGGTGAGGCATATAATGTGATAAGAAGAGAAATATTTCATGATAAATCATAAGGACTACGAGGTTTGTCTCAGAAAGCATATATTAATAAAGTTTTAAAGAGATTCAGAATGAATAAATGTTCAGCATCTCTTGTTCTAATACAGAAAGGAGACAAATTTAGTCTCCTACAATGTCCAAAGAATGATTTGGAATGGAAACAAATTGAAGATATCCCTTATGCTTCTATTGCTAGGAGTTTAATATGTGCTCAAAGATGTACAAGGCTAGATATCAGCTTTGCAGTTGACATACTTGGTAGATATCAAAGTAATCTATGTCTAGATCATTGGAAAGCTGCAAAGAAAATTTCAAAATACCTAACAGAAACATAGAATCACATGCTTACTTATAGGGAAATTGATCACCTTGAGATGATTGGTTATATAAATTGAGACTTTGTCAATTGTATGGATACAAGAAAGTTTACATTTGGTTATGTGTATCTTTTAGCCAGAGGAATGATTTCATGGAAAAGTGCGAAGCAAACCATTATTGTTGCATCCACCATGGAAGTTGAATTTGTGGCATACTTTGAGGCCATAGTTCAGGCTATTGGTTGCAGAACTTTATTTCAGGACTTGGAGTATTCGATAGTTTTCTGTAACAATCTTCTTTTCTAAAAAACACAAGTATTCCAAAAGGTGCTAAGTATATGGAATTGAAATACTTTTTCGTTAAAGAAGAAGTTAAAAAATGCAGTGTCAATTGAACATATTAAAACTGATCTTATGGTTGTTGACCCTTTAATAAAAGGGTTACTGTCCAAATTATTTGTAGGACATGTAAAAAATATGAGCATTATGTCTACTAGTAAATGTTAAATGTTGAAAGTTAATGTTATTAATGCTTATGTGAAACTCTAAGCTCTTTGATGTATAAGTTTTTGAAATTTGTGTTTTCTTCTTTATGTTTATGAATGCAAATTATGATAAAGAAAACAGATTATATTATTGTTATTGTTATTGAAATGATATTATGTTTAAACTCATTATGGACTTCTTATTCTAAAATTATATTAAGGAGAAAGGGATAATACAGTACCACATGGAAGAAAATACGTCGATTGAATGATGTGCAATCGCCATGACTCTTGTTATTTTTGTATCTTTGATTATGAATAATGATGAAACCAATTTATGTAAGGATTTTTAATGCAGATTATGATTTGTGTATTAAATCATAGAATGTTATGACATCGTATAAGTCAAGTGGGAGAATGTTAGAATTAATTCTATTATGTCACTCATTTGAAATATTATGATGGGGTGATTTAATAAGATATAAGGACCTGTCACAATCGAAATCGCGACGGGATGACGAACCAAAAAAATAAAATTTGTAAAAAAGAGTTTTGGAGTCGCCACCATAGTTATTATAGGAAACTATGGAAAACCATAAAAAGAGCAAGGTCTACGAAAACAGAGATTGGGGGTACGGGAGTTAATTACGCGTAGGGAAGGTTTTAGCACCCTACAACGCCCATCCTTAAGACGGTACCTTTAATTAAAATACAAATTGATGTGGTCTCCTTTAAATATTTATTTTAAAAAAGAAATAAAATAAAATAAATAGATAAAATATAAATAAATAAAACAAAATAAAAAATTAATAAATTAATAAATTAACAATAATAAAAATAAATAAATAAATAAAGATGACAAAGAAAAACAAAAGAAACAAAAAAGATTTTTTATTTTTTGGGCCCGACAATGATTACTCCTTGCTCCTACGTATCTCCATTCATAATGGAGAATCAGGGTCACGTAGTTCTTTATGAAAATACTTTTTGAAAACAATTTGTTCGAAGATGTTGATATCACTCTTTTTTAATATTTGAATATTTTGTATTTTTTAGTAATCTTATAGAAAAGCGAAGGTATTAAGTACTAAGTTGACGCGAGCGGTCACACGAGCACTTATACATTTTAAAAGTTAAAAGGGTATTTAAATTATTTATTTGTTATCACTTCCTTTAAAAAAACTTTCGAAATAAGACATTGATACCCAACAAAATTTGACTATTTCATATCCACAATTTATGAAAACATTAGGAAAATAAATAAATAAAAGATTAGGAAATAACGTTTAGGATTAAACATATTATTTTAATATGAAAATTTTTTACAACCCTTAACATGAAAAAAAATGGCACAACATATTCATACAATGTCAAAACATGATATCTCTCACTTATTCATGCAACAATGTTCACAACCCAAAGCAATCAACAAAACCTTAATTATAAAACTAATGAACCCCAAAAGACATGACAGTAATGTTTTTTTTTATATCAAAAGAAATACTGAAAACATCAAATTCAACCAAGATAAAACACATCTCGAGAAATATTGCATGACACAATAAAAAATTAATTTTGCGAACCTGGACGGGAGATCAGACTTGCAATAATTCTGTTGGAACACTAAGAAGCACGTGGGGGTGGCGATTGATGGTGAGCGGGTTTTTGTATGTGTGAGGGTTAAAAGAGAATGTGTGCTTAGAGTGAAAGAGGGCTCTAGAAATTTTTTTTGAGAGAGAAAATTCATCCTTTCTTATTTTTCTGATGGGTTTATATACACAACACATTATAAATCTAATGTAATCTCGTAATAAAGGTCTGCATTAACTACAACGAGTTTTAAAAGGCAAGAACTGGTCTTAAAATTATTACAAAATGAGAATCAAATCATATAAAAAACAGAGCACAAAATCAAATGTGATCAGCAAAATTAATTTTAATTAGTAAAAGAGATTTTGTTTTGAATTATATTACTACTTTCTTTATCTGGGAAAAAAAAGGTGTCATAAAATCAGAGCACAAAATCAGAGTAAATAATTCTAAATATTAGAGCATATTCTGTTTCTAATTATTAGACTAACTTCTTAATCTGGAGCAGAAACGACAAAGCATAGAATGGGAGTGCAAAAACTAAATTTTGGGCTACCATTAGTTGCGAGAAAAACGGTGTGGGTGTATAGAATATTTTGGGCTAAAATAGAAACAAAAGCCTCAAAAGAAAATACATACAAGATTAAAACAAAGTTTTTTTCTTTTTATTTATTTATTTATTATTATTATTATTATTATTATTATTATTATTATTATTCTGTTATTATTATTATTTAGACAAAGCAAAAAAAAAAAAAAAAAAAAACAAAGAGAAAACTTTTTTTATTTTTTATTATTATTTTTTTTTTACCTTTTTCTGAAAAAAAACAAATTATTATTTATTCTATTATTTATTTAGCCGGACGAAATTGGGTGTTGACAGGACCTTATGATTATTATGGGAAGTTATAATAAAATAAAAATCAACTTGATGGACGTTAGTTTATTAAAGGGATTAGGTTCTGTCTTTGGACATAAATTTCTTTCATATTAAGTCATCTAGAACATGTGAGAGGAGAAAAACAAACAAAGAGATAAATTGGAAAAAGAAGATTGAAAAACACATTTTAATTGGATCTTTCATGGATCAAGATTAGTATCTTTGTTATGTTTAAGTTGCGAAAATCGTAAACCATAAAGATGCTATAGTAGTTTTCTGAAATGAATTATGATAGTATGAAATATTAACTTACATCTCAACTTTAGCACAAACATGTATTTAGAAAAAAAATTATCACAGTTTTTTTTATTACTATTATTATGGATTTAACGTTTTTTAACGTCATTATAACGATTTAGAAAGTTTCTCTTACCTTTGAAACTTGGATTTGATGGCAGATATTATTCACATAATTTTTCCAATATTTTGTGACCTACGCTTTGATTTAAACCTTTCACATTAGAACTTTGTCAACAATCCAAAATAATCTTTAGCTTTAGAGAAAAAGTTTACAATATCTCAAATTATCTTGATAAGATTGTCAAAAAAATAAAATTTATATAATGCTATAGGATTTATATATATGAACTTTTTCTACAACTTAGGATTGATCTCTGATATTTGATCCGTTATTATATCTTATGCTCTCACCTTACTCATTAACATCATGAGTTTTTAAAATTAGAATACCATATACATTTTTTAAAATGATATAAATTGTTAAATACATATTATATTTTTCAAACAAATATTATATTTTATTTAAACCAGGACTGATAATATTTTATTAACAAGTTTTTGTTTTTCTGGACCGGACAATGTTTTGGGGTTGAAGATAGTAAAAAACTTAAATGTTTGTCTCATTAGGTTTTTTACGGAGAAATGTCCACTAAATAATATTTATCTATTTTTTTTAGTTTTATATATACCATTCTATTATATGGTTGAGACAATTTAATTGCTTTATTTAATATATTTATTCTCGGTGGTAAAAGAGTTATTTTTCGAACAAATGTAAGTAAAAAAAAACATAATATTTTAAAATTATGACGTAAAATAGTTAATATAACAATTTATGTTATAATTAATAACAATATTTAAAAGAAATTATGGCAAATAATAATAAAAAAAATCCCCACGTGGAATTCACAGGCATGCAGAATTTTGAGGTGTAAAATATGTCATGTGTATCACTAAACAATTTTGATTGATGTAAGTAAACTTTTATTATCTTTAATAAGTTTTAATATATTCAATACGTTATTATAATATTATTTATTTTCAATGTTTAAGTTATTTATATATATGTGTATTGAGAGGAAGAATGTTTAGATTTACGGATCTATTGACCCTCTTGTCATTGGAACCGTTGGGAATAAAGTTAGTGAGGTATAAACATATTTATTAGAGACATTTGAAAATTGACACGATACTTAGAACCTTATTTGCAGTAATAAATATACATTTTATAAATTAATGCATATTTATGTAAAACTTAATTGTATATATATAATACTGTTTAAAGCTTTAAGGGTCACTAGTAATTGATAATAATTATTGCTCAACAATCTTTTGTAGTTCTCATGCATTCGTTACAAAAAAAAACCTAATACTTTTAACAATTAAAAATACATTGCCTAAGTATTTTAGATGTGTATTTGTTGTGTTATAGAATTTAATCTTATAAGTTCCATACTTAATACAATTTGTTTGTACATTAACTTTTACATATGTTTATAGAAAGAAGATGTAGTACATTGCAACAAATATAAATAATTAATCTTACCATCATTGAAATATAATTATCAAATATATGATATTTTATCAATTTACATGTAAGTATTAAAAGCTTTACATAATTTATATATATGATATTTTATCAATTTACATGTAAATATTAAAAGCTTTACATAATTTATATATGTTAATTAGGTTAGGATTGTATTATATTATTAGGATTCAATCTAAATTTCTGTGTTGATATTCAAGTCTGGTCTAGATAAATTTTGTATGCAAGTTTTGTTATTAAGTAGTAGGAAAAGAAATAAAATTATCATAAGAAAAAGTATTTTCTATGCCTGTTAAAGTGACTTATATTAATGACATTCCTATTCCCCAAGTCGATTTTCTATGACAGGACTAAAACTGATATAAAATATAGGCTTTCTGTGTCATTTCCAAAAGTAACATAAAAAGAAATGAAAACTTTTTATATCGATTATTATCTTTTTCAATTACAAAATTGGTATAAATTTCTTTTTACCGACATTCATAATAATGAACGATCAAAACTAAATCAACGAGAAACAAATAGTTTAAGTTTAAAGTGGTGTAATAAAGATAAACGTAGTATTTTAAAATTATCCAGTAATAAAAAATATGATATAATATTATTTGTATTAATTATTAAAATCTTGAAAAGAAATTACGAGAAAAGTTAAATGTAACACCTCATTTAATTAATAAACGTAATTAAAGGAAGCGTCACACAAAGATAAAGTAGTAGCGCAATCTTAGAGTTTTAAACCTAACTCCTTACAACCCAAGATACACCACGATGCCAAAAAAGAAACAAGTTCTAAAGTTTAATAGAATTAAATAGGAATCTAAGAGACGGACTGGTACCTGGGCCATAGCCCTAAAGAAAAGCCCAATAAGAACATGAAGTCCTGCCCGAGTAGACTATGTAGCAGAATCATCTCTCCCCTGTTGACCACGATTACCTCTCGCATCTGCTCCCATCAATAAATTGATGATCACCGCAAAGGTAAAAGAACAACATACAAGGCAATCAAACAAGTAAAGGGTAACCTAGAGCCCAAAAGATTTTTATCATGCAATCAGATATATTGTCACAGTCCAATATACATACATCTTCCAAGCATATTATGACTTTTAAATCAATACACTAAGACTCGACTTGACTCATCCGGATACATATAATCTGGTCGGATTCAGCGGATGCTGCACTTGTGGTGGATACCTCTGCTCATCCCCGAGCTGCTAACCCTCAAGCTTTGTGTTACAAGTGTTACAATGAATCAATCCCTCACACACAAGGTTAGCCCTTAATGAGTTTCAGGCCTCATACTACTCTCACCAAACAGTAAGCCCGCTCTAAGTGAGACTAACTGACTCCTTAGAGTGTCAGGATACAACCTTACCTTGAATCCTTACCAAATTATACAGATGGGACATTACCATGGACACCCACTAACAGGGCCCATGGAATTACGTCCCGATCACTGAAGCACGACCCTAAAATCTCACATAGAGATTCCAAGGGATTACGTACTAATCACAGACCAATCATAAACAAACAATAAAAGAATACTCATCATGCTTATAATTTAATACCAACCTCTGTAACCAATCCTCATTCGTATCACATGTTGAATCCATACCACTGGTTATTCCCAGTTCATGAGTATAAAGCTTCATCTGATACCAATACCATGCCTCTTTGGTTTCTAACTAGCTCATTATATTCACATGCCATGATCACTCAATCACAAATTATCCAATTTATAACCACATATCATACCATGCATTTTATTTCACAGGCCTCATGCATCATACAGAATATATCATAATTTAAACAATCCAATTAACCAAGTGAAGAAAACCACACAACTTGCAGCAAATTTCGCTTAAGCTAGGAGCCCTCGCTAAGGCGAGAGGGGTGCTCTTGCTTAGGCGGTAGTCCCTCGCTTAGGTGAGATTGCGACAAGGCATTAGGAGAGTTTCGCAGGATTGCTTAGGCGAGCCCTGCCTCGCCCGAGCGAGACAACCCCTCGCCCAAAGGTGAGGTTCCTCGCTTGGGCTAGACTACATCAACGTTCAAAAGCTTCCACGCCTCCTCGCTTAGGCGAGCGTCTTTCGCCTGAGCGAGATAGTGCCTCGCTCAAAACCAGAGCTCTCCGCCTGAGCGGGAGTTCGTGAAACCCCTAGTCTGCTTCTGCATGTCTCGCCTGGGCGAGTCAGTCCCGCTTGGGCAAGAGCAATAGATCTCGCCACTGTTCTCCCTGCAACAGTCATGCATTTGCACTCAAATTGCAGTACAAGGCATTTCACATATTGATCGCAATCATACAATTCATACAATACCCAACAAACACTAATCCAGGCAAAAAATCATTCAAGACCTAAAACCCTAACTTTCCTTACTTGGAAAAGGGTTTGTAAGGACCTTAACGACACGACAACGAGCATAGTAGCTCTAGGACCGAACTAACGGGATGAAATAAAAGTTGAACAGAACCAAGAAACGGGGTTAACAAGAGACCCTAACTGGAAATACGGAGGATGATTAATGAGGATCAGTATGAGCGAGGAAGAGATACTTACGTGGAGCAACGAGTCCTCCTAGTTCAACATCATAGTGGAAGCAAAACCCTAGCAGAGAGGGAGGTGGCTGCAGCTCTAAGGTTTTCTAAAAGAGTAGAATGAGTGAGTTACGGCAAATCTAGGGTTGGGTTTTATCCTTTGGGCCAGCCCTAAGCCCATCTGATTTGGAATGGCTTTTTAAAATAAGGCCTAAAAGTAACTAGGCCTTACATTCTCCCCAACAAGAAAATTTTTGACCTCAAAAATGAAAACTTACCAGGTAAAAAGATGTGGATGTGATCTCCTCATATCCGCCTCCAACTCCCAAGTAAAGTTACCCATCTTCCGAACCTAAATGACTTTGACTAGACTGATGGGTTTTCCTTGGCGTTCCTCAACGTGACTCTCCTCCAATGCGATGGGTAATACTTTAAAAGTGAAGTCCTCTCTGATCTGTATATCCTCGGCTTCTAACACATGAGTCAAATCAAACACATATTTCCTCAACTGCGAAACATCGAACACCAGATAAAGATTTACCAACTGAGGAGGCAAAGCTATCTCATATGCCACTGGTCCAATCCTTCTCGATATCCTTGAGCGGAGAGCCCTTCCCACACCAGTGGTTCAGGTCACCCTCAAGAACAATTGATCTCCTATCGCGAACTCCAAGGGTCTCCTCCTGCGGTCCGCATAGGCTTTCTGTCTACTCTGAGAAGCCTGCATCCTATCTCTCATCATTCTCACTTTCTTAGTGGTCTTCTCTAACAGTTCAGGTCCAACAAACACCACCCTTCCATCTTGATACCAACATAGGGGAGTTCTACATTTTCTACCATAAAGAGCCTCATATGGCGCCATGCCAATGCTCGCATGAAAACTATTGTTGTAGGTGAACTCTATCAGGGGCAGTATCTCATCCCAAGCACCCAGAGGATCCAATATGCATGTTCGTAGCAAATCCTCAAGTGATGAATCGTTCTCTCAGATTGACCATCGGTTTGAGGATGATAAGTTGAACTCATGGTGAGCTTGCTACCCATAGCACTCTACAGCGTTTGCCAAAACCGTGAAGTGAACCGCGAATCTTTGTCTGACACTATATTTGACGGTACCCCATGTAACCTCACTATCTCTCTAATGTACAGCTGGGCCAACTTGGCCATAGGCATCCTCAGGTTCATCGCCAAGAAATGAGCACTCTTGGTCAGTCGGTGCACTATGACCCAGATGGTGTCGTACCCTCT
This sequence comes from Vigna unguiculata, assembly GCF_037176805.1. NCBI lineage: Eukaryota > Viridiplantae > Streptophyta > Magnoliopsida > Fabales > Fabaceae > Vigna > Vigna unguiculata. Next base: position 9,984,765 of record NC_140801.1, read on the forward strand.
AAAGGTCCATGGTAAATGGTTCACAAAATCCATGGAGATGCTATCCCATTTCCACATTTTCAAGCGCTGTAGGTTCCCACCGGGTCTCTGATGCTCCACCTTTGCCTTTTGACATGTTAAACACGCTGATACGAATTGAGCCACATCTTTCTTCATCCCCTGCCACCAGAAGGTTTCCTTGAGATCCTGGTACATCTTAGTCATGTCGGGGTGTAGACGAAGGCAACTTTTACGTCCTTCTTCAAGGATTAACTTCTTTACCTCTGCGTCATCTGGTATACACACTCTGCCTTGAAATCTTAATATCCCATCATTACCCAAGGCAAAATCTCTAGTCTCCTCTGACCCAAGTTGTTCTCTAACTTTGTTCAGACTACATCCAACAACTGCCTCTCTCTGATTGAGCCCAAGAAGTCACTAGATATAGTCAGGGTGCTATATCTAATGAACTCAGATCCCAACTCCACCTGCAACTTCATATCCCTGAACTTCTCCAGTAGTCTCACCTCCTTGATCATAAGGTGTGCAGTATGTACAGTCTTCCTACTCAAGGCATCAACTACATTCGCCTTCCCTGGGTGGTATAGGAGCTCAAAGTCATTATCCTTCAGGAATTCCATCCATCTCCTCTACCTCATGTTCAGCTCCTTCTGATCAAACAGATACTTGAGGATTTTATGATCGTTGAACACACGAAACTGGGCACCATATAGATAATGCCTCCAGATCTTCAAACAAACACTATGGTCGCCAACTCTAGGTCATGAGTGGGGTAGTTACGCTCATGCACCTTAAGTTGTCCTGAAGTATACGCCACCGCCTTCTTCTTTTGCATTAACACGCAACCAAGCCTCATGTGAGAAGCATCACAATAGACTTCGAAAGGTTTCCCAACATCGGGGATCACTAATATAGGGGCGCTCGTCAATCTTCTCTTCAACTCTTGGAAACTTTCCTCGCACTTATCTGTCCAAGTGAAAGGTTGGTCTTTCCAAGTGAGTTGTGTCAGAGGCGCCACTATCTTGGAGAATCCTTCTATGAATCTCCTATAGTAGCCGGCTAGACCCACAAAACTTCGTATCTCTGTTGCAGACTTGGGACTTTCCCACTTTACCATTGCCTTCACCTTTGTTGGGTCCAATGCAATACCCTGTGCAGATATCACGTGCCCCAAAAACTTGACTTCATCCATCCAGAACTCGCACTTAGACAACTTGGCATATAATTGTTTCTCTCTCAAGACACCAAGCACTAGTCTCAGATGCTCGGTATGCTCCTCCTGGGCTCTGGAATAGATAAGGATGTCTGCAATGAAGACCGCGACAAACTTATCTAGGAATGGCCCGAAGATCCTGTTCATATAGTCCATGAACTCTATCGGAGCATTGGTCACACCGAAAGGCATAACCACATACTCGTAGTGTCCATACTGGGACCTGAATGTTGTGTTTTGCACATCATCAGCCTTCACCAAAATTTTATGGTATCCTGACCGCAGATCTATCTTCGAGAACACTGATGACCCATGCAGCTGATCCATGAAGTCATCAATTCTCGGGAGAGGGTATTTATTCTTGATTGTCATTTTGTTCAACTGCTTGTAGTCCACACACAGACGTGAACTCCCATCCTTTTTCTTTACCAACAACACTGGTGCTCCCCACGACGAAGTACTGGGCCGGATAAACTGCTTCCCCAACAACTCCTCTATTTGTTTCTTAAGCCCCACCAACTCTGCCGGAGCTATGCGATACTAGGCCATCGATACCAGGCCTGTTCTTGGTACCAGGTCAATAGAGAACTCCACCTCTCTATTTGGAGGCAATCCTGGCACCTTATCCGGTAATACATCCTCAAACTTATGCACGACCGGTAAAACTAACGTCCCTTCCCCTTTCTCCACCTCAAGATGTGTGAAGATTATGTAACACTATATGTCCTCTTGTAGTTCCTTTGAGTCAGGGAATAACAACTTCTTTTCTCGGTAATCTATAAGAATGCGATTGGCAGAGAGTCAATCCATCCCTAAGATTACCTCCAACTCTTGTAGAGGTAGGCATATCAAATTCACCTTGTATCTGCGCCCTTCCACCTCCATTGGAAATCTAACACATAAGGACGACGTCCTGACTAAACCCGATGCCAGAGTAGACACCACAAGTTCGCATAGCAGTTCACACACCGACAGATCCAACCTTTCCACACAAGTATTTGACACAAAAGAGTGTGTTGCTCCAGAGTCATACAACACACAACATGATTTTCCAGCTAACATGCAATCACCTATCACAAGGTTACCTGAACCTGCAGCTTCTGCTGCTTACATGGCGTACACTCGGCCTGTCGCCTGAGGCCTGTTGCCTCGGTGCCTCTGTTGGTTCTGAGCAAGAGTCTAAATTGGAGGGCGTGTCACTAACTAGCAAGGGTGGGACAGTCATTCCCAAAGTGGCCTTTCTTGCTACAATTGTTGCACCGGCGGTAGCCTTCCATGCGTGGGCAGGCACTCCTCAGATGAGGGCCTCCACATATATAGCACTGCACTCGGCCCTGCTGGGGAGGAAAACTCCTAGACCCTTGGGACTGATGGTTGGGTTTATCATATGGCCTCCTCCGCTCCTCGTGTCTAGGTTTGGACCCAGATGGTCCACCAATCCTCTGTCGTTATTGTGGTTGATGTGGTTGTTGTGGGCGCTGACCTTCTCCATCTTCTCCATCATCTCCATCACTCTGGCCTTCTCCACCAGAGCAGCAAAATCCTTGGTGGACAAGGGAGCCACCATCAATCGAATATCACCGCAAAGACCATTCTCGAATTTGCGACATCTCCATTTTTTGTCGAGCGGTAGAGTGTAAAAGCGGCTGAGGTGTTTGCAGCATACTCAGTCCCAGATTTCCCTCCCTAGGTCAATTGGAGGAATTCCACCTTCTTGGCATACCAGACACTGTTTGAGAAATATTCCGAGAGGAATTTCCCCTTGAAGGCCTCCCAAGTCACTAGCTCCTCTCGCTCTTTCGTGATGGATTTCATGCTGATCCATCAATGTTCCGCCTCTCTTGTGAGCATATACACTGAGGACGCCAACCTGTTCTCCGCAGGGCACATATTCGCATCAAAGATGTGCTCTAGATCCTTCATCCATTGGTCTGCGGCATTAGGGCTAGTCTTCCCATCAAACTTCATCGGATGGTGTTTCAGAAAGTCCTCCAGACTCCACTCCCTGACTGTAGGTCGTGGCTCAGGTCCAAAGGCAAGGGCAGTCGCCCTGTTCTCCTCTAGCTGGCGGAGGGCCTCCATGTGCTGCTTGTGAGCATCCTCAGCAGCTACTCTTGCAACCTCTATCTGCTGCATTACTAGCTGTTGTTGCTCAAGCGACACTGCTTGTCGTTGCATCGATGCTTCGTGTTACTGCATCATTGTCATGCTTTGCTGCGTCATAGCAGCTACCATCGCCTCTATAGCTTTGGCGATATCAGGTACATCGCCTTGAGAGGGTTGGAAGGTCCTACGAAGAGGTGCCATAGTTCAGTGGCACACAGAAAAACACTTGGTTAGGCTTGATAAGATAAGAATTAACTAAGAACACTAAAAAATACACAGAGAAAGCTAAGCGGACATCCAAGTCCACAAACCTAACGAATGACCGCTCTAATACCATAAATGTAACACCCCATTTAATTAATAAAGGTAATTAAAGAAAGCGTCACACAAAGATAAAGTAGTAGCGCAGTCCTGGAGTTTTAAAACTAACTCCTTACAATCCAAGGCACACCACGATGCCCCAAAAAGAAACAAGTTCTAAAGTTTAATAGAATTAAATAGGAATCTAAGAGACGGACTGGTACCTGGGCCATAGCCCTAAAGAAAAGCCCAATAAGAACATGAAGTCCTGCCCGAGTAGACTATGCAGCAGAATCATCTCTCCCCTGTTGACCACGATTACCTCTCGCATCTGCTCCCATCAATAAATTAATAATCATTGCAAAGGTAGAAGAGCAACATACAAGGCAATCAAATAAGTAAATGGTAAGCTAGAGCCAAAAAGATTTTTATCATGCAATCAGATATACTTTCACAGTGTAATATACATACATCATCCAAGAATGTTATGACTTTCAAATCAATACTCTAAGACTCGACCTGACTCATCCGGATACATATAATCTGGTCAGATTTAGCACATGCTTGCACTTGTGGTGCATACCTTTGCTCACCCCCGAGCTATATGTTACAAGTGTTACAATGAATCAATCCTCCACACGCAAGGTTAGCCCTTAATGAGTTTTAGGCCTCCTACTACTCTCACCACAAGAGTCAGTCTGCTCTAAGTGAGACTAACTGACTCCTTAGAGTGTCAGGATACAACCTTACCTTGAATCCTTACCAAATTATATAGATGGGGCACCACCATGGACACCCACTAATAGGGGCTATGGAATTACGTCCCAACCACTGAAGCATGACCCTGAAATCTCACCTAGAGATTCCAAGGGATTACATACTGACCACAGACCAATCATAAACAAACAATAAAAGAATACTCATCATGCTTATAATTTCATACCAACCTCTGTAACCAATCCTCATTCGTATCACATGTTGAATCCATACCACTGGTTATTCCCAATTCATGAGCATAGAGCTTCATCTCATACCAATACCTTGCCTCTTTGATTTCTAACCCTCTCATTATTTTCACATGCCATGATCACTCAATCACATCTATCCAATTTATAACCACAGATCATACCATGCATTTTATTTCACATGCCTCATGCATCATACAAAATATATCATAATTTAAACAATCCAATTAACCAAGTGAAGAAAACCATGCAACCTGCAGCAGATCTCGCTCAACCTAGGAGCCCTCGCTCAGGCGAGAGGGGTGCTCTCGCTTAGGCGGTAGACCCTCGCTTAGGCGAGATCGCAACAAGGCACTAGGAGACTTTCGCTGGCTCGCTTAAGCGAACCCTGCCTCGCTTAGGCGAACCCTGCCTCGCTTGAGCGAGACAACCCCTCGCCCAAAGGTAAGGCTCCTCGCTTAGGCTAGACTACATCAGCGTCGCAAAGCTTCCACGCCTTCTGGCTTAGGCGAGCGTCTCTCGCCTAAGAGAGACAGTGCCTCGCTCAAAACCAGAGCTCTCCGCTTGAGCAGGACTTCGTGAAACCCCTAGTCTGCTCCTGCATGTCTCGCCTGGGCGAGTCAGTATCGCTTAGGCGAGAGCAATAGATCCCGCCATTGTTCTCCCTGCAACAGTCATGTATTCGCACCCAAATTGCAGTACAAGGGATTTCACATATTCATCGCAATCATACAGTTCATACAACACCCAACAGACACTATTACAGCAAAAAAATCATTTAAGCCCCAAAACCCTTACTTTCCTTACCTGGAAAAGGGTTAGTAAGGACCTTGACGGCACGACAACGAGCACAGTAGCTCTAGGAACGAACTAACGAGCTGAAATAAAAGTGGAACAAAACCAAGAAACGGGGTTAACAAGAGACCCTAATTGGAAATACGGAGGATGATTATGGGGATCAGTATGAGTGAGAAAGAGATACTTACGTGGAGCAACGAGTCCTCCTAGTTCAACGTCACAGTGGAAGCAAAACCCTAGCAGAAAGGGAGGTGGCTGCAGCTCTAAGGTTTTGTGAAAGAGTAGAATGAGTGAGTTACGGCAGATCTAGGGTCGCATTTTATCCTTTGGGCTAGCCCTATGCCCATCTGTTTTGGAATGGCTTTTTAAAATAAGGCCTAAAAGTAATTGGGCCTTACATTAAGAATGGGATAATAATACAAAAAAAAATCCCACATGGAATTTAGAACATGTATGTAAGCAGGGGCAACTCAAGGATTTGAGATTTTTTTTTATGCAACATTATCTATTAAATTATCGAAATCAGTTTTATTTAACCATTTTTTTCAATAGATGATAAGGCTAATCTGTTTAAACTACACTTTCCACATATCTCTAAAAAATATGTTCTTACGTTCAATTTAAAGATCATTGAATCAATAATGTAATGCACAAAGAATCAACCCAATTGGATAACTATGGTAACGGTGATGCATCAAACAATTAGTAAAGGTCAAAGTTGTCATCTATAATCCATTTTTCATTTTCAAAATTAAACTACACCTTTCGTAGACCTCCAAAAATCATGTTTTTACATTCAAATTAAATATAATTGAATCTAGAACGTAATAAAAAAAGAATCAACTAAATTGGATATTTGTGGAAAAAGTTATGCATAGAACAAGCATTAAAGGTCAGAGTTGACAAATTTCAACTTAAGAGCAGATCTTTTGCAAAATTTTCCTTTCAACACCAAAACTTACACCAAAGTTGTTCTGAATATTTTTAGAGGAATTATGATTTTGTTGTCTCTTTTGTGAGATCTCTTTTCAATAACAAAAAACACAAAATTCTAAACCAGAAAAAAGGAATATGCATCTTTTGAACTTACCTCTTGTTTGCAAAAAGGGATATTAGATCAGGCATATTAGATCGGTTGTATAGGAACCGATCTAACAGATATGCGGTGGCAATTTTGAAAATAACTTGAATTACTTTTGATCGGTTGTGTGGGGAACTGATGTAAAATGTATACATTAGATCAATTTTGGGGGGAACCAATCTAACATTCTTTTATTTAAATTAAAAAAAGTTGATCCCTTTAAATATTAGATCGATTATAATTAAAACTGATCTCATGTTTTCTGCACAAACCCGCGAAACCCTTTCCTCTCTCGCTCGTGCCTCACTGTGCATCTTTTCCACTGTTCATCTTGTTCTCCATTTTGCTCTATAGACCTCTACCTCTTTGTTGCTTTCTTCTTTGTTTGCAAAACACGAAACCTCTCTATTACTTTCTTCTCTGTTTGCGAACCATGAAACCTCTCCGTTTTGCTTCGCAAATCTCCACGCCATGAACCACCACCTCCATGCCACAAATCTTCGTTGTCATTGCACCATGAACCGCCGCTATCGTCGCACCATGAGCCTCCGTTGTCGCCACACCATGAACCTTTGTTGTCATCGCACCACGAACCATTTCGATTGCATTCTAAAAGACCATGAGTCACCTCGACGGAGACGCCACCGCCGCACCTCTATTGACATTGCAGTCATCGTTCAATGGTCCATGGTGTTTGTTCCGTAAGTGCTCCTACCTCATTTTGAAGTTGCTTGAGCTATTGTCACCGCTGCTGTGTTTGTTCTGTTGTTCTGCTGCTACTCCTACCTCCATTGGAAGATTACCATCACTTGCATTAATAAAGGTCAAATCCTCCAAACTTCATTACATTGAAATCGTTGGCTGCCTTTTTGGGATTTGAATTTGGTGAAGGCGTTAGATTGCTGCTCTTGGAATTTTAGTGCACATAAAATTGGTCAATTCGTCCAAACAATTTACTTTGAAATTCAAAGCATAAGAGTGAATTTTTCGTTTGTGGCTGATTTTATGAACTTGATCTTTTATCAAGTTCATTCATTTTAGTCAAATAGGGATGGAAATTATTTGTTATTGTGTAGGAACTTTTCTAGAGGTCTTAATAACAAATGACAGAAACTAATGAGAGCACCAACCCCAGTTGCATGTTCTTTTAACCCTGATTGCCATTCTCAACCCCAACCCAAGCAAAATATTAGTCCAATTCATTTTTCAAAAACCACTTGCCATTCCTTGGAATAAAATAGTCTTCGGTGTTGACAATAGTGATATACATCTATATGTCCATATGAACGATGTGTACAAAATCATTTAGGGGCATCAGATGTTGAACATTACAGTTATTCAATTACGGATACTATGAGTACATTTTATGTTATATTGTGAAATCAATAATTGTCTCTAAACTTAATGGTTTGAATGCATGTATATAAAGGAATATGTTTCCAAAACAGGGAATGCTGATGTCTATGGTTTCCTTAAGCCTCAGCATATACAAAAGTTTGGAAATAAACATATGGAATGTTAGACATACATTCAAAATTGGATGAGGAAATTAAAGAAAAGAATTTACATGGCACCTTATATTCATGTGTAAGTTCATCTTAGTCATTTTAGCTATTAATTAACTAATTCAAATCACTAATTATATTTCTTGTTTAGGTCTCATTGGCAATTGGTGATTATTTGTCCAATGGAGAATATTGTAGTTTGGTTATGCTCATTGCCATGAGAAATATACTACAGAGGTATGTCGTAGTCACTTTATAATGTGTTATTTATGTCATGAAATATGTTGTAATTGGCTAGTGACTTAACTTTTTAGTGCTCTGAATGTGTACAATGTGTTAGGTGGTAAATCAACTTCATCCACATAAAATTTCAAAGTGATTTATCCTAAGGTATAAGTTTCCATCTTTTATATTGTATGATTTGTACTTTTTTCATATATTAATTACTATAAATTTGATTTCTTAGTGTAATAAGAAAAAAGGAAGTTTTGAGTGTGGATACTATGTCATGTACTGGATGTGGACCATAGTTCGTGCTACTCTGAAAGATTCTTGGGATGAAGTAAGGAATCAAAAGACTCCTCTTTGAAACATGTTTTTATGAAATACTTAACTAATAAGCATTCACTGCTTTGAACTACAGGTTTTTAACAATGTTGAACCATTGGGATCTGAAAATATTAATGAAGTGAGGACTGGATGGGCCAAATATTTCTTGCAACATAAAAATGTTTATATGTAAATCTTTTCCTTTGTTGCATTAGTTTTCTTTCACTTAGGAAATATTTCAAATCCATTGTTGGATTTGAATTGGTGTTTAATTATGTACTCTATAAACTGTTGGAACTGCATTGTCTATATTGTTTTGGTCTATAATGAAACAGTTTTGGTTAGTTGTAATTACAAAACGCACTTTTAAAAAAACAGCAAGTATTAGATCGGTTATGGCCTTAACCGATCTAATATATGATATATTAGATCGGTTAAGGGCATAACCGATCTAATACTTGTTTTTTTTAAAAGTGTGCAACCTATTAGATCGGGTTAGACCACAACCAATCTAAACTACTTGATCGTGATGCATTCATGCTAAATAATGTAAGATCGAGTATCAGATATCGATCTAATATTGATACATTAGATCGACTGTATATAACTGATCTAATAAGTTACAAACATACTACATTGCCTCATATTAGATCGGTTTATGAACCGATTTAATACACGTTCCAGAACTTATCTAATATCCCTTTTTCCACTAGTGAATTTGTGTGCAAGCAAAACATAAGGTTGAAAATAGAGACTTTACAAAAAGAGAAAAAATAAAACCATGCAGTTTGTACAAGATATGTACATTTTTACAGAAGAAATGTTAGTGAACTACATAAGTATGCACATGTTTACAAAAATATACAAAAAAACTCAAATTGATTACAAATTGCTAGTCAGCGTAAATTCCACGAAAGCAACGCCAAAACTTCTTGTGACCTAGTTGGAGGTCTGTAAATTTGTCCAACAACTATGTCTATTGTAGCATAACAAGGTCGTATGCATAAGGATTTGGTTTGATAATAATATATAATCTATTAAAGTTTGAAATAAGATAGTGATAATAAAGGTTTGACAATTTTAAATATAAATTTTAATAATAATAAATATAATTGATCTTAATTAAGGTGTTAGGATTGAACTTGGCTTCTTTCACTCAATTGCACTACCTGTGATTCTTTATAAGTTATGTTCTTTATCTTAGCCTTCCTAGAAGAACTCTTAAATGTAATTCTAACCTCATGTCTAAGCATTAGAACCTAAGGGTGTCAGATGCAAGATGTCCCTATCCAGGAATAGGAACCCTTGCATTAAGAACAAAACTCTTTAAACCAACTAAAGTCGCATATCCACTTTTCGTATATGCCAAGCATTACAAAATTTGATTGGATCTAAACACTAGACCGTATGTCTCTGCATCTAATGTTGATGAGGTATGCAGATTGATTAAGTCATAAAAACAATTAAAGCAAATAAAAAAACCAACACATAAAACAAGAACATAATATATTGAATTAGATGTAGTACAAAGAGTTTGAAAGTTACATCTGATCCCAACTAGGAAGAAGTTAGTTGCTCAAAATGAGGTTTACAATAAGCGTAAGGAACCACTTCCTTCTTATAAGACCCGTGGAATTTAATTAATTAATTAATTAATAAATGCGGGTAGGGAAAGCCTTTATGGCATTAAATTTTGATTTGTATGACGTGGAAAAGTACTAGCTCAAGTGGTTGAGAGTACTTTATTGTGTGAGAAGACTTGGGTTTAAGTCCTATGTATGCCAATTATGTGTTATTTATTTGTTATTATATATATATATATATATATATATATATATATATATATATATATATATATATATATATATATATATATATATGTGTGTGTGTGTGTGTGTGTGTGTGTGTGTGTGTGTGTGTGTGTGTGTGATCTTATTGTGGAATGATATAATACTTGAACTATATTAGTTAGCAAGAAACATGAATTGGCATGATGATTTGGCATTGACTTGGCATTGGCATGGTTGAGGGTTCAAACCTTGGAGAACCCAAATTTAACCTTATTTTGCTATTTTTGGTTTTGGATGGAATATGAAAAGGTAGAAGAAAACCCTAGCAGCTAAGGAAGGCTGGAAAACCATCATAAGACAACCAATTAAATGACATTAACCATAGTTTAATTGCATTTCTTGTTTTTAGACCATTAAACCACATTAAGACCACTTTTAAAAGGCCAATTAGGGGTAAGAAAGGGGGTTTTGGTGGGCTATTATTGTGACTACAGAGGAGAGAACGAAAATTGAGAGTGTTGAGGATTGGGTGGAGTCTTGAGGTTGAATTGAGAGAAGCCAAGGAAGTAAAGGAGACCCAAAGACTACCAAGTTCTAAGCTAAGGAAACTAGGTTAGGGAAGTTTTACTTGTTAATTCGCACATTTGGTTTAATTGTATGATGGAATATCTTATTTATGCATGAATACTTTGTTGTTCACGTAAATTTCTGGGTTTCTGGAATTTTCCAGGAACCGCCTGGCGGGTGATGAATTTTTGTCAGGCGATACATCACTATTTATGTAGTTTTGGGTTCCTGTAAAGGAACCACCAGGCGACACGAACCACACCACCCAATTTATGGGTTTCCTATGAACAACCTGGCGATTGTAATTGATCCGCTAGGCGATGCGTGCTATATTGGCTCGATTTCGATGTGTTTCGGGTTTTGGGTTGTTTCTGATTCGGAAAAAGGGGAGTACGAATTGGTTGTGAGGGTTTGGACGTTATACATAATTGAATTGTAGGTGATTGATGGTTGCATTGGACAAAAATTGTATAAATATCATTTTTGGGTTGAGGATTTGAGATTTTATTGTGGCACTGAGTTAATTGGAAAAAATGTAACGAAATTTAGTATATTGAAAGCCATAGGAATGAACCTTGATCCTAAGCTTGTGAGTGTAGCATTTGAGTAATAAATTCAATGCAAAACAGAGTCGTTGGGGATTTGGTTAATGCTCGCAGGTGCATGGAGAAGTTGGGTCCCTGGAATAAACAAGAATCGCTTGGCGGCACTTAGTCTGCCGCTAGATGCTATACCAGTGCAGTGGGTTGATTGTGTTTAGAGAATAGTGGAAATTGGAAGATAAACCCAAGGCAATTGGAGTGTTAGAAGAACAGAATTGGTGGAAAATTTGGGATGTCTAATGGAGATTCAAAGAATAAGAAAAGAAAGAGATATAGCTATGTAAGAGTACTAAGATATGACTGCCTTGGGTGGATTTAGGGATTAATAATAGTGAAGTTCAGATTAATTAAATCAGAGTGTTAATTGGTGTGAAAGTGGACTGGAAAGTGGGATAGTAATATTAATTGGAAGTGCACGAGTTGGGAGTATGATGTAAATGTGACTAGGTCATGGTTGACATACCATATGACGTATGATGGAGACTTAACTAACAATTTGGTAAATGGTATATGGTAAGAGTCATGAGGCTGAATTTGGAATATTAGGATTTAGCAATGTTGAACTTAAGTAATTTTACGGAATTGTAAAATTAGGTTGGTGAACCTAAATGGGATTAAGAACCTTGGTATAAATGGAATCACATGAGAGTTGAAGTGATTAATTAGGTGAAATACACTATGAGAGAGTGTGTGAGAAGGTAAGCTAGAACCTAAATCAGATTTCGTATGTTTGCAAATTACGATATGGCGCCTGGCTGTGGGAATGCGAACCGCCAGGCGATAGCTTGGAAATAGAGAGCAATTTGTACGTGTAGCGCCTGACGGCAGGTAGCATTCTACCAGGCGAAGTCTGCAAGGTCAAAGGACTTCTAGTTACGTGCGCCTGGCGGTGTGGGTTGTCCCGCTAGGCGGTGTCTGCAGCGAGGGCATTTCTGAGGCGTTTGGCGCCTGGTGATACGTGTCCCCCGCCAGGCGGTCTGGAAGCGGCTACGCCCGACAGTACGTGTCCCCCGCCAGGCAAATTTGTTGCTGCAGCTTTGGGTTGCTGATTCTACATAGGTGATCTGCAAGGCTTTTGGTGAAGCTTGAAAGGTGGGATTGCTGGTGTTCCTTGAGTTGAGCTCGCAACGTATCCCTTGAGTTGAGCTCGGGAGAGGGGTTAAGCATGTGGCATTCCTCGAGTTGAGCTCGGAATGGCATCTCTCGAGTTGAACTCGGGATGGCGGATGAACACAAGGAACCCTTGAGTTGAGCTCGGGTTGGCGAGTGTTGCTGGTGCGAGTGTGCTGGTTGTTGCCAGTACGGATGTGGCCAGTACGGATGGGTCCGGATAGATTGCCCTCCTCAGTAAATTGTTGACGAGTTTGGTAGTCTTGGGACGTTACGAACTATGTTCGTATTTAGGAACTCCACCTGGCATTACGGTGTATGATCCGTAGTAATGGTTCGCGCACGTGCTCTATCGGTTGTGTCTGATAGGTATGGCAGCAAGTCACCTTAGAGTAATCACTAAAAGAGGTAGACCACCAATGACCTGCTTGTGGCCAAGTAATATGGAATCGAAGGAGGGATTTTATTTGGTATTTGCATGATATATATATATATATATATATATATATATATATATATATATATATATATATATAAATAAGTGACTTATATATGTGTATGAATGTAATTGTATGTTGATTCTGTTAAGCTTACTCTATCTGCTTGTGTTTGGCGATGATCGTGTATGCGGTACACGTGAGCAGATGATGTTGATGCATGTGGTGATGGTGAGGCTTAGTCACGGAGCGGGGAAAAAGCTTGGGAGTTTTATATATTTTCATGTTTTATAATTTTGGCATAAGTTGTAAACTCTTATAAGATATTTTTGGATTATTCTACTTTTGTAATTATGGATTTTGGTTTTATCATTGAAATTTATAAAAGTTTAAATTTTCCGCGTTTTGGGAAATGAGGTATTATTTAATGAAATTGTTTATTATTTCTTTATTTATTTATAAAAATCCGCAATATCCTGACGGGATGTTACACTTCCTCCCACAGTTCTCTTCTAAGGATATTATAATCAGGACCTAAGAACATAAAACTGAACTACTATATTAGTTCCTAAAACCAGCATACAAATGACAAATGCATGTGTTGTTTTTATAGAAAAATAGTGTGTTGCTTCAATTCCAACTTTGGCAGGCCATAAAGGTGCCATTCTAGATCTTTCCAAACCGCCTTTCTTAGGGCTTAAGTTGAACATTTTGGGCCCGGGCTATTCCAGATCTTTCCTCCTCATAGGGGTTTCCTTAACTGTGTTTGTGGCACTCAACACCATTTCTACTACTGAGCCGCATTAGTCACAATTTCCTTCATTTTACATGCAAAAACAACACAAATACATTAAATTCCACATTTTCCTATTCTAGATCTTTCCAACTCATGAGGGTTTCCTTAACTGCGTTTGTGGCGCTTAGCACCATTTCTACCGCTTAGTCGCATCTGTCATAATTTCCTTCATTTTACATGCAAAAACATAACAAATACAATAAATCCCACTTTTTACTATTCTAGATCTTTCTTCCTCATGAGGGTTTCCTTCACCGCATTTGTGGCACTTAACACCATTTATACCGCTTAGTCACATCAGTCACAATTTCCTTCATTTTACATGCAAAAACAACACAAATACATTAAATTCCACTTGTTACTACTTCTCTACTTCTCATTATGTAATTAAAGTTAAAAAGGGTTATTTTGCTAAGATTTCTATTAAAATCATGCAAGAAAAGTGTCTAAATGACATGTAATTTTACTAAAACTAGACACTTATCAAATATATACTATGTGGTAATCCTTTAGGGTTTAAGGTTTAGGGTTTATATATTTTGTAGACCATAAACCCTAAACTAAACCCTAAACCTTAAAATATATATTTTGTAGCAGTAGTCCATTAAATGTGTAGTAAATCTATTCTATTTTTGGAGTTGTTATATATGTTACATAAATACCTAAACTTTTACCATATTTAACTTTATATAACTATTTTAAGATAAAACAAGATAAAGTAACATAAAAAGTCTAGTTTATTACTTTTAATTTGTGTAGAAATTCAAATTAGTTATTTTAAAATTGTCTATGTACATATATGAATTAATTTGAATTTATATAAAAATTAATTTTAGTTATATATTTTATATTTTAAAATTATATAAAAGAGGTTTCTGTGATTTTAATGAGTTGTTTTATGTGGGTAAAGGCACATGTAAAAGTAGAGTGTGTGAGGTGGACTTCAAAGGGTAAACAATATTATATTTTTTAGAACAAGAAATAGTTAGACAAGGATCATCTTGAATCAGAAGGCAAGGATTAAATAGATAGAACAAAGGGTTACAAACTCTAAGTATTTCAATTCTAGAATAACATGAAGAAGGATTAAGAATAAGTTAAAAGGGTTGGCAGTGAACGGGCAGTGGTGTGAGGATCTGAGTATAGTGAAAGAAGAGGTAAGGCATATCTTTGAAAAAAAATTTATAGTGCTTAAGAAAAGTGTCCTTAATCTTTAAGAAGTTGAGTTCAAAAAAATAAATGATAATGACGATAGGTTTTTGTTAATGGAAATACAAGAGAAGGAAATTAAGGATGCTATAAGCCAGTGTGGACGAACTAAGAGTCCAAGACTAAATGGATTCAATTTTTACTTCATCGAAATTAATTAGGATACCATAAAGAATGAAGTATGTCAGGCGATTCCCTAGTTTTATAGCTTAGGAAAAATACCAAAAAGGTGTAATGCCTCATTCATGGCAATTATACCAAAAAACCAAAACTCAATAGGCTTAGAGGATTCTAGACCAAAATCTGTCATAGGTTGTATCTATAAGATCATATCTAAGATTATTGCAAATAGGATGAAGCGTGAGCTACCTAAGATCATAGACTTTTCTCAATCAACATTCCTTAAAGGTTAGAAAGAAGAAGATGGTAATTGTTAAGGTGGATTTTGAAAAGGCCTACAATTCAGTAAGTTGGGATTTTCTATACTATATGATTGAAAGATTAGGGTTTAATGATAAATGGGTTGGTAGGATAAAACAATGTATGGAATCATCCTCAATATCGATTCTAGTCAATTGTTCCCCAAATGTGGAGTTTGCCCCCGACAAGGGGTTTGAGACAATGGGACCCTTTGGCTCCATTCTTATTTCTCATAGTACTAGAGGGTCTAGTAGGGTTGGTCATACGAGCTCTTAAGGAAAACCTATATGGTGGTGTAAAGGTGTGTAAAAACGAAATAGAAGTGAGGTTACTACAATTTGCGGATGATACCCTCTTTGTTAGTGATGCTAATGTTTAAAATATGAGGATAATAAAAAGCTTTGAATTGGTGCTAGGACTTAAGGTGAATGATGAATGCATATTTTTGCCCTCATTTAATGTTTAATTCTAGATTTTTAATTGAATTTTGTTCTTAAAAGATTGATTTAATTAGGATTTATGATAATTAAATTTATTAAGCATGTGAGATAATAATGTCTTAAAAAGTGTTTTTTAGTTGCATAAATTATTTTTGGATATTCCAATGTTTTTTCATGCAGTTGACATTAGGATTAACCTCATTTAAGTTGTGAAAATAAATTGATTAAAGTTTTAGAAAAATCACTTCTAACCCCTTACATTACTTATATGCTCCCCTTTTTCATATGTGTCAACCAAAATCCTATTTTGCACCCTCAATTGTTTCTATTTTCACCCTTCCATCACTTAAAAATTAGCCCACATGGAAGTCCAAACTCACATTAGAAACAATCATAACATGAAATGTGTTAGCATCACAACTCACAAAATTAATCCAATCACATGGTGCCACTTATCATCTTAAGCCTCTCATCCTTCTCCACAAAAGCAGAAACCCTAGGCAGCCACCATGAAGCTTTTTGCCGAAACAGTGCCAACGATACACCATCTTCATCTTCGTTCATCCTCCATAAAGCTTGCACCTCTATGATGAACAAAAAAACACCCAACCAGCAGTTGCAACCCACATTGGAGCAATTAGAGGTGTCAATTTGGCCCCTAGCCCATGGGTCAGCCCTGACCCACTCTTAATAAAGCCCACTTTTAGGGAGGCCCCAAATGAGGGGGCCAAAAAAAACCCTAGACCCCAAAGTGTAAGACCCGACAAAAATTAGACAAAAAGGGGAACGCATGGAAAAAAATTAATGACTTGATTAATATTGTTGATTTATTTAATTTAATTAGGTTATTAAATTATGAAATAGGAAATAATTATTATTTGAGTGATTTAAGTTATTGTGGTATTTATAATAATTATTTAAGTGATTTAAGGAATTGTGGTTTGTGGATTATAAGTGTTCTAATACTTATAATGCATGTTATATCATGTGAAACTCTGGAGTATATATATATATATATATATATATATATATATATATATATATATATATATATATATATATATATATATATATATATATATATATCATTTATGCTGCATTATATAATTTCTATATTTTAATATTTTTTCCTTTATCTTTTGAATTGTGATTTAAAATATGATAACAACCAAGAAAAATTTAATTTAAAACAAAGGATATTAACAGAAAATATTTAGAGTGAGAGGGGTATATAGGTTAAAAGTTAGGGTTTTGGAAGGAGGAGAGGGAGAGAAATTGAGAGTTGAAAGCTATGGGAGAGGGAAAGAAGAAATTCAGGTAGAGGAAGCCAACCTTTTACTTCTCTTGTTTTCATGTTGCTTCATGAATGAAGTTGATCACGTTTCCTTCTTCTATCTTTGCTTAGTAATGTAACCTTTTTGAAACCTTGCCATGCATTCTTTTTGCTATATGGTGTAGTGCGTGGAATTTAAATGATTGGGTGCAGCTGTGTTGTTTCAATTTCTATGCACATTGTTGATTTGAATTTCTTTTCAAATAGTGATGCAAATTTCTTTTGAATAGTCATTCTAAATTGGTGGGGTTGTCTAGTTTTATTTTTACTTGTTACAGTTTTTAGTTTCATTGTACCATGAAACACTTCTCTTAAGGGCCCACATAATGCATTAAAAGTGTGAAATATACTTATTTGGTTGGTGGTAGGGCAATCTTGATTTTCGTTTGCATCCATACATTTAGTGTTTGAAGTTTTTTTTTTTTAATTTTAAGGTGAAGTACTACGGGATTTGGGTTCTTGATTGGATTAATTGCGCTACCCATTTTCCTACACTGCACAAGTTTCGTAAAATGGAGGTTCCTACTTTGCTAACCATTGGATCGAGCTGAAATGTTAACAACAGATTGTTAACAAATAGTTCTTGACTTTGACCGATCGGATCTTGAACCGGAGCTCTGTAGTGAGAGCAATTTTTATCGCAAGGTTCTTATAGTTTGCTTGTTGACAGCATTGATCTTTGTTGCTTGTTTGGTGCATAACTTTCTCTATAGTTAATCAATTAAGTTAGTTATTGTTGCATTTGATTCTTGATTCAATCATCTTTAATTTGAATATAAATACATAATTTTTAGAGTTTTACACAAGCTGAAGTTTTATTTCTAAAATCCCAAATCGTTTGCATAATGTGTTGTTAAGTTGGATTGGATAAAAATTATAAGAATTAGTTATTTTCCAAGAGAGAGAGATGTAAGTGAGGATGTTGAGGCATGAAGGTGGGAGAGTGACGTGGATAAATGAGTTATGTGATTGGTGGTTTTTCTTGGTTTGTATGGGTTGCATGATTAAGTAGTTTAAATGGTGGTTTGAGGATAATTACTTGTGTGTGATGTTATACTGTGTTTGAATGAATGTCACTTGTTGGGTTCATTATATGAATGTATTATTTGAAAAGTTAATGGGTTTATTGCTTTGGAATTTTACTTACCATGCATGATGTGATTGTGAGTACTTTGTTGGCAATATGAAATTCTCATGTGTTGCATGTTGAGAGTGTTTTGCCTTGCTTAAAAACTCTTGGTGGAATTTAATGAAGATTTTAGATGAATGTGAAGCTATGTTTGGTTTAGTATGATTGTTTGGATTTGGGGTTTGTGTGTTCAAACCAAGGATGGATTGTGATCATAAAGTTTTCGTGTTAATTGAATGTGACATTGAGTATTATTGGACATGTTTTATTTACGAATGTCTTTTATGAATATCATTTTTTATGGTTAGCTTATCCCTATTTGTTTGTCTGTGTGTTTGTTGTATGTGCGATGATCGTATAACGTGTGCTTTATAAGGGAGCAGATGATATTGCATATAATCTTGGCATGAAGAAGATTGACGAGAGGCTGGGGTGGACTCGGGAGCTTTTATAATATATTTAGTTGTTTAAAATCAGATACTAAAAATTATGTAATTTTCTTTTGTTCGCATTGGTTATTTGAATTTTTAGACAAATTGACATTTTTAATTATGTAATTTAAATTAAAGTAAAAGTATTTTTATTAGTACATTTTCAATGATAATCATTTTTCGTCAAATGTGTTCGTTTTCCAACTATCTATGACATCCAAAAAATTGGGATGTTACACAAAGCCCCCTCTCTAGTAGGTTAGGGTTAGGGCTAAGGTGGGTTAGGTCCCCCAAAATAATACTACATTAAGCTAGAGTCAAAGATCAAGCCGAGCGACATGGACGGGTCCGAAGACCCAGACAGGCCCCTACGAGATAAACAAGTCTGATCACCCGTACAAGTCTGAAGCCCAAGACGGGTCCGACGACCCGGACGGGCCTTAAGGCCCGAACAGGCCCGAAGACCCAAACCGACCCAACAAACTGGATGGGTCTAAAGACCTAGACGTACGGGCCCGAAGACCCGAACCGACCCAACAAACTGGATGGGTCTGAAGACCTAGACGTACTTGATGACCCGGATGGGCCTAACAACCCAGGCAAGCACGATGACTCGGGTGGTCCCGATGATCTGTACGACCTCGACGATTTAGACGGATTAAACAACATGGATGAGCCCAAAAACCCGAATGGACCCGACGACCCGAACAAACCTGATGATCTGGATGACATCAGAGTTTAGGAACCCTTTGTTGACAAAAAGAAGAAGATGGACATCTTTCTCCAATAAGGAGTTTTGATGCTGATGATAACTTATGAAGAAGTATGGAAGACTTGATGATGATGCATGGAAAAATGTTGAAGACTTAAAAGAATGCTTTGATTCAAGAGATACATTGAAGACTTAGGGGTTTAGTTGTTTAGGTCTTGTAATCTATGTATGTTATTTAAAATAATTAAATTAGTATGTCAAAGTCAAGAAGGCAAATGGTTTTTAATCATTCGTTTGTGTCTTTTATCTCTAAATAACATAAAAAGTAATGGTTTTTACATCATACCTAATTAGTGAGATTTTTTAATCCTTATGCATGTTGATTATATGAGTCTAATGGTTTTTAATTTTAATTGAGAATATACTTTGATTTAAGTTAGAAACTTTCATGTGATTTAATGGGTTTTCGCTAATAATTGGGAATGTACTTTAATTAAAGGTGGAAACTTTAACAAGAATTAATCATGAATGTACTTTGGTTAATTAGCTTTTTACTTGATATAAGAGATAAAAGAATAGATATGATCAGACATAGTAATATTTAATTAAGAATGTACTTTGGTTAATTTACTATGATTAATCTACAAAATTAATATTTTTAATTGAGAATGTACTTTGGTTAATAGTAAGAACACACTACAATAGAAATGCTAATTTGTGAGGGAAATTTGCAAGAGAAAATATTTCTCACTAATTTCTCGCTATTTAGGGAGGGATCAGTGACAAAAACATTTCGTAGCTAAATTTTTAGGCAATTAGCGAGAGAAATTATTTCTCACTAATTTATCACTATTGAGCAAGGGATCAACGACAAAAAAATTTCGTACATAATTTGTGAAAGAAATTAGCGAGAAAATTTATTCCCCACTACTTAGAGAGGGATCAATGACAAAAAAATCGTAACTAATTTGCGAGGAAACTAGCGAGAAAAATTATTTATGACTATTTAGCGAGGGATTAACGACAAAAAATTGTCATAGCTAATTTGAAGCTAATTAGTTATACTTTAAAAGATAGGTCATTTTATCAATAAAAACTATTTGCAAATTTTATTAGAAAATATTTTTCATAAAAAATATTCATGAAAGTTTTTTAGAATTATTTTCAGCAAAAAATATCTACAAATTTTGTAAAATATTATTTGTAAATAATTGATGTTATTATATGTAAATTTTATTGAAAATTTTCTTAAAATAAATATCTACTGCTTGTAATTTTTATGTAAAATGTTCATGAAATTGTTTTAGAATTAATTTTAATTGTGAAATATTTTTCAGAAAAATATCTATAAATTTTTTAAAATTATTATTTAAAAAAAAATACAAATTCCTTTTCAAAAGGATATTAGTAAAAAATCAATATTAATACAAACAGATTTTATAATATTAACAATAATATTATGTATTTATTTTTATAAATAAAATGTTATACTTAAAATCTTAATAAATAATATTATTATTGTTATTGTGGCTTTTCAAATACTTTTTTAAATTCACTAGCATTCTTACTCTTGATCTTTAATATTATAAATACTTTTTTAATATTATTATGTATTTACTTTTACCATTAAAGACATCCTCGGTTGCAGAACCCTAACCATTCCGTGCAATCAAACTCGTATGCTGGTGGCCACGACGCATTCCTATTGGCCGCCTCTCGTCGAGCATCTCAACTATTATTCGGTCAAACTCTTCGTTGTTGTTCTCGTCACGCGAACAACCTTCACATCGGAGAGGTTGAAATCCGTCACTCTGTGTTTCTCACCATCGTCGCCATCGTTATCATCCTCCATAGGCTGGCAAAGCGAGGAGATGTGTTTCACGACGATCCTTAACATCTCCGTCAGTGAGAATGATGATCGTCTTACTCGCACTTCCAAGGCATTGGTTTTCTTTTTTGTAATAATATTATCATGTTTTTCATCTTCTCTTATATGCTTTCTTGTCTTCGTTCTCTCTAATCAAGTAATTAGATGCTCGAACAACTCAATGGCCAAACCCCTATTTTCTCCAAAAGTATTATCAGAGTTGTTGTTTTTGCAATTGTTGAATCTTTGGTTTTGGATTTTGATGCAATTATTGAGATCAAACAATAATTAAAGTAATGTAGATTACATATACTTTTAATTTTCTTTATTTGGAATAACTTTTTTTTGTCTTTCAATTTTAGAATTCATCTTTGTAACTAAAAAATATGTGGTGTAGTCCTTATGTTAAACTCCTTCGTGCCACTGAATACATGCTTTGGAAAAAAAACATATTGGTTATGTATCATGATACCAAAGAAGCTGGCAATTTGTGAATAAAATGTAAAATGTTAATTTCGAAGATAATTTGTGATTTGTCATGTAGTGTGTAATCTTGTTTTCTCTAATCGCATTTTTTCGGCAAACTATTATAATACCGAGATTTTGTATTTTAATAATTTATTATCATTAAAACTTGATCTTAGCAAATGAACAGTAACCTAGGTTAAGAATACCCTTTCACTGGTTTGGTGAAGTTGATTTAGTGGGAAAATGATACATTATGTCATGTGAAAATAATAATATTGATAGATTTGATGCATCAATATTTCACAACCAAGAGGGGGTGAATTGGTTTTAACAAATTTTTCCTAGTTTTAGCAATTTTGAAACTGTTTTGATAAACCCTTTGCTTGTTGAATCAATTGAATTAGTGTGATTGGATGCTTAATGTTTGAAGAATTTATACCATGTCAAAATATAGAGAAGAAGAGATAAAGCACACAAAAGATTTATACTGGTTTGATTCCTTAGAATCTACATCCAGTTTCCCCTAATAAACCACGGCTAGAGATTTTCACTATATCTCAAGAATTACAAAATTTACATAGACACTTGGTAAATCTAAACTCTAAGATAAAAAGATCACACAAGCAAGGTTATACCACACACTTGCTTCAACAAACAAAAACAGCAAGGCTATCACACACACTTGCTTTAACAACCAAAAACAGCAAGGCTATCACATACACTTGCTTTAACTAGAAAACAGTAAAACATAGAGTTTCAAACTATACTTAGAACACAAGAACACAACCTAAAGATTAGATTGAGTACACCTTTTCCAAGACTGAAATTTCTCCATCTTGCCAAGCCAACTTTGATGTGTTTTGATGAAATTCTCAAGAAGATCTTCCAAGATAGCTCCAAGAACTTGTTCCACACCTTTCTTTCTTTCTTTGGGTTGAACAACTCTTTTAACAACAGGTGCAAAGTTTGTTTTTATAAATCAGTTGTTGTCAACACGAGCCTAGTCGACTACATTAGTTGGCTAGTTGATTATCGAGGCAGCAGATTAACATTTTCAGATTATCACACACATGTCATGTTAACCATTGTCATGCTATGTTATGTTAACCATTGTCATGCTATAATGGACATCATCAAAAACATTTCAGATACACTTAATCAACAACAAATATTAGTGCTCCACAGATGGCTTTATTTTGCTCACTACCTTTATGTTTGTTTTAGGGTAATTTCATATATAATCCTTTAACTTGTATTTGATGAAGCATCTCAACAATGTTGAGAAATTGAAATGCATTGTATTTGAATTGTTTGTAATTAAATTTCCTTCATTTTCTAAATAACTTGTTTGGATAAATAAATTAAAATACTTTACATTTCAATTTCATGTTTGGATAAAACAATTTAATTTCTTGCGAGATAAAATTTCATTTTAACAATATTTATTTTAAGCTTAGTTATGTTTTGAGTTCATGATAAATTTGGAAACTATCAATTTAGTCTCTAATAAATCATTGTGTTCTATTGAGTTCTTACAATTTTAAAACTTTTCAATTGAGATCTAACAATTAAGTGTGGCTGTTAACAACTTTGTGAACTGACACTTACACTATTACTCTCAAAAAATGTTACCTACCACATAATATTTTGTTACAAGAGATTTGATGACGAAATTATAGAAATATAAGACATGTAACTGTAAAATTATGAAAAATAATTATAAAAATTAAAATTAAAAAATATGAAGTTACAACAATTAACAAATTATAAAAATATAAAAATATATAATTTCATAATTACGAAATTATAAAATATACAAATATAATTTTTATGTTTTGTAATTTTATAGTTTTATAATAAATTGTAAAATTATATATATTTATAATTTTGTAATTTGTTACCTTTTGTAATTTTATATTTTATATTTTATAATTTTGTTTTTATAATTTTCCAATTACATGTTTTACAATTTTGTAATTTTTTATTTATTTATTTTTATTTTAAATTTTACAAGTTTATAAATTTAATTAAATTTAAAAACTATTTTCGTTAAATACAATAAGTATTTTGGAAAAGATCTCATCATCAGCATCTTTTGTAAGAAATATTATGTAACAAGATCTATGGAAAATGACAGTGCAAGATGACTGTCACATCACAAAGTTAACAACCACACTGAATTGTAGGGAGTCAATTGAAAAGTTTTAAAATTTTGAGGAGAGACCACAAAAATTTATTAGGTATTCAATTTATTAGTTAACAAATATTTGAATAATTTATATTGTTTAAGGTCCAGAGAGTCTAGAGTATAAGGTCGTGAGTGAGAAGAATTTCAAATTCCACCTATTTGTAAGGTATTTGAATTTTTACTAATTTAGCCAATTGAAATACTTTAGAAAAATCATTACATTTTAAATGCTTTTTAATTTCTCAGTCCAAACAAAGTATTTCATAACAAGGAAATCTAAAAGCTTCAAAAAAAATGAATTGTTTCAATAAAATACTCTATCCAAATACACCATTAGATGACTTAAAAACTGTAATGGATGATATTGTAATATTTAATGTTATTTGTTGAAAGGCTTTACACTTTAACATGTTAGCCATTGATGTAAATATAGGAAGCATGTATTCTGTTTGGGTACTTTTGCCAGTTTTGCATGCTTTTTCATAAATTGCTAGACTCTGATCAAGCATTTTGATTAAACTACAAATTTAAAAATAGATATGAAAGATTTGAACCTCATATTATAAACAATGCTAAAAAGTAGTAAGAAAAAGAAGAGGATATGCCTAAATGGTATAAGCTTCAAAACCAGTTTCATAGAACTTATCTTTTTTTTTTATTTGTCAAACATATTTAGGGATATTTGAGTGCTTTATTGTACTGATGTATGTATTTAGGTTTTTCTGAAGCACTTTTCTTTATAAAGGTTTTCTACTTTGTTTTGTGTAAGGCCCACTTATATTATATGCCCTTATTTTAAAGGGGCTGCCCCAAATCAGTTGGGCCTAGGGTTGGTCCATTGGGAGCCAAGGACCCTAAATTGCCCTAACCCCTTTCATTTCACTCCACTTTCAGAAAACAGTCTCCCCTTCTTCTTAGAGATGCTGTCGTTTCTCTTCTAAGGTTTGGTACCACCTTGGTCAAGCAAGCTCAATCTCATTTTCTTACTCCACGTAAGTCATTCTACAGCTCATGCTTATCCCCTTTAGGCATATCTTCGTATTTCCAGTAGGGTTTCGTAGTAAGCTCATTTTTTAAATTTGTTCCTCTATTCTTCCAGTTTCTAAGCTTGTTCCTCGAGCTGTTGCGCTCTGCACTTGGTGTCAAAGTCCTTTGCTCACCCTTTCTAGGTAAGGGAAGCTAGGTTTTTCATATTTTAATTGTATGTTGGTTGTTTTACCCCTCTTTTGTGATTTATATGATGGATAATGTTTGGGTTTGGATGAATATGTATGGAATATTGTTTGGAGTTGGTGTGCTGCTACTGTCAAGTGAAATAGGAGACGCGAGTTACTATTTCTACCCAAGCGAGCTCATCTCGCCTAAGCGAGAGTAGGAGAACCTCGCCTAGGAGTTTTGCTCGAGTACTCGCTCAGGCGAGCGAATTGGGTTTTGAGCCAAAGACAATCTCGCTTAGGCGAGATGGCCTCGCCTAAGCGAGCATTCGTAAAACTTCTTAGGCCCTCTGTCGCGATCTCGCCAAAGTGAGAGTCTGCAGCTTGAGCGAGAGCACTCCTTTTGCATGAGCGAGGGCTCCGGGCTTGAAAAGATCTGCTGCAAGCCACCTTGTTTCTCTCACATGGTTGTTCTTAATTATTTGATTGGTTGGCCTGCTCTATTTAAAGTATGAGGTGTGTGAATATGCATGAAATACTTGAGGTTACGAATTTGACTGATGTGTTGGTATGATCTTGGCTTGTATAACAAATGAGATGGTTAGTAATGAAAGTGGCATGGTGCTGGTATGAGATATAATTCTATATTAATGGATGAAACATGATGATGGTATGTTTAGGGCGTAATTCCACAATAGTTTCGTGGTGGTGCCTCATTGGTTAGGGCGTAATTCCGTGAGCCTATAGATGAGACCTCATGGTGGTGCCTTAGTTGGTTGGGACGTAATTCCATGACCCCTATTAGTGGGAATTCATGGTGGTGCCCCATCTATATAATTTAGTAAGGATTCAAGGTAAGGACTGCATCCTGACACTTTAAAGACTCAGTTAGGCTCACATAGAGCGTACTGACTCTAGTGGTGAGAGTAGTAGGAGGCCTTGAACCCATTAAGGGCTAACCTTGTGTGTGGGGGTTGAGACACTAGAATATTTCGCTCAGTAGAGCAGCTCGATAGAGAAGTAAAAGCCACCACAAGTGCAAGCATCCGTTGAATCCAACTAATTATATGTATTTGGATGAGTCGTGTCTGAGTCTTAATGTATTGTTTGCATGTCATAACATGATTGGTTGGCTTATGCATCTTGAACTATAAAATTGTATGTACGGTATGATAAATCATTTTCTTCTCTAGCTTACCCTTCTGCTTGTTGTATGTCTTGCTTGTGTGGTTCTCTCCTTTTGTGATGATCATCAATTTATTGATGTGAGCATATGTGAGAAATCCTCATGGCCAACAGGGTGATGGAGGTTCAACTGCTTAGTCATCTGGACTTGAGCTCTACTAATTATGTCTTTTGTTAGGGTTGTGGCCCATGTATTACATTATTTAGCACTGTATTTTGGATACTTTAGACTTTTTACCCTATTTTGTACTGGCATTGTGGTGTTCCTCAGTATTTGTCCTATAAGAACTTTGGGTATCTGTAGGAGTGATGTTGTACTCCATTGATCTTGTTTCTTATATTATATTGTGTGACATTTCCTTTAATTAGCTTTATTAATTAAATGGGGTGTTACATTTTGTATTTTTATTACCTAGGAGGTTTATTTGTTGTTATGAACCAAACTGGATTTTATAAAAATAAAATTTTATGGATAACTATTCCAAATGACACGGGGTTCTTATATTGCTGAATGTGACACAAAATGGTGGGGTTTTTGGAAAGTGATTGTCAGTTATTTTTTTCTTGCCGGTTCGAGTATGAATTTAAAAACATTTTGAGCAATAAGATGTATTTTTTTATTTTTCTCATTGTTAAAGTAGAAGCATATTATGAACATGAAAGGGAAGTTAAAGAAGCAATTGAAGAAGCGTTAGAATCACTATTGCTGTATCAACTGAAGGATTTCCCAATAATGAATAAAATATGGTCGTTCCTTGTTACTTGTATCCAGAATAGGAACCCAGTGGTGAGTAGTTGCTCATTGACGGCGATTCCTTTATTTTTTTTGGGTGATTTTGCTTAGGAGATATTTTATGGATGCAACTCATGTTTGGTAGGTTGTGTGGATATATGAGTGTGATCAACAATGTAGTGCCCATTTGTTGAGGAGATTTCTTCACACATCAATTCCTTTCTCATGGGACTCACTTTTGGAAACTTCTGACCACATCCCCATTTTAAAAAATGTCATTTTCCAAAGATGAAAGGATCCCTTTGCAACTACCTTATAGAAGTAGTTCCATGAGTTTAGAGGATTTATTGGCTAAGACATCCATTGTCAAGGTTCAAATTGCGTTGCTCAACATTATTGTTGACTTATGCCTTAACTTTTTGGGAATTATTTCAGAAGAGAATTGTTTGTAACACACTCTTTTTGACACATCTGTTGTAAATCCTTTACTTTTAATTTAGTAAAATTTACAAAACATTATTTTCTTGCATGTTTGTAACAAATAGGTTTTTCAAGCCTCGACTTTAAGTAACATGATTTAGACATTTCCTCTTTCTAACTTGTATGATAGCGATTAGTTAGGGATTAAATAGGGATTCGCTACAAATATATTGCTAGGGATTAGTTATAGATTTTCCACAACTAGTTTGATAGGGATTTGCTATATCTAGTTTACTAGGGATTAGCTAGAGATTTGCTACAAACATTTTGCTAGGGATTAGCTAAGGATTTGCTACAAACATTTTGTTAGGGATTTGCAACAAGCATTTTGTTAGGGATTTGCTACAAGCATTTTGTTAGGAATTTTCTACAACTAGTTTGCTAGGGATTAGTTAGGGATTTGCTACAAACATTTTTCTAAGGATTTTCTACAAATATTTTGTTAGGGATTGGCTACATATTTCCTATAACCAGTTTGTTAGGGATTAGCTAGGAATTAGCTAGGGATTAGTTATGGAGTAGTTCCCTCGCAACTTAGCTACCTATAATTTAGCTACAATTTAATGTCCTCGCTGTTTGCTTGCTAATCCTTCACTAATTCATTTTGCGAAAGATCGACGAGGGATTAGGTAGGGATTGTTCCCTCGCAAATCTGAAAATTTGTTATAGTGACACCAACAAATTAATTGTGAATTTACATTGATTAATTTCAAAATCTAAGACAATAATTAATTGAATGATAATCCTTAGATAAGTAGTGAAAATCTATTTTGAAAGCAATGGAATTAACCTATTTTCGTTATCATTGTTTTTAAATCTTTTTATCTTTTACCAATTTTATTTCTATTTTATTTGACTAACCCTTTTCGTATAGTTTTTATAAGAAATAATTTGATAGAAATCAATTTCGTGTTCATTGGGAGATTACTGTTGTAACATCCCTACTGGAAATTACTTAATTAAAATAAATAAATGGAATATAGAAAATCAATCGACATAATTTTATTATTCCCAAACGCGGAAAAATTCAAATTATTTTTCAAAGCGCCACAATTTAAACATAACTAAATAAGAATTTTTTTAAAAGTCTTTAAAATCCAACATAATGAAATAACATCACAAAAAAATCCCTATCTCAATAGCCCCCAAGCTAGCCCTCTCTCCGTCTCTATGCATCACCAGCATCACCAGTAGCATCATCTGCTCTCGGGTAACAAATCACACGATCATCGCCAAACACAAACAAAAAGGGTGAGCTCAAAGATAATCAATAGAACAAGTTAATAAAATTAATAATGCACCCAATCGTTTGATTGTAGTTAGTTCTTGGCCAAGTCCTTAATATCCCAAGGCTTTTCAACCTTCAATTCACACAACATAGTTAGCCATGGACTCATGATTTATGATACTCACACAAACCTGCCCGCTCGTGGTCCTATCTCTACGAACCTCCCCGCTCGTAGTCCTGCTCTACGAACCTGCCCACTCGTAGTCCTACTCTATAGACATGCCCGTAGTCCAACACATGTGATCCACCAGTTACGTACCTCCTCGCACGCAACATCTCTCAAGTGTGAGCAAGGAACATACGAACCTACCTCGCTCGTATCCCCACACGAGAGTAACTGGATATGAACCTCCTCGCTCATATCATCACGTGTTCACCACCATCCATGAACCTACCCGCTCATGACAAAGCATCTCCTAATCCAAGTTTGCATTAATGCATACAAACAACACACACAAAAAACAAAGCCCGCAACCATATCGCTGGGCTTGAAACACAACATTGTACTATTCTCGCTTAGGCTAGTAGCCTTCGCCCAAGTGACCAGGCCTATCTCGCTTAACCTAGGCTCTTTCGCCTAAGCAAGCGCATTGCAAAGGCACAACTCGAATTCTCGCTTAGGCGAGACCTTCTCGCTTGGGCGAGATCGCTCTTCGCCTAGAACCAAAGTCTCCCGCCTAGGCGACGAGTCAAGCAGACACACACAAATTTTACATGATTTCTCGCTTAGGCGAGACACTCTCACCTAAGCGAGATGACTTATCGCCCAAAACAGGGCTCTCCGCTTGAGCGAGATGCTCGAGCAGAACCACACAATCCCCGCGATCTCTCACTGAGGCGAGGAACTCTCGCCTGAGCGATATTCTCTGTCGCCCAAAAAATGGGCTTCTCCGCTTGTGCGAGAGGCTCAACCAGAACCAGGGTCGAGTCTTTGCTACTTTCACCTAGACGAGCCTTGCTCGCTTGACTGAGAATAGTAGATGTCTTCCTTGTTCACGCACGCAAACATAAGAAAACAATGCCAAAACACATCTCAATCATTACCAAGCAATCTACCACAGCGCACAAGTCTTATGAACATGATTTAAGCCTAATTTGACCACCAAAATTTGAGATTTAATCATAAACACCATATGGTACAAAAAAACCCCATCATATTCATACAAACGCATAAAGGATTGCGCAAACAACATCAATACAATCAAACCTCTACATCATACCATATAGAGTATGAAAATTCATGCAAATCACATTCATACATACGCATTTTAGAATACACGAAATAGCTCCCCTTACCTGGAATTTCTTGCTGCAATTGCTCTTCTATCCTTTTCTTTATGGTACCCAAGAAACTCCCTTTGATATTCCAAGGTTTCAGCTCTGACTCTTCCAAAAATGAAATGGCAGTTCTCACAATTACCTCCAGAATCTCACTTTTTCAGGTCCAAAACCAGTTCCTCTCTTATGTTTTTCTCTCTCTCTTCCAAAATTACCTTAATTAAGCATCATTAACCCCAAAACGAAAATGATTTAATGTTTTGGTGTTAATGGTCATTCAAGGACCATTAGTGGCTGCCTTTTCAGCCCACATCCTTGCAGCTAGGGTTTTCTATACCCTTTCATATTCAAGTTAAAATTAAAATTTGGCAAAAAGATAGGTTAGTTTTGTTCTTATCAAAGTTTGAACCCACAACCCATCAATTCCCAAGTCAAGTGCACAACCAATTCAACTAATACATGTTTTATGATAATTCTTATAATTTTAGGATTACATTATCAATACTCACATCCACGCATAACATTAAAACAATGTACATTTCAAAAATATCATATAATTAACATACATAGGACTCAAACCCAAGTCCTCTCACATAAATAAATACTATCAACCATATAAGTTAATATTTTTCCATGTCACAATAATTATCATTAAATGCCATAAAGATTTCTACTACTCGCATTTATTAAATAATAATTTATTTAATTATTTAAATTTCTCGGGTCTTACAACTGCGACTTAGTTTATCCTCTCTATTTTGTTGGCTACTTTCTTAACAATACTAAAGTTGTTATAGATAAGTAGTATTAATTTGATCGTGTAAGACCTGTGAAAAACCAATTAATTAAATAATTAATTAATTAATAGATGAGGAAGAATGGGACTTTTATGACATTAAATGTTAATTGGTATGACTTGGAAAAGTACTAGCTCAAGTGATTGAGAGTACTTAATTGTGTGATAGGACTTGGGTTCGAGTCCTATGTATGCTTTTTGTGTGTTATTTGATTTAATTGTATTTTGATAATATAATTGTGACTTGTGAGTGATGTTCTAATCATAGGATTATAATGGTTATCACAAAATCTGAATTGGCTTAATGGTGGAGCTTAAGCCTTATGAGTGAAGGGTCACGGGTTCAAACCTTGAGGGACATAAAGTTGACTTTATTTTTGCTAAAATTAGGGTGACTTGAAGGTGAAAAGGCAAAGGCAAATCTAGCAGAAAGGGGGGCAACCAAGAGGGGGCTGGAAACCATTATATAATGATCCTTTAATAGAAATTAAACCCACCATAAAGCCTAATTTCGTTTTAACATTCTAACGCCTAAATGAGACACATATAAAAGATCATTTTGAGGGGAAAAGAGGGTTTTGGCAGTGCTGTCATTTGGCTTGTGAGAGGAATACGAGTTCTGAGAGTGTGAGGAGAGAATTGAATGCTATTGGAAGAAGATTTGAGAGGAAGAATTACGGGATTGAGAAATTGGAGAAGAACCTTCAAAGGCTACTAGTTGGTACCAAGATTTCAGGTTAGGGGAGCTGAACCTAATTTTCGTGTTGTTATTTTGGGTGTATGAATTTGATAATTGTATGTCATGGAATTTGTGTGGTATGTTTTATGATTCAGAATTTGGTTGGTTGAGATTGTGTGCAAAGCCATGCTATGCATTTTTGTGATTAGAGTAAGGGTTTTGGGTATTGAATGGGTATAATTGATTAAATGTTGGGTTTTAGTAGTTCCATTGGATGTAAACATATACTGATAGGTTGAGTGTTGATGTGGAATGCTTGGTATTGTATCTGTTGTGTTTTGGGTAAGGTTTTGGGTCTTTTCGTGATTGAACAGTGGTGAAACTCTACAAGTTTTGCCCAAGCGACTGCTTCTCACCTAGGCGAGAGTTGCAGAAGTTCATTCAGGGTTTAGGCTCGAGCAATTCGCTTAGGCGGTCAAGGTTGGGGTTGAGCAAAATGTAGTCTCGTTCAGGCGAGAATGGCACGCCTAAGCGAGTTGTGATGAAACATGTACCATTTTGAACGCGACTTCTCGACCAGGCGAGAAGTTTTGAGTTCTGAGCGATGGATACTCTCCCTTAGGCGAGAGTGGCTCGCCTAAGCGAGTGCACAAAGTGGTTTGACGCAAACTTTAAGTCGAATTCTCGTTCAGGCGAGGTCTGTGTGTTTTTGGGTACAAGTATGACTCGCTCAGGCGAGAAGAGCTCGCCTAAGCGAGATGAAGTGGTGATGCCACTGTTTCACGCTCGCTTAGGCGAGATGGGGTGGGTGGCTTAAGCGAGGTTGACTGGCTAGCATGGCGAAGAGCTCTAGCTTAAGCGAGTATACTATGAGTTTCAAGTTTCTATGCAACGTAGGACTTTTTGATTGTGAGTTTCTAAAGTGTAGGAATTATATGCTTGTGTTTGTGGTGTTTGGGCTTGAAGGACTAAGTCCAATAGGAGCATGGAATTGTGTAGTTCCCGTCGGCTACTAAGTGGCGAGGAGTCCTTAGTATGGTGATTACATGCGTCGGACACACGATGGGCAAGGAACTGTTATGTTCCCGTTGGCTGCTATTGAGCGAGGAGTCCATAGTATGGTGATTGCGTGCGTGCCATGGTCCGAGCGAGGGAGACTTTGATGTTTTACTACATACGAGGAGTCTGTGGGGCAGGACTATGAGCGGGATAGGCTCGTAGGGTTGGACCACGAATGGGTTGGTTTCGTGGGAGCATAGTGAAGTCCAAAGACCTAGTTCATGCATATGACTCATGAAGGACCATGAGATCAGGGATGGGTAATTTGGAAAATAATGAAATACTATCGTGACGTTATTTCTTTGGGATGGATGTCATATTTATTTTATATATATATATATATATATATATATATATATATATATATGTATATATACATATATATATATATATATACATATATATATATAGATATAAAGATATATATATATATATATATATATATATATATATATCTACATATCTACATAGATATATACATATATATATATATATAGATATATATATATATATATATATATATATATATATATATATGTGTGTGTGTGTGTGTGTGTGCATCCTATCTGTGTGTGTGGCGATGATCGGATAACCTGTTATTCGGGAGCAGATGTTTTGACAGGTGAGCCAGGAGATGCTTAGAGGCGGAGTGCAGGGTCTATCTGGGGCTTTTGAAAGGATTTCTATTAAAGAATTTTGATGTAATTTTAATTATGTTAAACTTCGGTAGATTTATGAAATAAAGTAATTGCGAATAGTTGAATTATTTTACAATTAAAGTTTTTAAGTTTGTCCGCGTTTTAGGAAATTATAATTATAAATGAGGTTTATTAATAGCATTGTGTTTTATTTTAATTTTATTTATTCATGTACATTTATTTTAAAAGTAATATTCCTTAGGGATGTTACAATTGGTATTAGAGCAAAAGTCTTGAAAATATTTTAAATATTTTGGGGCTTTTAGGGGTGAGTTTATCGATTGTTTGTTTGTGTGACTGAATTTAATGCTGTAATTGAGTGAGTGGCTTTGCTTAACCAAGTGAATTGATTCTTAACAGTTGAAATGTGGCGTATTCAAGCTATGGCTGCTAACAGGAGGAGAAGGAACGGAAATGGTGTTGATGACATCGCAGAGGCTATTCACCGGATGGTGAATGCAATGCAGCCACCTGTAGCAGCACAGCCTAGAACGGCGATTGCACCAGTCAAGGTGCCAACTGTGGAGGACTTTTTTGTCACAAGCCAGCTGAGTTCACTGGCAAAGCCTCTCTTGATGAAGTGGATGCATGGCTCCGCAAATGTAAAAAGATTTTCAAGGTGATGAATTATGTGGATGAGCAGAAGCTTCTATTTGCCACCTATCTGCTGAATGAGGATGCTGAATATTGGTGGGTAGGCATGCAACAATAGATGGAGAGTAGGGAAGAGCCGGTGACTTGGGCCAACTTCAGGACTCGTTTCCTGGAGAAATACTTTCCAAATACAGCTAAGCAAGACAGAGAGGCTGAGTTTTTGGCTCTGCAAGAATGTGTTAATAAATTCGAGCATCTAGCAAGGTATTATTCTCAAGCAATCACTAAAGAGTGGAGGTGCCTTAAGTTTGAACAGGGACTCAAACATGAATTGAAGAAGGTTGTTACACCTCTGAGAGAAAGGAGATTTCCAGTATTGGTGGAACAAGCCAAGAGTGCAGAGTCCCTAGAAAGAGGACCAGATCTAGTGAGTCGACATCAGAAAAATGTCGCAGAGGCTAGGCAGATGAAGAAGCCTTACAGTCGACCATAGGCCTCTCAGGGTCCCACTTGCTACCAATGTGGCAGACCCCATCTGAAGAGAAATTGTCCTTAGTTGACAGATGGGGTAGGAGGATCAGGTGACCGTCACAAGTGTTTCATATGCGATAAACCAGGACATTTTGCCAATAATTGTCCAGAAAAGAAGAGTTTGGGTGTGAAGAAGACCGCAACATCACTAGCAGAAAGAGCTAGAACAGCTGGCAGGGTTTTCGCCATGACCTCCACAGAGGCTACTCAATCAGGTAATCTTATCCTCGAGCCATGTTTATTGTTGGGTCAATCAGTGTTAGTGTTATTCGATTCTGGAGCAACACAATCTTTCATCTCTAATGCATGTATAGGGAGATTGAGCTTGGAGAAACATGACTTGGGGTGTGAGTTACTTGTTTCGACTCCTTCCTCAGGTCAGGTGGCTACCAGTTCAGTCTGCATTGGGTCTTCAATGGTAGTGGCAGGTCGCATATTCAACGTGAACTTGGTGTGCTTGCCCTTGGAGGGACTGGATGTGATATTGGGGATGGACTGGTTGTCTAACAATCACATCATAATTGATTGTGGACGACGCAGTTTGGTATTCCCAGAACATGAAGGGTTGGAGTTGGTCTCAACTCGTGAGGCTGTGAAAATGCTGCAAGAAGGAGCCATGTGTTTTATGGTGATGGCTAAACCAGAGAAGAAAGGTGCAGCGGAGATGATTCAGAATATTCAGGTGGTTAATGAGTACGCAGATGTGTTTCCGAATGAAGTACTAGGATTGCCACCGAGTCAGGATGTTGACTTCACTATTGACTTAATTCCTGGTGCGGGTCCCGTGTCCATGAATCCATATCGAATGGCACCTGTAAAATTGGCAGAACTCAAGAAGCAAATTAAAGAGTTTGTAGAGAAGAAGTACATTCGGCCTAGTGCTTCATAGTGGGGAGCCCCTGTGCTATTAGTGAAGAAGAAGGATGGAAGTTCAAGACTATGCGTTGATTATTGGTAGCTGAACAAGTTAACCATCAAGAATAAATATCCACTGCCAAGGATTGACGATCTGCTCGATCAATTGAAGGGAACAGAAGTCTTCTCCAAAATTGACCAATGATCTGGATATCATCAGATCTTAGTCAAGCCCGAGGATGTCCAAAAGATGTCGTTTAGGTCGAGGTATGGGCATTTCGAGTATGTGGTGATGCCATTTGGAGTAACAAATGAACCAGCGATATTCATGGATTACATGAATAGAATCTTTCGGCCTTGATTAGATAAGTTTGTCGTTGTCTTCATAGACGACATTCTTATTTACTCTAAGACGGGAGAAGAGCATGCTGACCACCTGAGGGTTGTATTGAAGATACTCAAAGATCACCAGTTGTATAGGAAGTTGTCCAAGTGTGAATTTTGGCTAGAAGAGGTATAATTTCTTGGACATGTCATCACAGCCAAGGGCATTGCAGTGGACCCGGCTAAGATTGAGATGGTGCTTAAGTGGGAAAGGCCTAAGATAGTGACAGAGGTGCGAAGTTTCTTGGGCTTAGCAGGTTATAACAGGAGATTCGTGAAAGGGTTCTCAAAGAAGGTGAACCCTTTGACACATCTTACAAGAGAAGATTAGCCGTTCTCTTGGACTAAACAGTGTGAGGAGTGTTTTGAAGAGATGAAGAGGTGTTTGATTACCGCTCCAGTGCTAGTAATTCCTGATACAAAGAAGATATTTGAAGTGTATTGTGATGCATCATATCAAGGTCTGGGGTGTGTATTGATGCAAGAAAGGAGGCCAGTGGCATATGCTTCTCGTCAACTGAAGATGCATGAGAAAAATTACCCGACTCATGACTTGGAGTTAGCCGCCATTGTGTTTGCTCTTAAGTCTTGGAGGTAGTACCTATACGGGTCTAAATTTTAAGTTTTCAGTGATCACAAAAGCCTGAAATACTTGTTCGATCAGAAGGAGTTAAATATGAGACAGCGCATGTGGATGGAGTACTTGAAGGATTACGACTTTGAATTGCTTTATCACCCAGGCAAGGCAAATGTCGTAGCCGATGCTTTAAGTCGTAAAAAGATGCATATGTCTTGCATGATGGTAAAGGAGTTGGAGTTAATTGAGAAACTCCGAGATATGAATCTAGGAATGTAGTTTGGGGAAGGAGTCATATAATGCAGCTTGTTGAAATTCACTAATGAGTTCTTAGATGAGATACGTGTGGGTCAGGGACATGATATGGAGTTGCAACAATTTATAGGATGGCTGGGTACAGATAAAGGAAAGGACTACCAGATGGGAGCGGACAACATTAGGGTGTGCATGCCTGGGGAACCCTTATTCAAGAGGCAGATTCTGAAGGAGGGTTATCAGAGTCGTCTTAGCTTACACCCCGGTATGACTAAGATGTACAAGGATTTGAAGGAGTCCTTATGGTGGAATGGGATGAAATCGGACGTAGTAAACTTTGTTGCTCAATGTTTAGTATGTCAAAAGGCCAAAATTGAACATCAAAGGCTGGGAGGTACACTGCAACCATTGGAAGTACCTCAGTGGAAGTGGGACAATATCTCTATGGATTTTGTGACACACTTACCAAAATCGACAAGAGGGCATGATTCAGTCTGCGTAATAGTAGACAGACTGACCAAATGTGCGCACTTCTTACCTATAAATCAGAAATGGTCGATGGATAAGCTAGCAGAAACATATATACGGGAGGTGGTAAGATAACATGGGGTGCCAGAAAGCATAGTGTTAGATCGGGATCCGAGATTCACTTCACAGTTTTGGCCATCCTTGCAAACAACCTTTGGTACTCAGCTAAGAATGAGTTCAGCTTATCATCCTCAAATGGATGATCAATTCGAGCGGACTATCCAATCCCTAGAAGTTTTGTTGAGATTTTGTGTGCTGGACCATCTGGGAAATTGGAATGATGTGTTACCCATGGTAGAGTTCACATACAATAATAACTATCATGCTAGTATTAGAATGGCACCGTATGAAGCACTATATGGAAGGAGGTGTAGAACTCCATTGTGTTGGTATCGGGATGGTGAAGCATTTGTACTTGGGCTAGAGTTTCTGCAACAGACGACTAATAAAGTCAAGTTGATTCAGAAACAGATGCGAGCAACTCAAAATAGGCAGAAGTCTTATGCTGATAAGAGGAGATGGCCATTGGAGTTTGAGGAGGGAGATCATGTATTCCTCCGAGTTACTCCAACCACAGGTATCAGAAGGGTTCTTAAATCAAGGAAGTTGACTCCGAGATTTATAGGGCCCTATCACATCACACGGAGAATTGGAACAATGGCGTATGAGATTGCTCTACCCCCTCACCTAGCCAACTTGCATAATGTGTTCCATGCCTCGCAATTGAGGAAATACATTGCAAGCCCAGACCATGTGTTAGAGTCAGATGAGGTGCAAGTGCGAGAGGATCTGACCATACCAGTCGGACCGGTTCGTATACTGGATACACAAGTCAAACAACTTAGGGGCAAGGAGTTAAAGACAGTGAAGGTACTCTAGGATGAGACAACATAGGAGATGACGTGGGAGACGGAGGACGTCATGAGGAGGTCCTACCCTAACTTGTTTTCAGGGTAAGTCTCATTTTCGAGGACGAAAATTCTTTTGAGGTGGGGGGAATGTAAGACATGTGGAAAAACAATTAATTAACTAATAGATGAGGGAGAATGGGACTTTTATGACATTAAATGTTAATTGGTATGACGTGGAAAAGTACTAGCTCAAGTGGTTGAGAGTACTTAATTGTGTGAGAGGACTTGAGTTCAAGTCCTATGTATGCTTTTTGTGTGTTATTTGATTTAATTGTATTTTGATAATATAATTGTGACTAGTGAGTGATGTTATAATCATAGGATTATAATGGTTATCACAAAATCTGAATTGGCTTAATGGTGGAGCTTAAGCCTTATGAGTGAAGGGTCATGGGTTCAAACCTTGAAGGACATAAAGTTGACTTTATTTTTAATAAAATTAGGGTGACTTGAATGTCAAAAGGCAAAGGCAAATCTAGCAGAAGGGGGGGCAGCCAAGAGGGGGCTGGAAACCATTAATTATATAATGATCCTTTAATAGAAATTAAACCCACCATAAAGCCTAATTTCGTTTTAACATTTAAACCCCTAAATTAGACACATATAAAAGGTCATTTTGAGGGAAAAAGAGGGTTTTGGCAGTGCTGTCATTTGGCTTGAGGAATACGAATTCTGAGAGTGTGAGGAGAGAATTGAGTGCTACTGGAAGACTTGAAAGGAAGAATTAGGGGATTGAGAAATTGGACATGAACCCTCAAAGGCTACTAGTTGGTACCAAGATTTCAGGTTAGAGGAGCTGAACCTAATTTTTGTGTTGTTATTTTGGGTGTATGAATTTGATAATTGTATGTCATGGAATTCGTGTGGTTTATGCTGTGATTCAGAATTTGGTTGGTTGAGATTGTGTGCAAAGCCATGTTATGCACTTTTATGATTAGAGTGAGGGTTTTGGGTATTGAATGGGTATAATTGATTAAATGTTGGGTTTTAGTAGTTCCATTGGATGTAAACATATACTGATAGGTTGAGTGTTGATGTGGAATGCTTGGCATTGTATCTGTTGCGTTTTGGGTATGGTTTTGGGTCTTTTCGTGATTGAACAGTGGCGAAACTCTACAACTTTCGCCCAAGCGACTCCTTCTCGCCTAGGCGAGAGTTGCAGGAGTTCATTCAGGGTTTAGGCTCGAGCAATTCGCTCAGGCAATCAAGGTTGAGGTTGAGCGAAACGCAGTCTCGTTCAGGCGAGAATGGCTCGCCTAAGCGAGTTCCAATGAAACCTGGCGAGAAGTTTTGAGTTCTGAGTGATGGATACTCACGCTTAGGCGAAAGTAGCTCGCCCAAGCGAGTGGACGAAGTGGTTTGATGCAAACTTTAAGTCGAATTCTCGTTCAGGCGAGGTCTATGTGTTTTTTGGGCGCAAGTATGACTCGCTCAGGCGAGAAGAGCTCGCCTCAGCGAGATGAAGTGATGAAGCCATTGCTTCACGCTTGCTCAGGCGAGATGGGGTGGCTTAAGCGAGGTTGACTGGCTAGCCTGGGCGAAGAGCTCTAGCTTAAGCGAGTATACTACGAGTTTCATGCTTGTGTGCTTAAGCGAGTATACTACGAGTTTCATGCTTGTGTACGACGTAGGACTGTTTGATTGTGAGTTTCTAAAGTGTAGGAATTATATGCTTGTGTTTGTGGTGTTTGGGCTTGAAGGACTAAGTCCAATATGGGTCTGGGATGTGCTTTATGGTTGGGACGCATGATGGGCTTTATGGAACTGTGTAGTTCCCGTCGGCTGCTAAGTGGCGAGGAGTCCTTAGTATGGTGATTACATGCGTCGGGGGCACGATGGGCAAGGAACTGTTATGTTCTCGTTGGCCGCTATTGGCCGAGGAGTCCATAGTATGGTGATTGCGTGTGTGCCATGGTCCAAGCGAGGGAGGCTTGGATGTTTTACTACAGACGAGGAGTCTGTGGGGCAGGACTATGAGCGGGATAGGCTCGTAGGGTTGGACCACGAATGGGTTGGTTTCGTGGGAGCACAGTGAAGTCCCAAGACCTAGTTCATGCATATGAATCATGAAGGACCATGAGATCAGGGATGGGTAATTTTGAAAATAATGAAATACTCTCATGACGTTATTTCTTTTGGATGGATGTCATATTTATTTTATATATATATATATATATATATATATATATATATATATATATATATATATATATATATATATATATATATATATATATTTATAAATGTCCATAGCTCACCCTATTTGTGTGTGTGTGTGTGGTGATGATCAGATAACCTGTTATCCGGGAGCAAATGTTTTGACAAGTGAGCCAGGAGATGTTTACAGGCGGAGTGTAGGGTTTACCTGGGGCTTTTGAAAGGATTTTTATTAAAGAATTTTGATGTAATTTTGATTATGTTGAACTTTGGTAGATTTATGAATAAAGTAATTGCGAATAGTTGAATTATGTTACAATTAAAGTTTTTAAGTTTTCCCGCTTTTTGGGAAATTATAATTATAAATGAGGTTTATTAATATCATTGTGTTTTATTTTAATTTTATTTATTCGTCTACATTTATTTTAAAAGTAATATTCCTTAAGGATGTTACAGATCACGTCAACGACGACGTTATCAAATTTGATATTATATTTTGTTCATGAAATTGAAGTTAAGATTAAGCTCATTTAAGGTGGGAAAATAAATTGATTAAAGTTACAAAACACCTTTAAATTAGGCTTAAATCAACAAGTTCTAGAAAAATCACTTATGCACCCCTTAGTGAACTTCTCCAAAACTAAGGTTGGTTGAGTGGGTCTAAACAGGGAATTCATGCAAAAAGTATCCACAATGTTAAATTGCAAGAACATGGATATACCTTTTAAGTACATTTGCATGCTAATATGGGGAACCCTAGTAGAAAACATATTTGGTAAGCCATAATATCATAAGTCAATAACTAGCCATCTCAGGCAAATTGTTATCTTACAAGATCATTACTATCATCAATACCACTTTATTATATAAGCTTCTTCAAAGCACTGAAATGTGTGTCACGAACACAAAAAAATGGCCTATAACGTCTCTAAACCAATGTTTGTCTAAGAAAATGCCAAAATAAAAAATGACCAATGGTATTTTTGCAAATAAAATGACAAGTTTGATGTCGGCCATTGCTACGACAGAAGTTGAAGGACATCGACCCTACAATAACCAAAGTTGAAGGATGTTGGCCCTACTACAATAGAAGTCAAAGGATGTCGGCCATACTACAACCAAAGTTGAAGGACGTCGACCCTTACTACAATCAAAGCCGAAGAATGTCGGCCCTACTGCAATCAAAGTTGAGGAATGACCCCTGCTGCAACCAAGTAGAAGGGTGTCAGCCCCTACTACAATCGAAATCGAAGGAAGTCGGCCCCTCCTATAATCGAAGTCGAAGAACATCGGTGTCCCGCTTAACCAACGTTAAATTGCTTTAAAATTTTACCATAACTTAGTGCAAATCCTTGGGTGCTTGAACGAGCCCCACAAAATCGCAAACCTCAGATTGAAAATTCTTCTCCCCAAATCTCTAATTATGTTTTCCCACAATTCCCTACTTTAAACCTAGATAATCCAACTCACTATACATTACCCCTCCACGTAATACACATAATGGAAGACATAATAGAAACAGTGCCACCTGTATAGTGCTCTATTAGTCATTTAAATGGTGTGACACAAAAGGATCAAATTAAACCCAAATTGCAAAAATGAGGACCATTTTAAACATTTGGAAAAAATTAGGATCATCGACAACAAACACCGTGAAAATGTGGACCAAATAGGTATTTAAGCCATATTATTATGTAGAATGGACAAAAAGTGTATATAATTTATATTGATAAGTAGTTTATATATATATATATATATATATATATATATATATATATATATATATATATATATATATATATATATATATATATATATATATATATTGTGGATTTGATTCATTTTTCAAACGATAGACATTTTGGTATTTTTCATAATACATAAAATATATGAAAATAAAAGTTTGGTTTGATTTGATATTTGGTAACAATTACACATGGTTTATTTTTTATAGCAAAAGTGTGGACTGAAATTGTATTATCTGGTGATTTTTTTTTTAATTAGGTAATATATTATTTGGTTATTTTGTTATATATATATATATATATATATATATATATATATATATATATATATATATATATATATATATATATTTGTGTGTGTGTGTGCAAATTATGAAGCAATTGTATTTTTTATAACGTGATAAGGTATATTGTAAACAAAGGTTTGGAAACTTCATGTGTATGAATTTGAAGGTGCCTATCAGGTTGTTCTTTTTTATGAAAAATATTACGAGTATGCAAAAAATCCATTTTTTTAATTTGATCCATTTTTGCTCCGATCCAATCTATTTAAGATTCACTTTATTAAAAATCCAATCCATTTAAAATCTATTTTATTGGATATGGATTTTAATTTGATCTATATTTTACATATTTTAGGGATTGGATATTCATTTTCTAAATCTAGATTTTCAAATATGGATAATCCAAAAATTCCAGTCCAAATTTTCAATTTAAATTTTTAGTTGAGTTAGTCTAAAGGTTGAGATGTACTAGCCCAAATTTACCTGTCACTACAAAAAATCGTGTAAGTTGTGACGTTTATTTTTGTATATTACGACGTTTTTAAACATCGTAATTTACATGCGCGGCATTTTTCGAAAATGTCGTAATTCTTGCCGCCACAAAATATAATATGGCGTTTTAAAGTGAAACGCTGCAACAAACATCATTTTATACGTTGTATAAAATGACATTTTTAAG
This sequence comes from Vigna unguiculata, assembly GCF_037176805.1. Taxonomy (NCBI): domain Eukaryota; kingdom Viridiplantae; phylum Streptophyta; class Magnoliopsida; order Fabales; family Fabaceae; genus Vigna; species Vigna unguiculata. Next base: position 10,027,631 of record NC_140801.1, read on the forward strand.
AAGTAATTAATGAAAGTTAAAAATGACGTTATTTACTTACTAAAAAACAAATCCAATGAAAAGAACGACACTTATAAATGTCATAATTCACATTGTATTATCACATTTATAATGTTACTATTATAAATACTTGGCCGAGATGCGGTCATACACGGCCAAATTTTACTTAGTCGGCCTCGACCAAAATTAGGCCGACCTCGACCGAAATTCGGTCGAGTTAGCCATGACCGACAGTCAATCGAGTTTAGTCCCGAGAAAAATATCTCTCAAATTCCATGGTGTCGGCCCTAAGGACACAAGTTTTAAAAAATTTGTCCCAATCATACCATCAACATGTACAAATGCACATAAAATACGGTACGCAACCTGCCAAGTAACCAACCATTCAGACCCACAAGGCCGGGTACCGAGTTCTGCATACTATGAGCACCCTCCAAGCCAGCGGCCACCTAAAGTAACTAAGCGGCACCAAGTAACCAACCATTCAGACTCACAAGGCCGGGTACCGAGTTCCACATACTACGAGCACCCTCCAAGGCCTCCCAGAGTGCAGAATAAGCATCCTACAGCCAGCGGCCACCTAAAGGAACTAGGCAGCACCGGTTAGCTAACCCTTCAGATCTATATGGCCGGGTACCGGGTCCCGCGTACTAGAAGACACCATTCAAGGTACACGGCGCTCCACACTCATAACCAATAACCGTCTGCTAATAACTCTCGAGGGGCTTATTGGTATTTTCACCCATGGCCAATGGATCTAGAAGCAAGTAAAGAGGTATTTAGGCCTCCAAAGCCCATTACAGGTAGGACCCACAGATAAAAATGTATATATATATATATATATATATATATATATATATGTATGTATATATATAGCATGTTATCCCATGCATTGATTACGCATTAATATATTCCCTGAGATTCTGACATCACCAGTACTAACTTAGGCATCAGAGTGTCTTTTGCAGGTCTCCCTGCACCGTCCCCGAAGTTCATCCGAGCAAGAGAAAATTCACCTACAACCGGATACAAGAACCCTTCAACAGGTTTGCGGAATACAGTTTGGTCCCAGTAAGAACAAAATTCAATTTAATTTTCTTTTATAAAAAATGGATTCTGGATTTTGAACTTGATCCCAATATTTGGATCTAGATTCAAATCTTGACCCAAATATTTGGATCTGGATTTTAGGAAAATTCAAACTAATTTTGCTAAAAAATGGATTTAGATTGAAAATCTGATTCAATTATTTGGATCTAAAATGGATATGGATTGAATTATTAAAAATCCAATCCGTGATCATTAAAAAATATTATGCTTTGGATCCAAACTTTGATGCTGGAATGGTAATGTATATAGTTTTGATGGGTTGGTGTGATGATATTTTTATTTTTTTATTAAATTGATTTAGCAATACCATAACAACTGTTGCAGTTTGGATGTTAATCATGTAGGGTGATTTATTTCAGTAAAGTTTGGCAATGGAGACTGTAATGTTTTATATTGTCCACTACAAAGATAAAGTATTTTGACAAATTAAAGAAATTTGGTTTTCATTAACATAATTGCGGCTTTGATGGTTGGCAAATTGATGATTTGGACTTCACATTAGAGGAGGGTTATAATTAGATAAAGTTATGGTTGGTTGTTGGCAAATTACACGTTTGAAGTCTTTTTCAACTACGAGTAGTAGATTCCAATATTATACAATATTGTTAGATATTACATAAAATATAGCTTATATAATTTATTTATTATGGGTGTGGAAAGTTAGTTTGGATATATATATATATATATATATATATATATATATATATATATATATATATATATATATTCAAATCTTTCTGAGAGAATTGATTATTGTATTTATAATGTATAAAGAAATAGATTTTAAAAGAGTGTCGTATATATATTTAAGGTTTTATTGAGGGTGTAATGTTTTTTAACAAAGACATACTCTATCTGTATGACAATTACAATCACTGTCGGCTTAAAGGTAAATAGAGTAAAGCACTCGTTTTAGGTTTCAAGAATAAGAATGTCTAAAAAAAAGTTTACCATTAATATTTTTCTATTAAATTAATTATAAAATTATGTTTAAGATAAAAATACCTAAAAATTTATTTTAGTACTAATTAATATACTTCTATTAAACTAATTATAAAATTATGTTTAAGATAAAAAAGGCCTCAAAAAAATATTTTATTATTAATATAGCTCTATTAAATTAATTATAAGATTATGTTTGGGAATAAAATTTAATTAAATTATTATTAGTGTATGTTAATTTTTATTGGTAGTATAAATGATAATTAATGAGTTAAGACATTTTCTTAATAAATTATAATTTTGTTTACGAGGAAGAGAATGATTAACTCTCTTTATTCTCTTATAATCAATCTGAATTATATTTTTTTCTTTTATCTATCTATGACTTCTCTTACCTTTCCTTACCTTATTTTCTTTTGGTAGTCCTTTTTCTAGGGTTTTGGCATATCACATCCCTTAAATCTTTTGAATCTCATGTTGTCCTTGTGTACCAATTTTTTCATCCTTATTTTTAGTTAGTATGTTTTTTATTTCTTTTTGTGTTGTTATTTTTATTCTGTTTTGGATTTGTATTAGAATTAGAAATGTGTTTCTTTTGCCCAGCTTTGTTTTTCAGTACTTTTAGATTTTAGGGTTTCGAGAGTTTTTTTTACATATATCTTAAGGAGAAATTGAATTTTTTTACAAAACTATTAATTAGATTATGGTTTAGTCTTTTGGTGGATAATAGATTAATTGAAGCATAATTCAAAATTGAGTTTGCTGTAAAAAGATAATTCAAGTTTAGGGAAAAAACAAACTTACTATCAAGTTTAGAAGACCAATATTTTTTTAATTATTTTTATTAATAATTAATTTTAAAATAAACAACTTTGCAAGTTTGTGAAAAATTTGAGACTAATGAACGAAAAAGAGACTTCAGACTTCAAGATACTACAAGTCTACTATCGAGTTTATTTTCTTGACAACCGGAACCAGATTCTATTGTTTTAATTCATTCGTTTTATATATTTATCTTTAGTAATGTTTTATATATTATCATTTTTAATTTCATATAAAAGTATATAGATATGTCAACTAGAAAATTTGAATCAGACTATTTAAAAGTTTAAAAGAAAAGAAGAATTGAGACTTTAATTATACAACAAAAAGGAGTTATGAACAAAAAAAAAAAGCAATGTCTTGTGTATTACAGTGTGTAGACAATTCATTTTTGAAAAGAAAATTGCTTAAACCTTGAAAAATCTTTAAAACACGATAATTCGTTGGATATTGATGGATTTGATTTAATTTCAGAATTATACATCCTAACGGAAATTATAGGTTTGGAAAATGATAAATCAATTGACATTCTTAATTATATAAAAAGAATAAATTCTTTTCCAAATGCATATATAACTTATTATAACTTATAGAATAATATTAACAATTTTAGTGTCAGTTGTTTCAGCCAAAAGGAGTTTTTCAAAGCTAACGATAATAAAAGCTTATTTAAGATCTAACAATGTCTCAAGAAAGATTAAACAAATTAGTTCAATTATCTATTGAGAAAGAAATATTAAATGAAATTAATTATGACAATTTAATAAATAATTTTTGCATAAAAAAAGTTCAAAAAATAAATTTTAAATAAAAAGTCTAATTTTTTAGGTTTGATTTAGCCTTCCAAACCATTAACCCATATGATCACAACAGTTTGATACTAATATCTAAATATATAAAATCAAATTCTGAATATTGTGTTTTCGAAGTGCTTAACTTAACCTTTCATCAATTATCTCTGTACGCAATATTACAACGTTTGCCAATTCCATATAGTGTATATCATAATAACTATTAAAATCTCAAAATTTCCAATTACTTCTGATTTGTGTTTGGATGAAGCATTTCAACAATTCTCAGAAATTGAGATGCATTGCATTTGAAATTATTGCAATTGAATTCCCTTCATTTTCTAAATAATATGTTTGGATAGAGTAATTGGAATACCTTACATTTCAATTGTTTGTTTCGATAAAATAATTGAATTTCTCTTATGAGATAAAATAATTAGTCAGTTTTGTCTGGGTCGTCGAGCCGGTCGGACCCATTAAGGTTATCGACCTAACCTGCCTGTCTAGGTCATCGAGCCCCTAACCTGTTTGGGTCATTGGGCCCACTTGGCCCATCTTGGTTGTCGGGTTCATCTGGCCCGTGTGAGTTTTCATGTCCGTTTGACCTTTCTGGGTCGTTGGGCCCGTTTAGGGCATTAGGCTCGCTTGGTTGTCTAGGTTGTTAGGTCTGTTTTGGTAGTCGGGTCCGCCCAACCCTTCTATGTCGTCGAGCCTGCCCGGTCTATTTAGATCGTCAGGCTGGCTTGGCCCGTGTATGTCGTCGGACCGGCTTGATCCGTCTAGGTCATCTAGGTCGTTTGGGCCAAATTAGCACCTCTAATCTTGAACAACGAGGGATTCCACAAATTGTGAAATTTCAATTTGCTTCCTTTTTGAGGAATTTCAAATTCTATTATTTTAGTAATTTGAAATACATTCTTAAAATTCTTCAATTTCAATCTCCTTTTAATTCCCTCGTCCAAACAAGTTATTTTACTTAAAAGAAATTCAAATTCTCTAAATAAATGAATTACTCTCTTAAATTGTTTCATCCAAACACACTGTTCATATACATTAACTTGTAGTTGAAATAAAGTTTCTCTAATTGAAATAAAGTTGTAGTTGAAATAAAGTTTCTCTTGACTTGTAATTAATTGCATATACATTATTCATATAATTTTTCCATTAAGCTTTGTGACCGAGGCTTGAGAGTTAAACCTTTCACATTAGAACTTTGTCAACAATCCAAAATAAAATTTAGCTTTAGAGCAGAAGTTAACAATTAATATCACAATAATCAAATTAAGATTATCATAACCAAAAATCTGTTCAATGCTATAGGGCCGGTATCTAATATAACTTTTTTTACACCTTAGTATTTATCTTTAATATTTGATTCGGTATCACATTACTATAACATCAATATGGTGGGGTTTAAAATTAAAATATCATATACACATTTTCTAAAATGATATAAATGGTTTATGTAAATATTATATTCTTCGAATGTATAACATAAAAATCCCATGTGAAGACAAAACTACTTCAGATAGTACGACTAAAAATGTACCCAGAACATCAGATCGGCTTCACATGGTTGATATGGGTGAGAATGAATACCCGGGGCCCGATCCGACTTGACCCACCACATGTTGATGATTTAGTGAGTCAACCCAACCCGGCTCACTTTTTAGTGAGTCAAGAAAATTTGAACCCGACCCGACCCACACGGATTAGCAGGTTAAACGGGTTGACTCACAGGTTCACTTAATTAAAAGGATACAATTTTTTTATTTTTTTTCAGTCAAAAATAAATTGTAATTCTAATTAAAATCTAAATAAACTTTAATACAATCCAAATACAAACCAAAATAAAAAAAAAATACAAATTATTTATGTGTTGGATAAAAAAAACCTAGCATGATCCAAATGTAAAGCTTAACTTAATAAAAAAAATAAAAAAAATACTTGTGGGACCCTTTTATCTACGGGTCAGTGAGCCAACCCGGCTCACCACGGGTTCAACCCGGATGAGCCGGGTTCTAGATGAGCCGGGTCAAAAATTAACCCGTATTGAAATTTGTAAAAAAAAATTTAACCCAATCCGGCCTGAACCCGTGGTGAGTCGGGTTGGCTCGCAGGTTCCAACCTATTTTGACAGCTCTAATGCTTACTACCTACTTTCTAATTATTTTAAGGGTAATGATACTTTAACCCACTTTTTTTGACCCACTTTTAACCCACCACTCTCATCACCCTTAGATCATCACATCACATCACTTAAAAAAATTAAAATAGATGATCTAAGAGTGATAAGAGTGATGGGCTAAAAGTGGGTCAAAAAAAGTGTATTAAAATATCATTTTCCTTATTTTAATACACTGATAACATTACTGGTACAAGAATTTCCTTTTCCGAAATATTCTATCACAGCCCAAAAAAAGTTAATTAAATTAATTTTAGAAATAAAAAGTAAATATTTAATAATTTAAATGTTAAACTCGAAAATTATTAGTATTTAAAATTAATTTATAAATTAGAATCTAAATTGATATCTAATCTTTATATTTTAATTGTGAGATAATTAATTTAATTTAGTCTTCAATTAAAAATTAAAAATCGGTTTATAATTCTCAAATTAATTATGATTTTTAATTTATAATAAAAATTATACACCAAGAATTTTTAATTTATAAAATTGTATCTAAATTAATAAATATAGTCATTAATTATTTTTGTTTCTAAAATTAATTACTATTTATTATTTTTTTATAGTGATAATTGATTATTTTATGGTGAAAGTAAAAACTCTTCTCGTGCAAAATTGTTTTATTATATTATGGTTACAAATATATATATATATATATATATATATATATATATATATATATATATATATAAAGTTAATTCTAAGCAAAGTTTATAGATGAACTTTGCAAGACTCGAAAAAATTAAATATAACTAAATATTTATTTATCAATAATTATGGAGTGGGGATACATTTAAAGAAATTAGATGGGTCAATCAAAATAAGGAGTATTGGTAACTCAAGTGGTTAAGTGTTGAGTAATGTTGAGAGTACTTGAGTTTGAGTCATATTGTGTATGCCATTAGTGTAATGTTTAATCATTTAATTTATGTTGGATACATGTATGGTTGTGCGATATGACATTATAAATCTATGTATGCATGAAATGCCATGAAACATGTAATGGATTGATAGTTGTGTATATGCTTGGTAATTGGGAGGCAAACGATGGATATTTGGCATTGTGTGTGCAATGCTGCTTTATTTGTTTAGTTTCTTAATTATATGTTTTCGTGGTATAATGAATGTATAGAATCCCTTTCCCTCGCATTTTGTGCAAAAAAATCATGTTTTTGGGCCCAAAAAGGCGATGCATGTCTTCTAAACCCATTTTCTGGGTTTTGCTATGAACTGCCTGGTGACAATGTTTTACCCGTTAGGTGACGCGAATTGGATTGCTTAATTTTTTGCATCTCATGGCTTTTGTGACGTTTGGGGGACTTTCCTTGAAACTATATGTATGTTAGTGTGAATTGTTATGTGATTAGTGTTTGGAAGTGTACAACGTGATGATAAATTGGTGAATCGTTGCATGTTTGAGTGTGAGGGTTCATGTTGTGATTGGGAATGAAGCGGAAACATAATGTCCAGGTTACAATTGTTGGGATATTGTATTCATTTGAGTTTAATTGAGTATGTATGAAAATTGAAAGCATGATGGAATGTGTTTATGTGAAAATAGACGAATGGGTTGAGCATTGGGTCTTTTCAGGGTTCTCGTAGTGGAGGAACTGGGAAGTTATGCACCTAATGTCTGATGCATCGCTTAGTGGTAGGTATGCACCGCCAAGCGACGCCTAGTATACATCATGGAATATGTCAATTGTGTGTTGGTGCGAATTGGGTTGTTGTTGGCGTTTTCCTTTAGATGCATGTTGTTTTGTTACAAAATGAATCTATGGTTTTGTTGTGAGTCTAACGGGTGGGATATGGTTATGGCATGATGCTAAACTTGAGTTAGTAAAGGGAATTGAACTAAAGGGATTATTGTAGGGGCCGGTGAGGTAAGTTATGACTTTGTAGGAGTGGTATGAAATGTTTGGTATTTGTTATGAGTTCCCTAAGAGCACGATTAATTATTTATTAAATTCAAGTCTTAGCATGGTCTTCATTGTCAATGCATGTGTACATATACATGATCCTTGTATATGAGAGTTGGTAATGCATTGTGAGTCAAGTTGAAATGCATGAACATGTATTTTGAGTTCTGGATGTGTAACTTGATTGTTTGAGGTGTTAAAACCTACCTTGGAGGTGCTGAACCAGCAGTTGTCACGCTACTAGTAGGGATGGCAACGGGGCGGGCGGGGCGGGGACGGGTTTCGCTATCTCATACCCAACCCCGTAAAAACAATTCATCCTCATCCTCATACCCAAACCCAACGGGTATCAAACTTTTGTCTCATCCCCATCCCCACCGGGTAACAGGTATAATCTTGTACTCATACCCGTACCTGTTTTCTTACTACTTTAATATTAATTTTAATTAATTTTTATAAAATAATAAAAAATTACGGTAAAGGAAACATAATATTATCAAATATTCAATATTAGAAGGATGGTTGTTTCTTCGATATCAAATATTTTGAAATAAATTATAATTGTTTACATTTTAGATTAGAATAGCAAATAAAATTTCATGAGAACCAAAACATTTATTAAATTTGCAAACATTAATGAAACCTAGTTGATAAAATTTAAAATATTTAAAATATATATATATATATATATATATATATATATATATATATATATATAAAAGGAAAAAAAATATTCAAATTAAAATATATTTTAAATGTTTGTTTACTTCATTTTTTTAAATTATAATGAATCTCTTTTTTATACACTAATAAAAGTTATAATAGATCATTTAATCAAAATGACGCAAAGAATAAATAATAAACATAATAAAGTTTTAACATAGATCTTGTATCTTTTGAATTCCAATATATGTTAGATGGTGATAAAAAAATATTCATAGCAATTACATTAAATTTTTATATTTTAGTAAATAAAAATTATTTATACAATTATAGTGAAAAAATTAAAGTATGATTGTAATGAGTTAGAAAATAAAAAATAATTAGATAAAATATATCGAAATAGTATTCTATGTGATGAAAATAAACAAAAAATAAAAATATTAAAAATTAACAAATGTGTGTCTTATAAACGATTTAGAGACTATTGAAAGGAATCGCACAAAGGAAAATAAGTGTATAATTAAGGGTATGATAAGATGAAAAATATCTTAGAGATCTAAGAAAAATTTTCAAATATAACATATATACTCAATGGTTGAGAAATAACAAAAATTGTTTTAGCCACATAAAAGAGTCTTCAAATGAAACAATAATTAATAGTAATAAGTAAATTTTTTTATATATTACCTAGTAAATGAAAGGTTTATGCTATTAAACACTTAAATTGAGAGTACTAAACATTCTCATGTGAAAGAAAAATATACAATAAATAAAAATATTAAAAAATAATAGAAATATTCAAATGTTATAAATACAATTTTAACATAATTACATAAAGGTTATGATAAGATAAAAAATAGGTTTAATCATGTTTTTGGTCCCCATTTTGGAGTCAAAATCTCAACTTGGTACTCGAATTTTTAAAAGTCTCAAATTGGTCCCCTTTTTTGTTAAAATGTCTCAAGTTTACCCTTTCTATTAAGTCTGGGTTGACGCCGTTAGAGGGAGTCCCATGTGTCAATTCTTGAATTTTTTGACTTTTCTTATTTATTTTTAAATTTTTTTTAAAATTAAAAAAAAATTGCCACGTGTTAAGCTATCATCGTGCCACGTGGCAGTGACAGAGTGATGTGGCAGTGACAATGACACGTGTCACTTATGTCATTTCCAATTTCTCAATTTGGTCCCTTTATTTTAATTTTTGTCTCAATTTAATCCCAATTTTTTAAAAATTAGCAATTTTTTCCTTCTCCAAATTGAAATCAAATTTGATTTCTATATAAATGTACACAAATATTTCTATCAAAATTGATATTTCAAGTAAATATTTTTAACCAAATTATGTTCATTTAATTAATATTTTACATTGAACTTTATTTAAAATTGTTTTAAAGTTGTTAATAGAAAAAAAATTCATAAATTAACTAGTTCATGTAACAATAAAAAACATATAAATTTAAAATTTGAAAACAATTTTAAGTAAAGTTGAATGTGAAACACAATTTTAAATAAACTTAGCTATGTTAAAAAGATATAATAAAAATATCAAATTTAATATAAATATTTGTATAACATTTATATAAAAATTAATTTTTGTTTTAATTTGGAGAGGGATGAAATTAGATTATTTTTACAAAAATAGGGACTAAATTGAGACAAAAATTAGAATACAGGGACCAAATTGAGACTAAGGAAATGACACCTGGAATAATAGTAACACCTGTCATTGTCACTGCCACATCAATTTGTCACTGCCACGTGGCACGACAACAGCTTGACACATGCCAAAATTTTATTTTTTAAAAAAAATTCAAAAAAAAAATTAAAAATTAAAAAATTAAAAATCGAGGAACTAACACATGGCACTCCCTCTAACGACGTCAATCCAAACTTAACAAAAAGGGTAAACTTGAGACATTTTAACAAAAAAAGGGACCAATTTGAGACTTTTAAAAATTCAGGTACTAAGTTGAGATTTTGACTCGAAAATGGGAACCAAAGGCATGATTAAACCTAAAAACTATAATGGAGATGCGAATGAGTTTCATAAAAATCAAATAATTAAAAGAAATAAAAATCCAAAAGTATATATATATATATATATATATATATATATATATATATATAGGGTTACTTAATTAATTGTAAATATTTTAATAATTTAAATGAGGATAGAGATATGACGGGGACGGGTATTATGGCGGAGATATGTACATCCCCATCCCCATCTCCTTACCCAATTGAAAAAATTGGGGATTCCCCATGCCCAGTCAATGCGGGGATTCCCCATCAAAACGGGGACGGGTTCGGGCAATACCCAAGGGGGCGGGTTTATTTGCCATCCCTAGCTACTGGTATAGTGCCTAGCGGCTTAGGGGAGACCGTCAAGTGATAGGAAGAACTAGGGAGGCCCTACAGCGAGCGGTGCCCGACGACAACTTGAGACTACTAGATAGTCTGCACTGAAATTTGGCCTGGCGGAACTTAGGCAACACTAGGCGATTGCGTAGGGACAATGCAATATATTGTTGTGATTTGCATGGTTTGGTGTGATGGTCTTGGTCTGGGATATGCTTGGATCCTTTTACGAGCGAGGGGTTCGTAATGGAGGTTGAACGCGTGATAATCACAATCGAGAGGTCTGTGATGTTGGAAACCTTGTGGTTGAATACGAGCGGGAGGTTCGTATTGGCTATATCCATTTGATTGTTACGAGTGGGAGGTTCATATTGGCTAGTCCAACTTGATTGTTACGAGCGAGACGTTCGTAACGGGATGTTTCCACACGTGTTGAACTACGAGAGGGAGATTTGTAGAGTTGGACCATGAGTGGTATGTTCATGGAAGCATATGAAATCCATATGATCAGGGTTGAGTGTGTACGAATCTCATATAGGTTAGGTTGATGATTTTAAGTGTTTTGCATGCTTGGAGATGATGACCTTGGGCCAGGATATGCTTGACATTACTACAGCGGATAGGTTCGTGATTAGTGATGAAATACATGATTAATACGGACGGGGAGGTTCATATTGGATGTACTCTCGTGTGGGGATACGATCAGGGAGGATCGTATGTTTTGTGCTCACATTTGAGGCAGTTACGAGCGGGGAGGTTCGTAGAGTTGGGCCATGAGCGGTCAGATTCGTGGAAGCATGTGATATTTGTAATGCCACGGTCAAGTTGTGTAAAATCTGGATGGATAGGATAGGAGACCTATTTGCCCTAATGCATGGTGAGAAAGGTTCTAAGAAGGGGTATTTGGTAGTTAGAATGTTTTGGGGGAGGGTTTATGCTATGGTTTTGTTTATGTATGTTTAATTATATTGACCTCACCCTTTCTATTTGTGTTTGACGATGATTGTGTGACATGTCACACGGGAGCAGAGGATATCACAGGTGTTGTTGATGATGCATAGGGCTAGAGTGAGGGTTAGCTATGCGGATTGATTTAAAGAAAAATATTTCTTTTATCATGTATTGGTTTAATTCTGGTTAAACTTTGGAATTTGAAATAATTAAGTTAAATTATGGATTTTTGGATTTTAGTGTGTTTAATAAATTTTAAAATTTCCTGCACTTTTTGGACAAAATATTAAAGGATGATTTATTTAAATTCTTATTACTTTTTATTAAGTAATATCTGCTTAGGATGTTACAACCTTACTACATAATTCAATTATCTTTATTAATAATTGTTCCAAAGTGTAAATGAATCTTAAACTAAAGATAAAAAGTGAAGAAGTATCTCAACCTTAGCAAATCACACTCTGGCCAAAATAGTTCTTTCCTTTTACCATAGGAGTTAATGCTTTATTTATAGGTAAATTGGTTACAATTTTGTATATATAGCTAAACCTATCTACCTAAAAGATAATAAATCATGATTAATAACGTTCCATACATCGGTTTATATTTATCGAAAGTGGCTTACAAAGATAAAATAGTTGGTTATTAAAATCTCCTAATATTCTCAAAATATCTATAGTATCTTGGCCTTGAAGATTTTCTCTCTTAGATACGTAGCTTCCTCGAACATTCAACATCAATTTATCACAGCCTTTGTCTGCCCGATTTTACTTCGATACACCTTGGCATAATGGAGACTTCATTCTTGACACTCTTTACTTCGATACACTCATTCCTAGCATACTTATTCTTTAGGTCCACAAAGATTCCCCAAAGTCCTTTGACCTCGGCCTATTGGAGACTCCTTGTGATACCTCGACCTATTGGAGACTCCCTGTGATACCTCGGCCTATGGGAGAGCTATTTTCTGACCTGAATTGCTGCTTGATTCCTTCTCCTATTGAATAACTCAATTTATTGGAGATCTTATCCATCTGGGACGGCACAATATTATTTAGGATTAATGATGAATCCAGTCCAAGCCCATTTTAAGGCCTAATACCAAAACAAAGCCCAAGCCCAAATAAAGGCCCAATCACTAGAGGAATGCTTAGGTAGATTCAAAATGCTAGTGATTGTCAAGATCCTTTAAGGCCTAATGGAATCAAGCTACTTTTCAAATGGGCTAAGGAGGATACTAAAATCTAGATGAACATTTGTTTACATGTGGATTTCGGCTAATGTAATTGGGCCACTTTTGTAAATATTGTGTGTTTTGAGTAATTGGATCAAGAATTCACCAAAGCATTGTTTAATTGGGCTCACAACCTCATTAGTTAAGCTTTGGTCAAATGGTGCTCTAGAAAGCATGCCACACTTAACACATTAAGCACATGTTGAAATGTGGAAGGTGTGACTTGCCACATGGCACTTGATCCACTAAATAAGGAGATCTAGAATTGAATTTGGCACATGGTAATTAACATGGCTAGTCAAATTCTCCTCCTTCCTTTGGCTATAAAATAAGTTTCCATGCACCTTTGTAAAGGTTACTCTTAATTTGAATGGTAAATGCCTTGATGTTGAGAACACTCCACACATTTGCCTTATTGAGAGTCATGGTTAGGATTCTTCCTAGTTTCCTCTAGCCATTTTCCTCTATTATAGCCTCTTATTCCTAGACTTCTACTTTCACCATACCATACCATACCATAGACACGAGGGCCTTTAATCTCGTTTCCCATCATTTTTGCTGCACTCTCATAGAGTTTCTTCTTCATTGCCACGTCTAAAAGGCTCCATCAGTTAAGTATGTTTCTAGTCCCTGAACTTTGACACGAAATTGGAATTCATCTTTATCCAAAACATTGATACATTTAGATTCCTAAACTTTAAAAATGAATGGATATAGTCCTTTTAACCCAATTATATTATATATTTTTTACGTGTCAAATGCGTTACCAAGTAGATATTGAAGTGGGGACGTGTTTAACAATGTAAAAAAATCAAATACTAGGTTTAAAATCATAAATTTAACCATCTACCTTTTGTTTTTTTAATTTAGACAAACATAATTGGAATTAGTAATTGAATCAATTAGGAACAAGTGGTGGGGAACTTAAATAATTATAATAGATAAACAATGTTCGACCCAGGCTGCTTACTTGTGGTAAGCGGTGGGGAACTTAAATAATTAAACCAGGTAAACAATGTTTGGCCCAGGCTATTACTTGTGGTAAGTGTTGGGGAACATAAATAATTTAAACCAGATAAAGAATGTTCGACCCAAGTCGCTTACTTGTGATAAGTGGTGGGGAACTTAAATAATTAAACCAAATAAACAATGTTCGACCCAGGCCGCTTACTTGTGGTAAGTGGTGGGAAACTTGAATAATTAAAATAGATGAAAGTTTTCGACCCAGGCCGCTTACTTGTGGTAAGTGATGGGGAACTTAAATAATTAAACCAGGTAAACATTGTTCTACCCAAGCCTCTTACTTGTGGTAAGTGGTGGGGAACTTGAATAATTAAAACAGATGAAGGGTGTTCGACCCAGGTCGCTTACTTGTGGTAAGTGGTGGGGAACTTAAATAATTAAAACAGATGAAGTGTGGAGTGTACGTTAAAGAACCCTCTGTTTTATTCATGAATTTTGGGGTGCCTTGTTAAAAACTCCCTGGCCAAAACCCTCCTTAGGGAAAAATGGCAGGTGAGGAAAATAAGTACATCCAGGGTTACAAGTGTTTGGTACATTGATTAGTCTAACTAAAATAGAATTTTAGATGAGATACATTCCACATGTTCGGTATCTCTTCTCCCGACAGTTGTTCAAGCTTATATGCACCTCCTCTTGCATCGTCACGTATCCGGTATGCTCCATCCCAATTGGCAGAGAATTTGCCATCTTTCTTTCTTGTGTTGTTGGCCATTCTCCAGACTAGGTCCCCTTTAGCAAATGATCGTGGGCATAGGTTTGCGATGTATCTCCTGGCCGCCCTTTATTTAACCTTCATCTTACGGATTTGCACTTTGTCTCTTAATTCTGACAATAGGTTGAGGTAGGTACACATACTTGGCGGCGCAGGGAAGGTTCACCAATTTCAACCAGTATCATTGCTTCTGTGCCGTATACTAGGCTGAAGGGGGATTCATTTGTAGTGGACTAGGGGTGCATCTGTAGGCCCACAATACTTCCAACAAATCTTCCGAACATCGACTTTTGGCTCCATCTATACGTTTTCGTAATTCGGCTAGTATGACTTTATTGGCAGCTTCAGCTTGGCCATTGGTCTGTGGATGCTCTACGAAGCTAGTGATGTGTTTGATTTCGAGGCCGATGTAAAATTTAGCGAGCTCCTTATCTATAAATTGTCAGCCATTGTGTGTGGCATGTCATAGCGGCATATGATATCTTTCTAGACGAACTGTTGGACCTATTGCGTTGTGATGGTGGCCAACGGTTTGGCTTCTATCCACTTAGTGAAGTAGTCGTTGCCCACAATGAGGAATTTTACTTGTCCATTTCCCAGGGTGAAGGGGCCGAGGATGTCCATTCCCCATTTCGCAAATGACCATGGGGAGAGTGTGGAATGCAATTGTTCTTGCTTCTGATGGATGAGGTTACCATGTTTCTGACATGGTATGCACTTTTTGACAAAGGTCTGGCAGTCACCATCCATGGTTGGCCAAAAGTAGCCGGCCCTGAGTATTGGTCATGGTTTATGCACATGAATGGTACTCGCATATTCCTTCATGAAGTTCCTTCATTATGTATTGGGCTTTTTCCGTCGTAACACATTTGAGTAGTGGCTGGTCATACCCTGGCTTGTATAGTTCGTCACCTATCATCGTATACCTTGCGGCTTTAGCCAGCCAGCCTTTGTCAGTATTGGGTAGGGGGTTGCTGGTTTTGAGGTATTGCATGTGTGGGGTTGTCCAGTTTTCAGTGTGGTCTAGGTTGAGGCAGATGTTTGTTATGGATGGTGCAGATAATGTCTTTTGTAGTAGGAACTTATGCCTCCTCTTTAGCTTAGTGCTTGCCAGTTTAGATAAGATATCAGCTCTAGCAATTTCACTCCTAGGGATATGCTGGACAAATACTCGGTCAAAGGCAGATTGTATGACGTTGCAGACTAGGTGGTAGTATTGCATGAGAGTGACATCTTTTATTAGGAATTCATCGTTAAGATGGCCTACAGTGAGCTTGGAATCAGTCTTGCATATAAGTATTTTGACGCCGACTTCGGGTGCGAAGGATAGGCCTGCAAGGATTGCTTCGTATTCGGCTTGATTATTGGAAGTTTTGAAGGCAAAATGGAGAGATTTTTCAATGAGGATATCGTTGGGGCCTTCTAGGACGATGTTGACGTCTGCACCCTTTGGATTTGAGGAACCGTCTACATAAAGCCTCCATTGGTCCTCTTTAGGGGTATGTTGAAGGTTTTGATGAAGTCTAGTAGGCACTGGGCTTTGATGGGGCCATGTGGTTCGTAGCGAATGTTAAATTCAGAGAGCTCGATGACCCAAGACGACCTTCGTCCAAGGATGTCAGGTTTTTGGAGGATTTTTTGGAGGGGTAATCGGTCATGACAATAATGTTGTGGTTTTGGAAGTAAGGGTGTAGGCGTCTCGCTGCATGTACCAAGGAGAGTGCTAGTTTTTCCACCATTTGGTATTTGGTCTTTAGATCTTGCAAAGTTTGACTGACGAAGTACACTAGGTGTTGGATTCCAGCAAATTCTTGGACCAGGACAGCATTGACCGTGTGATCTGTTGCAGTAATGTAAACTAGAAGTGGTTGGTGGATATCCGGTTTATGGATGATAGGTTGGGATGTGAGGGTGGTTTTAAAGTCTTGGAAAACTTTTTCGCATTCGTCGTTGCAAGAGAACTTCACGGATTTTTTAAGTAGTTGGATCATGGGTTGGGTTTGTTCGGCTAGCTTCGGGAAGAATCTAGATATGGCAGTTAGGTGGCCTATCAGGCATTGGACCTCTTTAAAATTGTTGGGGCTTCGCATTTCGATGATGGCAGTGCAATTTTCAGGATTTGCTTCAATGTCACGCTATATGAGCATGAAGCCTAAGAATTTTGCCACGGTCGACGCCGAAGATGCACTTTTCAGGGTTAAGTCTGAGGTTGTATTGTCGTAGCATGGAAAATACCGTGAACAAGTCTTGGGCATGTTGCAGGTCGCTAGGTGATTTTACAACCATGTCGTCGACGTATACTTCGACACACTTGCTCATTAAGTGGTTGAAAACTTTGTTCATTAATCTTTGGTAGGTAGCGCCTGCGTTTTTTAGGCCAAAAGGCATGACCTTGTAAAAATAGTTGGCGTCGTCAATGATGAATGTGGTCTTGTGCATGTCGGTTGTGGCCATTGGAATTTGGTTGTACCCGGAGTATGCGTCTAAAAAGTTGAGGACCTTGTTGTCAGTTGCACCGTCTACTAGGCGGTCGATGTTGGGTAGGGGGTAGGCATCTTTGGGGCAGGCTTTGTTAAGGTCCGTATAATCGACGCACATTCGCCATTTTCCATTAGCTTTTTTGACTAGGACCACGTTAGATAGCCAGGTAGTGTAGTGGACTTCCTCGATGAAGCCAGCGTTAAGTAACTTTTCGGCCTCGATTTTTGCTGTCAGCCGACGTTCTTCTCCCAACTTTCCCTTCTTCTGCGAGACGTACCTGGCTTCTTTGTAGATGGACAATTTATGAACTGCTACCTAAAGGTCAACATCGGGTAAGTCTGCGTCTGAGTAGGCAAAAAGGTCGATGTTGGTGGTAAGGATGGGTGTCAAAATATCGCGTTGTTCCTGTTGGAGGCCAGTACCCAATTTAAGAGTGCGACCATTAGAGAGCTCTAGACTTACAGTGTCTTCAACTGGCTCGATGTGAGTGTCATGTCCTACTCTGGGTCTAGGTCCTCGCCAGATAAAGTTATGCCAGCGCCGGATGGATGTTCAATGTTGTTGGTTTGTAAGATTGGTAGCTGAGGGCGTAGGCTTGCCATATACTATTCTCGTGCGAGCCGTTGGTCGCCATGAATGGGAGGGGAATTTCATGGCTAGGTGGGGTGTGGAGACGACGGCTCCTAGAGTGTTGAGGTATGGTCGGCAGAGGAGGACGTTGTGGGTGCGTCTACGACAAGGAAGCAGATGGGGATTGTCTTAGTTTGAGATGCTTCCCGGAAAACAATGTGGAGGTATATATATCCACGAGTGGAGACTTTCTCTCCGGAGAACCCGTAGATAGGTTCATCATAGGGGACCGTGGTAGTGGGTGGCAGATGGAGTTTCTGGTAAGTTGTCCAGTAAAATATGTCATCCTGCTGGTGGTCGACGTCGTGGAAGTCGTTGTTAGTGAAGGTGATGGGGGGCATGTAGCGTCTGTGGTGAGAGTGAGTTATGTGGTTGATGGATTGGAGGTAACAAAGGTGTTTCTTCCTGGCTGATGAAGTGGAGTCACCACTGGCAAAGCCCCCTGAGATGGTGTTAATTGTGCCATGTAGGGGGGATCGGCTGGGTTGACGTTAGTGCAGGCAAGTTGTGGTTCTTGATGGTTAGGTTGATGTCTCTGATTTTTGTGGCGAGTACTGCGAGGGGGTGTCAGTTGTTGGACCGGGATGGATATGGGGTCTGTCCCTGCGGACAAAATGGCGCAAAATGGTCGACGCAAACTAATTCTTCGATTTTATCTTGGAGCGCTTTGCATTTGTCTGTAGTGTGGCCATTATTTATGTGGTACCGGAGTACTTGGTCATGTCGGCAATGGGGGCTTGGAGGTTTTGCGAGGTGGTGGGATGAGATTGGCATGGAGGGCTTCGTCGAGAAGTTGAGATCTGGGGACACTCAGCAGAGCGTATCTAGTGAAGCGTGGTTGTCTAGGCTCTCTGGGCCTAGAGCCAGGTCATGGAGGTTGTTTATCTAGGCTGGTGGTGAGGGGGTGTATTCATTGCAGAACTTGGTATGCAGGTTCTGCATCTCTTCCATGCATAATCTACGGCACGTAGCTTGAGTTCATGCATGGAGGCCGGGGGGTGGAGGTAGACGTTATTAGCAAACGGTCCTAGTTTGGGGGTGAGAATCATACATTGCAAGATCATTTCTTGCGTGAGGTTGGGTGTGCGGAGGGCGGCTTTGCTGAAACGATCTATGAAGGCGCACATCGTCTCGTCTAGTTCTTGTCTGACGCTAAGGACGGATAGGGGTGTGGCCTGATGTGGGCGACTTCCGGCGAAGTCTGTAGTAAACATGTGGGAGAGTGTGTCAAAATAGTCAATGGAGTATGGGAGAGGGTAATGAACCATTCAAAGGCAGGGCCTTTCACTACTAGAAATTCTCATATTACATGAGATTTTTCTTGCAAATTTGTTAAAAGAATTTGCAAGAAAAGACTTTTTTCTGCCATTTTTTCTAAGAATTTTAATTGGTAGGTAATTCCTTTGTGGGTAATTATTTCCTACGAAATTATAAAATTTGCAAGTATTTTCTACAAAATTTGTTGTGAAAAGTGTTTTATACAAAATATTTTGCAAGAAAATGGTAGCAAGTTCTTGCAAATTTTTTTTTCCAACAAAATTTGTATGTATTTTCTACGAAAAAAATTTCAAAACAAAATTGGCAGGAAATATGAGTTTTTTTAGTAGTGTTTGAGGGTGGTAGGAAAAGCTTTACAGAAAACGGTGTCATGGGACGTATAGAGGGCGACATAGGTGATGTATATTTTGAGGTGCTCGTTGGGGTCGATTTCTCTCGTATAGCGCTCTAGTGTGAAGGATTCCCACTAGGCGGGGAGGGTGTGTTGGTGATAACGTCGGTGATAGGGTGGCGACGTCTAGGTGGTTGGAGGGGTAAGGGGTGTGGTGGGATGGGATGGCGGATGAGGGTAGGAAAAGTAGTGGTGTAGTGATGAGGGGGGATATGGGCGGTAGGAAGGGTGGCAGCAGGAGTGGTTGTTGAGGGGTGCCTAGGGATGGTGGTTGGATGATGAATGTTTGTATGATGGGTGGAGATGATGGATGTCTGTTGAGTGGTGGTGAAGGTGTGCGGGGTGGGGTTGTATTCACTTTCTTCCTCGCTGGGTTGGTAATCCAGGGACTAGAGAGCTTCTGATGATTCCTTTCCTTTTCCTTTCTGGGTAGGGTCAACCTCGATCTTCCTTCTTAGCCTTGAGTTCTCTTGCCTAAGCGCTTCCATCTCATCAGCATTGCGCTTTCTCAGGTCAGCAAGCTCTTTTTACATCTTGGCTTGGCATTCAAGGATGGCGGCCAAGTCTGGGGTGACATTAGCGGGCGTAGTAGGGCCTTCCTCGGGGTGCTTCACAATGCCAGCTCTGCTGTGGGTGGAGACCATTCTCGATAGTTTGCGGATTGCTCAGTAAGGTATCACTTTGTGCCCCATGATAGGCGCCAATTGTTCCTGCGAGAACAAATAAGAGATGTTAGAGACACAAACGACGCCTTACCTCAATCCATGACCTCTCGAGTTGGCTCTTTTCCGGCTTGCGCATGTCATCTGCTAGTGTATACGGTTTGGACCCTTAAGGGGTTACCTGCGGAGAGGGCTTCGACGATCAAGTCATCAAAAAAGGCTCTCAAAAGGTTAAATCTTGGATCAAGGAATTAATGAAAGCGTACATTTAATTGTTGGGGTCCACGTGTATTTATAGAGTCATTAATTATGTTTGCCCTTCTTATGGGTTGGGCCGTTGTTTGGGTCCTAGATGGGCCTAGGCTAAGCGTAGGCCCTAAGTTAGTGTTTGTCAGTACTAGGGGCCCTGTTTGCAATATTCTATGTTTGGTGTTATCAACAGATTACATCTTATCTTTTGAAGTAGGCGACCTAAGTCGCTATGTGTTTCCGCTTGACCGATTATTTACTTGATAATTTTATTTGTGGGGTTATGTGTAGGCGGGCTTGGTCGTACGGTTTTCTTGGTCCGTCTAGGTGCAATACAACACCTATACAATTTTTTACAAGACAAGGAGAATGAGGAGAAGTCCTGACAATATACACTCTAAAATAAAATAATATATTTCTTGGATGCTTATTTCTCTTCGATCATCCTAGTTATAAATGTTGTTAAAAGCCCATAAATGAAGTCTCTCAAATGTTCCTCCATCAACTAAGATTTTAATTTTAGCATAAAGTTTGAACTTGTTATTTGAAATTAATGGATCTCTTGTTGATTAATTATTAATGTGTTAGGTTTACAGAGGGGAGTTTCACTGGGGAGACAAACAACACCAATGAGATCTAAGCCTAACCACATAAGACACTGACACCACTCTCAACCCAAAACCTTAAGGCAATGGGTTTATGGGTCTTGATCCTTATATGGTGCTCTACTTTCTCATTTCTGGTCAATGTGGGACTTAGACTCACACTTGGATTCCTAACAATCTCCCCCTCAAGGGTGAGTCCCTTCAACCACATTGGTACACTCCCCCTCCAACGGAAGCTGCCCAACCACGAGTACTCCTTTTCTGTCCTTTTTTGTACCGCCGTTATTCTTAACGGGACACGCTTTACCTGACCCACACTATCAGGAAGACTTTCGATACAAGGACCATACTGCACTCGTTTGAGCCGGTTTCAACCATCGGCTCTAATACCACTCTGATGGGGAAAACAACAACAAACAATATACCAGAGAATGCAGCAGATATAATTTCCCCTAACTTTCAAGAATCTATGAGGAGCAATAATCAAAGAGCAGCAATATGTACATTCAATATGATTATCATCTACATATGTAAATTAATATATGAAAATTAATAAATAAGACACATTAATTTTCATTCAATAAATATTATATATATATATATATATATATATATATATATATATATATATATATAATCTATTCGGATTATTAATATTTCATTTCTAGTAATCCATAATTAAAACTAAAAAAGAATTAAAAATATATTTTTTTAATTATCACAATTTCTATTATAATAAAAAACCTTAAATTATAATCACATATTTATAAAAGTAACTACCACATCAAATAAGATAAATAAAATAAGAACTTATAACTTATCACATTAAATGCAAAAGCATATTTATTATCAACACATTACATAATCACCACGTAATCTTAAGATACATTTACTCTCCATGCATTACATTATCTTATTCTTTAAATAAGACTATAATATTATATGCTCCACAGAAATGTTTATTCTTTAAACAACACAAAATAACATCATAAATTAGTACATATCTTTAACTGCAGATGATTGACGAAGTTGGCACATAGCCTCCAATGGATTTGTTCTTGATATGGTAATTCCATTTCCTTCAGACATATCAATTTCTTCCTTACCAATTCGTTTCCACTCAAAACATTGAAGTAATAAGGCTATGGATAAGCTAACGGTACGTTGCGCCAAGTTTGATCCAGGACAAGCCCTCCTTCCTAACCCGAATGAAAGTAATCTGTTTACTTCACTCTCATTTTCAAACCTTTCAGGCTTAAATTGTGTTGGCTCACTCCACATTTTTGGATCCATATGAGCAGCCCAGGCATTGACCAACACAATTGTGTCTTTTGGGAGATTATATTTTCCTACGGTGCAATCTTCTGAAGACAAATGTGGTGACCAAATTGGAGCCGCAGGATGTAGTCGAAGTGTCTCGTAAACAATGCATTGAATATAAGGGAGTTTTGACATGTCAGATTCCTCTACGAGACGATTTGATCCAACATGAGTGTTTATTTCCTTTGTTGCTTTCTTTATAACTTCTGGATGGTTCAATAAATTAGCCATTGTCCATTCTAAAGTTAGAGCTGATGTATCTGTTCCGGCAAGTAGCAAGCTCTGTGAAATCCATAAAAAGAGTTAATACATGACAGAAAGCGGAAAAATCCTTCTTAGTTTCTTTGCAATTAATTACTAGATAATGACTCTCCCAAAATGTTAGTCTTTTTGTTTTGAATCTAAACAAAATGGACAAAAATTTGTTACGTAAATAAATATACTTATTGTTGTTTTAGTATTCACATTTGTTTTAAAGCTATAATTTAAATTACACATTAGATTAAGTTATGAAGATTGACATATATATATATATATATTCCAACTTACATATTTCTATTTATTCTTTGGATAACTATGACCATCATGAAAATTTTTATCATTTTCAAAAATAAATTAGTCATCTACACATAAAAATGAGGAAAGTCATATTTAAAGAAATTGTTAATTACCAGAGAAAGTCCTTTGATGATTTGATCGGTATATTGTTCAGGTTGTGATCGTTGTTGAGCAAGGAGATGATCTATCATAGTATTTCCATTGTTATTTCCATTACGACGCTCTTCAATGAGTTCTTGTAAGAATGCATCTGTTCTTTTACCAAATCCTTTTAGCTTCTTCTCCAAATTATCAAAATCAAACCATCTCACGAAAGGCAAGAAGTCTCCACGATTATTAATTCCTGCTAGTATCACCAACTCTTTAATGATAATTTTGAACTCTTTTGCTTTCTCCACATCGTTCACATCACAGTCGTCACCAAAGAGTCTTTTACCGGCTACGATTCTCGTCATAGTGTTAAATGACGTTTCCATAAACCTTAATTTAAAAATGTTAATTAGATAAATGTTAATATAATAATAGAAGTAAGAGAAATGTGTAATTGAATAAACTAGTTTTGCTAATTATAAAAGATAGAGCATATTTTATTTGTTACTTCCCAACCTTGAGGAGACGTAAATAATTATCTCTTATTTAGTCCATTTTTAGGCTTAGTCTTTGATTGTGTTTTTATGGAGCACCCTTTAATAGTTTAGAAACATGATATGGACGTATGTTTTGAAATGACAAAAACTCACATGTTTTTAAGATCCACTTTGGTAAATTGGTTGCGTGAGAGGTTAGCGAGCTTTTGCACCAGCCTCATGATCTCGTCTCTTCGGACTTCGTAGAAGGAGGTCAAACGGTTGTTTGAGACAACCTCGAGCGACAAGATGCGACGGAGGTGGCGCCAGTGGTCGCCGTAGGAAGAGTGAAGGATGGTGCTGTTATCGTAGCTGATGTATTTGCCAAAGAGAAAGTGAGGTCGGTTGGCCAAGACGATGTCGTTTTTGGTGAAGCATTCTTGCACCGCGGATTGTGAACAAACGACGACAACGAGTCGGGAACCGAACCAGAGAGAGAAGACTTGGCCGTATTTTTGTGACATTTGAGCGAATGTGCGGTGGTAAGGCTGTTTCAGTTGTAAGAGGTTTCCGATTATAGGGTAAGACATTGGTCCTGGAGGAAGGTTTCTGAATCTTCTTGTTTGGAACAAGAGCTTCAGGGAAAACAGAAAGAGCAGAATGAGCAAAGCCAAATACAACATAGCCATGCTTCAAGCTTTCCTTCTGCTACTGATTGATTCTTGCTTGTCATTTCTCATTCCCATGCATGTCAATTTATAATCGTAAGATGGACAAAAAAAATATAAATTTGTATATTAATAATACATTCTTCGAACAAATATAAAGTAAATAAAATAAAACATAGCACTATAATCAACAGTGACAAAAAAATACAAAAAACTAATAGGAATTCAATAATAATATTATATTCTAACTTAAATTACTAAAAAATAGTATTACAATAATAAACATAATAAAATAGTATAATAATTACTTTTATACTGAAAATAATATTAGAAAAATAAAAATGATGATGATTACATCATGTGAAAATTTTCTTAACGCTTTAAAAATGAAATAATTTAAGACAAATTAGTCATTTTATCATTTGTGTTTTAAAAACACATGTAACAGGTTTTATAAATTAATTTTAATTTATATAAAAATCAATTTTAACCCTATATTTTAAAATTAAAATAAAAAGTCAATCTCAATGTGAAATTTGGAGTTGGGTTATTTTTCATCTAATAAAGATAATTTAAATATATCGTGTTCTTTCAATTCTCCGAAACATTTTTAAAATATAAAATTATGAATAATTTCAAAAAGATAATATTTTAGATATAATTATCCTACCATGAAAATGAAATTCTAATTAAAATATCTCTTTTTTTCTGAAAGATGAAAAAATATTCTGAAGATAAAACTCATTTTCCTTATACCTTAATTCAGAATTTATTTATGTACACCTAATAGTCATACTACTTAAAAGTAAAGACTGAAATTAATTTAAATACATGTTCAAACTCTAAAGCAAATAATAAATACCATAATTTGCAACTATTGGTCCAAATAAATGTCATTCCAACTAAGAGTACCAACAGATCCCATCTCAGATTAACATAACTATGACTACAATAATTTTTTTATGGATTAAGGCACACTTCAAAGCAAGAGTGTTAAAAATAAACGAGCAATTATTTATTATTATTATTATTATTATTATTATTATTATTTGGGTGCAATAAACATGTTGGATAATAAAACTAGCTTTGTTATTACTATCGTCGGTATTGTTTTGGTCAAATAGGTAGTTGGACAAGAAAAATAATGGATCTTGTTTGGTAAATGTTGGACAAGAAAAACAGCAATAGGTATTACTATTATTTGAATTATTTAGGTAAAATAAATGGTTAGAGAAGAAAGAGTAGCTATCACGGCCAGGTGTGATGCATAAGGGTGGGTCCACAGCTACGCGTGTCGCAGTTACCAGCTACCGGCTCTATATGTCGACTTCACGTGGTTGGGCAATTATTAGTGCAATCTACGATAATATTTATTTTTATAATATCATTAGGTAAAAAAGAATTATTATTAATTAATATGAGATGGATTATGGGATGAATTTTAGTATGGATTTATATATCTTTTTATATTTTATTTTAATAAAATGTTTATGTAATGAAATAATGTCTAACATGAATGAAATTATTTAGAATGTGAACGGATAAGATGGATTTTAGTAATTTTAATTTTGAATTTCTTTTTGAAAGATATAAAAGTAATAGAATTAATTAAAACTATTTTATATACCGCAGATATATTTTATAAATAATTAAATTTTTTGAAACAACCATATATCTATTTATATGTATTATATTAAGAGAATCAATTGTTTTATTTACATTATATAAAATACTTAAATATTAATTTGTTTCTTATTTTTGTTGAGGTTTTTTTAATTGAGTCTTAATATTTTATTTTGATCTTATTTTTTGTCAATTTTATTTTATTTAATTATTTTTGTTAACATCATTTAAAAATTAATATAGAATGAACAATGTATGTTACATGTCAATTGGTAATTTTTTTAATCTTTTAATTTAAAAAGATGTTCACCTGTCAAAACAATATCATATCACGTGATAATAATAGTGTTATCTGTCAGCTTAGTACCATATATCAATATAGTGTTATATGTCAATATTTTATATTCAATTTAGTGTTTGTTTTAAGATACATTTATCATATGTGGTGAATCTTGTATACATGTGAATTTTGGGTTCATCAATTTTTAAATGACTTTTAAATTTATTAAATCATATTTTAAATTTACATTTAAATTAAAATGAATGAAGTAAATAAATTAAATATTATTATGTATTTAATACATAAAAAAATTAACATGATTAAACTAAAATGGTTATATTCATTTATATTTAATTTTAATAATAAAAATAAATATAATATAAAAATATTATAAATAATTTTTAATTGTATAAATGACAAGATAATAAAATATCAATTAAAAAAAGATGAGTATTTATCTGGGTACAATACCATACACGTGGAGGTGTATATCATAGGGCCCGCAGCTCCGAAAACACAGGCTCTGCTTCAAGTGGTAAATGCGAGGGGTCTACTACTAGATACTCTGTATCATTTCAGCAGAGTATTTTATATCTTTTTACTATAAAATTATTAAAATTAGTAAGACTTTTTTATTATGTGAGACATTTATTTGATGTAATTTTTATTTTTATTTTCAATTCAATATTTATTTTATTTTAAAAAAGTTAATGTGGTTTATTTTGTGATCAATATATGTTCTTTGTATTAATTGATGTTGCTATTATTTAGAAAATGAATATGAAGTACTAAATTTGGATTTTCCTAATGTATTTGACATGTTATTTCTTAAGATTTATCAATATTAATTTAGAAAAAATGGACATTAATTTTTTTAAAGAAAATAGAAAATAAATTTAAAAAATCACATTAAATAAGCTCGTTAAATATTGGAATAAAGAAATCTGTTAATCTTATTAACTTATCAACCAACCCACCAACTATAACGAAGAGTATCAGTTATACATATTATTACAGTTAATGATATTATAAAAAGACTAATCAATATTAAGATGATATAAATATATCCTTAAGAATCGCAATAGTAAAAAATCACTAAAATTTATAAATAAATTAAAATGTCAAGATATACCTAATGTATCATTATAAATTCATTATTTAATTAATTTTTCAATTAATTTGACTACTTTAACCCTTCAAACAATATTAAACGCATGGGTGATATAGAGTAGAGAGAGAACAAATCTATCATAAAAGAAGAGTTCAAATTCAATTTAATCTTTTAAATGTTAAATATTTGTAAGAACATTTAATACTTTATATTATTTATATCTTTTTAATGTTAGAAAGGGCAAACGGCGACCACGGCCCTTCCTCAATTTTTTGATTTTTTTTTTGTATTATTTATATTTTAAAATTTTTTAAATTGTATAAATTGTTAAAATTTTTTAAATTGTATATATCTTTTTAAATTAGTTTAATATTATATTAAAAATTAATAAAAATTAAATTAAGTATTTTTATTTATTTTATAATGTACAACAATAAATAATTAAATATATAAAAAAACAAAATTATTAAAATATTTTTTTATTTTCTCTTTATTGTCTTTTAAGTTTTTTATATGTTTTATTAATCACTCATTCTTATTTATTTTCTTTTCTCTCCGATAAATGCTCATAACTCAAAGTGTCTTAATTTTTGACGATCAAGCAACTTTGCTAGTTGAATTCCATAGAAAATATAGAAAGTACAATAACTCATACAGTAAATATAAGATCTCATTTTTATTAAAATTCACAGAAAATAACATTCAACATTTATAATTTATAACATGAAGAAAATTATTGTAAAAAACCCCTCAAAATCGTAAGAAAAACAATTTTTTATATCCCGAAGAAAATACAATAAAAATCAAATTGTGACAGTGACACGATTTTATTTAAAACCTGTAAGGTGTACTGCTTAGCAAAAGTTAGGTTAGATCTTTTATTGTACAACATAATAGGACAAAAATGTGATCTAAAATTTCAAAATAATACATTGCATTGCATGTGCTCTAAAAGGGTACATGTAAATGAGATGAATGATTTGGAAACCAGAAATTAGTGACTTGATAAAAAATTTTGGAGGCTAAAAATAATATAATTTTAAGATTATTAGATTTGATCATTAATATAATGTTTTAAGAAATGAATTTTCTAACTGAATTGATAATTAGTTTAATGCTTTGAAATATATGAAGAAATAGAGTTTATCTTCTTTTCATCAATAGTTTTTTTTTTATTACTTTTAAAAAATAAATTTATTTTTTTATTCTTTATCAATATACTTTTCTTTTGTAAATAACATTAAAAAATAATTTATCATAGTATTTTTTTATAATTGAAACACATAATTATTAAAATAAAAATATATTATAATCAAGTCATAATTAAAAATCGGATATAAAAAAAAATAATATATTATTTATTTTTCTTCTATATTCATAAAAAAATAAATATACAAAAAAGCTTATAAGATAAAAAATAATGTTTTTCATTATTCAGATAACAGACAAGAAAGTGATGCGATAAATGAGAAATAAGAGCAAAATAATGAATTTATTTCTAACTTTTTTTTTTCTTCAAGAACAAAAAGAAAACATATGAGAGCAAGAAATGATTACAATATTAGAGTGAGAAATTATTACAATTTGTGTAGAACTAAAAAGATAATGAGAAAGAAAATAAAAATTATCTTAAAAAATATTTGGTTTAATTACTCTTTTGATTCATATTTTGGTTTAAAAATGTTAAATTGGTCCTCCCGTTTTTTTAGTTTCAATTTGGTCTCAATTATTGAAAAATTGATACAATTTGATCTTTTACGATAAATTTCGTTAAATTTTTTAAAACATATCAATGACTTTTTTATTAAAATTGAAACTCTTAATATGAATAGTTTATTTTATTAATGTAATTAACATTATTGTAGGATAATTTTTGATAAAAAAACAAAAAAAAAATTAAACCTAAATATTTTTATTTTTAATTTTATTTAATTTTATATTTTATTATCTATTAACACTAAATGTTATGGTTTATAAAATAAATAAAAAAATACATAATTTAATTTTCATCTATTTTTAAAATATACTACCTACAATTTAATATTTTAAATATATAAATATTTACGTATGACTTCGATGTTTTGTGGTAGAGACTGGAACAGCAAAATTATAGATAAAGGAGTTTGTTTTTTTTCGTATTTACGAATAGAAGGTGGAGATGTCAGGTTGTAGATGGGTGACAACGACCCGTCTTCTACCGACTTTATAATTATTTGAGCATGGTTTTTAATATAATATTTTATAAAATTGTTAATAATTTTTAATAGTCATAAATATAATTTTAATTGAAAATAGAAAATAGAGCAAGAATATTTTATCAGAATGTAAATATGGTTTTAACCATTTTAATTATAACTTTTTTTATATAACATATGTTCGTGTTTTAGACCCGTGATTTATATGATTAGTTTTGTGTGTAATATATTTTATACACGGTCAATAATACAATACACAGTCAACAATATAATTTGTTTCTTTATATATTTTTTTGTTTTCAACATAGTATCAAACATAATACAATTTTCTTCTCATATATTTTTTTTGTTTTATACATGGTATCAATAGTAGCGGAGCTTTTATAGGGTAGGGGATCATGATCCCCCATTTTTTTAAATTTTGTAAACTTTATATATTAAAAATTAATAAAAATTAAATTATGTATTTTTTATATTTTTTGGTTTAATTATATTTTAGGTTTTTAATAAACCTGAGAACTTTTAATTGAATCGTGATAAATTTTTGTGATTCATTAAGTACTAATTAAGTATTTAATGTTAACTTTTTTTCTAAATGAGATGATGCGACTCTTAAGGGACTGACATAATTATTATCTTTCCATGTCATTTTCCTGACTTGTCACCTATATCATTTTATTATTTTATTATTGTAAAATTTTGTAATTTATGATTTTTTTAATTTTTTAATTTTATAAATTTATAATTATATATTTTATTATTTTAATTCAAAATTTTATGATTAATAAACTATAATTTTATTATTTGAATAAAAATTAAAAATATATCATAATTTTATAATTATATAATTTTGAATTAAAATATAAAAATTATTAAATTATAAAAATATTAAATCAAATAATTATAAAATTATAAATTATATTATAAAATTTTAAAATAATAAAATAATAAGATGACATGTGACGAACAAGTGACATTTAAAATATAATTAAGCCTTCATTTTATAATGTACAACGTTTAATGTTAATAAATATTAAAATATAAAATAAAAAATAAAAATATCTATTAAGATTTTATTTTATCTTCTTTTACATTGTCTCTTGAATTTTTCTTATATTATACTTATTTCTCAGTTTCACCTATTTTTTTTTCTTTTTGTTTTTGAAGAAAAAAAAAACGTTAAAGACAGACTTAATATTTTTACTATCATTTCTTATGTTCTCTTCAATTTTTGAAGAAAAATCTCTTTTTTATTTCACTTGCTAGTGAATTATTAGTTTATTATAGTTAGCATTATTTTTTTTTTATCTCATGAGCCTTTGTATCTTCACTTTTTATTAAGATAGAAGAAAAAATAATGTACTATGTATTTTTTTCATAACGAGTTTTCAATTGTGACTTGATTATTAGAGTTTTCTTTTATTAGGTATAACTTTGAATTTTTCGTTAGATTATGATAAACTATTTTTGAATTTCAAACTTAAAAAAAAAAATAGGTCAATTGATGAAGAGTAAAAGAATTTATTTTTATTTTTAAAAATAATAAAAGGAAAACTACCCACGAAGATGAAAATTAAAACAAATTCAAATTCTTTACACAAACCAGAATATCGTACTTATAATCCAATTGTTCAATTGGAGGAGTCATTTCTTAAGGTTAAGAAAATTACAGGTGATGATGAGTTTGATAATAATTCTTTAGAACAATATTATACAAGAAAACATATTCAAATATGAGAATATCCAATAAATAAAAAGGATGAAATTAGGAGAGTGTATCTAAAATGGTGTTCATATCAAATACAAATTCAAAATTTTGAATATATTAATTTGGCTCCCCCATAATTATTGGTCAAGATTCGCCATTGGGTATCAAGAGCCTCAAACGATCCATGATCAAGAAGAAATTCTTGTAGTAATTTCTCTTTCCTAAACCCTAAGACCTAATACTCTTTTGCAAATTTTATGATTGAGAACGGATTATTGCAGTAAGTTACTCTTTTCTAAATCCTAAGCCCTAAGCCATAAACCCTAAGTCCTAAACCTCTTTTGCAATTTTTTAGGTTTCACTTGATCGCAATTTTTTTTTTTTTTGCTTTGAGACATGTTTTGAGGTTTTGCACCATGTTCTTTATGTCATTTTAAGGTATTTACAATCCTCTTATATTAGGTTTGTATTTTGTTTTGTTCATTGCTTTTGTGTGTGGTTCAAATTTCTGTTTTGTATTCGATTTGTTATGACAACCTGTAAGTATGATCCTCTTCAATCAATTAGTGTGCAATTGGATGATAAAAAATATTCCTATGGGAGTTAATGAAAAAATGTATTCGTAATTCAGCGAAGAGAAAGTTTTCCAGTGATGAATAACAAATTTTCGAGCTCAAAAACTCAGAATCGTGCCTCTACTCTCGAAAACACAACTTATATAGTCTGCTCTTGAGTGAAATCATTCGATTGAATTTTTCGTACAATCATTTGATTTCACTTTACTAAAGTGAAATTAGTCGATAAAAACCAATTCAACTGGTTGAATACATTCATATTAGAAACTATTTACAACAAGCCTTTTAACTTGTTAAAACCCATTTTAACATATTAAAAAGGACATACTAAGACTAACAAAACATCTAACCTATGTCATATAGCCTACCAACATGATATAACATGTAACCATTACATTTAACACACCATTTACAAATTTAGCACTATAAAAACATTATCTTCAAGTGGATATTCATTAATCTTCATCAAACACATGTGATCTGATACGATCCTATTCAGGAAAGAGTATGATCATTTCTGAATTTTAATCCTCAAGAGGCATGACACGAATAAATCAGAGAAGAAAGCGGAATAAGACAGAGATGGAGGACGCCACAATCTAGCAGATTGATAAGTCAAGTGAAGATTCGCCACATAGATGTTAAACTTTGATAAGAACCACATGCCCTAACCCAAGAACAAAGATAATCCTCTCTTTAATGAAATAAAATTCAATATATGAATAAAAGTGGCTACATTAATTTTTGATACCTCTATATATAGGCACATAAGTTTAAGAAAACTTAAGAACCCTACAAGAAGGCCGAAGCCCAAAAACATAATAAACATAAACTAATTTATAAAAGAAAGCCCAAAGCCCAAAGCCCAAAAACACATAACATAACTAATTTCTAAAAGAAAACCTAAAGGTTTATCTTCAAGTTCATTTTCAAGTTCTTCTTGTATGGAATCTTGGGATAGTCCTCTATCATTCCCTCCTTCTTGAAGAGAATTTGTCCTCAAATTTGTACAACTTGAAGTTTAGGAGATAGTCCTTATCATACCCTCCTTCTTAAAAATAATTTGTCGTAAATTTTTCTCACTTGAAGATTCTTTACCATTCTCCCCTGTTTGGAGAGAATTCGATCTGAATTCTAGAAGGTCCTATGCATAAACACAAACATAAATCAGAGACACAAATCTAAATTAAAAAAAAAATAGAAATTCTACTAAAATGGGATTTGGATCTTGGAAGAGGCCAATCTCTTATTATCAAAGATTTTGGAGGTCTGCCCCCAGGGTTAAATACCCACCTGCACAAATCATCAAACAATTTTAAGATATAATACTCAAAGAAAAGAAAAGGAATATTATGCAAATAAACAACCAAATTATAGGTATGACACCAATAGGTTTGTTAGGGATGGGTAAACAAGCTAATTCATGAGCATATATTTATAAGCTTATGTCTTTTTTTTATCATCATTTCATCTTCCCATTGTTGATCCCATTGTTGCTTGATGAACAAGTCTTCCCTAAGTATCCTTTCTTCTTTCCATTATTGATGCCATTACTCTTTGATGAATAATTTGTCCATAGGCAATAAAACAATAAAAGGAAAGTTAGTACCTTTTTTCATTGACAATTCATAATGCTCTCTTATTTCTTTCTCTTTTTCTCTCTTTTCTTCCTCCTCTCTTTTTCTACTCTCTTATTTCTTTTCTTTTTTTTGCTCTTCTTTCTCTTCTCTCTCACTTTTTTCTTTCTCTTCTTTTTCTCTCTTTTCTTTTGCTTCACTTTTTATAAGTGTTTCCTTCTCATGGGCACTTTTTAGCTTCCGTTCTTGCCTTCTTTTCAATACATATAATTTTTGCATTGTCCTTCATTCCTCCTCTCTCAAATATGAAATGTAGTTCTTAAGGTCTTCATTAGTCATGTGACTTACATCCCCATTAGGACATTGATGAGTTTCATGCCCATAGCCTTCACATTTGGAACGTCTTAGTGCAATTGTCTTTGGCAATGATTTTCTATCAGGATTGTGCTTCCTTTTAATACTAGCAATCTTGTCATTTAGCTTTATAATTCTGGATTCCAAGGCATTGACATCTTTTACCACGGCCTCATAAACACTAGGTGTATCTCTACGTGTCACTCTCTTGGTGCGTTCAAGTCCTCTAACCAAATGTTCATGGTTAGGAGTAGGATAATTTAAACCATATGTTACACCAGTTCCAGAAGGATGCCTCTGTGGAAACATGTTGCATTACTCAATATTGCTAGTTCCTGCAAGAAAATGTTAGTATAATAAAATATATTAAGGACCTCACCACTCTTCTAAGTGTTTCACTCAAATTCTCACTTGTGTATCATACTTATAGGTTTTTTTTCTTGAATGTACTCTCTTGCCTTTTATCACTCAAATACCCTTTAGTGCTTGGCAAAGAACTCCAATAACTTAAGCAAATAGTGAACAAACAATGTGAAAAATGTTGCGAGATCTAAATCTTGACTCAAAAGATCAAAGAAAATACAAAACTCTAAACAAAACTTCAAGAAATTTTAAAGACACAACACAATAAAAACAAAATAGGACTACCAAAAAGAGTTAAAGGAGACAACATGGAGACTCTAAGAGAAAGACTGATTACAAGTAAAATATCAATAAACCACCACTAACAGAAAAAAGGTCTTTTACGTCCGGTGTTTTTTGCTTTTCTTGTCTGGTCCAGGTCAGTCGTAGTAACGGTAGTCCTAAATTTATGTCTGACGTTAAACCGGACGTAAATTTACGTCTGACCCAAGAGAACAGACGTAAAGTTAGTTACAGCTTTGCAGGTGGGAGACAATGGCGATGAGTTCACGTTTCAGAAAGTTGCTGCCATAGGTTCGCGAAAGAGATGCAAAAAGTGATGCATGAATAAAGCTCTACATTGGAAGTTCGAACAGGTGCCACTTCTGAAGGTCGCGGTGGCTGCTGCGATGGTGTTTCTGGTTCGTCTCATGCGTGGAGGTTCTGCGTCGTCGTGCTTCCATGGTGACTGCTCGCGTTTTTGAAATGGTGTGGCAACTACACAGTCCTTCACCGCTGTTGCCGCCACTGCACAATCCTCCGCCGCTGTAGTTCCGCCGCCGTTGCACAGTTCATCGCCGCTGCAGAAAATTAGGGGTTTCAAGGTAAATTGAGGTGTAGCAAAACGGAATCAAAAGACAAACTAACCTTTCAACAATTAATCACTTGATGTCCACCGGTGCAGTTCGAAAATGGTAAAATCGCGTTCCCGTCTTGCACAGTCGCAACACTGTAGGGAAGAAGGTTAGAGATTTAAGTTTCAACATTTACGTATGACGCGATGAAGTCAGATGTAAATTTACGTCTGACTTGCACTAATCAGACATAAATTTATGTCTGACAAGAGAAATCAAACAAAAATGTACGTTTGACAGGAGAAATCAAACATAAATTTACGTCTGATGGGACTAATCAGACGTAAATTTACGTCTGATTTCTCTTGTCAGACGTAAATTTACGTCTAATTAGTGCAAGTTAGACGTAAATTTACGTCTGACTAGTGCTAGTCAGACGTAAAAATTGATAATTTAATTACAAGTTTGTCATCGGTCATTTTTTATGTTTGATTCTGGTTGGTCAGACGTAAAATCGGAAATGTAAATTGTCTTTTTTGTGTTAGTGCACAAATAAAATTGCAACAAAAGGTTGTGTTGAACTCCACTTTTTTTTTATCCTTACTTGTTTTTTTTTCAATATATAGTTTTTTCTTTTTTACTTTGATCCATAATTTTTATTTATTTATTTTTTTTGTAGTTCAACACACAAACAAACTAAACAATTTATCCTTCAAACCCCCATACTCATGTAAATCAATGTAAGTGCACTTGCAAATCCCCAATCACAAAAACATATAATTTCCACGAATCAAATGTAGAAATAGACAATTTAAACGGAGAACAAAAAAAAATACGACAAATTAAAAATTCAACCAAATTGGAAAAAACCTTAGGGGTTTTACTCCTTACAAAATTCTAAGAATAATGGAACAAACAAAAGTTCAAAACAAAGCACAGAACACACAAACATTAAAAGATTTTAGTTTTTTTTTTCATATGACAGAAAAAAATAACGTAGAAGAGAAAATTCAAACTAGGACCTTGCTCTAGATACCAAATGATACGATCCTATCCAGGAAAGAGTACGATCATTTTTGAATTTGAATCCTCAAGAGGCACAACACGAATAAATAAAAGAAGAATGCAAAATAAGATAAAGATGAAGGATGCCACAATCTAGCAGATTGATAAGTCAAGCGAAAATTTGCCACGTAGATGTTAATCTTTGATAAGAACTAGAGGCCGTAAGCCAATAACAAAGAGAATCCTCTCTTTAATGAAATAAAATTCAAAATATGACTAAAAGTGTCTACATGAGTTTTTGATACCTCTATATATAGGCACACAAGTTTAAGAAAACCTGAGAACCCTACAAGAAAGCCCAAGCCCAAAAACATAAAAAAACATAAACTAATTTATAAAAGAAAGCCCAAAGCCCAAAAACATAGAACATAACTAATTTCTAAAAGAAAACCTAAAGGTTCATCTTCAAGTTAATCTTCAAGTTCTTCTTGTATGGAATCTTGGGATAATCCTCTATCATTCCCTCCTTCTTGAAGATAATTTATCCTCAAATTCGTACAACTTGAAGTTTAAGAGATAATCCTCTATCATACCCTCCTTCTTAAAAAGAATTTGTCCTCAAATTTGTTTCACTTGAAGATTCTTTATCATGATCTTCATGCACTTTGCTTTATCAAATCTTTGCATCAACCTTGCTTGTGCCAACAGATCAAACATTGATAGATTGAAGGTTGGTGGTGACTGGGAAGAATGGCATTGTCACTAGTGGTGGGTGAGAAGAATGGCATCGCTGGTGATGCTTGGGAATACGTTAAAGAGTCCCGTATGAAGCCCACCACAAAGTAGGACCAAGAGGTGTTGGTTGAGCCCATGTAGTGACGATTTGGGGCTAGGGTTGAGAGAGAGAAAAAAGAACTAGAACGAAAGAGAAGTAATGAATGGCGCGAATTTGAATAAAAATTGATACTTCATTAGTTTTCCCTAACAACCGATATAGTATCATGCTTTTAAAAAAAATCAATTTAAATGCAATACTACATCAGTGACCCGCACAACCAATGTTATATTGTTTTCAGTATTTATGAAATTGCCACTACGTTTTCCATGACATCATTTTTCTTAAGAAGTGATGTTATATCTTGTTGTTATATTCATATTTTGCACTAGTGATTTTTTATGATATACTACGGTTGGAGAATCAAAGTATATCTAGTAGTACTAAAAAAGGGAGGGTTTAAGGCTATGGTTCATAACCAAAGCCTATATTGCAAGAAAAGGCTCTGATTGTTAACACAACTGAAGCCCAAAATCATTCAAAATATTCCAAAGCCAAAATTGTCACAAGATAGGAATCTAAGACTAGGAGCGATAGCGACAACAAGAGCGAGAAGAGATACTAAGAGCTTTAAAGCCAAAATTGCCATGAGAGAGGAACCTGGGAGCGGCAGCGAGAGAAAGAACGAGACAAAGAACGAGAGAGATCGAGAGTGAGAGTGAGAGTGTGACAATAGGTCACCACGGTCACAATGAGAGCGCCCTAAATGCGTCACGGTGACAATGGGAAACCTAGAATGCAACGACCCTAAAATGAAGAAGAACAACGTTAGAGTTGTGCAATGATAAATGAACCTCAACGAAAGAGAAGAAAAACAAGGGGTAAAAGACAAATGAACCTCGACAAAGGACTTTATGGAGAAAAAATGGAGGAAAATGCGAATTTTGCTGTGGCGGGAGAGAAGAACAACGAGTAGGGGTAAAGGCATCGGTTCTCTACAAAATCAAAAGTTTATACTCAAACTGTCTAAGTATAGGCTTCGTTCAATGAATAAAATGAAGCCTATACTTAAAGTATAGGTTTTGGTTCCTTTAGTAATCTGAAGCCAATACTCTAACACTCAAGTAAAGCGTTTAAAACACGATGAAATTTTTAAAATTATTGATCAAATTCAAGTTTTGGTTTTTTCTTAACCGAAACCTATATTTTGACTTTTTAAGTAACGAGACCGTAAAAATATGTTTTATACTTTATTGTTAAGTATAACCGAAATCAAGATACTTTTGTTAAACTTTAACACGAATAACAAAAAAAATTAAAATGTGAAGGATAACAAGAATTAATCTTATAATGCTTTTGTAAAATTGATGAGAATGATGGAAAAAATAACTTTGAAAAATGTTTTATTTTAAAATTATTCCTTAATTTTAGCTAACATAAAGTTATAATCTATATATTTTTATTTTGATATTATTTTGAAAGTTAGGAGAAAATCATAATTAAAATATAGCTTTTGTAATATTTTGGGAAATGTGTCGATCACACCAACAACACTATGAAATCTCACCAAGAGTTTCATGGAATTACATCAATCTCATACCACAACCATGCTCCCACACACACATTCCACACATTATCTCAAGCATCATAATTTCATGTCGATGCCCAACAAACCAACCAATCCATATTTCATTTCATGCCAAACATAAATATATAATAATCTCACTTCATCCCATTTAACATATGCAACATCATACTTCAAGCCTTTACAATAAATTACTCTATCATGTAGGCAAACAATGAAATCAGAGAAGAAAATAGTACTAGAGCACGTCCCTACCCAGATCTTGCTCAGGCTGGAAGCACTCGCTCAGGCGAGAGAGATACTCTCGCTTAAACAAGCCCTTTTTGACTAGGCGAGAGCTCAAGCACTGGAATAGTGAGGCTTTTGCATTTTCTCGCTTAGGCGAGACCTCCTCGCCTGGGCAAGATGACTACTCGCTCAAAATTGGAGCTCGTCGCCTAAGCGACAACTCGAGCAAAAACCTGGGAGGGTTTCTAATACTCTCCCTTAGGCGGGACCTACTCGCTTGGGCGAGAATATAAGGTTTCTCCACTGTTTGCGCATGCAGACTAGGAAACCACGACCAAACTACATCTAGTTCAATTTCACAGAATCACAAGCACCATTCAACAAATAAAATACGATTTAAAAACCCTTCACAATAATACGGTTCGAAAACATTTAAGAGTTCTAGCTTACCTTACCTTGATAAATGCTAGTAGACAACGATAAGCACCCAACAATGAGCACCACAACTCAAAGAACAAATTAAAGAGCTGAAAAATGCATACAAGAATGAAGATAGGGTTATAAGGATAAACCCTATTGATGAGTGCGTATTTTTTCCCTCATTCAGTGTTTAATTCTGGGTATTTAATTAAATTTATGTGCTTAAAAAGTGATTTAATTGACAGTTCTGATAATTAGGCTAATTGAGCTTATGTGATAAAAATGTCTTAAAGAGTGATTTTTAGCTGCATAAATTATTTTTGGATATTTTAATGTTTGTTGATGCATTTGAAGTTAAGATTAAGCTCATTTAAGGTGGAAAAATAAATTGATTGAAGTTACAAAGCTCCTTTAAATAAGGCTGAAATTAGCAAGTTCTGGAAAAATCACTTCTACACCCTAGTTTTTATTTTACACACTCCCCCATTTCAAGTGGACCACTTAAAAACCTGTTTTGTACCCCTGTTTCTACTAAGTTATACCGCTCCTACCACTTAAACCTATCTCAACCAGATTATGTCATGTGGCAATCCTCACCTTCTAAATCTGTCCAACCACATGATGACACGTGTCATAATCCTCCACTCACCAAATTTACCAATGAGAGCTTGTCACGCCACCATCTACCAATGACGCAGAACCATCAAACCACCATGAGCAAGCTGCCCGTAGTTCAAATTTACGACTACACCACCACACCACTACAACAACGCATCCAACCATCACCACCGCGCTTGGAGCAGATCTGAACCAGTCATAGCCACCGCAATCTCCATGCCTACGCCATTCACGGATATCGCCGACCACCGCGAGCCTAAAGCCACCACGAAACCACTACAGCCTTGCATCTTCAAACCTCCATGCCTGAGCCAGATCGGAGCAGAACGTAATTCCCGCACCAGCAGCCATGGCAGCTCCCCTTCATCCTTCTCGCCGGCGAAACGTAGCAGCCACCACCATCTTCTTCCACGCACCTGCACCATGCTCGAGCAAGTGCCATGAGCGAACCAGATCTGCATATGTTCGCTGTCAGAGCAACCGTGGCACCCGCAATGAATCATAACCACGACCAACCTCCATGGAAGCCACCGCGTCATGCTCAATAGCACCATCGTGAGAGCCAATTTCCGTCTCCACACGAACCAGCACATGAGCAAACCTTGCTCTTGAAAAAGATCATTTGTGCTCATATTCACATTGAGCACCATGATATCATTTAGTAGATATGTCAGTGTGCAATTTCTTCATCAACAAATTCAACAACATCTTCAGTAAAATCAATATATCCATCAGTAGACATATTAGTATGAGCATCATCAATATATTTATAAGTAGATATATCAATGTGATGTGATTATGGTGTTGATCTAACATTTGAATTGCATACTCATTCACAACAATGCTCAATTGTCCATCCTCTGATTCATGCCCTCTAACATTTTATTATATCAGCCTTCTACTGAACTATCATTTTCATTAAATTTTCTAAAGTGGCCTCTATAGCTTTGTCATTCATTAATTGACCTAAATCATCACACATTTGTTTTGCTCTAATACCCAAATTTAGAAGCATATCTTCTATGTCATGACAGAGTATTCTAAATTATGCATCCTCATCTATGGTGTCTAATTTCTCTCTCAATCCATCCATTGATAATAGAACTTCCATATAGGATGGTCCATTAGTTGCTGCAACTTGTTATAGTGGTGCATGTTGTTGATGTTGAGAGCCAAATGGAAGATATGATGGCTAGAGTGGATACTAAAAATATGATTGTTGCTCATGGTATGGTTGTTGCTCATATTCCAAAAAAGATGATCTAGGATATAGATCACTTAGTTCACGTGTAGTTAACCCATTTATATCAGGTGCAAAAGTATATGTAACTATTTGCTATTGATATTCATATGGATGAGGTGGTTGTTGTGGATAGTAATCATAGTTCATTTAAAAATACCACTTTTGATTATTTTCATATGAAAAATTATGTTGCATTTTTGAAAGAGGTTTATGAAAAGAAATAAGTTAAAATCTTGTTGAGTAAACTTCCAAGAAAGAGAGGTGTCTCAATGGACAATTTAAGTATCTTATCTTTCCTTCGTCAAAGTGTTCCCCAACTAGTTTCACAAATTTTCCTACAAAATTTCTCAAACAAAAATTGTGCTTAGAAAAAAATTAAAAATGACTAAATAAAATAAAATAAATGTTAGAAAAAAAATAAAGAAAAAATAAGATGTTAGTGATAAAAAGAATAAAATCAAAACAATAAGAAAAAGTAAAATACTAGATAATCAAAATTCTAATCGTGTTCCCCGAAAACATTGTCGTGAAGCTATCAAATTAATATTACTCATCTGTAACAACTTCAATATTGTTATGAAAGTAGCCAATTGTTTAGTATGGGTAAAGTCAACCCTAAGTCGTCTCCCAACGAATATTAATTGATCATTGACAAATTATTTCTTATAAAAATTATACAAAAGTGGTTAGTTAAATAATATTAGGAAAAATAATAGAAGAAGATAAAAATAAAAAGAAAAATAAAAATTAGTGATAAAGAAAATATATTGATTCCACTGTTTTTGCAAAATAGAACAATCATCAGTTGTCTAAAGGTTATTGTTCAATTAAATATTGTTGTAGTTTTGCAAATTAATCATGTAAATTCTCAATTAATTTGTTAGCGTTCTCACTATTAACCAAAGTACATTCTCAATTAAAAGTAAGAAATTTGTAGATTAATCATAGTAACTTTAACCAAAGTACATTCTCAATTAAATAATACCATGCCTAATCATGTTTCTTATTTTACCTCTAATATTAAGCAAAAAGATAATAACCAAAGTACATTCTTGATTAATTGTGGTTAAAGTTTGCACCTTTAATTAAAGTACATTCTCAATCATTGACAAAAGCTCATTCAATCACATGAAAGTTTCTAACTTTAATCAAAGTACGTTCTCAATTAAAATTAAAAAGCATCCTTGAACTCATAAGATTGATATTTTATTTAGATTTAACACCGTGCTAACTTGTTACAATGTAAAAACTATTACTTTTACTTGATTTAAAGGGAAAAGACATAGATGAAAATAAATCATAACAAGAATCAAAAGAATAAATAAATTTATTTATTTTAACCTCAGAGTCATAATCATAATGAAATTAGAGTGGAATGAATCCTTGAAGCTTAGCACTCCATGAAATCAACATAAAACAAAAATAGCAGAAGAATGGAGAGAGAACAAAATTAGGCCATCGTAAAGGATTCCTAAACTCCGAAATTCTAAGCTCGTCTTTTCCGCTTCTCTTTGGTCTCTTTGTATAGGACTTGGACTGGTATTTTCTATTGTTGAAATCTCTCAAATATCTTTAAAAATAAAGATAAAAATAAATATCATTTATCTTTATAGTGATTATGAATATCTAAAAAAATTAGAAAGATATAACTAGTTTTATAACTATTTGAAAAATATACTTGGTTAATAATTTTTAACATAATTAAATATATTAATTATTTAAAGATAACTGATTAATCATCACCAACTAATATTTGCATTAATTTTCCAAATAGTGATCCAAACTTGCCAATTACTATAAATATATAAATATTGACATTTTAACTCCTTATTTGACCAACTTTGGTCATAGTTGATTATTTGACCTGATAACTCCCGATTAGAGTTTTCCACGTCGCATTACCCCTCTCTCCAAAATTAGGGTTTTTGCGCCCACCATGCTGAACTTGCACATGGATGGTGGCGCGATTTGTGGTTTCTACTCACGTGTCTTGTCTGCAGGTCCATGAACAAATCTGACAACATCGCTCTTCTGTCCATGGTGCATATGTGTTGCTTGAAGGCGCAATTTGGATTCGTGAGGGTTGCCATCATGGTTGTAGAACGTTGAACTAGGCAGCGAGCATGATAGCAAGTGGTAGCGTGAGTTCGCGTTCTGGTGGTTGATGCAAATCTGTTTTGCATTTTGCTGCAAGTGTGCGTAGCGCACCAATCTCCTTCGATCTCGGTCATGGCAAGCTGCTTCGTCAATGGTGGATGTACGGTGGTTGACAGTGTGGGTTTCACATGGTGGGGTTGGCTCGCTTTTTTATGCAATCTCTGATGCGCAGTTGCAGGTGGTGCCTGGTGTTGTTCCGATGTGGCTAACGGAGTTCCTGCAATGTTTAGGTTGTTGGATAATTAGATAAGAGTGAAGAGGAAAACAATGATGTGTCACATCCTGATTGGTTAGTTTTTGTGTACAAGGATTATGCCACATGTCATATTTTGGTTGGTTAGTTTTAGA
The DNA here is from genome assembly GCF_037176805.1 of Vigna unguiculata. Classification (NCBI taxonomy): domain Eukaryota; kingdom Viridiplantae; phylum Streptophyta; class Magnoliopsida; order Fabales; family Fabaceae; genus Vigna; species Vigna unguiculata. The sequence goes on from NC_140801.1 coordinate 10,070,750, forward strand.
AGTTAAGGATTGCCACATGCCAGTTTATTAATGAGGCTGAATTTTGAGTGAAATGAGGAGTGTAACTTAGTAGAAAATAGGGTGGAGAATAGATTTTTGGGTGATCCACTTGAAAACGGAGTTTGTAGAATAGAAACTTGGGTGCATTTAGCTCCTAAATTATTTCTTTCTAGAATTTAGTAATTTTGGATTAATTTTGTAACTTGAGACAATCTAATTTCACACCATTGATTCACCAAACTTAACTTCAACTGCATCAACACACCTTTAATCTCTTGTATTAGGATATTACGGGTTTAAATAATAAAATAAAAAAGAAAATAAAATCACATTTATTATAAATCTATTTCCCAAAAACGCGAGAAATTTCAACTTTCATTACTTCCAATAATAATCCAAATTTCGTAAATGATAAAACTGAAAATAACATCAAAGTATCTCATAAGTGTTTACAAATTATTTCAAAAGCATAAAATAATAAAAACTCCCTAGTTATCCCCGTTCCGTAGCTAAGCCTCACCAGAACCACCTGCAACCACATAATCTTCTACCGTGTACTGCAGATACGATCATCGCCAAACACAAGCAGATAGGGTGAGCTTAATAGAATAAACATATACTTATGCATATGCATATATAAAACACTTATATATATATATATATATATATATATATATATATATATATATATATATATATATATATATATATATATATATCATACAATCACAGTAAAGGAAATCCCTCCTCTGATTCCATAACACATGGCCACAACCATGTTATTCGTGTTCTACATCTTCTAGTGAGTACCTCAAGGTGTCTTGCTGCCATACCTATCGGCCACAACCAACAAAGCACGTGCGAGAAACCATGCTACGGATCATACACCATAATGCCAGGTAGAGTTCCCAAATAAGAACATAGTTTGTAACGTCCCAAGACTACCAAACTTGTCAACTAATTACTAAGGAACGCAATTTATCTAGACACATCCATACTCTCCACAACCAACACACTCACACTGGCAACACTCGCCAACTGGAGCTCAACTTAAGGGTTCCTCGTGTTCATCCGCCATCCCGAGATCAACTCGAGGGATGCCATTCTGAGCTTAACTCGAGGAATGCCACGTGCTTAACCACACCTTTAAGGAATCACTAAAGCATTGTAGACCACGCACACCAAAGCAAGCGCATTACACATCTACTGTAACATCATCGCCTAACGACATAAAAAGAGGCACCTGACACACAAGACTTCCAAGCTGCCTGGTGGGGTACATGTACCGCCAGGCGCAAAGCGCGTCATAAGATGCCAAAGCTACAGACACCGCCTAGCGGAACTGCCCTTGCCGCCAGGCGCACGCGCTCCATGATCCCACTATGTTAGCAACTATCGCCTGGCGAATCCCATTCTGCCGCTAGGCGCTGCACCAGTACCTTGCTCAGTTCTGGTTTTCTGCACTTCATTCACATGCTCCCCTCAGTCACACAATTGCACCTCTCCATAGTACGAAATCTACTAATAATCGTCTTAATACTAATGTCCTTACACCCATATGGGTTCCCAATTCCATTATATCAAGTAAATTTTCGTAAGATCAATTGAACCACCAACCTATCATTACCTTTTTACTATTTTAAATGCTCTAGTCGTTATACTCATTCTTGTCAATTTACAATCACTAACTTTATACCCTCTGCTCCACTCTGTAATATAAACCTGTTTTGTCATATTCAATTACCCCTTACAACTCATGCCGCATTACTCATCCCTTAGACATGTTGATTATACTCTTGGCTAACTAGACACCTAATATTGATTTCAATTGCCTAAGTCTTTCCTTTGATTCTTCTAAGCCAATCTCATTCCTATCCCCTAAGTAGGCACTAACTGTAAAGTATCACAATTCCAATTTTTCCTACTCCACTCCACCCTTAAATTTATCCAATTCCAATTATCCTTAGAATTTCTCTAAATCCAGTTTTTCCCAAACAACTGGATATCAAAATACCTAAAAACCTGAATTTAACCTCGTAGCCACGCAGACTCACTGCCTCTGCACTGACGCTTGGCAGCAGGCTCCATGCCGCCAGGCGGTACATGCGTTTCTAAGAAAATTCCCATAATTTCAGCACCTACGAAGACCCCCTTTCGTTTTCCCAGTGTTTTTCACTGCATTACTCAGCTTTTCACACCTGAAAGTAATAACCTTGACTCAACATTCAATTTTGGCTATCTCAACAACAATCCAAATACAATTTAACAAACCTTACTCTCAATTCACCAAAACCCCAAATTTCAACCCTAAAAGAATGTTCATGACCATTTTATCGAATTTAACTTCCAATCACGAGTAATACATCAATGTAAAACTTCTAATCACTTATAATCACTTAGAACTTCTCTTTTTCCCGATCAGAATCAACCCAGAAACCCCAAAACACCAAAATCGAGGCAATTCAAGCAGAACCCAGAAAACTGGGTTTCTAAGCACGCATCGTCTGGTGGTCGGGAGCTTACCGTTAGTCGGTTCCTCTTCAGGAACCCAGATATAGGCCAATAGTGTATGTGCATAACGAGGAATGGTCATGCATTTCATAATATAAATCATGCACTTCAGACTTAATATACAATAAAACGTGGAAAACTCCCCTAACCTGGTTTCCTTGCTTTAAAGTGGATACTTGAGAGTTTCCTTTGATCACTAATGGCCTCCCTTTGGCTTTCTCTCACAATTCAACTCCTCTTTCACACCAGAAACACTATTTTCTCTCAGAATTTCGCTCCTCACAATACCCTCTCCAATGGCAGCCACCAAAACCTTCTTTCTTACTCTAATTGGCCTTATAATTGAGTCTTAATGATGGTTAATTATCAAAAACGCAAAGGAGACTTAATGGTAATATTAATTACCATTCAATGGCTCAATACATTCTGTTTTTCAGCCACCCTTGGCTGCTCCTTAGCCAGCTAGGGTTTCCATGCCTTTTCACCTTTATGCAAAAGGAAATTTTGGCAAAAAGAAAGTTTAATTTGAGTTCACCAAGGTTTGAACCCCTAATCAAGCCAAAGTCATCCCAATGCACAACCATTAAATCAATTCATGTTTCGTGATGGCTAATATAATTCTATGATTATATTATTTCACTTAACATGATCAATCATATTATAAAAAATAAAATATAAATAACACACAATTGGCACACATACAAGTCCTCTCACACAACCAAGTACTCTCAACTATTTGAGCTAGTACTTTTCCACGTCATACAAGTTAGAATTAAATGCCTTAAAGGCTCCCACAACCCACATTTCTTAATTACTTAATTATTTAATTAATTAATTTTTCACGGGTCTTACATTAACTCTCTATACTACTACATCTTTAATATTTCTACATGTTATCATTCAAATGTTTATGATTTAATTTATGTTTTATTACTTGAATGATTTGATCACCCATCTTATCTCACTATTTAGATTGAGTTTGAAAACTAATCTTAAATTGTAGTCCAATCCGATCTCCTTTTGCCTTTTGATGCAAGGAAAAGATCTAAGGTTATACCTGGATACAAAGTCTTGCACTTAAGACAAGGATTCATTCAATCAGAAAATAAGGAATCACACTGAGTTTGAAGCCCTTAAGTTATAGATGCTAGGAATGGACTAAAATTACCTTAGAGAACTCTTAGGATATTGAATGATCTACAAAAGTAAATAAATAAAGATTAATAGCAATGCAATAGAGGAAGTTTGATGAGTCATTATTTTCCCTTATTCCATTGCCTTTTTGTGCCCATCTTGATGGTTGTTTAGTGCTTAATTGTCTATTGTTAATGCATTTTCATCTATTGGAATTCATTGGGCCATTTTTTTTTTAATTTTGATTAATTTGGCATTAATTGGTCAAATTTTCGTTTCTAATTATTTAGTATTTGTGTGAAGCAATTTTTGAGCTTGGACAATAATCTTGAGATGGAGAGAGAGTTGTCACGTTATTCACACATCATTGTGACGTTTATGCTATGTCAACTCACTTGTCCACGTCATTGGGCTAGCATTTTGGGCCTAGAGTGGCAGTTGTGTAATTCTGTAGCCTAGAGTTACAGTTTTGTCATTTTGCTGACTAGATTGACCTTTTTGTAAATGGAGTAAACCAAAATTGAGAGGACCATGTAATTTAGGTTTCATTCCTGTTTTTGAGAGGACATTCTTCGTCATACTCCATTTTCACGTTTCTAGAGCTTGTATAGTGACCATGGAGGCACCCACTCATCTTTTACATTTTTCTACATTTTGAATCGGCAGCCACTTGAGAATTTTGACATTTTTGTACCTTGGAACAGCTTGAGCACCATTTTAATTGAACTATTTTTAAGTTTGTTCATTGTTTTCGTTTTCATCTTTCATCAAAGCATTTTCGTTTTCATTTCTGCCATTTACGTTTTTGTTTCTGCCATTTACGTTTCTTGTTCTTTGGTGTTGTCGCAACCAAAATCGCGATGGGATAGCAAACCAAAAAGAAACGAGTTTGAATAGAGATTTGGAATTGCCACCATAGTTATTTCTGGAAAACTATGGAAAACCATGAAAATAAAGTAAGTCCAAGGGCGGTATCTTTAATTAAACATGCAAAGTTGATGTGGCTTTCAAAATGTTAGTCTTCCCAAAAGTAAGACAAAAATACTAAAAGAAACAAAAGATATTTTGAGCCCGACAACGTATTCTCATCTAAAATGAGAAATCAGGGTTACTGAATTCTTTAAAAGATATTTAAAACACTATTTGGAAAATGATTTTATATTTTTGAGGGTGAACCTTACAAAGACTAGTCTTGCTCCTACGTATCTCACAATAGAGAATTAAGGATCACATAGTTATTATGTGATCACCGTAGACTCGCACGACTTCAACAACAAGTGCTGCCATTGCATGTCCCACCGCCTGTTAGAGACGACACTGATCTCGCCAGTCACCACCAAATGTATCGCCAGCGAGAACCAAGCTTTCCAAATCGTCTCTTTTTTTCATTTCTTCTTCCCGTGTGACAGGCCCTTTCTTCTTGCTCTGTTGCACAAAAGAAAACACTTAAACCAACCTTGTGGCCACCATTGATGACGTTGTTCAACCTCGAGCAATTGATCAGATCGTCGCGACCAAGACTACTACCATAGCACCGTCGTTGTGAAGACGTTTCTCCGCTCGAAGCTCCGACTCGCCAGCGGCAACATCGCTAGCAACATTTTCTATTCCTCGTGTGGTTTCTCTGTTTTTTGCCTTGGTGTGAAAGGTGTGAGTGGTGATGGTTCGGTGCTATTATGGATTTAACAGAAAATGAAGACTAGTGGTGAAGTGTGTTTGCCTGATTATCTAAGTGCAGGTTGACGGTGATGGTTCTATCAATGGGGATCGAAAGTTAATGAATGTGGGGGTTAAGGATTGGTATGAATGGTGCTGGTACCATGGCTCGACGAGTATGGTTTTGGGTGTTGAAATTGTGAGGGTGAAGGTGTGCGAAGGGTTCAGGTGGTGCCAAACTAGGGTTGAATATTTGTGGGATAAAACTTGATATGTGTGTGCATGCTAATTTTTGGGTTTCTGTGCTTTATGGTTTTCATGCAAAATGTAAGATGAATATGATGATATATGAAGAAATGAAGAAGAAGGTGGACGATGATGTTAGACTAGTGATTTTTTTTTTTGTGTTCTTTGTGTGAATGCAGGGATTGAAGATAAAGGTGGTATTGAAGTGTGTTAGGATGTTCGAGAATATGTTAGTGAATGTTTGTTAGAGAGGATAAAGTTGGTCTCTGGTTGTGGAGAAAAAGGAAAATGGAGATGGGATAAATCGTGCTCGCTGAAATAGTGGAGTGACCTTGAGTGGTGATAGTGATGATGAAGGTCAAGTGTGGTTTTGGAGATGAGAAGAAAAATGAAGAAACCATGTGTGGGGATGGTGATCAAAACTGTTGTTGGTGTCTTCTTTGAGTTATATTTAGTGGAGGTATATGATGGTTTTGGTGAGTGATGGAGATCCTAGTTCCCTTGATGAGAAGATGATGACTTGACGAGAAGATGATGAGGGAAGGAACGAAGATTAAAAAAATAAAATAGAGCTGAATATTGGTTCAATCAATGAAACACAAATAAGATGAATATGATGATGAGCGTGCGTGGTGTAAACAAAATAAACAACAGAATGAACAATGTACAACTCAAATCAACTTCGATTCATGCATTCATAAGCATCGGTATCAAGCCATGCAAAAAGTTAGAACACTTACCTTGAAGATAAAACTCAAAACTCAATGCACTAACCGCTTTGCTTCCTTTTCCAGTTTTGTTCTCTTTGCTGCTTCTTCCCGCTCTTCCCCGTTATGTTGTTTTTTCTCTAATGGTTTTCTCCTTTCTGTATTATGCTCTCCCTTCTTTTTTTATCAATCTTTTGAATGAACATTTTGAAATGGCCAAAAGCACAAGGCATGTTGTCTTCCAACCACCCTACTACATCTGCTGCTATGACTGCCATGGGTGCCACTATAACACACAAATACCAAATATTCAAAACGAGGTAAAATATGAAGATCTGACCATTTTCTTTGCATGATGGAGGAAAGGGATAACCAGACCAGTTGCCAACGTAGTTGACAACTTTCTACTTCCTCTTTCTTTCATTTATATATATATATATATATATATATATATATATATATATATATATATATATATATATATATATATATATATATATATATATATATATATATATTGAAAAAAGAAATCCAACGAAATAAAATAAGAAAAATAAAACAATTAAAATTAAAATAAATAAAATAAAATAAAAAAGATAAAGAAAACAAGATTAAATAAAATAAAACAAGATCAAACAAAATTAAAGTTAAAATAAGATGAAAGTAAAAGTAGGAATATATCCATACTCAAATCAAGGTTCACTTTTTTCTAATTTCCCTCCTCTTCCTAATTAGTTTTTAAGTAAAAATTTTTTATTTCTTACCCAGACGAAATTGGATGTTGACAAGTGCATTGAAATATGAATTTTATTAAGGTTATATTTTGTTGAAGCTCGATTTTCATGGAGGTTTGATTTTTTGATTGATTCTCTAAAGAGCATGTCTGAGCTTTGAGGTTCCTTGTTTGAAATCTTCATTGTTTTATGTTTTGTTTTACTTTTCGTGTTTTAATCTCATAGGGTAATCCAAATTTTGTGTGTGCTTAATATGTAGTGGATAATTTCATGTCTAAGTTAATCTGTATTCATGCTTAATGAATGTGGGTTTGCTTGTTCAGTGGTGAGATTAATTGATTTGTTCATTGCTTTAATGTTTAATGAAGCTCTTTTTAATCTTCGCTTAGTTGATGATGAATGAGTAGATTAGGAGTTAATCTAACAGAGCTCAAAATTCCATGACTGGCGATAAGGGGAAGTGCATTTGAATCAGGGAATCAACACGTTTTTATCACTATTTCATCAAATTTAAATTACGATTTTGAATCTGCCAAACCCCCTCATCCTTTTTTGTTGCATTGAGAATCTTTGATTGAAAATATTGGTAACTAGGAGATGACCTTGGGTTGATTCCTAATTACTACACTTACACTTTTTAATTTGGTCAGGTATGACCTTAATCAAAGTTGAAATGAAATCTAACCTCAACATTATTTTACTAGTTCATTCCTTAAAACTCAATTAGTTTTTCTTTGACAATCATTAAAATCTTAATAACAACTCTTCCATTGGATTTAACTCATATTTGAATATTGGATTATCTTAACAAATCCCTATGTATACGACACTTAATTGACACTACAAATTAACCAATAAACTTTCTTGAAGAGTTGTCAATGCAATTGCATTTGGCTAAAATTGCGTGACTTGTTCTTATTTCACGTTTGATTGTTCTGACCAACTTTGACATGAGCATTGCTTTGCATAGGAGGCTTGCACGAGAAGCCAACATAACTTACTCACAAGTTGGACTTGGAAGCTGACCTAGAACTTGCCAAAACTGAAATGGTGACTTAGACCAATTAGTTGGGGGCTCCAATAGATAGAACTCAAGTGTTGCGCTCACCTATGCTGAGCATTTGCTTAAAGAGGGAGATGCCTTGATGACCTACTACTTAGGTGTTAGGTTAGGATAGTTTACTTAGTTAAAATAGTTGTATATATAATTGACTTGTTTTAGACAATTTTGCAACCTATAATAATATGTTATTTCCTGCTTATAGGATTTGTAATAGTTATACATATATAAGGTAGATTTTGTGATTTTGAAGAGAATGTGATTTACTTTACTTTGACATTTTAGGATTGTTTAGTTACTTTTTATTTTGTACCTATCTTGACTTCGATATTTGATTGAGTCATGTTTAAGTTATCTAAAGGACCTCTCTTATCTAGGAAATTCAGATTTGAATTACTAGAAGACAAGGTTGGAAGTGACATGAACAATGTTGAGTTTATGAAGTAGTTGTCCAAAAAATTTAAGTTAAACATGTTTCTTCTCACATGTATATCTTACTTATATGTTTAAACACATCTTAAATCATAATTTAGAAAAGTAGAAGAATTAAAAAGTGGTTAAATATCACTACACAAAAAGTCAAAATTATCAACAGATAATTACATACGGATTAGAATTTATAGATAAATTAAGTTTTACATACAAATTTAACATACAATTTTTTTTTCGTATGTAAAATTTTACTACATACGAATTTTTTTCGTATGTAAGAACAAACTATTTTTTTCTCCCCTTTCCATATGTAAATTCAGTACGTAAATGAAGACTTCCTTTTCATATGAAATTTACATACGAATTTAACATAAAAAAATATTAAAAAATATAAATTTTTAAAACCTACTTTTATGGTGTTGCATTTCTTTCTCAATTTCTTCACTCATATGCTCTCTCTTTCTGATTGAAGCTCAAATTGCTCATCTCCTAGGGTGATTTTCGTTGCTCATTGCCTTCCTCGCGTTTTCTCTCTCTCGTTCACTGACCATCGATTGTTAGGGTTTACGAATCAGAGTCACTTGGGTTTATGATTCGTAAGATAGGGTTTATGAATCCAGTGAAAAATCAGAGTTTGTAGTGAGTTTTACATTATTTTGTAGTTGTTGTTGCATTGAACCCTTGTGTCATTTTCTCCTTGTGACCCTCTTTAGTAATTTGCAGGATGAAAATCCCCATTTCTGAAACCCTAGCTTGGTGTTTCTAAATCAAAGAGAGCAACTCGAGTTCTAAAGGTCTCCACTCACTTGGTAAGAGAATTTATAATGTATTTACATGTCAATGTTATAATCTGTGTGTTTCTCTGTCTCTTTCTCTCTGTTAATCAAGATGTAGATGTTAAATGTTGGGAAAGGGAACAAATCAGAACAGAACAGAGTGGTGGTGGAAAAATTGAAGTTGATGGGGGAGCCCCCATGTGGCGCAAATGTGTTGGTCCACGGAGTTGTGGAGACAACCCTAGAGACTCGTAAAAGAGATGAATTGGGAGATGTTTAGATGTAGATGCGTTACTAATGCACATTCAACATAGGGGTTGAACAAATCATGCCAATCTCGTATTGTTCTTTTGGAGGCATTAATTGGCTGTCTAACTTGATTCAGTGCAAATAAGTGAAATAGCCTATTTTGTGAAGCACCTAATTCATGTTAAACCAGAAGAGGTGCCAAGCAGTGCAAGTGGAATAACTAGCTAAATGCAAGGTTGGTGGAGAATTGGAGCTGGGAGGTGGTTGTTTTGGAGTGGTGCACACAGAAAACATAAATAATAATAATAATAATAAATAATGATAATAATAATAAATAATGTGTCGTATTTATAAGAACTCTAAACGCGCACAATAGAATTCGAATACAACTAAATCCAATTAATTAAATACCAACCCAAATTAATAAAACCACTTATGTAATCCCCATTTATAAACCACTTTCTATAACTATTCCCATTCCATTCCCCTCTTATATAATATATTAAAAATTACTAATTATACCCCATCATAATTTCTATAAGAAAATACAACATATTATAATATGTTGCTTGAAGTGCCTTTAATTTTCATCTTTCCAAACACATCCCCAATGTCTTTCACACGCTCATATACTTGTGATCCACTTAAAACCATTGGAGCTAATTCATTTTCTTGACACCCATTAAATGCTTTCTTCAATTTACGATATGGATGGTTTGTACTAAGAAATCTTCGATGTCCAAGGTATACTATTTTCCTTCCATGTTGTAGTTCATGGTGACATGTGCCTTCTTCACATATAGGGCGTTCTTTGTGACCCTTAGTGCTATATCCATTTAAATTACCATATGTTGGAAAGTCGTTGATTGTATAAAATAACATGGCATGCAACTTGAATGAATCACTAGTGTACCCATCAAACATATCAACACCCTCCTCCCATAACATCTTCAAATCTTCAACTAATGGGGTTAAATAAATATAAATGTTGTTTCCTGGTTGTGTTGGACCCGAGATCATCAAGGATAACATAACATATTTCAGTTTCACGCACAACCAAGGAGGTAAATTGTAAATCACTAATAGAACAAGCCATGAACTATGTTTACTTCTCAAGTTACCATATGGATTCATTCCATCTGTAGCAAGTCCAAATCTAATGTTCCTTTAATCATTGAGAAATTTGGGAACATGGAATCAATTTTCTTCCATTGCAAACCATTTGCCAGATGTTTCAAATGGCCATCTATTGTACGTCCATTTGTATGTCATCTCATGAGTTTTGAATCATTTGCATAACTGAATAAATGTTTCAACCCTGGAACTACAGGAAGACACCACAAAACTTTCGTTGGAGGACCCTTACTATCATATTCAAACTCACTATGTTTCTATTTGTATCGTGACACCCCACATCGTGGACATTAATATAACATGGCTAACTCCTTCCTGTACAAGACACAATCGTTTGGGCATGCATGAATTTTTTGATACTTCATACCCATCGGACACAATATTTTCTTCGCATCATAATTGAGTGTTGGAAGCATGTCACTCAACAATCGAAGTAATTCCGTGAAGCTTTTATCAGTCCACCCATTTCTTGCCTTCATGTTGAACAATTTTAATATCGTTGACAATCGAGTATACTTGCATTCTGCGTACAGAGGTTTTTCTACGTCATTGCACAAATTGTCATACACATTCGCACGTTGAAAGGAATCATGTCCAACATCACGAATCATTTCCTCCATTCGATCATCCATCTCTAAATCAACTTCTTCTGCTTCAGACACATCTACACTTGGCATGTCTATTAATTCACCATGCCATATCCACTTTGTGTAGCTCTTTAAGAAACCATCAGAAAGAACATGCTCCCGAATAACGTCAGTTGGTAGTTTTCTCTTATTCAAACAATTAACACACGGGCAATAGAATTTTCCATTATTATCTGGAACATTCATATTTGCAAATTCAAGAAATTCTTCTACTCCATTCTCATATTCATTTGTTGTGTATAAAAAAGTTATCCAACTCCGATCCATTGTTGTGAGTATAAATTAACACCTCTGCTTTTGGTCAGAGCTCAGAAACAGCCAAACACGTAGTTCAATATGTGAACTCAACACTACCACCATTTAATATAACATAACAACTCATTTGACTTTGGAATTCACACAAAGGAATTCTAAGCAACAAAAATTCTATGAGCACAAGCTATATAACTCACTAATGAAGATAGGACAAAAGAATATCTCAGACAATTCAACAACAGTTTTTATTGATAGTAAACATCATAATCCCACAACCAATTTTTAATTAAGATGCAAGAATTTGGAGATACTAGTTTATGCAACGAAAATTAATTTATGGACAATGTTTTAATTTTATAGCAGTTAAAAATTAACCTCAATCTTAAAAATAAAGATGCTAAAGTGGGTTATATTGAATAGAAGAAAAGAAAGTGGCGAAAGAGAAGTGACATATGAGATAAGGAAGGACAAAATTCACAAGTTGAATTAGTTTTCTTGCAACCAAATGATAAAATAAGGGAAATTAAGTTAAAATAAGGTGAAAAAATTAAAATAAAATCAAGTAAATAGAATGGAAAAATATTTGAGTTACAAATATACTAAAAATGTAAGGTATGTTTATATATATATATATATATATATATATATATATATATATATATATATATATATATATATATATTATCAATTAAATAAGCATGATGTATAAACATTTGAGTTCACGAGAAATAAAATTCTCTAATTGAATAAAATTGTGTGATGTTATTTATATATTTGTCCAACGAAGGCTATATATATATACCTGGAGAGGGTTAAAAAATAATAATAACTCTAATTTCTGAATAGTTTCATTCATAATTTTTTATTTTATTTTAATACTGTTTAAAATACTAGTTTAAATTACAAAATTCTATACTTGTATCTTTCATTTAATAAATTACACTCGTATACTTACAAAAGTTTATTTGATGAAAAATTAACTAAGATGAGTTCGGACATATCGAAGAAAGAGAGATTCCACCTTCACCATCATACTATGGCACCAAATTCAAAAACAAAGAAATAAAGAAAGAACAACCTAAGTTCTGATAACAAGAAGGAATCAATGTAATGGTGGTATATTTAAACCAAAAAAACTGTGAAAATGTTTATTATATGGAAAAATCAATCCTTCAGATAAAAGTGTCACCTATTTTACATACACAGCCTTGTTGTTTTCAAAATCTAAATGTTTAATTAGGGTTTTTGATATATTAACCAGGCCATCAAAATCGAAATGCAGAAAAGGGAAAAGGAAGAAAAATTTCAAGATACAAATTCAAACCAGCTTTCTCATTCCCACAAAGACTAGCTCACAAAGACTAGCTGAAATATAAGTAGAAGAATTGAAGATTATGACCAGACATCACGTGGGAACCCTTCTTCGTTAAAATTGTAATAATTCAAGAGAGAGGGTCACAAGTCATTGGAAACTCCAAGGTTTAAATATCAAAATACACAAAAATATTTAAACGTAATAAGGATACATGTTACATAATGTAAATTTTAACTTTTTGTTTCTTCAAAAAATAAAGCATACATGTTAATTTTAATCACTAACAAATTTTGGGTTGTTTTACTTTCTTTTTTCCATAAGTGCAAGCAAAGCCATATTTGAAGTAAAATGCCAAAACCTCAACATCCAAGAAGCAAAAAGCAAAATGGTTTTCTTCTATGATGAGTTACAAATTTGAAGCTCGAGAATTTTGCATCCAAACTTGTCTGTTCATGTCCCTCTCATTGAAACTGAATCAAACCCCACATTAACAAATTAAAGTAATGGAACTTCCATTTTCAATGCATATCCAAACTCTACCTATTTGAAGCACTCATAACATAATAATATGCACCGTCTAAAATTAAAATTCTTTCCCTCAAAACAGTACAGACATTTCCCTTAGAACAGAACAGGGAGAGAATATGAGAATTAAACATGATTCAAGAGATGAAAGTTTTAATTATCAATTTCATACACTGTAATCACACATGTTAATATTATAACAAAAGGTATTTTTTTCAAGTTTTCGAAAAATAAGCTTAAAATATAACATTTTATCAGTAACACAATTTTTCTGAAAAAAGGCTTCCACAATACTGAAGGATTTTACTATTCACTAAATTACAACAAATAAACATGAAAATATTCACCGAAAAGCTGTGGATATAAAGGTGATTGAATTGATGAAGCACTACAACTTTTTCGATACAGGAAACATGACTTAAAATAGCACGTTCTTTTTTTATGAATTAAAAAGTTAATCACTATATTTACTGAACTTGAAAAGGGTTAACAGTGAAATAACTATGTTTCGTGATGAACACGCTCGCCAATAGTAAAAGTTGATTAATCACATCTTAAATTTTCAACACCTAATCATGATTGGATTATGGTCCCCATATAGGCCAACAAGTATATAACCATTATTTTCAATATGGATATAGAATCAACATTTCAAAGTTCTTCAAAAGAAAAAGAATATATTATAAAAAAACATTATTCTTAACGAGTTTGAGTTTTTTGTATAGGCAGTAGGGGCATGTTGGTACTTATTAAGGTTGCAAAGGCAACAAAGTGTTTGGAAGCCAGTGTGCAAAAAATATAAGGTTGTGGTTTGAGAACACTGTCCTGCAAAAAGCCTATATACTATGGAGGAAGTAGCATTGTAAGGGACAAAACGAGATTGGCATGGGCTGAAAACAGGGAAGCAAGGTCTACTTGTTTGGACAATGCTGATAACTACGATTATGCATGGTCTGTTCAACTCATCACAAACGATAGTAGATTGGAAAAGATACTTTTCCCTATCTTCTGGGGACTCATGACTCTCAGGTACCTACCACCATTTTTTCTTGTGGTCCACTCCATAGATGAAATGTGTTGCATACACAACACAAACATAAAGGAAGTAAATGGAAACATAAAATCAGAAGGGCTTTTGGACAATAGAAGAATGAAACAACTAAACCTAGGGAGAATATTAGGTTAGTTTGCTAGCAATGTAGAGCCAATTCATTAGAGAGTTTCCACATAGAGACTATGCATTTCTCAACTTCCAATTTGATATAATGTGTCAGTTTAATAGGAAAAAAAGTGAGGAAAATAGTAGACAAAAACATACCTTGAGATGATCAATTTTTACAATTAGAGGATCTCACTAAACTGTAGAACAAACAAGGTTTCAGTTCAAAATAAAACATCACCATACTTTAGCTACATATTACATACCTTGAGATGATCACCGGTGACCGATTGGGATAACCTAATCCCTATGGATACTTGAAATTTGTAATTGAAAAGGAGAATAACAAGACATTTTCACTTGCTTTAACTATTGAACCTGAATTAAGATATATCTCTAACATGAAATTTTACTTGCACAAGAATTGTGAAATTTCGTAACAAATTTTAGAGAAATTGAATAATTAAGCAACTTATAATAGGAATAACGAGAACCAAAAACTAACAGTGAGATAATCCTTGGCCGTTTTCACTCCACCATCAATCACACTTAACTCCTGCAAAGGAACAAATCTACCAATTTCACTCATTCAACGAAACAACAGTAATGTGTGGTTAGGATTCAAATGCTGACTTTTTCAAATGTAGAAAGCATATAGAGATGGACAGTGAGGGCGACACAGACTAGGAGACCAAGTGATCTCGACAACGAAGATAACACAATGCGATAGTGATGCTAGTAGACGAAGAGCACATAAACAACACGCGACGGTGACAACGACTTTGCAGGCGACTTCACACGGTGATAGTGACTGTTGGGAAGTGGGAGTGGCAAAGCAATGAAGAACTGTGTTGGAGATGAAAGAACCGTGTTAGGGAAAGGGAATGAACGAAAGAAATGGGAAACATGCTATGCCGGTTACAAGGTCAAAAAGTATAATATCTCTTTTAAAATTATAATATATATATATATATATATATATATATATATATATATATATATATATGTATATGTATATGTATATTAAAACAAACTATTTAATGTAATTGATACTCTACACCAAAGTCAATAATTTGTTTCCCTTTTTTTTCCTGTTAATATTATATAAATTACTATATGATGAATGTCGTAAAATGTCCTGCTATAATATTTTAACATACCATAACACCACATTTATCTACTTTTCGTATAACTAAAAAAAATGAATGATCTAGAATGCAGCCCCAAGTCACGCTACCCTAAAAGAAGAACATAAACCCTAACCTTTCCTTTGCATCATTCACCCACAAATCAAGAAAACCTCAATGCATTCATGCTATATTAGATTTCGTATCAATAAAATTCATCAATCACATACTTAACATTCAAACTAAAATTTGATGATATTAAATCACCATTACAATAAAAATTTCTAAAATATAAAACAAATGCATCACATATTTTTTTTATTTTAAAGAATAATTCATTCAAACAAAACTTAAAATCTTCTTTCATAGGAAGAGATTAAACTCGTCAGCTCCCCTTACCTTGAATCCAGCTTCATTCCTAGAGTCTTCCCTTGCACAAGAATGAATCCACCTTTTGCTTCCACCAAAAAGATCTCCTCACCAGCCCTTTAAATTCTCCTTAATCTAGATTTTTAGCACTCTCACAACTCACCCAAGGAGTTGTACTTAGCTCTCTCTATTTTCTTCACTAATTTACCCTTTCCACTATCTTTTCCAATCCTAAAATTATTAAGACCTAAAACGAACTTTTATCATTAATGGTCTTCAATAGCCATTACATGGAAGTTTCTGCTCAATTATTGCACTACATTTGCCTATTGAATAATAAAGCATAAAATAAGATCTATTTCGTGTCAGCCAAAATTCGAACTCCTATCTGCCTAATACTTATAACGTCACAACACATGTTCATATATGCACCCAAAATAAATTAAATAATTAAAACATCACATTAAATGCAAGACTTGAACCCAAGTCCCCTCAAACACACCAAGCATGTCTAACCACTTGAGCTTCCATTACTCATTTTCATAGCTCTTTGCATTAATTACTTTATAGATTCTTTCCCTCACATTTATTAAAAAAATACTTATTTATTTACTTAATTTTTTCTAGGTCTTACAAATATTGTCAGCATAGGAGAAAGAGTTGAGGCTAGGATAAGGAGTGGAAAAATAGGCTTATCTATGATAGCCAATGTAAATGAATTTGGGTCTCAATATGGAAATAAGAAGGAGAGAAGAGCTTACTCTAATACACAATTCCCATGCAATCTCATTGAGGATGGTAATCATAATATGAGTCAAAACCCTAACCAGGTCAGTAACCAGAAGCCTTTCAATTTCACTAAGATTCTTGTATCCTATACTGAGTTGTTACCCTGACTCCTCTAGAAAAATCTAATGGCTATGTGTCCTGTGAAACCTGTACAATGTAACATCCCGTCAGGATATTACTAATTTAAATAGATAAAACTATTAAAAATTATAAAGTTGCTGCATTTATGAATAAACCTCATTTCCCGAAAATGCGGGAAATTTAAATTTTATTAACTTCCAAGAAATAAAGCAAACTTTATAGTTCATAAAACCGAAATAACATAATAAAACCTCTCATAGGAGTTTACAACATAGTCCAACTCAAAATAATATATAAAAAAAATATGTAAACTCCCAAGCATTCCCCATGCTCCGTGACTAAGCCTCACCGGCTCCACCTACATCAACATTCTCTTGTACCCAACTCATTCCAAACCACATTCCATATTATGACATAATAATAGCAAGACCTGTAATTACTAATACTCTTATTCCCCAACTACTTTCACCCATCTCAAATTCATGCTCACGAACCTCCCCATCAATCCTTCCCAAGTCTCGCAACTCCAATCATCTACTCCCAATTAGTCTGAAACTGGACTTAAGCCAGAGCATGTCACTCCAAACATGCAACAGTACCACCAAGCTTACTCTTCTGGTAATTTGCCAGAACCACCATACCAACAACTCCATCCATTCCTCATTCTCGAAAATGTACACTATCCACCCCAATGAATTTCCAATACCCCCATTCAGTTTAAACACACATCCATTAGCCAATTCTTAAAGCCTTTTTACACACCTGTAAGCCCCCAACAACAAACTCCATTTATCTACCCTCAACCACCTTATCACTATTCCATCGAATTCCACTCTTAATCACACTCTAAATCACAACATTTTCACACCAGATCATCTCCTAAGACCCAACCTTTGCTTTCCCTCCGAACAACTCACGCCCAACACACAGGAAAAACCCAAAACGGCTATCGAACCCGCGCCGCCTGGCGGTCACAACCAATCCTGCCAGGCGGTTCATGCAGAAATACCCAGAATAGTCACAACTTTGAGTCGCCTGGCGGTACAGGGATTCACCGCTAGGTGCTGCACCCCGAAAAACAGCAATATATGCATAAATAGATGAGCCGTCTGGTGGCTATATATAGTCCGCCAGGCGGTTTCTGGAAAATTTCCAGAATTCAACAGAATCTCAGAATAAACACAATGCATGCATAATTTAAGTATGATTTTCACACAATTCACACCAAACAACAAATTAATCGTGGTAAACTCCCCTAACCTGGATCCTTTTTAGCTTTAAACCTTGAGAATTGGAAAGTTCTCCTTTGAACACTAGTCCTCCTTGACTCCTCCCTATTCAGCCTCTCAAGTCTCTCCCAAACCTCACTCAGTTCCAGAATTTTCGTGCTCTCTTTGTAGGTACATTTTCCAGCTTGCCAAACCCTTCCCTTTACCTCACTATGACCTTTTAAAGGTGTCCTAAAAACTAGGTGATAATATAAAACGAACCTAGACTTAATTGTGATGTTAATTGCTATTCATGGACCCCTTTATGATCCATTTTCAGCCTCCTCTCCCCCTCTTGGGGGCCATTTCTCTAGGGTTTACATTAACCCTTCACCTTCATGCCAAAACCAAAAATGACACAAAAAAAATGTTGAATTTGAGTTCACCAAGATTTAAACCCCTCACCATGCCTAAGCTAAATCAATACTAAACCACCAAGCCAACTCATATTTCATGAAAACAATCATAACCCAATTATCATATTATTACACAACATAACCATCATATATTAAAAATAATAATGAATAATAACACAAAATGGCATACATAGGACTCGAACTCAAGTCCTCTCACACAAACCAAAGTACTCTCAACCACATGAGTTAGCACTTTGCCACATCACTCCACTCATAATTTAATGTCATAATTAATTCTCCCACTCGCATTTATTAATTAAGTAGTTATTTAATTAATTAAATTTCACGGGTCTTACATACAACCTCCATATCCAAAGAGTTATGATCCAGATGCAAAATGTGGTTACCATGAAGGGGCTATCAGACATTTCACTAAGAGATATCTAGGTCTTAAACATAAGGTGCAATCTTTAGTTAACTCAAGATAGTTGACCTTTGAAGAATAATCATCCAGCATCGAAGAAAATACATGAAGATTAATGATATTGTGCTTTCATTTTTTAGGATGATGAATTATTGTATGGTGATCTTGCTCGATTGTATCATGTTTTTCATCTAAGAATTCCAAGTATTCCAAGTCTCTAATCTTTTACATGAAGCAAGTCTTAAAAGGGTGTTGTGAAAAAAAAAAGAGAAAAATAAATGAGGAAAATAGCTAAATTTTGAGTCTTTTGTTTATTTCAAATTGCCAAATTCATGTTTTTCCCAAAAAAAATAACAAAAGATGAATGAATAGAAGGGAAAGGAATAATAAGGGATGTCACATTTTTTCCGCAGTTGAATGTTTAAATCCAGAATAAATAGCTAACATTTTCTTAAAACCAATGGTGTATGCATTGCTTGATAACCTTTTCCTTCCGCCATTCCTAAAATAAAAAAGGATATGCCTTAATAACACTATCTTAGCCAAAAAATAAGCATGCGTTTTACACTAGGGAAAATCTACTGAGTTTTTCCTGCTTGTGTTGGAAGGTTATCCTTGAATCCATCAAGGTAAATAAAAAAAGATAAAAGAAATAAAATAAAAATAAAAATAAAGAGTCTGCTAAACTGAAAACCCGAAAGGGTGGTTTAGGAAAAAATGGATGAAATAAAGAAAAGTGATTTATGTTGATACCCTTAATTACCCTTAATTTCATTGTAAGATTAATCTTTGTAAAAATAAAGCAGTCAAGATTCAAAATGATGAGTGGCCATTTTTCTCCCCCAATAAAATAAGATATCCATTGTACCCTCTTTGGGCCAAAATCAATGATTTCTTTCAAATTATCCCTACACAAGGGTTAACAGCATGATAAGTTCGCCTCAAGATACAATGATCAAAATGCAAAAAGAAAGATTGAAAAGTGAAAGTGATTCAAAATCAAATGAATAAGAAAAAAATATGAAGTCAAATTGATCAAGGAGGGAAGAAAGATGATAATGATAAAATATCAAAAAAGAGTTATAAAGTTGTGGCAAGGTGAAGGAAAATATACAAAAAGAAAGTAGAAAAATGAAAAAAAGATCAAAGTTTTGAGGATAATCAAGATAACATCATGCTGATAATCCTTGTGTCAAAAATGAAAACCCACAAATATTTTATTTGAGCCTTTATACCTTTTTTTTCTAAACCCTTTTAACCCATGACCACGTCACAAACCTAATAAAGTCCATTTTGATTGAAAAATGACTGTTTTGGTTTTCATAAAGGTTAATTTTGTGATGAGATTACATGGATAACAACATGGTCATTAAAAAAAAATAAATGAAAAAAAAGAAAATGAAAAAATGAGAAAAAGAAAAATTGAAAAAAAAAAGATGAAGAAGTACAAAGTAGAAAAAAAATGCCTTGAGAGAATGGGAACACCTTTTAAACAACCAAAAGCAAGCAAAAGAAAAACAAGTAACTGGGGAAATCCTTTCTAATCCTTTCTAAATTCATTAAATCTTCTAGACAAAACTCCTATTTTGTTCAAATCCTTCTCCTTTAAAACTAGGCAGTGAGGGCCTCCCAAATGTCTCACTTTAGCCTCTTGAGAAGAGATTGATTGTGAGAAACAACATACTTACATGGTTGTCTCCATTCCCCTAAATTTCCAAATCTATCCTTCATACTTTCCACCCGTTTGTAAAATCAAGCATGTATGCACCATTGTTGTAAAAGAAAAAATCAAGCATATAAACATCATTTTGAACATTAAAATTCAGAATTTGTGGCATCTCTCATTTTCAAAAATCAAATGCTAAAAATGAAAATAGAAAAGAATAAATCCAAAATAAACATTAATTTGATGATTTCAAAGAAAACGAATTGGCTTTGTCAAAGAAGAGGAAAAGGAAAATGGAGGATAAGAAATAACATGCATCATGCATTCATGCTTTCATGCATATCAAGGTTCCTACACCCTGATCTCAACATTGTGTTGTTTTAGAAAAATGAAAAGAAAACAGTAAGCTTTTATCATTATGTCAACAAAATTGTGCTTTGAGCACAAGTCATCACACGTGTCAACATGCATCAACATACTGTAACACCCTAGGCAGATATTACTTGATAATGCAATTAAATATAAATTATGAAATTAAAATAATATATAGAAAGTTCCCAAGCGCAGGAAAAATTTAATACTTATATCACGGAAGTTCAAATGCACTTAATCATCCTTATTACAAATCCATACTAAAGAAAAACATAATAAAGGCTTATTACAAAATGTTTGTAAAGAAAACATATAGTAAATCTCCCATGGTCTGCCCACTCTGTCTCTAAGCATCGACGTTCTCATCTGATTCACATTTGCTCCCGTGTGACAAGTCACACGATCATCGTTAAACACAAACAGAAAGGGTGAGTTGAGAAAGAAAACAAACGTAAATAATAGATAATGAAAATTAAGGCCCACCCAAATTATCTTAGCCAATTCTTATTTCATTGACTCATTTATACTGTTTCACCCCAATCTCATAACCCATATGAAAAGGATCCATACACAACCTTGGTTTTTAGGGATTATCATGCTTCCACGAACCTGCCTGCTTGTGGTCTAACTCTATGGACCTCCCCACTCGTAGTCCAACTCTACGAACCTACCCGCTCGTAGTCCAACATGCGTGACCACTTGCTATGAACCTCCCCACTCATAGCAGCCTCAGGTATGAGCACGGAACATAAGAACATCCTCACTCATATCCCCACACAAGAGTACCACTGATACGGACCTACCCACGTGCATCAATCACACATTTCCAACTCCATTACGAACCTCCCGCTCGTAACTAAATCCAGCATATCCCAGACCAAACCACTAAGTCCATCCATGCAAAACCATCTGCAACGAGCCCCTACCCTTGTACTATCGCTTGGCGCTGGTTAAATATGTTTGTAATTCCTAAATTTAGATGCGAGATTGAAATTTTTTATGTCTGAAACTTTGATACATTATAGTCTCAAACTTTCAAAATGAATGGATATAGTTATTTTAAACCAATGGAATTAAATTTTATTTACGTGTTAAATGGAGTAAATAACTCAAACGTTAACTTAAAACATCGTTTAACATGTTAAAAAGTTACAAATCAATTGGGTTTTGAGGATTACATCTATTCATTTTTTATGTTCGAAGACCAAATTGTATCAAAGTTTGAGATCGAGATTCATTTTAATTTTTCGTCATATGAACATAAGTATTCACATTTTAATTGTATTTAATCCTATATTTTAAAACTAGGAAAAAAAGTAAGTCAATCTCAATGTGAAATTTTGGATTGGTTTGTGTTTCATCTAATAAAGGTAATTTAAATATATCATCTTCTTTCAATTCTCTGATAAACTATTTAAAAATAAAATTATGACATAATTTTTAACTTCAAAATGAATAATATCTTAGATATAATTACCCTAACGACTATCTCATCAAATTTGATGTTAAAACATTAATACGATGAAAATGAAATTCTAATTATAAACACTTTTTTTTCTAAAGGATGAAAAAATATTCTAAAGATGAAATTCATTTTCTTTATAGCTTAATTCAGAACTTATTTATGTACACCTAATAGTCATACTACTTAGAAGTAAAGACTAAAATTAATTTAAATATATGTTCAAACTCTAAGGCTTTGCTAAAATTAAGGAATGAATTTGGGAGAGTAGATTTACGTGCAAAAAAGGAAGTGAATATGAAGTTGTTTGTATTAAGAAAAAAATGGTATGATTTGATTGGATTTGAGATGAAAGATTGTGTATGATGTGATATGTGTGATAAATAAAAAAATATATTTTAATTGATAAAATTAGATGATTACCATTTTATCCTTAAAGATAAATGGAATATTAATTAAAATAAAAATTGTAGAAATTATGCTAAATTAAGATTAAAGTTGGTATTTTAAATTACAAAAAAAAAAAGTTAAAATTCAAAATATTATATTTAATTTAATAGGAATTTGTAGAGAAAAAAAACATTTTATATTACTTATTACAACTATTTTTAACATTATGATTATAACTATTATTACTAAAAACATATTTAACCCTAATAAATAAACAAATCCCTAAACATGGAAGTGATTTTATGTCTTTGGTTCTTCAACACCGCTAACCCATTGCACAAACTCTTGACCAAATATTGATAAACTACACCAACCGAGTTATATTTACCTAAACTATTCAAATCGCCCACAATTTTAAAAAGTACAAGAAATATTAACAAAATGTAAAACCTGCAAAAATCATTAAGACCAACACATTCACACCACTTCAAAAGAAAGTTATATATCACGGTAATAATTACCTTTTTTCACAAAAGTTCTTCTTGCATACACTGTCAATGTCAACCTCCTCCAAATCAATTGTGTCTCCAATAACTCTTTATCTCAACCCAAACATGCATCTAATAAATTAAATGCAACAACTTTAGAGTTAATTAAAAAACCACCTCTACTTTTCACCCATAAATTACATACACTGTCAGCACTCCA
Organism: Vigna unguiculata; assembly: GCF_037176805.1. NCBI lineage: Eukaryota > Viridiplantae > Streptophyta > Magnoliopsida > Fabales > Fabaceae > Vigna > Vigna unguiculata. The sequence goes on from NC_140801.1 coordinate 10,094,302, forward strand.
TAATCTGCCTATAATTTCATCCAATATGAAAGGATAACATATTCAAAAGTCATACATTGAATAATTTGAAGTTATTCCATGACACTAATAAAAATTTGTACTAAGTTGGAAATTGTTCAAAAATTACAATTGAAGAACACACATATTATACCTGAAAAAGGCATTTACTGCATTGAGTGCAGTTTCCAAATTTTGACGTAATTTTGTTAATGATTTGCCATATAATTGTGTTCCAAGAGATAGGTTAACATAATTAGAGGTTGTACATTGAATAATTTGACATTTTTCCATCACACCAATAAATATTTGACTGACATCATAGTTGTCCCAAAAATACACATGAAGAACACGTATATTACGACTTAAAAATGCAGTTACTGGAGATGGAAAAATAAGAAGAATAATACACATATTTTATATTGTCAACTTTTACAAAAAAGGAAGACCCACCGTGAATGAAGAACTTTCACTACTTTCACTAGGTCACCGGTGAAGGAAAACCCACGAATAAAGAGGAATGCAAAACAGTATGCACTTACTTCAAAAAAGCCTCTTCAACTTTTACAACAAAAACAATATTTCACTATGGGTTACCACTACATGAAGACGAAAGAGGGAAAGATGAATGCCAATTCACATTAGAGTTCAAAAAACCAACCTTTCTGCTTTGAAATGTCTTGATAAATTGAAGACGACTACGTTCTACCCAAATGAAGAACTCAAGACCAGTTTCCACCATTTCGGTTTGGGGTTTCGCGATGTTCAACTACAAAAATCAAATTTCTTGACTTCGCTCCAAAGCTTTCTCTCGTTCGTAAGAAGTTTCTTTCTCTCACAGGCGCTCCACCACTCCAACACTCAAACCAAATGAATCATTTCACACGCGCCCTCATGCTTAACTCAACTGCCACATCACAACACTAAAAAATAATTCAAAAACAAAAAAGAAAATGCCAATGTAGGTGACATGTTGGTGGGTTTTAAAAATGTCATATTTGGTGGGTTAAAGTATCATTTTCTTTTTCTTAATGAATTAAACACACTTCAAAGCAAGAGTGTGTTAGATGGAATTAAAAACAATTAAAAATAAACGAGTAATGATTATTTATTACTATTATTAAAGGAATAATTATATTTTGGTCATTTTTTTGACTTACTTTTAATCCACTACTTTAATCATTCTTAGATCATCATATTATATCATTAAAAAAATCAAAAATAAGTAATTAAAGGGTGATTGAAATTGTGAGTTAAAAATTGGTAAAATAAAATAATCAAATATATTATCATAGAGTGCAACAAACTGTTGGATAATAAAAGTAGCTTGTTATTACTATTATCGGTATTGTTTTGGTCAAATAGCTAGTTGGACAAGAAAAATGGCTGTATTAATATTATAATGGGTATTGTTTGGTACAATAAAGTGTTGGGCAAGAAAAACAGCAATATGTATTACTAATTACTATTGGTATTATTTAGGTAAAATAAATTGTTAGACCAGAATAATAGATAGATATATTATTTCTATAATAATTATTATTTGGGTACAATAAATAGTTTGGACCATAAAGAGTAGCTATCACGACCAGGTGCCATTCATAAGGGTGGGTCCACAGCTACCCGTGCCGCATCTACCTGCTCTATATCTAAGGTAATATTTGCTTTTGAATTAAATTTTTTTTATCGCAAAAGAATATTGATTTAATTTCTTTATTTTTATAAATTTCAATTAGATCTTTATTTTAAAAATAATATATTAATCATGTTTTTTCTATTAAATTGGATTTAACGACATTCGAAAACGATGAATAGAAACTAGGGGTGGCAATGCGGGCCGGCCCGCCCCGTTTAGGCCCGCCCGAACAAGGAGAGAATAAGTGCTCGTTGTTGCAGATATTGGTGAAATCCGCGTCGAGAAGATCAGACAAGCAGATGATATCCCCACGTAGAATTCTGTGAGCATGTATTTTTCTTCATCGGAAAATGACAAGAAGCCGTTGTTGTTGGCATGTGATCACTCATAATGGGGGCGTTGCAGATGATATCCCCACGTTAACAACTTTTTATTCTTCCTGGGACTTGTTGGAGCGTTAGCCACTGGCGGATTTTAATGGGGGCAGGGAGGACCCGCCCCCAAAATTTTAATTTTTTTAATTTATAATATATATATATATATATATATATATATATATATATTAAAATTTATTAAATTGTAAGTAGTATATTTTAGAAATTGATAAAAATTAAATTATATTTTTTCATTTATTTTATAAAACACAATATTTAATATTAATAGATAATAAAACATAAAATTAAATATAATAAAAACTAAAAGTATTTAGGCTTAATTTTTTTTTTGTCTTTTTTTTTGTCAAAAATTGATTCTACAATAATGTTAATTACACCAACAAAGTAAATCATCCATAATAAGAGTTTCAATTTTAATAAAAAATTCATTGATTTGTTTTTAAAAATTTAACGAACTTTATCGTAAAAGATCAAATTGTATCAATTTTTCAATAACTGGGACCAAATTGAAACTAAAAAAATTGGAGGACCAATTTAACATTTTTAAACCAAAACGTGAATCAAAAGAGTAAATAAAACAAATAATTTTTAAGATAATTTTTATTTTCTTTCTCATTATCTTTTTAGTTCTTCACAAATTGTAATAATTTCTCACTCTAATATTGTAATCATTTCTTACTCTCATATGTTTTCTTTCTATTCTTGAAGAAAAAAAAGTTAGAACTAAAGTCATTATTTTTGCTCTCATTTCTCATTTATCGCATCACTTTCTTGTCTCTTGTCTCAATAATGAAAACCATTATTTTTTATCTCATGAGCTTTTTTGTATATTCATCTTTTTTTGAATATAGAAGAAAAATAAATAATGTATTATGTATTTTTTCATAACCGATTTTTAATTATGACTTGATTATAATATATTTTTATTTTAATAATTATGTGTCTCAATTATAGAAAAAATACTATGATAAATTATTTTTTAATGTTATTTACAAAAGAAAAGTATATTGATAAAGAATAAAAGAATAAATTCAGTTTTTAAAAGTAATAAAAAAGAAACTATTGATGAAAAGAAGATAAACTCTATTTCTTCACATATTTTAAAGCATTAGACTAATTATCAATTCAGTTAGAGAATTCATTTCTTAAAGCATTATACTAATGATCGAATCTAATAATCTCAAAATTATATTACTTTGGCCCCTCCAACATTTTTTGTCAAGATCCGTCACTGGTTGCAGCACTAATGGATGAGGGAAAAATACCTTAGGCTATGTTCGCTTGAGAAAATGGATTTAGGGGAAAGTGTGAAGATGAATTTGTGTGAAAATTTGTGTAAATAAATATGTGTGTTTTTTTTAGTGGATTTAGAAGGTAAAGTAAGTGGATTTGAAGATTAATTTTATGAAAGTTAGTGAGTGATTCTAGTGATGTGATAGATTAAAAAAAGTTATAATAAATAAAATTTTAAAATTACCAAACTACCCTTTTAATAAAATAAAATTAAATAATTTTTAAATAAATAAAAAATATTAAATTTTAATAATATTTTAATTTTAATTATTAATTATTATATACATATATTATTAATAATAATTATATATTATTAATTATTATGTTATATATATTTTTATAATTATTAATTATTATATACATATATTATTAGTAATAACTATTATTATTATATATATAAATTGTTCCTGCAGAGAACAAAAAAGATCCGTTAGGCATAAGTATCACCTTACCCATATTCGCCATCTCCTCGGTTGGCTTCTTCCCCTTTGGCATATATCGGCTTCGACCCGGGAGGGTTACCTACAGAAGGGACTCCGAAGCTTAAGTCAACCAAACCTCTCAAAAAGTCAAATCAGGTGATTAATGAAGTAATGAATGCGTACCTTTAATTCGTAGGTAAGAGATTGACCTAATGTTATTACTATAAGAGGGAAGAACCATGCTTACTAATTTTTTAAGGACGTTTAACCCAATTTAATAAAAAAGTGATATTTTTTTTTTTAAAATAGGAACTTAATTGAGATTTATAAAAATAAAGGACTAAATCGATATTTTTTTACAAAAATTGAGACCAAAGACATAATTTAACATTGTTTTTTTAATATTATTAGGTAAAAAAATTATTGTTAATTAACATGACATAGGATGTCAACGGGATAGGTAGGATATGGATAGTAGCTTCTTTGTACCCTACCTGCGAGATAAATATCTATCTCGTTCTCGTCCTCGTATTCGTTTGAGTATCCGCTATGTGAGTACTCGCATAATTTTTTAATATCCACTGATATCCGCGAGTATTTAAAAAAAAAATATTTAACAATATATTTTAACATAATAAAATACAAATATATAACATTCATAAATTTCAAACAAAATTCAAATAACTCATTTAAATAGTGTAAAATGACAATTTACAAAAAAAGGAAGATTGTATTTTAAAATCAACAGATCAAAATGACCTATTCAAATCAATGTGTTAACATTTTAATCATTCCTTTACTTTTTTAATTTATATTAGAGTATAATGTGTACGCGTACGAATACTATGATACTCGTGCTCACCTCGTTAACAAAAGGGTGTAAAAATTATTCGTACCCATTATCCGCAGATATCTATTTACAATATTTATTTCCTACCTGTTGCGAATTTTATCGTGTGTAACCACAAACACGAATTTTGTTGATATCTCTAGTGACATAGATTATGGGATTTAATTTTAGTACGAATTTATATTTTTTTATATTTTTATTTTAATAAAATTTTCATATAATGAAAAATGTCTAACATAAATTTAGAATGTGAACGATAGAAGAGATTTTATTAATTTTAATTTTAATTTTTTTTTTCAAAAGATATAAAAATAATAGAATAAATTAAAATTATTTTATATACCGCAGATATATTTTATAAAGAATTAAATGTTTTGAAACAACGCCACATATATGTATTATATTTCTCAAAAGTTTCTTTTAAGAGAACCAATTGTTTTATTTATATTACATAAAATACTTAAATATTAATTTGGTTTTTATTTTCTTTAAAATTTTCCAATTGAGTGTTAATATTTTGTTTTGGTTTCAATTTGGTAAATTTTTTCAATTTAATCATTTTTGCTAACATCATTTAAATAATTAATAGAGAGTGAACAATGTATATCACATATCAATTCGTGGTTCTTTTTATTTTTTAAATCTTTTTTAATTTTTTAATTTAAAAAATTGTTCATATGTCAAAATAGTATCATGTGACAAGACAACAACAGTGTCACATATTAGTATAGTATCACGTGTTAATATAGTGTCACGTGTCTGTGTCTCATATTCAATTTAGTCTTTATTTTAAGATACACTATGTGTATGTGATGAATTTTGTATAAATATGAATTTTGGGCTCATCACTTCTTAAAAAAATTTTGTTTTAGAAAATAATATATAAAATTTTAATGTTACAAGCTATTTAAAGTTTACATTTTTCTATGATAAGCCTTTTTTAGTTGAATATAATTTTTATTTTTAAATTATTTTAAAATTAAAGTTTTTAAACTATATAAATATTTATTGTCTTTATGCATATTAAAAGTAAATTATATGTGAAGTTTATATTATAATTTTGAAACTTTATTGTCTTTCCTTTTTGGTTGAGATTTGTTCGTTTGTACCTTGTCAAGGATTAGTTTTTTCCTTATTTAATGAAATTACGCGTTGCTCCTCTACACCTCTATAAAACGGTCCCATTTTCAATTGATCACATCAATGGGCCGGGATATAGATGGCCAAATGGGTCGATATATACCCGGCCTTCTTGCCCTGCCCATGCCCCTTTTGCGCTTTGTGTTTTGTTGGACCTGAAAGCGGGCACCAAGTGGATTGGGCCGAGATGTGACCAGACCCTGCTTGGGACGGGATGATCCCGACCATCTGTGCTTTGTGGTTGGACCGAGATGGCACCAGACTACAGCTACAACAACCCCCCTAGGCTCGTAGTGAATGAAGTTTCACAAGAGGCTATGCTACATCATCTTGGGAAATTGGGCCAAGGTATTGTCTTAATGGTTGTGTGTGGGAAAGGCAAAAGCATTGTCTCGACTCGTCGTTCGAGGCTGATTGTCATAATGATGGGATGTAGTAGGTGGGGGATTTAAAGGAAGTGTACCAAAAACCGTTAGATGGAGTTGGATCCTATGGTTCGTCACTATGTAGGTGGTCCAAGATAAATAGGGGTGGGGTCTTGGTGTTGGAGCAAAGGATCCACCTAAGAAGTGAGCCAACCTTCAGTCGAGTGTATCCCGTCTGCACTACTCCAAGTATGTCATCCTCCTCTGCTTATTATCTTTCCAGTAGGCATAATGATTCAGATGAAGAGTGGATTGTGTCCAACTCGCATTGTAGTGATAGTTCTCAAAGGGATGGTGACGACTCTATAGTTGTTTAGGAGTTTCCGACCTTGTGCCATCTGAGGTACGAATGGGTAGATCCCCAAGTGAAACTTCCTTTGTCTAGGTTCGGCAAGTTTGCTGACATAGCTGCCTTCCGTAAGAAATATGATATATTAGCTGACACAGTAAATGACGCATTGTGAGTATAAAACGAGCCAAGAGTGGGGACAATGTTTGTCAAGGCCAGGAGGGGCATCCCAATAGTTGGGCGTCCCTTCAGGCGTTCTGACTATTTGCAGATACCATGGCTGCCATTGGCCCCTCTATCAAGGAAGTGTTCCTTGAGCTTAGGAGGAAGAAATTGGAGGAAGAGAAAAGGAAAACGGGTAAAAGTTCTCGGCGTCCTTCCATAGAGGTGCCTGCTGAGAGGAGCGACCTAATGCCTCCTATTGTCGAGAAGAAGAAAAGCAAGCATAAGGACTATATTGCAAGGCGGAGTACTCCCCTGCCATCTTCGCCAAAGAAATCTTGAGACACTTCGTCTGTTGATGATCTGGCGGACTCTTTGGCGACACTATTTGATACTTAACTTAAAATTAACCAAAGCATAGAGGTTTCCCTATCGTCAAAGGAGAGTGAGATTGTCTTAGCCATGCGCCTTGAGACCGTGTTGTACACGCTAAATGAATTTCAGGCTAGAGTTATGGTGATGGGTCATCATTTGGAGACAATGTTGAGTCAACTGCCAGACACAGACAAGTTAACTACTGAGATAGAGAACTTACAAAAGAAGTTAGTTGAGGCCAACAATAGGAGGCAAGAGGTTTCCCTTCAATTGGGAAATGTGAAAAATGAAAGGTCACAACTATTGGTGGAACGTAACGCATTGAAAGCGCGTTGTAGGGAATTAGAGAAAAAAGATGAGGAGTCCCATGTGGCCTTGGAACTACTAGAGAAAGAGTTGGCAACGTCAAAGAAGGAGAATGTTGTGGCAGTCGGCCGAATCTACCAATTGGAAGGATATGTGATGTCTCAGCACGAGGAGGGTTTCTACAAGGCCCTGCGTTAGACTTCACACCTTTTTAATATCAACGCAGAGGATGAGCGATTTGATAATGACAAAGAGTGCATAAGGGGACCTTCAAGGCTATTGAGGACATCCCTACTACCTCTACTCCAAATGGGCAATTGAAGCCTGCTACTCCACCAAAAATTTGATTTGGGATTTGTACTTTGTTTATGTTATGAATTTTAGTTTGAGTTGATAGTCATCCTTTGGATATGTATTGACGCACATTTGATTATGTATGCTTTAACTTCATGCTTTGAACTTGCTTTCTTATTTGGACTGTATCATTATATTGCAACTATTGCCTTTGATTTTCTATACAATGATGTGGCTAGGTAGATTTGCTTTGTAGGTGAATAGCAGTTCGAGATATACTCGGCCACATTGGCCGAAATGTACTCGGCCAATCTTGATGGGGATGTACTCGGCCACTCTTGGCCGAGATGGTGTCGGCAGCCTTTTCCCTCCTGGTTTTTGAATTTGCCCTTGTGTATTGTTGTGCGTTATTTTATTTTTTGTTGGTGTGGAGGGATCGTCTAGGGCGATGAAGCTTCCTTTCCCATAGAAGAATGCAAAATACTAGCTGATTGTTGCGCTTGATTTAAACGTGTGTGCGCTTTGGCGATAGACAATGTAATCATAGAATAATAATAATGATGAAAAAATTATGTTTTATTTATTGCTATGATGCCTCATTAAAACTTTCTTGACCAAAAATCCTCCTTAGGGAAAAAAGATCAAGGTAGGAAAGAGTACATCATTTATTACGCAATTGATTCATAAATTGTTCAAAAAGTCTGAAATTTAAAAAAAAAAGTGCTTGACAAACTAACTATAATAAAACTTGAGATGTGAGGTATTCCAGCTAGCCAAGACTACGGCACCTGATAGGTGCTCCAATATGTAACGTCCTAGCCGGAAATTACTTATTTAAAAATAAAATAAACTAAATATAATAAAAACAACCTCATTTATTAATTACTCCTTTCCTAGAACGCTGGAAAATTTTGAAATATTTATTACAGCGCAATAAACCAAGTAAAACCATAATGTTCGAGTATTACAACCGTAAAATATTTATGAAGTCAATACAATGATCCATAAGCTTTTCAAATAAAATAAAATCTAGTGAAATGCCCTTAGCGATTTTTTCCCACTCTGTCTCTAACCATCCACAAGCTCACCTGCATCAACATCTGCTCCCATGTAACGAGTTACATGATCATCGCCAATCACACACAGATAGGGTGAGCTCATTTAAATAAACCAAACAAATATCACAATAAATACAACATCTCACGATTATAACCCGTGTTAGTATTTTTCCCTTTTTCCTTAGTTCCTCAACTTTCAACCCTTAATTTAGACGTCTATTACTTCTACCCTCTTTGATGACTTCATTGATCAATCTTTGCTGCACGAGTGTCAACTCGCCCCTCCGACCACATGCCATCACTTGATAGTCCACACGTGGGAATAAATTTGTTACAACCTCTCACCGCGACACCAAGTGGAGTTCCCCAAAACGAACAGAAGTCCGTAGTTGTTCCTAGACTACCAAAACTCTATCAGATGCACTGAAGAGAGAAATCATCTGAAACCTCGTCGTACGAGCCACGATCTCGCACACTCCACTAGACTTCCTAAACCACCCGGCTACAACCTAGAGTTGCCACATGTTACCCCAATACAAGATACACTCGTATTTGGGCCCCCAATTAAAGCATTGCATCATGAACGTCATCTAAAGCTGTGTAGAAATCCTACCTCGTGCACCAACTCTGCACCAAAACTGCCTGACGCGCATCTCACGCCACTAGGTGGAATCTAGTTCCAGAATGCCTAGCGGGCATCTCACACCGCCAAGCTCCAAGTGCCATACAATAGACTCGTTGCTCCATCATCGCCTGGCGGAACCCACCCTGTCGCCAGGTGCCATTCACGACCAGTGGCCACTGTCACTCTGTTAGGTGTCTATCGCCTGACGGCTTGCCCCGTGCCGCCAGGCGCCATACCAGTAGCGCAATGCTATTGATTTTTGGCAAATCAAACGAGTCCTAATGGACCCCAACCAATTCATACACATATTATAGCACTAGTGTAGTATTCTAGTCATAGTTCTATAGTTAGTTCACTATGCACATATATAATCATGCCCATGAATCAATCTTTCTTATTATACATAGCATGTTTTCTTTCATGTACTTAATTGAAACCTGTCTTATTCCACTCACTATAATCCAACTCATATTCGTACAAATCAGTAATTAGATATCTCATGCCACCAAGATTGTCAATATTGTACACCAATTAAAATAACAAGACTGCTACCACCACAACCAATGCATAATGAGACACACACCTATTCAATTCACACAGGTTAACCTCACAATTACAACCAAATAGCATACCTTCGAAAATTACAGTTGACTACATCCCATAAACATTTAGTAACAGTTCCTACACTATATTCCACTTAACTATTTCACTTCTTTCAACCTTCTTTATTTTCTATGTAATCACATTCATCCCCATTCTTAATTACAGTTATCTACATATCAGTTTACCCAATTACACATCCCCATGGCATGAACATAACCACATCAAACTACCAGTTGTACTAAGGTGTCGCCTGGCAACAGTCGTGAGTTCAAACTCTCCAATTATATTATCAACATTGGTATTGCCATGGTTTCACACGCACACATCACGCACGGTCCCTAATTTCTCCATTTTATCATCCTTTCAGCAAAACAGCAAGCTCATCACAAATATAGATCGCGCTTATTCATTTTCAACTCATATATGAACCCTAAAGTACCCATTTACTAATTCCATTACGCGTTTTTAATCCAGTTTATGAATGGTTATGTTCCTGCAGAGAACAAACAAGAGGTTAGACACAAGCGTCACCTTACCATGTAGTCCGCTATCTCTTCAGTTGGCCTCTTCCCAGTCGATACATGTCAGCTTGGACCCAAGAGGGGTTACCTGCAGAAGAATCTCCGAAGCTCAAGTAAGTCAAAGCTCTCAGAGAGTCAAATCAATGATTAATGAATGCGTACCTTTAAATGATGGGGTCCACGTGTATTTATAGGACATTAATGACGTTTGACCATTTCCTGGGCTGGGTCTTGACTTGGGCTTTAGTTTGGGCCACGAATGGGTCTGGGCCCAACCCAGGCCCTTAAGACCTATTGAATGCGGGGACAACGATGTTGGCTTAAGTCCATCTAGGCAAGTAGTCGGTCTCTACCGGCTACTTACTTATATGGCTAATGTTGGTGATGTCCGGGTACTAGGTGGTTTCGATATGCACACTGTTTACTTGGTTGAGTTTAGCTAGGTACGGTACACCAGTCCCCCAGCCTTGTCCGATATGGGTTGTCGGTCAAGGATGATATGTGTTGGTAAGCTAGCAGAACCGGCTAGGTGTGATACACCAGTCCCCCAGCCTTTAAGTGTGGTGAACAGTGTTAAGGGTTTAGAATTTGCAATTGTCAGGAGGTAGGTGAAAGGGCGTCAGTTGGTCACATCGAAAAAGTTTTGGCGCCGTCATTTTGGAGTGGATTTTTCGTAATGATGGTGTTGATTGGTCTGTGATATGGTTTTGGCGGGAAGAGGTTCGTCGTTTGGGGATCGCAGGCTATAAGTATGTGCTTGCAAATAGGTAAGAGGTTACCTGTTTCATTTGTGATTTTCGAATTTAAAGACCTTGTGCGCGTAAAAGTGTCCGACTAGTCCTCTATTTCAACCGACATCTTCCCGTAAAAAACGAAATCAGGTATGTCCAGTAGTAGTAGCGTGTCTACGTCTAGTAGTAGTGAAAGTACTGAGTCAGATAGGAGTAAGGATGAACGACTTGGCGGAGAGGGTACAAGTTCTGGAGCTGTTACAAGCGGGATGCCGATGGAGGTGGTGAGGGAAGTTCGAGAGGATCCTCCTGAGGAGTTGGAGGAGAGTAACTGGCCGGCCAAAGGCGGCTATGGATGGGTTGCTGCTGATGTTCGTGACCAATCATCACTATTTAGGTGGTCTCGTCTGTTAAACTCTTGGCTAAACTGTACACCCGTTATGTCTAGGGGTGTCAGCGGAGAAATTGTTTCGCTGGAGAGGGTGAGTGCCATCGACCGGGTATGCCACGGGCAGGAGGGGGCTACGGAGAAATTCTTTTACATGTACATGTGCCATTTTTCTCAGCTTCATGTACGACTACCTTTTGACGACTTCACTATGGGTGTGCTGCAGGCGTTGAATGTGGCGCCTACCCAGCTACATCCTAATAGCTGGGCCTACTTGCAGGCCTTCCGCATTCTGTGCGAGTCTTTGTACTTGGAGCCTACTCCCTATGCATTCTTGTATTTTTATGATACCAAACCCCGAAGGCCGGCTACTTGGCTCTCTTTAATCAGTCGTCCCAGCATCAGCAGGTTGGATGCTTTCTCCCAGTCTTTCAAGCACTTCAAAGATGGGTACTTCAAGGTCGTTGTGAAGGAGGGGGGTGAACCGCATTTTTTGAATGCGGATGGGAGTACTAAGTTTCCCTTTAGCTGGACCAACAATCCTTCTCGTTACAAAGACATGGGAGTGGAGGAGTTGTCGGCTGGTGACAAGGAGGTGGTGGGGATGTTGTTGAGATTTGTGGATAAGTTGCCCACTAAGGGCCTAGTTAGGGTTTATAATTCGGTGCATCCGATAATAGATATTGAAGGTATCTGTTTATTACTTAAGCTGTGTTAATGATGCTAAGTTGTTTTGATCCGAGTTGTGATATGTTATTGCAGGGCATATGGCGCAGTCTGGTAAGAAGAACTTGGCGCTCTTTCAATCATTGAGGAAGGAGATGGCTGCTAAAGCCAAGGCGGCTGGGAAAGCTGATGTTCCCAACTTGCAGGAATCGGTTGTGGAGGTACATGTACACGGTGGAACGAAAAGGAAGGCTGAGCTCCGCTTCGACCTGGGAAGGGAAAAGACGTGAAGAAAATAAGGGCGGCTATTCTTGGGTCAGCTAGCAGGGTGGTGTTGGCTGGTGGAGAGAGGTTGCCTGAGGCCGGGCTGATCGAGTTGCCGGAGATATCCGTGAGGAAGGATATCTCGATCAACCTTCCCGACACTGTTGTTAACTCTATTGATAACATGGAGGTTGATCATATCGTGAGAACAATGGTGGAGTTTGGAAGCAAAGCTTTAGTCTTGGGTCGGCATGTAGGGTCTCTTTACAGAAGGGAAGTAAAGGAGGTGGGGGAGTTGCAGGGTAAAGTGGACAAGCTTGAGGAGGAGAAGGTGGCTCTAGAAAAGGAGAAAGAAGGGTGGGAGGCGGAGAGGAAGAGGCTGGTATCATGGAGAGTGCGTTGTTTGGACTCTGAGGAAAAACTAAACAAGCGTATAGGGGAGTTGGAAGAAGACTATGAGGATCTGAAGGACAAATATGACGGGGCTGTTGGGGAGTTGGATGATTTGAAGAACAGCGTTATCCAAGAGCATATAAATGGTTTCGAGAAGGGGTTGCGGCAGGCGGCCTTCTTCTATAAGGATGTGGATGCCTTGGATTTGAGATTCGACGTGGATAAGGATGTGGTTGGTGGGAAGTTGGTGAGGGAGGATGAGGGGGATGCGGAGGAGGTGGGAGAGAAGGCGGTAGAAGAGGAGAAGGATGCGGGAGCTGTTGTGGTGGGTGAGGAGAACGAGGGGGTGTAGTTAATTCATTTTATCCTGAAACTTGAACCTTGTTTGTAATAATTCGCACATTATTTTACTTTGCCTTTAATATGATGAATGCCTTGTATATGCTATGTTAGATGTTGTTAATATGTATGATTGTGTTGCGTTAGCGGTATGGGTAATTGTGAAGGGGTGTTGGATTTTCGACCATTTTATGGGAACTTAAAACGAAAGAACCACGTTAGAGGGTGTTCGACCCAGGCCGCTTACTTGGGGTAAGGGTGGGGAACTTAAAACAAAAGAACCACGTTAGAGGGTGTTCGACCCAGGCCGCTTACTTGGGGTAAGGGTGGGGAACTTAAAACGAAAGAACCACGTTAGAGGGTGTTCGACCCAGGCCGCTTACTTGGGGTAAGGGTCGGGAACTTAAAACAAAAGAACCACGTTAGAGGGTGTTCGACCCAGGCCGCTTACTTGGGGTAAGGGTGGGGAACTTAAAACGAAAGAACCACGTTAGAGGGTGTTCGACCCAGGCCGCTTACTTGTGGTAAGGGTGGGGAACATAAAACAAAAGAACCACGTTAGAGGGTGTTCGACCTAGGCCGCTTACTTGGGGTAAGGGTGGGGAACTTAAAACAAAAGAACCACGTTAGAGGGTGTTCGACCCAGGCCGCTTACTTGGGGTAAGGGTGGGGAACTTAAAACAAAAGAACCACGTTAGAGGGTGTTCGACCCAGGCCGCTTACTTGGGGTAAGGGTGGGGAACTTAAAACGAAAGAACCACGTTAGAGGGTGTTCGACCCAGGCCGCTTACTTGGGGTAAGGGTGGGGAACTTAAAACAAAAGAACCACGTTAGAGGGTGTTCGACCCAGGCCGCTTACTTGGGGTAAGGGTGGGGAACTTAAAACGAAAGAACCACGTTAGAGGGTGTTCGACCCAGGCCGCTTACTTGGGGTAAGGGTGGGGAACTTAAAACAAAAGAACCACGTTAGAGGGATAGAGTCATAAAGTAGGGAACCATTCTTTTTATTTATTCAAATAGGGGTGCCTCGTTAAAACCTCCTTGGCCAAAACCCTCCTTAGGGAAAAAAGACCAAGTGAGGAAAAAGAGTACACCCATGGTTACAAGTATTGATTCGACTATGATACATGTTCAGCTGAAGTAAAACTTGAGGTGGGATACATTCCATGTGTTGGGAATCTCTTCCCCAGATAATTGTTCTAGGCGATAAGCCCCACCTCCTGTGTCTTCTCGTATGCGGTATGGGCCGTCCCAATTGGCGGAGAACTTGCCATCCTTCTTTCTAGCGCTCCTGGCCATTCTCCATACTAGGTCTCCGACGACAAACGATCGTGGGTGCAGGTTTGCGTTATATTTCCTGGCAGCTCGTTGTTTGGCGGCTAGATTGCGTATTTGGGTTTTTTCTCTGAGTTCGGGAAGGAGGTCGAGATGTAAGGCCATGTTTTGGTGGTTATGAGTTGGGTCGTACAATTCTCGGCGCAGGGATGGTTCGCCGATTTCTACTGGTATCATGGCGTCTGCGCCGTACACTAGGCTGAATGGGGATTCGTTTGTTGATGATTGAGGGGTGCATCTGTAGGCCCATAGTACTTCGATTAACTCTTCGGGCCATCGGCCCCTAGCGGTATCCAACCTTTTACGTAGTTCTACGAGGATAACTTTGTTTGCCGCTTCTGCTTGCCCATTGGTCTGTGGATGTTCCACAGAACTTGTGATGTGTTTGATGTCTAAGCCGGTGTAGAATTTTGCTAACTCCTTGTCGATAAATTGTCTGCCGTTGTCTGTTATGATGGTATGTGGTACACCATATCTGCATATAACGTCCTTCCACACAAACTGCTGGACTTGTTGGGCCGTGATGGTGGTCAATGGCTTGGCTTCGATCCATTTGGTAAAGTAGTCAACGGCTACGATTAGGAACTTGACTTGTCCCTTGTCGGGTGTGAATGGTCCTAGGATGTCCATTCCCCACTTAGCGAATGGCCAGGGGAACAGTATGTGGTGTAGTTGTTCTTGGTTCTAATGTATAAGGTTACCGTGCTTCTGGCATGGTTTGCATTTCCTGACGTGGTCCTGGCAGTCTGCCTCTATCGTGGGCTAGAAGTATCCGGCTTTGAGAACTCTTGTGGCCATGGTGCGTGCGCCTGAATGATAACCACAAATTCCTTCGTGTAGTTCCTTAATGATATACTGGGCTTGCTCTGGCGTGACACACTTAAGTAGGGGTTGGCCGTATCCGTGTTTGTAGAGGTCTTCGCCTACCATGGTGTACCTGGCGGCCTTGGCCAGCCAAGTTTTGTCCGCGTCGGGGGGGGGGGGGTTGCCGGTTTTGAGGTACTGAATGTAAGGGGTGGTCCAGTTTGGGTTGTGAGGGGGGGTGATGCTGTTTAATGGGGTGTGGGTTAACGTTTGGCAAGTGTGTGTGACGGAAGGTGTGGATAGTGTTTGCTGTAGCAGGGATCGGTTGCGGTTTTTGAGTTTGGTACTGGCTAATTTGGAAAGGATGTCAGCTCTGACATTGTCGGTTCTGGGGATATGTTCGACACGGACCTAATCAAAGGCGGATTGAATAATTGCGCGGACTAGATGATAATATTGTTGAAGGATGAGGTCTTTGATTTGGAACTCGTCGTTCAGATGACCTACGGTGAGTTTAGAGTCGGTTTTGCATGTTAGCTTTTTGACGCCGACTTCCCGGGCTAGGGAGAGGCCGGCGAGGATAGCTTCGTATTCGGCTTGGTTATTCGACGTTTTGAAAGTGAAGTGAAGAGACTTCTCAATGAGGATGTCGTTGGGGCCTTCTATAACACGATGCCGGCGCCGGCACCCCTTGGGTTCAAGGAGCCATCTACATGAAGCGTCCATTGGTCCTCAACAGGTGCTTGTTGTAGGTCATTCACGAAGTCTAAGAGACACTGGGCTTTGATGGGGCCGTGGGGTTCATAGCGAATGTTGAATTCGGAGAGCTCCACGGCCCATGATGACATACGTCCGGCTAAATCCGGCTTTTGTAGTATTTTTTGGATTGGGTAATCGGTCTTGACGGTTACGGTGTGGTTTTGAAAATACGGGCGTAAGCGGCGTGCGGCGTGGACCAAGGATAAGGCTAGTTTTTCTACCATTTGGTATCTGGTTTCAGGGTCTTGTAGTGTCCTGCTTACGAAATAAACGGGATGTTGCGTGTCTTCTGCTTCTTGAACCAGGGCGGCGCTGACGGTGTGATCGGTGGCCGTGATGTATACTAGCAGGGGTTGGCTGATGTCGGGTTTGCGGAGGATGGGGGGTGAGGTTAGGGATGTTTTGAGTTTCAGGAAGATCAGTTCACAATCATCAGTCCACGTGAACCGGGCGGATTTCTTTAGGAGCTGGATTATGGGTTGAGTTTGTTCTGCTAGTTTTGGTAGGAAGCGAGAGATGGCCGTGAGGCGGCCAATTAGTCGTTGGACTTCCTTGACAGTTGTGGGGCTTTGCATTTCGATGATGGCCCTGCATTTTTCGGGGTTAACTTCTATGATGCGCTGGGTTAACATGAAACCAAGGAATTTACCCCGGTCGACGCCGAATACACATTTATCGAGATTTAGGCAGAGATTGTACTGGCGCGAGGCGGAGAATACTGCTTCTAAATCTTTGGCGTGTTGATGATGGCTTGGGGACTTGACGACCATGTCATCGACGTAGACTTCGACACAGTGTCCTGTCAGATGGCTGAAAACTTTGTCCATTAGCCGCTGGTAAGTTGCCCCAGCGTTTTTAAGGCCAAAGGGCATGACTCTATAGAAGTAGTTGGCGTCGTCGGTGATGAAGGCGGTCTTGTGCATATCTGTTGTGGCCATGGGTATTTGGTTATAACCTGAATATGCATCTAGAAAGCTAAGCACTTTGTTTCCTGCCGCGCCGTCTACGAGTTGGTCGATGTTGGGTAAGGGGTAGGCGTCGCGAGGGCATGCCTTATTCAGGTCTGTGTAGTCCACGCACATCCGCCATTTGCCATTGGCTTTCTTTACCAAGACAACGTTAGAAAGCCAGGTGGTGTATTGTGCTTCTTCTATAAACCCTGCGTTCAGTAACTTCTCGGCCTCTACCTTGGCTGCTTGTCTGCGTTCTTCCCCAAGTTTGCGTTTTTTCTAGGATACGAAGCGGGCTTCTTTGTATATCGAGAGCTTGTGGGATGCCACCTTGGGGTCTACTCCAGGGAGGTCGGCGGCTGACCAGGCGAAAAGATCCGTGTTATTGGTGAGGATGGGTGTGATTGTGACACGCTCATCAGAGTTCAAACCGGTGCCCAAGTTGATGGAATGGCCATTGGGGAGTTCCAAGGGAGTAGTGTCCTCGACTTGTTCGAGGCGGGCATCCCGGCCTATTCTGGGGTCAAGGTCCTCGCTGGATAGGGCTATGCGGAAATTAGGTGGTCGTTCGATGTGGTTTGTTTGTTGGATTGGGAGTTGCGGTCTTAAGCTTGCCATGTAGCACTCGCGTGCCAGGCGTTGGTCACAGTGGATTGTCAGGATATCGCCGGATGGTGCTGGGAACTTCATGGCCAAGTGAGGGGTAGATACAACTGCACCAAGGGTATTGAGGGAAGGACGGCCCAGGAGTATGTTGTAGGATGTGGGCGCATCGACTATAAGGAAGCGGATTGGGATGGTTTTGGTTTGGGTTCCTTCCCTAAAAATGGTATGGAGGTCTATGTAGCCTCGGATGGATACTTGTTCGCCGAAAAAGTCGTATATGGGCTCATCGTATGGTATCATGGCGGTGTCAGGGAGTTGTAACTTTTGGTAGGTGGCCCAGTAGAGGATGTCAACTGAGCTGCCTTGATCCACAAGGACTTTCTTAACGGCATAATTTTCGATTTCAACGGTGATGACCATGGGGTCATCCTGCTGGTGGTCGAGGCCGTGGAAGTCATCGTCTGTGAATACAATGGGGGGCATACGTCGTCTATGATGGGATTGAGTGATATGGTTGATGGATTGTATATGGCGGAGGTGTTTCTTTCTGGCGGACGAGGTGGAGCCTCCACTGGCGAAGCCAGCAGAGATGGTGTTAATGGTGCCTCGTAAGGGGGGGTCGGCAGGGGTAATGTTGGTGTGGACGGGCTCTGGTTGTTGGTTGTTAGGTTGGGTGGGGTGGCTATTTTGGTGGGCGTTGCTTGGTTATCGTCTGTGGTCATGTCGTGGAGGGTGGCGGGATCGGGAGGAGGAGGAGTGGTCATCTCTACGGATGAAGCGGCGAAAGTGGCCGGCGCGTACCAGTTCTTCGATTTTATCCTGGAACGCTTTGCATTCTTCTGTAGTATGACCGTGGTTGCGATGGTATCGACAATACTTGGTCATGTCGGCGTTAGGAGGGGTGGTTGTCTTTCGTGGTGGGGGGAGGAGGTCAGCTTGGAGGGCCTCGTCTAGGATGCGGGAGCAGGCTACCGTGAGTGGAGCATATCTGGTGAAGCGAGGTTGGCGGGGTTCGCGTGGGCGGGTGTCAGGGCGCGGGTGGGGCTGTGGGGTGGGATTGGAGGTGGGGTTGGAGGTGTTGGCGGCGTAGTCGTTACAGAATTTGGTGTGAAGAGTTTGCATTTCTTCCATGCGAACGTAGTCAGCTGCGCGCAGCTTGAGTTCGTGCATGGAGGTGGGTGGGTGGAGGTAGACATTGTTGGCGAAGGGGCCGGGTTGTAGGGTGTGGGTCATACATTGAAGTATCATTTCCTGGTTGAGGTGTGGTGTACGAAGTGTGGCTTTACTGAAGCGATCGATGAATGTTCTGAGTGGTTCATTGGGTTCCTGTCTAATACCCAGTAGGGATATGGTGGTGGTTTGATGTGGGCGACTTCCAGCGAAATGTGTGGAAAACATGTGTGAGAGGGTGTCGAAGCTATCAATTGAGTAGGGTGGGAGGGTGGTAAACCATTCTAGGGCGGGGCCTTTGAGGGTGGTGGGGAAAGCTTTGCAGAAGACTGCGTCTTGGGATGTGTATAGGGCAACGTGGGTGATGTAGACTTTCAGGTGTTCGTCGGGGTCGGTTTCGCCAGTGTAGCGGTCGAGGTTGAAGGGTTCCCACTGGGCCGGGAGAGGGGTGTTAGCGATAAAGTCTGTGAATGGGTGGCGGCGTCTAGGCTGGTGAGGGGGGGGGGATGTGGGGTGGGGGTGGGTGGTTGATCATAGCAGGAAAGGTGAAGGTGATGTTATGAGGAGGGATGTGGGTTGTGGGAAGATACTGTGGGTTGTAGGGTGGAATGTATGTGGTGTGGAGAGCGGGGGGTATGTTGTGGGGAGCGTGGGTGGTTGAGGGTGCTGTGAGCCCTGGGTGACCAGATGGAAGGTGATGGGGATGTGTGGAGGTAAGGGGGTGTCTGTTGGGTGGTGGTGAAGGTGTGGGGGGTGGGATTGTATTCACTTTCTTCCTCTGTAGGCTGGAAGGCTGGAGACTTCACAGCTTCAGAGGTTTCTTTGGCTTTTCCCTTTAGGTTGGCGTCTGCCTCGATCCTTTTCTTGAGGCGGGAGTTCTCTTGTTTTAGCGCTTCCATTTCCTCAACGCTGCGCTTCTTCAGGTCTGCGAGTTCTTGTTGCATCTTTACCTGGCCGTCTAGGATGGCGGCCAAGTCAGGGGCGATGCCGGAAGGTCCAGAGGGACCAGCGTCCATTTGTTTGTTAGCTCCAGCTTTGCTACGGGTAGAAACCATCTTCGGAGAAAAACGGGTACTAAAGGTGCTCGTCTCGTGCCCCACGGTGGGCGCCAATTATTCCTGCAGAGAACAAACAAGAGGTTAGACACAAGCGTCACCTTACCATGTAGTCCGCTATCTCTTCAGTTGGCCTCTTCCCAGTCGATACATGTCAGCTTGGACCCAGGAGGGGTTACCTGCAGAAGAATCTCCGAAGCTCAAGTAAGTCAAAGCTCTCAGAGAGTCAAATCAATGATTAATGAATGTGTACCTTTAAATGATGGGGTCCACGTGTATTTATAGGACATTAATGACGTTTGACCATTTCCTGGGCTGGGTCTTGACTTGGGCTTTAGTTTGGGCCACGAATGGGTCTGGGCCCAACCCAAGCCCTTAAGACCTATTGAATGCGGGGACAACGATGTTGGCTTAAGTCCATCTAGGCAAGTAGTCGGTCTCTACCGGCTACTTGCTTATATGGCTTATGTTGGTGATGTCCGGGTACTAGGTGGTTTCGATATGCACACTGTTTACTTGGTTGAGTTTAGCTAGGTACGGTACAGGTTACAACCCAAGAGTCTATGCCATTTTATTTCCATAACATTTTCATGCAAGCAGTTCATCAAATCAACCTAACACAATAGTTCATCATCTCAAAATCCCATAAAACCCTAACTGCACATGAAATCTCAATCCATACCAAATTCACATACCATTCAACTCCCCAGCCAATTTTTCACATTCAACACATATATGCATACATACGAAATTACTTTCAACATCGTAACTACCACAAAATCACCATGAACCCTGAACATGTCAACACCAAATGTGTCGCCTGGCGGGCCAGTCTTAGTCGCCAGGCAATTCAAGGGAAAACCTAGAAATTAGGGCCTGAACACATGTGTCGCCTGGCGGTGCATGAGCTGCCGCCAGACGATTTCTGGAAAAATCCAGAAACACAAAGAAAAACGAAGAGGGAAAAAAGGTTCTACAGTTCAAGCATGATCCAAAACACATATTCATACAATAGCAGAATTTAAACAAGCAATAAGAACTCCCCTAACTTGGATATTACTTGTCCAAGACAAAAGCCAAACTCCCTTCTTGATGTTGGCACCGTGAGGCCCTTAAACTAACTCCAATCCACTACAATTAACTGTTGGCAAAAACAATACAAGCCTAAATGCTGAAGCAAGATTTTGATGATGATAAAAGAAGCCATGAAAGCCATCTGGAAGCCAATATGAAGACCATGTGTTGTAGTGTTTAAAGTTATCTTGTAAAATGTAATTAGATTAGTTAGAATCAGTATTATACAAGAAAAACCTGGTGTTTCTCGAAAAATCAAAGTGATAATCGATTATCACTTAGAATAATCGATTATCCTGAGCTGAACCATTTTTTAGAAAACACTGGAATAATCGATTATTACCTCTGATAATCGATTATCTGCTCAAAAATTTGTTTTTCATAAACCACACTGGAATAATCGATTATCACTAGTGATAATCGATTATCTTGGTCAGTTGGGCGCGACTGTTCAGTTTTTTTGACCTAATTTCTGGAACCCCTATTTAAGGAACCTCAGAGTTACTTCTCATTTACCTTTTTGAGAAGCTAGAGTACTAGTGTTGTGACTGCAAAAGAGTTCTCTGAGTGTTCTCAATAGAAGCTTTGAAAAACCTAGTGTGAGTAGAGCGATAACTTTTCCTGAGAGGTGTTCTAGGAGATTGAGTGCTGCTGCTGTTGCTAGGAAAGCTAAGGTCAAGGTTCTCTGTGTGATTCAGAGAGGTGTTCATCTCTTGTGTGATTCAAGAGAGGTGTTTTCTTTCCTTACACTCTTAATATCTGATTGTAAATTTGTTACTTGTTAGTGATTTAGTTAATCTCGTTTTTAATAGATTAACAACTGGACGTAGGGTCTTTTGATCCGAACCAGTATAAATACTTGTGTTCAAATCTTCTTCTCTATCTCTTTATTTCATCTATTATTGTGTTTTAAAGAAATTATTTATTAATCTAATTGATAAATTTTGGAAAAATTTTAAAGTATTAATTTTATTATTTAAAAACCAATTCACCCCCCTCTTAATTTCCCAGCGCAAATTGCCTTTAAGATGGATTTAATCAGGCATTCAAGGAGTTATTTTTCCAGCCCCTTCTTAGGGGCCTCCTAGGGTTTCTGTGCCTCTTCACATCTATGCCAAAGTAGGTTTTAACAAAAATAAAGTTGTTTTGTTCAAGCCAAGGTTTGAACCCACAACCATTCAATCACAAGGTAAATGCACAACCAAATCAACCAATTGATGTTTCATGATAATATTTATACGTCTAACATTATATACTTACTTATCACGCCCAAACACCTCATATAAAAATTAAAAATTAAATAACACAAAATTGGCATACATAAGACTTGAACCCAAGTCCTCTCACAACCAAGTACTCTCAACCACTTGAGCTAGTACTTTTCCACATCATGAAGGTTAGCATTTAATGCCATAAAGGCTTCCCCTACCTACATTTATTAAATAATTATTATTTAATTATGTAAATTTAGTGGGTCTTACACAATCTTTATATGCCTTTTCCAGCTTCTTTAACTCGAAATGACCCTTCCCAATTGGGTTAGAATTTCCCTTCATGCTTTCGGGCAGCACTCGCCATGCGCCATACTAGATCTCCCTGGTGAAAGGATCTAGGTTTGACTTTGGTATTGTAGAGGTGCTAGGCTTTCAACTTGGATGCCTCCTCACGAACGCGTACTTGATCTCGAAGTTTCTGGATTAAGTCTAGGCTTGTCAGCATACTTTTTTCATTGAGGTGTGTATTGAACAAGCGTCTTCACAAAGTGGGTTCCCCAATCTCGACATGGATCATCGCGTCTACTCCATAGGCTAGGTTGTAAGGTGTCTCTTGCGTTGTAGACTGCGGGGTGCAGCGATATGCCCATAGAACCTCTAATAATTCGTCAGCCCACCTGCCTTCGACGTCTCCCAGCCTTTTCTTAAGCTCCCGTAATATGATTTTGTTTGCCGCTTCGACTTGCCTATTCGTTTGCGGGTGTTCGACCGAGCTGGTAATATGCTGAATATGGACTCCCTTATAGAACTCGGCTAGCTTCTTGTCGATAAATTGTCTATCATTATCTGTTATGATGATGCTCGGGACACCAAACATGCACACTATATTCTTCCAAATGAACTTTTGTACTTGCTGGGTCGTGATAGTTGTAACACCCCAATTTTGGGATGTCACGGATAGTTAGAAAATTTTTGCATTTAGCGAAAAAGGATTATTATTAAAAATATACTAATAAAAAAACTTTTAATTTAATTTAAATTACATAATTCCAAACGTCACTTTGTTAAAAACTTCCAATAACATTTGTGGATAAAAAAAATTACATAATTTTTTTTAGTATCTAATGTAAAACAACTAAATATATTATAAAAACTCCTGAGTCAATCCCAGCCTCTCGTCAATCTACTCCATGCCAAGATTATCTGCAATATCATCTGCTCCCGTATAACACACACGTTATATGATCATCGCACATACAACAAACACACAAACAAACAAATAGGAGTAAGCTAACCATAAACAATGATATTCATAAAACAAATTCATAAATAAAATCTATCATATAATACTCAACGTCGCATTCAAGTAACACGACACTTTACGATCACCATCCATCCTTGGTTGGAACACACAAACCTCAAATCCAAACGATCATACTAAACCAAACATAGCATCACATTAATCTAAAATCTTCATTAAATTCCACCAAGAGCTTTCAAGCAAGGCAAAACACTTTCAACATCTAACACATGAGGATTACTTATTGCCAACAAAAATACACATCATCACATTATGCATGGGAAATAAAGTTCCATAACATAAACAAATCAACTTATCAAATAATACATTCATACAATGAACCCAACGAAGTGACATTCATTCAAACATAGTATAACATCACACTCAAGTAATTATACTCAAACCACCACTTAAACTACATAACCATGCAACCCTTATAAACCAAGAAAAAAACCACCAATCACATAACCCATTTATTCACATCACTCTCCCACCGTGACTCATAGCCTGACACACCTTCATGCCTCCACATCCTGATGAAGGATTATCTTGTTCCTTTTTAATATTATTGAATATGGTGTGAGTTGATTAAGAAAGCTAAGTGAAATCCCCACTGGACATTAAGATAGCATGCTATCTAGATGTGAAGGTTCCTTTCAAAAAGCTCAAGAGAAGAAGATGATGGATTGATTCAAAACAAAAGGGAAATGGAAGACACATAAACCATAGAAAACCAAGAATAATTAAAGAAAGAAGAAAACATAAAATGGATAGGAAAGAAATGGTAAAAATGTGAGAAGCACGCCACTACAAGGCTAGGCTAGAAGCCATGGCAACCTTGAAGATGAGTGGATGTGTGCCGCCACTTGCTATGCAAGATAAGGCTTAAAAGTATTCACTCCCAAGGGAGAAAACTCTCACAAATGGTTGAGACACAAGAGTGTTTTTACTTCAAAATGTTCAACCCTTTTACATGTCTAGGAGCACCCCTTATATAGAAAAGTTTAGGGGCCTCTAAGCAAATAAAAGATACCTAAGGATGTTTATACAAAAACCTAACCCTAGCTTCTAGAAACTAGGTCAAATAAGGTTACAAAAATGAGAGACAAAAGAGCCAACTATGGTGTGTGCAAGGCTAATTTCGTTCTAGCACAAAAGGAGACAAAGAATGTGTCTCATATGTCTCTAAAAAGTGGCCAAAGTGTGCTAAAAACAAAGGAGACCAAAGGTACATAGGTACACTTGTTTTATGCCTTTTACTTTATGCTTTATGCCTTTGCTTTACTCTCTCATCCACATCATTTATGCTCCCCAATCACCATGCACCACCTAGCATTGCTTTCTTACTCTTAATTAACCTACAAAGAACATAAACATAGATTAGCATGTTGGCTTAAGTCAAGTCAACTATAGTCAACAAGTCAAACCTAGTCAAAGGTCAACAAGTCAATTAAAGTTGATTCAACTAAGTCAACTTAGGGAATCAAAAATAACAAACACAAATGAAAGGGATGAAGGATTAGTGAACTTCCTTTCTAAACATGCTTAGTCTTCTTAAGCATGTGTCTCCATCCTTGGTTGGGGTCAATCCTTCATCACATCCTCACTTACATCTCTCTCTCTTGAAAAATAACTAATTCTTATCATTTTTATCCAATCCAACTTAACAACACATTATGTAAACAATTTGATATTTTAGAAATAAAACTACAGCTTGTGTAAAACTCCAAAAATTTTGTATTTATATTCAAATTAAAGATGATTGGATCAAGAATCAAATGCAACAATAACCAACTTAATTGAATAACTATAGAGAAAGTTATGCACCGAACAAGTAACAAAGGTCAATGTTGTCAACAACCAAACTACAAGGACCTTGCAATACAAACTGCTTTCACTACAAAGCTCTGATTCAAGATCTGACCAGTCAAAGTCAAGAACTACGTGTTAAGGATCACCTGTTAAAATTTCAGATCGATACAACGGTTAACGAAATAAGAACCTTCATTTTACGAAAAGTGCGCAATGTAGAAAAATGGGTAGCGCCTCAAAACAAGGTAAAGAAAAGGAAATGTGGCTGCACCAAAATAAATAGCTCACGTACAAGTAAGTGTTCTATCAATCCTTGGCCTCATGAAAATATAAAATCATGTACTGCACCCACATCAATACTCATGATGTCAAAAAGAAAAAAAAGAAGAGGAAAGCTAATAACTCTGCACCACATTCATGTAAATCAAAAAGAAGAGGTAGAAGAGTTAATCTCATGCAAAAAAACTTGCTCCAGCCGCGTGAATGAAGAGAAAACAATCACACATGCAGGCCATGGAAACGAAGAAGGATATATCATGTATATTCATTAAAACCTCATGCACCAATCAATAAAATAAAGAGAAGAAATAAGGTAAAGCTTCAAACAACACAAAAACCAAACTCAGCTTCCCCTACCTTGTTAGCAACCTCCACTCCTTTCTCCCAGTCTCTTCCACAGTTCCTCTCTTTCAACTATTAAACTCTTGTTTTCTCCTCTCATCCACCTCCTCTCCCAGCTTTTAGAATCCCTAAAGTGTTTTATCTTCACTTTACAAAATCTTATCTTTTCTATTAATATTTTAAAATTAAATCTTTTCAATTAAGATTTTAAAAAAACTAAAATCTTAACTGGTTTTCAAGTTTCTAAAAAAACAAAGAACATTAAAACTGAAACCTGGTGCAGTAACGTGAAAATATATATTTGGCAGCAACCAAAATATAAGCTGCAATCACATACTTGAAACCAAAATGAGGAGAGAGAAAATTTAAAAACATTCGTTGGCCCACAACAAAAAAAGAAGAAGCGAGAAAAATAAAATAAACATTGCACATTATAGGCTGCAGAAGGTTCAAACACGCACACTTTCACACCAGGGGCAAGCACA
Organism: Vigna unguiculata; assembly: GCF_037176805.1. Lineage (NCBI taxonomy): Eukaryota > Viridiplantae > Streptophyta > Magnoliopsida > Fabales > Fabaceae > Vigna > Vigna unguiculata. The sequence goes on from NC_140801.1 coordinate 10,120,659, forward strand.
ACAACCACCAAACTACAAGCATTCTCAATTCATATAATACACCAATAAATTATAAACGCATAAAGTCCACATGCTTTAATTGAATAATAAAATAATTAAAACAACTAGCTACATGCCACCACAAAATATATAGTGCACAATAGCTATAAAACCGCTTCTTTTCGACAAACCATAATTAATTAAATTAAATAAACAACAACTTAGATCACTAAATTAATTAAATAAATTCAATAATCAAATAATAATTATTTCATATTTCATAATTTAATAACCTAATTAAATTAAATAAATCAACAATCTTAATCAAGTCATTAATTTTTTCCCATGTGTTTTCCTCTAGTCTAATTTTTCCCGTGTCTTACATCCTCCCCAACTTAAAAAATTTTCGTCCTAGAAAATTGTCTATTCAAAAAATAAAACATCTTTCATACTTAAAATTTTACATTCTCACATGATGAAATAAATGTCCCATACCAAAATCAATTTGTACACATAAAAATTCACTACAAATATAAAATAAAAACCTCATAGTTCTTAAAAACAATTCTTACTTAAGAAAACAAAATTCACCATAAATTAACATAAATAAAATATTATTCATGAAAATAAATATAATCTAGCATACAACCTTTCTTTTCTTTCCACACATAGCTTTATACCTTATGCATTTTGACAATATTTTTAAATAAAATTATAATTCAAAAAAAAAAATATTCAGAATCCATACCATTATTAAACTTTATTAAAATAAAACAACAACCAAATAATTATATAACAACATGAATTTTTTTTCTTACATAGCTTCAACACAAATAATCTCATATAGAAAAATAACCATATTATGATATCATGCAACATTATATTACCCAAACATAAAACTTACTTCGCCTAATTCCAACATATTCATAACTCATCAAAGATAACAACCAGAAACATGTTTCCAAAACCAAAACATGCAATCAACAACATATTACCACCAAGTAATCTCTAACAGTATGTCATTCTCTCATAACCAACCACTCTACCTTTCTTGCGCAACAACGCCTCTTGGAAAGCCCTTTCTCTTGCTTTTCCCTAAGACTTACAAGTGACAACCTTTGTCTGCTCACCAAAACCCGACAAGAGAACAACACCTACTTGCTCACCAAAACCCGGTAAGAGCGTTGCTTTCCCTAAGACCCACACGTAACAACCCTCGCTTGCTCACCAAAACCCGGCAAGAGCATCACCCTTACCTGTTCACTAAAACCTGGTAAGAGCGTTGTAACTAAGCTTAGGCCAAAGTCTTGCGGTAGAACAAAACCCCCTTTTACCCGACTCACCAAAGTCCTATGGGTAAAAGTGCAACCTAGGTTTACATATATGAGAGAATCCATACTACACATCACACACATAATCAAGCATAACATGCTTCATCAACATAACATTTACCAAACCTAACATTTCACCACCAGCATTCATCATACAAACATCACAAAGCATACTTTACATACCCTGTAAATATCACCAAACAAATAACACAAGTCAAACCAGAGTAAACCATCCAAACAATACCTCGATCAATTATAATTAACAACATTGTCCAGAGTCACTCAACATCAACTAGACGAGCTCACTCCCCATAATCCCAAAGTTTTTTTTTGAAAACCCGGCTCTGATACCAAAATGTAACACCCCAATTTTGGGATGTCATGGATAGTTAGAAAATTTTTGCATTCAACGAAAAAGGATTATCATTGAAAATATACTAATAAAAAAACTTTTAATTTAATTTAAATTACATAATTCCAAACGTCACCTTGTCAAAAACTTCCAATAACATTTGCGAATAAAAGAAATTTACATAATTTTTTTTAGTATCTAATTTAAAACAACTAAATATATTATAAAAACTCCTTAATCAATCCCAGCCTCTCGTCAATCTACTCCATGCCAAGATTATCTACAACATCATCTGCTCCCGTATAACACACACGTTATACGATCATTGCACATACAACAAACACACAAACAAACAAATAAGAGTAAGCTAACCATAAACAATGATATTCATAAAACAAATTCATAAATAAAATTTGTCCAATAATACTCAACATCGTATTCAAGTAAACCGCACTTTATGATCACCATTCATCCTTGGTTGGAACACACAAACCCCAAATCCAAACAACCATACTAAACCAAACATAGCATCACATTCATCTAAAATCTTAATTAAATTCCACAAAGAGCTTTCAAGCAAGACAAAACACTCTCAACATGTAACACATGAGGATTACTTATTGCCAACAAAAATACACACCATCACATTATGCATGGGAAATAAAGTTCCATAACATAAACCCATCAACTTATCAAATAATATATTCATACAACGAACCCAACGAGTGACATTCATTCAAACACAGTATAACATCACACTAAAGTAATTATCCTTAAACCACTTATCACATAACCCATTTATTCTTATCACTCTCCCACCGTGACTCACAGCCTTGCACACCTTCATGCCTCCACATCCTTAATTACATCACTCTCTCTTGGAAAATAACTAATTTTATTATTTTTATCCAATCTAACTTAACAACACATTATGCAAACGATTTGAGATTTTAGAAATAAAATTGCAGCTTGTGTAAAACCCCAACAATTTTGTATTTATATTAAAATTAAAGAAGATTGAATCAAGAATCAAATGCAACAATAACTAATTTAATTGAATAACTATAAAGAAAGTTATGCACCGAACAAGCAACAAAGGTCAATGTTGTCAACAACCAAACTACAAGGACCTTGCAATACAAATTGCTGTTACTACAAAGCTCTGATTGCCGATCTGACCAATCAGAGTTAAGAACTACGTGTTAAGGATCAACTGATAAAATTTCAGATCGATCCAACAGTTAACGAAGTAGAAATCTTCATTTTATGAAAAGTGTGCAGTTTAGAAAAAAGGGTATTGCCTCAAGACGAGATAAAGAAAAGGAAAGGTGGCTGCACCAAAATGAATAGCTTACGTATAAGCAAGTGTTCTATCAATCCTTGGCCTTATTGAAATATAAAATCATGTACTGCACCCACATCAATACTCATGATATCAAAAAGAAAAAAAAAAAAAAGAGGAAAGTTAATAACTCTGCACCATATTCACGTAAATCAAAAAGAAGAGGTAGAAGAGTTAATCTCATGCAAAAAAACTTGCTCTAGCAACGTGAATGAAGAGAAAACAATCACACATGCAGGCCATGGAAAGGAAGAAGGATATATGATGTATATTCATTAAAACCTCATGCAGCAATCAACAAAATAAAGAGAAGAAATAAGGTAAAACTTCAAACAACACAGAAAGCAAACTCAGCTTCCCCTACATTGTTAGCAACCTCCACTCCTTTCTCCCGTAGTCTCTTCCACGGTTCCTCTCTTTCTACTGTTAAACTCTCATTTTCTCCTCTCATCCACCTCCCATCCCACCTTTTAGAAACCCTAAAGTGTTTTATCTCCTCTTCTCAAAATCTTATATTTCTATTAATATTTTAAAATTAAATCTTTTCAATTAAGATTTAAAAAAAACTAAAAATAAAAACAAACTAAAATCTTCACTGGTTTTCAAGTTTCTAAAAAAACAAAGAACATTAAAACTGAAACTTGGTGCAGTAACGTGAAAATATATATGGCACCAACCAAAATATATGTTGCAATCACGTACTTGAAACCAAAATGAGGAAAGAGAAAATTTAAAAACTTCTGTTAGCCCACAACAACAAAAAAAATGAAGTGAGAAAAATAAAATAAAAATTTCACATTATAGGCTGCAGAAGGTTCAAACACGCACACTTTCACACCAGGGGCAAGCATAACAACTACCAAACTACAAGCATTCTCAATTCAAATAATACACCAATAAATTATAAGTGCATAAAGTCCACATGCTTTAATTGAATAATAAAATAATTAAAACAACTAGCTACATGCCACCACAAAATATAAAGTGCACAATAGCTATAAAACCGCTTCTTTTCGACAAACCATAACTAATTAAATTAAATAAACAACAACTTAGATCACTAAATTAATTAAATAAATACAATAATCAAATAATAATTATTTCATATTTCATAATTTAATAACCTAATTAAAATAAATAAATCAACAATCATAATTAAGTTATTAATTTTTTTCCATGTGTTTTCCTGTAGTCTAATTTTTCCCGAGTTTTACAATAGTGGCTAGTGGTTCTGCCGCAATCCACTTGGTGAAGTAGTTTATGGCTACGAGCAAAAATTTTACCTGACCCTTCCCTAGGCTGAAGGGCCCTAGGATATCTATGCCCCACTTGGCGAACGAGCAAGGGGAGGTAATGCAGTGTAACTCCTCCGCCTTGAAGTGTATCATATTACCATGCTACTGGCATTGGACGCACCTCCTAATGTACGTGCCGTAGTCCTTTTTCACAGTCGGCGAATAGTATCCCGCCCGTAGTAGCTAGGCTGCCATGGCTCGAGATCCCGAATGTAAGCCACAAATTCCCGTGTGCAACTCCTCCATAATATATTGAGCTTGACATTTTGTTATGTATTTTAATAAAGGGTTGGAATAACCCCGTATGTACAATTCTCCTCCAATCAACATGAACCGGGAAGCATTCTTACGCATGACAGGGTCGTCCTCCCCACTCATGTCGTTGTTTTGGATAAACTACGCAATGGGAGTCATCCATTCCTCATCCTCTGGCGCGACTACCTCGATAGTGTTGCAATCCATCAAGGTCATAGTGGGACGATCGAGTGTGGCATGGATCACTATATGGTGTTGTCCCTTCATTTTGGTAGTTGCCAACTTTGAGAGTAGACTGGCTTTAGAATTCTGAGACCTGCTTACATGTTTCACACTTGCTGTCTTGAATTTGTTCAACATGCCCTGCACTACGTGATAATACTATAACAAGGGAGGATCTTTTACCTAAAAGGTGCAGTCCAAGTGCCTTACTACCAGTTGGGAATCAATTTTGCACGTCACTGTATCTGCCCCCATGTCTGCTGCGAGGGCCAGTCCTACTATCAACGTCTCATACTCTGCCTGGTTATTAGAGGGTTTGAAACCAAAACGTAAGGCCTGTTCGAGTAGTAAGTCATTTGGCCCTTGTAACACAATACCAACACCCATGCCTTTCATGTTAGAAGAACCATCCACTCATAAGATCCAACCTTCCTCGCTTACGTCAGGGTCTCTAGTTAACTCGTTGACAAAATCTGCGAGGCACTGTGCTTTAATCGGCCCCCGAGCTTCGCATCGAAGATGATACTCAGACAATTCTACGGATACCCCACCATTCGGCTCGCGAGATCTGGTCGCCTCACTACTTTGTGTATCGGATAATCAGACTTTAGTATTGCTTCGTACCCCTGAAAATACGGTCGCAATCGCCTTGTTGTTACTATTAGTCCCTGGACCACCTTCTCTACTGTCTGGTATTATAACTCTGCATCATGTAGGATCTTGCTAACAAAATACACAGGTCGTTGGTCCCCCTCCTGATCTTGTACAATGGTTGCACTGATAGCATTGGTAGAGATGGCTAGGTACACCAAAAAAGGTTTTTCCCTTTCTAGGCTTTTGCAATACTAGGGGAGAAGACAAGTACTCCTTCAATGCCTAAAAAGACTATTCACAAACTTCATACCGTATGAACTTTTGTGCTTTCTTCATGAGCTTGAGCAATGGTTGGATTCTTTCCGCTAACTTAGGCATGAAACGTGATAATGCAGTCAGCCTTCCCACCAACCTTTGTATCTCCTTGACATTGGCTGAACTTCGCAAGTCAATAATTGCTTGACACTTGTCAGGATTGGTGTTTATTCCCCTGTGGGTTAACATGAAACCTAGAAACTTCCCGCTTACAGCCCCGAAAACACATTTTTCTGGATTTAGCCTCATGTCATACTTACGTACGGCTGTCAAGACCTTGTCTAAATCCTTTACATGTTGCTCGAGTGATTCTGACATGACCACCATGTCGTCGACGTAGACCTCCATACACCTTCCTATGAGATGACGAAATACCTTGTCCATTAGTTATTGGTATGTGGCCCTAATATTTTTTAGTACAAAAGGCATGATTTCGTAATAGAAATTAGCCTCCTCCGTGATGAATGTTATTTTCTCCTTGTCAAGGGGATACATTGGGATCTAGTTGTACCTGGAGTATGCTTCCAGAAAACTAAGTACCTTGTGACCAGCAGCGTCGTCTACTAGTCTGTCGATATTGGAGAGAGGATACGTGTCTCTAGGACATGCTTTGTTAAGGTTTGTGTAGTCTATACACATCCGCCACTTGCCATTTGTCTTTTTCACCAGCACTATGTTGACTAGCCAGGTCGTATAGGTGGCCTCCTTGATGAATCATGCTGACATTAGCTTTTGTACTTCTACCTTTGCTACATCCCTCTTTTCTTCCCCTATCTTTCTTCTTTTCTGAACGACGGGCTGAGCTTCTCGAAATATAGACAGTTTGTGATTGACTACTCTTGGGTCAATGTCTGGCATGTCTACTATTGTCCAGGAAAATAGATCGGTGTTCCTCTACAATCCTCATGCATCTCGGGGTTGTCCACAAGTGTAACATCCCATCAGGATATTACAGATTTTAAAATAATAAATAAAGAAATATTACATCAGCCTCATTTATTAACGCATCATTTCCCAAAAACGCGAGAAATTTTGACTTTCTTTACTTCCAATAATAATTCCAAGATCCAGAGTTTATAAAACTGTAAATAATATAAAATTATCTCATAAGAGTTTACAAATTTATTTCAAAACCATAAAATAATGAAAACTCCCAAGCTATCCCTGCTCCGTAGTTAAACCTCACCAGAACCACCTACAACAACATCATCTGCTCACGTGTACCGTGTACACGATCATCGCCAACCACAAGCAAATAGGGTGAGCTTAACAGAATAAACATATAAATATACATACATATATAAAACACACTTATATATATATATATATATATATATATATATATATATATATATAATCACACCAGAGGAATTCCCTCATTTGATCCCATAACATATGGTGACGACCATGTTATTTGTGGTCTACATCTTCTTGTGACTACTTCAAGATGCCATGTTGTCACACCTATCGTCCACAACTGATAGAGCACGTGCGAGAAACCATGTTACGAATCATACATCGTAACGCCAGGTGGAGTTCCCATATATGAACATAGTCGTAACGTCTCAAGACTACCAAACTCGTCAACTACTACTGAGGAGGGCAATCTTTCTAGACCCATCCGTACTAGCCACAACCAGCGCACTCACACCACCAACACTCGCCAACCCGAGCTCAACTCAAGGGTTCCTCGTGTTCATCCGGCATCTCGAGCTCAACTCGAGGCATGCCATTCTGAGCTCAACTCGAGGAATGTCACGTGTTTAACCCCTATCCTGAGCTTAACTCAAGGGATATGTTCCGAGCTCAACTCAAGGAACACCATCAGGTCGATTTTTAAAGTATCCTAAAAGCCTTGTAGATCACGTATACAAAATCAGCAACCCAAGGCTGCAGTAGCAAAATCGCTTAGCAGGGGACACATACCGCCAGGCGTAGTCGCTTCCAGACCGCTTGGCGGGGGACACGTACCGTCAGGCGCATAGCGCCTCTGATTTATCAACCTTGTAGATATCGCCTAGTGGAACAGCCCACACCGCCAGGCGCACATACTCAAGTAACCCACTAACGCTGTTGTTATCGTTTGGCGGTCTAAACCCATAACCAAGCGCTGTATCAGTACCTACACAATTTTGGTTTATGTGTACTCTTGCACAACTTTGATTCCTCAATCCAGGCATCAAGGTTCTCGATGCCTTTCACTAATCTAGTTGAATCGCTTTTCCAGTGGCTAACTTACTATCCAGTTTCCTACTTCCGTCTGAGTTCAACCACACAAGTGTACAAAATTGGCTCCTGAAGGTTAACCTTAATCATCACTACCATACCACAATGCACTCACAGTGCTTATTCCTTAATCTTGGCTCTAGTCATTACAGCCCTTCCCAACTCATTCCAAGACAACTATTCTTATATAGGTCACCATTCACACCCATTCCAATATTAGCTTTGGTTTCACTTTCCATGTACTACTATCTACATGGTTCCAACACTTCACTCTTAATCTAGACCCAAATCACAAATGGTCAAGTTTATGGTCCCCTCGCACCCAACTTTCCCAAATCCACCATTCATACTATGCCACGATTTATATATATATATACAAGTCTTAGAACAGCTAATACATCAATTTTAAGCTAATTGGACCACTTTAATTCTTGCTCTAGGACTCTATCTCCAATTACTCTAAAACAACATAAAATCCAGCCTTCCAATTCTAAATAAGCCTATAACAAAACCCAAAACTAACACTACAACCCGCAGTCACGCAGAATTACTGACTTTGCGTTGGCGCCTGGCAGCAAGCCCCGTGCCGCCAAGCCGGCCAAGCGGTGCATGTGTTTCTAGCCAGTTTTGCCAGAATATCCGCACCTACGAGGAACCTCTCACACCTCTCCGATATTTTTCTCTATATATCTTAGTCATTTCTCTCCAAAGACCCGATAACAGTGACCCCATTAATCACCTTGACTAATTCCAACAACAATTTTAGTATGATTGCCAACTAATACGCCCAGTTTTACAAAATCCCCAATTCTTCCAATTCTAAAAATGTTCATGATAGCTCTCTCTCTCTCTCTCAATTTATATTCAATTATCGGTAAAATTCCCAATTTCTATAGTCCAATATGCCATTAAAGGTTAAGAACGCCTTCCCTTCCGTTTAGAGTCCAACTAGAACACTCAAAATACCAAAACTGAACCAGAATTGGATCGCGTCGCTTGGCGGGTGTTCATCTCCGCCAAGCAGCTCAAGCAAAATTGAGCAACTGGGTAAGTTTGTCAAGCGTCGTCTTGCGGTGCAAAGCTGCCAGGCGATTCCTCTCAGGAACCCAGAAAACAAGCAAAAAAGGATGTGTAGTCTGGCGGCAGTTCATCGTCCGCCAGGTGATTTCTGGAAAATTTCCAGAAACGTGAAATTGCACAATTTGAAATCTAAAGCAGGCATCCAGATATTCAACCAATCATACATATATTCACGCACATATACATTAACAAATAAAACTCCCCTAACCTGGTTTCCTTTACTTACAAATTGAGTAGCCCTTGGTTCTCCCTTACTTCACCAATGACCTTCCTTGGCTTCTCTCAATTCAGCCTCAATGCTCCACTCACACTCTCAATTCACACTGATTTTCATACTTCTCTGCCTATCCAACAATTGGCATACATAGGACTTGAACCCAAGTCCTCTCACACAATAAAGTACTCTCAACCATTTGAGCTAGTACTTTTCCACGTCACATCAATCATTATTTAATACCATAAAGGCTCTACTACCGTATTTATTAATTAATTATTTATTTAATTAATTAATTTTCAAGGGTCTTACAACAAGCGTCTTGTTGACATGGGTGTATCGATGCTCATCACCAAAATGGAATCTTTTTATGCTCTCAATTGGCTCTACTCTCACCTTGTTGCTCACTCGAGGATCCAAGTCTACTCCTTCTTCTCCTGCAACTTTCTCGACATTATTCATTGTGCGTCGGGAGGCGACCTGAGTCTTTCTCATAGGCTGTCTGCATAGCATCTGCGCGCAATTGGCTGGTATACATGTACAGTGAATATGTCCCTAAAGTTGATGGAAACTTCATAGCCAGGTGATATATGGATACCACTGCACCGAGCATGTTCAACAAAGGTCTCCCTAGCAAAATATTATAAGAGGTATAAGCATAAACAATAAGGTATCGAATCTTTACCGTTCGCGTCATTCTCCTTGTTCTGAATTTGGTGAGGAAATCAATGTAGCCCTTCGTATTCAATCGCTCCCCTAAAAACCCCACGATCAGCTCTGAGTATTGTTGGATTTCTTCTTTTGGAATTCTTAATTTTCGGAACGTGCCCCAGTATAGGATATCCACTGAACTGCTCGGGTCCACCAAGGTTTTCCTCACTGCAAAGTCTTCATTTTCCACTAAAGAATAAATTAGTCTGCTATTTTATATTTTAATCGACTGAAAGTGTACTGGTCTGCAACATTTACATCCAAACTTTCTAGTCTATTAGATTCAATTGAAAAGAGGAGGCAGCACAAGTTAAGCCTGTAAAGGCAACATCTGAGTTACCTAGACGATAACATAAAGCCCATAAATGTGGCACCATAAGCCCTCAAACGAGGCACCAAGTTACTTAGACAGTAACATAAGCAAAGCCTTCAATCGAGGCACTAAATTACTTAGATAGTGGCATAAGAAAATCCCTTAGACAAGACACCAAGTTACTTAGTTGGTAACATAAATAAAAGACCTCAAACGACACACTAAGTTATCTAGATGGCAACATAAGAAGAGACCTCAAATGAGGCACCGAGTTATCTAGATGGTAAGATAAATGAAAGCCCTCAAACAAGACACTTGTTGACATGTGAAGCCAAGGTAGTATGCTTCTTGTAGAGTGGATGAAGATTTAATGAACCCAGGAGATTATCAAAGGACAACATAATTGGTGACATAGAACAGGGAGTATCCACTAGACACAAGCTTGCATTTGTTTCTCAAATTGAACCTAAGAATGTGAATGATGCATTATGTGATAGTCATTGGGTTGTTGCTATGCAAGATGAACTTAATCAATTCACTAGGAGTGATGTGTGGTCTCTTGTTCCTAAAACTGATGCAATGAATGTGATTGGTACAAAATGGGTGTTTAGGAATAAAATGGATGAAAATGGTAACATTGTTAGGAATAAGGCTAGGCTAGTTGTTAAAGGTTATAATCAAAAGGAGGGTATTGATTTTGATGAAACATATGCACCTATAACTAGGCTAGAAGCTGTGAGGTTATTATTATCATATGCATGCATGTGTAATTTCAAACTTTCTCAAATGAATGTGAAAAGTGTGTTAGGTTTTTAAGGAGGGGGTATCACTAGGGAGATACAACACCAATGAGACCTGAGCCCAACCACATAAGAAATTGACACCACTCTCAACCCAAAAACCTTAAGACAATGGGTTTATAGGTCTTTCTTCTTATATAGTGCTCTACTTTCTCATTTCTAGCCAATGTGGGACTTAGACTCATACTTGGATTCCTAACAAAGTGCATTCTTGAATGGTTTCTTAAATGAAAAAGTGTATGTATCACAACCCCCTGGCTTTGAAGATCACCTTTATCCTAATCATGTTTAAAAATTGAAAAAGGCTTTATATGGTTTGAAATAAGCACCACGACAATGGTATGAGAGGTTAAGCAACTTTCTTTTATCTAAAGGATATGCTAGAGGTGTTGTTGATAAAACACTTTTCATTAGAAAGCATGCAAGTGATGTAATACTTGTTCAAGTATATGTAGATGATATAATCTTTGGATCAAATAATAACTCCATGTGTGAAGAGTTTGTTGCAGCTATGCAGGGAGAATTTAAGATGTCTATGATGGGTGAGCTAACCTACTTCCTAGGGCTGCAAGTGAAGTAACTCAAGCATGGGACATTTTTAAGCCAATCAAAATATTGTTTTGACCCACTAAAAAAGTTCAAAATGGAGGATTGCAAAGAGGCTGCCACTCCAATTGCTACAAACTTCCTTATGGATGTAGATGAAGCTATACAACAAGTTGATTCAACCAAATATAGAGGGTTAATTGGTTCCTTGCAATATCTAACTACTAATAGGCCATATATACAATTTGGTGTTTGCTTGTGTGCAAGATTTCAATCCAATCCAAAGGAATCACACTTCAAAGCTGCAAAAAGGATTCTCAAGTATCTGAAAGGGACTACTAATGTTGGATTATGGTATCCTAATGAATCTAACATTGTTCTTAGTATTTTTTCAAATTCAGACTATGTAGGGTGCAAATTGGATAGGAAAAGCACAAGTGGTACATGCCATATACTTGGATCAAGCCTAATCTCATGGACTAGCAAGAAGCAAGCTTGTGTGGCACTCTCTACAGCTGTGGCTGAGTACATAGTAGCTTAACATGCATGTGCTCAAAGCATATGGTTGAAGCCTCAACTTATAGATTATGGTGTAAAGTTAGAGAAGGTACCTCTTTATTGTGACAATACAAGTGTAATCAACCTAACTAAGAATCCAATTCAGCATTCTAAACCTAAACACATTGAAATAAGGCATCATTTCATAAGAGATCATATTCAAAAAGGTGATATTGAAATCATGTTTGTGAAAATCGAAAATCGATTGGCGGATTTATTCATAAAACCACATGCACGTGATAGATTCAATAAGCTTAGAACTGAATTAGGTATTCTTGACATGAAGAATGTATGTTGATATATGTTTGGCTTGTTAATCTTATTAGATCATGTGTGTGCTGCATTTAAAGTGGTAAAATCTGCATAATTTGAAAACCGCCAGAATTTTAGTCAGCTAAATTTGCAAATTCGACACAAAGATTTCACTTAAACTGTCAAAATTTGCATAATTTGTGTTCTGGAACTGTTTCAATCTGTTAAATCTCACAAAACAGCATATATATTTAATTTAAATTGGTCTAGTATGAATTTCGTGTAATCTGAAATTTTTAGTCAGCTAAAACTGCAAATTTGACACATAGATTTCACTTAAAACTGTCACTGCACCAAAAATCAGTTTTCTGGTACAGTTTTAGTCAACTGACTATGTATTTTCATATGTTAAAATCACTTATGTTGATGTGGATTTGCTTGAATTGTTTTTAACTGATTAACTAGTCAAAGTATGCATCACATGACTGTTTTTGGATTGTAGTAGCAGCATGTAACAGCTATTACATCATCTAAAATCAACTTTTCAGATTGCATTGACCATAAAGTGCTTTAATTACATGATTTTCAATGTGTATGCATTAGATGTGAACTGTTTGTGAGTGGATTGTTCATAAAACACATGGGAAACACATCACTGCTTCTTTGATACATATTCTCTCACATTTAATTGCTATGATTTCCTGTACTGCATTGACAACAAAATATCTGCACAATTTAATTGACTAATTTTGAAAATCAACATGTTGATTCTATAAATATTTGTATAATTGTAAGATCCATGAAAATTAATTAATTAATTACATAATTAATTAATAAATGCGGGTAGTGGGAGCATTTATGGCATTAACTATTGATTGATGTGACGTGAAATAATACTAGCTCAAGTGGTTAAGAGTATTTTATTATGTGAGAGAACTTGGGTTCAAGTCCTATGTATGCCAATTATGTGTTGTGGTTTTATTATTATTTTTAAAAATATGATTGATTATGTGGAGGGATAATGTAACCCTATATTGATAGGAATTTTCACTAAATATGAATTGCTTGAGTGGTTGTGCAATGATTTGATGATGAGCGTGGTATGGGTTTGAACCTTGGTGAACCCAAATTTAACCTCCTTTTTGTTAAAAATTAGTTGTGGCATGAATATGAAGGGTAGAGAAAACCCTAGCAGAAGGGCAGCCAAAAGGGGGGCTGAAAAACCACTAAATAATGGCCTTGAATAGCAACAATTAAAATCACCATTAAACAAGATTCGTTTTTTTTTTTTTGCATTACCCACATTAAGGAGGACCTATAAAAGGTAAATTTGGAGAGAAAAGAAGGGTTTTGGGAGGCTGGTTTTCAGAAAGCTCCGTGAGGTACATAAATTCAAGGTAAAATAGTGAGTTGAGAGTGAATTAGAAGAGGCTAATTGAAGTGGTGATAAGGTAAGATTTAATGATCAAAGGAACCTTTCAATTTCAAAGTTAAGCAAGGAAATTCCAGGTTAGGGGAGCTGAACCCAGATTTTCGTATTGTTGTATATGCACATGATTTTTGATGAATTTAGGACATGAAATTCGTGCCAGATATGATGTTAAATTGTGGGTTGGGTGTCTTGGTGTTATTAATCCAAATTATTACCTAATTATATGAATGTGAGGGGTTCATGCACTGAATATGTTAATTGTGGCTCTAACTCATATTCTTTTGGAGACTATGTGTGGTATACATTGTGTTCATTTGTTTGTGCATGGTTCCCAAATGACTGGTATGAATTGGTATGCAAATTGTGCATCTTTTGTTGGTATCTGGTTGCGTCACAGTTCAAAAGTCTGCAACTCTCGCTCAAGCAAGCCAAGCTAACCTAGGCGAGATTAACAAAGACTTACATTTGTGTCTATTCGAGCATCTCACTCGGGTGGGAAGTTTTGGTTTTGGGCGACAGGCCATCTCGCTTAGGCGAGTGTACCTCGCCTAAGCAAGAAATCGTGGGGGTTCCTTATTTTCCCCTAAGCGTCTCGTTCAGTCGTGAAGTTCTGTTTTGAGCGACAGAGTCTCTCGCCCAGGCGAGCCTTCTCGCATAAGCAAGAAGTTGTGGTATGTTGGGGGTGTTGTTTAACTCGCCGCCTAGGTGAGGTACATCAGCCCTGGGCGAAGGATGGTCTCGCCCAAGCAAGAAGGAGCTCGCTTAAGTGAGAGTTCGTGGACTGCTGTTGTGCAATGTGCTCGCTCAGGAGAATGGATCTAACTTAAGCGAGAGAGGTTGTGGTGTTTAAAGGAAGGCTTTTAGCCTAAGCAAAGAAGAGTATAATGATGCCTTTTCAAGCCAATTGATAATGTTGTACCAGATTGAGTTGGGTTTGATAGTGATGCGGGGTCTACAAGACTTCTAAGATATCTCAAAGGTGGGCTTGCTGGTGTTCCTTGAGTTGTGGGTCAGAACGTATCCTTTGAGTTGTGGCTCGGGATAGAGGTTAAGCACGTGGCATTCTCTAGGTTGTGGCCTGGAATGACATCCCTTGAGTTGTGGCTCGGGATAGCGGATGAACACGAGGAACTCTTGAGTTGTGGCTCGGGTTGGCGAGTGTTGCCAGTGTGAGTGTGCTGGTTGTGGCTAGTACGGATGGGTCCAGATGGATTGCCCTCCTCAATGATTAGTTGACGAGTTTGGTAGTCTTGGGACGTTACGGACTATATTCGTATTGGGAACTCCACATGGCATTACGGTGTGTGATCGGTAGCATGGTTTCCCGCACGTGCTCTATCGGTTGGGCTGATAGGTGTGGCAGCAAGACGCCAGTGTGAGTGTGCTGGTTGTGGCCAGTACGGATGGGTCCAGATGGATTGCCTCCTCAATGATTAGTTGACGAGTTTGGTAGTCTTGGGACGTTACGGACTATGTTCGTATTGGGAACTCCACATGGCATTACGGTGTGTGATCGGTAGCATGGTTTCCCGCACGTGCTCTATCGGTTGTGGCTGATAGGTGTGGCAGCAAGACGCCTTGAGGTACTCACTAGAAGATGTAGAACACTGTTAACATGGTTGTGGCCATGTGGAAGGAAAGGAATGAGTTTCCTTTGATGTAAATTGACATCACATGGTTATGGCCATGTGGAAGGAAAGGATGAGTCTCTTTTAATGTGAGTTGATATCAACATGGTTGTGGCATGGTGGGATGAAGGGAGAGAATTCTTTTTATGTTTTTTTTATAAGTATGTGAATGATATATACATTTATATGTGATTATTATATTAGCTCACCCTATCTACTTGTGTTTGGCGATGATCGTGTACGCGGTACACAGGAGCAGATGATATTACAGGTGGTTCTGGTGAGGCATAGGCTCGGAGCGTGGGCTAGTTGGAAGAATTTTATAAAGTTATCTGATTATGGATTTTTAGATTATAAACTTTCGTTTTGATTATGGACTTGTTATAAAAACAAGTTTTTTATGTAATTGACATACTTTTATTTGGTTTTAAATTTTAAATTTCTCGCGTTTTTGGGAAATGATGCTTTAATATATGAAGCTGATGTAATATTTCTTTACTTTTTATTTAAAATTCGTAATATCTTAACGGGATGTTACAATAAGCATAATGCATTGGCATTCTCATTTGCTAGTAAAAGCCAAACCTACAATTCACCATGCCTAGAACATCACGAACAGCCTTCTCATATGATGAAAGCTCTACCCCACCTACTCCATCCTCTCCCAATGCCATGAATCAAGGAAGGCTTGAAGTGTGGTTTGAAGGCCATGAAGACAGAGTTTAGATGTAAGACCCGGGAAAATTAAATAGTTATTTAATTAATTATTTAATTAGGACGGGTAATGAGAATATTCAAAGTAATAAATGTGGAGAACTATGACGTGGAAAAGTACTAGCTCAAGAGGTTGAGAGTACCTTCTTGTGTGTGAGGACTTGGGTTCAAGTCCTATGTGTGCCACTTGGGTGTTATTTAAATTATGCATTTTTGTGTGTTTATATATTGAATGCGTATGAATGATGATAGATCCTTAAAATTGTGGGATTGATCATGAAACATGTGTTGGTTGAGTGGTGTGGCCTTGGTTTGGTATGTGCATGAGAGTGGGTTCAAACCTTTGTGAGGACTAAATAATTTCTTTTTGCCAAATTTTATTTTTGCATGGAATTTGAAAGGGGCAGCTTAACCTATTCGTTTAAGGGACTGAAAAATCAGATTGGATGATCCACCCAATGGTTATTAGACCCTTTTTAAATAATTTTCGTTTTGGGGAAAGTAAATGAGTGAATAGGTTACCCATAAGCCAAGAGAGAGAGGGAATTAGTGAAAAGAGAGGTGCGGTGGTACGTGGGAGAACTTTGGACAGAAGTTTTGGTGGGTTTAGGATTGAAAACAGAGGGAAAGTAAGGAGAGGAACTAACGTGGGAGTGTGAGCAAGGGCAAGGAGATTTCGATTGGAGTACGCACACATTGATTCGCAAATTGAAGCAAATTCCAGGTTAGGGGAGTTGTTTTTCTTGTCCTTTTAATTGTAATTGAATAACTACGCGATGTCTTTGCTCATTGTATGATCACTGCGTCAATTCTGCACTGTTGTATTGAGGTTTCTGGATTTTTCCAGAAACCGCCTGGCGGTTCATCCCGTACCGCCAGGCGGCTCATCAGGTTTGTTGTGTTGTTCTTGTTTTGGCATGATCCGCCTGGCGGCGATGAATTTCTGCCAGGCGGCGCGACACTGTTCGCGTTCTATCTTCGTGATTTGTGATACTGTATGTATGAGAACCATTATGGGTTCTGAAATTGATTCATATAGCTTTCATTGGATACCTTGTTGATTTGAAATCAGTTGAAATTTGGGGAATGGTAAAGTCCTAGGTATACTCGTGCATGAATTGAATTAGGTTATTCCCGAGGTTAAAGATCGAGCGGCCTATATGGATTGAGTTAAGGGCAGGAAATTAGTCAATTATATATGTGTTGTTATAGTTTGGAAAATATAAGTAATGGGAATGAGTACTGGAAAGAGGATGGACTCTGTCGTAGGTATGAATAAGCCTAGTTTATGCAGGTACTGATGATCCGCCTGGCGGCCAACAAGGCGCCGCCAGGCGATAGCGCGGGCAGGGGCTGTTTTGCGGGATTTTGGAAATAGAAACTGAAGGGAATTTGGAGTGTGTGAGGTTTACGATAATTTGGTAATGTGGAAAGGGACGAAATACCATGATGAATAATCGTGAGGATGGTAGCTTATGATGTTAGATGGATTATCTAAGGAAGAAAGGGAAAAGGGAAAATTTTAGTTAAGAGATTCTGTTTTGGAAGCATAGTGTTCGTTTATGTGTAATCGGATAGATACTGAATATGACTTATTGATGTTTAGGTAACAATTGAGGATATATGTACTAGGGGATGACCATTGGTCAGGTTATAAATCTCATGCAATTAGAGTTATAGGCACTAGAGAAAAATGTGATAGGGAATGATTATGCATGAGGAATTATGGGGGAAGTATTCTAATGATGCTGAGAGTAAAGCTTTGGCTATTTCAGGGTAGGGTACATGGTAGTGTGAAAGAAGGTGTTGAGCTTTGGACTGTGTTCGTAGATATGAAAGAAGTTGCTTTAATATGTTAATGTCCAGTCACTGTGAAAACTTGAATTGCAGGTTTGGCCATGGTAAAGATTAGGTGCTTGATACTTCGGATAGTTGTGAGACTAACCATAGTAGAAAAAAAACCAGAGGGGTTCTGCTACTGATACGGCGCCTGGCGGCACGGGTAGGTGCGTCAGGCGATGAGACTAGCGTCAGGGGTCCCTGTATCGCTTGGCGCCTGGCGGCACGGTGTGCTCTGCCAGGCGGTGACGAGAAAACAGTGGGGTCTGGGAGGACGCTGGAGCCTGGCGGGAGGTGAATACCGCCAGGCGGTCTGGAACAGTTTCGCCTGGTGGCGTGTGGGCCGGGCCAGGCGGAAACACTGTTGTTCTTTACTTGGTGTGTTGTTTTTGACTGACAATGATGCTTTGCTTGGATCGGGAGATGCTGTGCCATGAGCGGGTAGGTTCATGGATGGTGTGACATGTGATGATATGAGCGTGGAGGTTCATATCAAGTTACTCTCACGTGGGGATACGAGCAGGGAGGTTCGTATGTTCCGTGCTCACGTTGAGAGATGCCACGTGCGGGGAGGTACGGGGGCTGGTGGATCACATGTGTTGGACTACGGGCGGGTAGGTCCGTAGAGCAGGATTACGAGCGGGGAGGTTCGTAGAGGCAGGACCACGAGCGGGCAGGTTCGTGTGAGCATCAGATTCCCGAGTCCAAGGCTAACCAATTGTATGACTTGAAGACTGTTAAGTCTTGGGGTTAGGGTCTTGGCCAAGATTTGTAGATAATGAATAAGATGGGTAAATGATCTATCTTGTGTATGCATGCTTGTTATTTTATTTTCTCAGCTCACCCTTTCTGTTTGTGTGTGGCGATGATCGTGTAATTCGTTACACGGGAGCAGATGTTGATACAGGTGGTGCTGAGGACGCTCAGATGGCGGAGTGAGGGCTAGCATGGGAGTAGTGCTAGGGTTTTACTAAATTGTAATTTATGTTTTAAATGCAAATTTTGGGAACTTGTAACATTTTATGAATTGGTTATGAGTTTTGGCGCGCTATCTTGATAAATTGAAATTTTCCCGCGTTGGGATTTTTATCGAGATGATTATCAATGCAACTATTTATTTAAATATTTATTTTTTTTAAGTAATAATCCCTGGGGATGTTACATTTGGTATCAGAGCAAATGTTTTGATGCGTTTGGGGCAAACTGGGGAGTGAGCTGACGTTTGTTGTGTGAAATTGATTGATGTGTGCTAGATATTAAACATGATAGAATATAATTTAATCTTTAGCTGTTTGATTTTAACAGTTGAATATGTGGCGTGCACAGGCAATGGCAAACAGGAGACGTAGAAATACCGCTGGCGCTGATGAGATTGCTAACGCAATCCACAGGATGGTGGATGCTATGCAGCCTGTGGCAGCACCACCGCGGGCTATGATTCCACCCGTCAGGCCAGTGACGATGGAAGACTTTATGCGTCACAAGCCGGCTAAATTCACTGGGAAAGCCACCCCAGATGAGGCTGACGCATGGCTGCGGGAATGTGAGAAAATATTCAGAGTGATAGAGTGCACAGAGGCGTAGAAGCTGAATTTTGCCACTTTCCTGTTAGTGACTGAAGCCGAGTATTGGTGGATGAGTATGCAGCAACAGATGATAAATAGAGCTGAAGATGTGACTTGGGCTAACTTCAGGACGAGGTTCCTGGAGAAATATTTCCCAGATAGCGCTAAACATGAGCGCGAGGCAGAATTTCTCACTCTACAGCAAGGGAGTCTATCCGTGCAAGACTATGTGGAGAGGTTTGAGTACCTCTCGAGATTCTACTCCCAGACGGTGACGGAGGAATGGCGCTGTAGGAAGTTTGAGGGCGGCCTCAAGCATGAACTGAGGCGTTTCATAGTGCCACTGAGGGTGCGAGAGTTTCCTATCTTGGTGGAGCAGGCCAAGAGTGTGGAGCAGCTGGAGAGGGGACCCAGCCTAGTTAACCGTACACCGAGGAATAGTGCTGAGGGCAGACTTCAGAAGAAGCCCTATAGCAGACCAGTTGCGTCTTCATGGAAACCGAGGTGCTATAACTGTGGGGGTGAACATCTGCAGCGAAATTGTACTATACCCGCCCGCAGCGGAGGCAGTGGCATGGGCACTCGTAAGTGCTATGCCTGTGATCAGCCAAGACACTTTGCCGATAGGTGTCCTAATAGGAAGACTGCACCAGCATCACGACCTCAGCCATCCTCTTCCGACAGGCCGAGAGCCGCAGGCCGGGTTTTTGCCATGACCAGCACAGAGGCCACCCGGTCAGGTAATCTGATTCTGGACCATTGTTTACTTTATGGTAACAGTGTGTTAGTGTTATTTGATTCAGGAGCTTCGCACTCCTTCATATCCCATGATTGTGTGAAGAAATTGGGGTTGTCCACTCGTGACCTCGGATGCGAGTTGATAGTCTCGACACCCGCATCTGGACAGGTTTCAACAAACGTAGCCTGTGTTGGATGCTTGATGGAGGTGGAGGGCAGACGCTTCAAGGTGAATCTAGTCTGTTTTCCTTTGGAGGGATTGGAGGTCATACTGGGAATGGACTGGCTGTCTATCAACCATGTGGTGCTTGATTGTGGACGGCGCAGAATTGTGTTCCCAGAAGCAGAAGGGATAGAGTTGGTAACGTCTGGAGAGGCAGTGAAAGAGATGAAGAGAGGGTCGACGTGTTTTGTGATAGTGGCCCAAGAGAAGAAAATGAGTGCAGAAGAGCAGATCAGTAAGATACCGGTGGTGGATGAATATGCTGATGTATTTCCAGACGAGATACCCGAGTTACCACCCAGCCGGGATATAGATTTCTCAATTGATCTAATCCCTGGAGCGGGTCCAGTGTCGGCAGCGCCATACAGAATGGCACCGGCTGAATTAGCAGAATTGAAGAATCAGATAGAAGACCTACTAGAGAAGAAATTCATCTGACCCAGCGCTTCACCGTGGGGAGCACCGGTGTTATTAGTGAAGAAGAAAGACGGTAGTTCGCGACTATGTGTCGATTATCGGCAGTTGAACAAATTGACGATAAAGAACAAGTACCCACTGCCTAGAATCGATGATTTGCTTGATCAGCTCAGAGGGGCAGGAGTATTCTCTAAGATTGATTTGAGGTCTGGCTATCATCAGATCTTAGTCAAGCCGGAGGATGTCCAGAAGACAGCCTTTAGATCGAGATATGGACATTACGAATATGTCGTGATGCCCTTTGGAGTGACAAACGCCCCAGCTGTCTTCATGGATTATATGAACCGCATCTTCAGACCGTATCTGGACAGATTTGTGGTAGCGTTTATAGATGATATTCTCATCTACTCACAGACTAGAGAGGAGCATGCTGATCATCTGAGAATTGTGCTGGAGGTATTGAGGGAACATCAGCTGTACGGTAAACTGTCCAAATGTGAATTTTGGTTGGACGAGGTGCAGTTTTTGGGACACGTAATTTCTTCACGTGGTATATCAGTGGACCCGAGTAAGATTGAGACGGTGTTGAAATGGGAGAGACCTCAAACTGTAACAGAAGTCAGAAGTTTCTTGGGATTGGCTGGATATTACAGGAGGTTTGTGGAAGGGTTTTCTAAGATGGTGAGTCCATTAACTCAACTCACTAGGAAGGATCAACCCTTCTCATGGACTGATAAATGCGACGAATGCTTTGAAGAGATGAAAAGGAGGTTGACTACCGCTCCGATTTTGATTATTCCAGATACCAGCAAGATGTTTGAGGTATACTGCGATGCATCCTACCAGGGTTTGGGTTGTGTACTAATGCAGGAGAAGAGGCCAGTAGCTTATGCCTCTAGACAGTTGAAGGTGCACGAGAAAAACTACCCTACCCACGATCTAGAGTTGGCTGCTGTAGTGTTCGCTCTTAAAACATGGAGACACTATTTGTATGGCTCCCAATTTCAGGTATTTAGTGATCACAAAAGCCTGAAATATCTGTTCGATAAGAAGGAGCTAAATATGAGACAACGGCGCTGGATGGAATATCTCAAGGATTACGATTTCGAGTTGCTTTACCACCCTGGTAAAGCTAATGTGGTTGCGGATGCCTTGAGTCGGAAACGGATGCACATCTCAGCTATGATGGTGAAGGAGTTGGAGTTAATTGAGAAGCTCCGGGATATGAATCTGGGTATGCAGCTGAGTGAGGATTGCATCAAATGTGGAGTGCTTACACTGACTAGTGATGTATTGGGGGCTATCCGAGATCGACAGAAGGATGATGCTGAGTTACAGCAATTTGCGAGCTGGATAGGGACTGAGAAGGGGAAAGACTACCGGATTGGGACAGATGGTATCCTGAGGTTCAGAGATCGGGTCTGTGTGCCTGGAGATTGGAGGTTGAGGAAACAGATTCTAGAGGAGGGCCATAAAAGTCGTCTTAGCATACATCCAGGTATGACTAAGATGTATCACAACTTGAAACAGTCTTTCTGGTGGAACGGGATGAAGACTGACATTGCAGACTTTGTGGCATCGTGCTTGGTATGTCAGAAGGCCAAGATTGAACATCAGCGACCGGGGGGTACACTGGAGTCATTGGATATTCCTCAATGGAAATGGGACAGTGTAGCTATGGATTTCGTCACACACTTGCCGAAGTCTGTGAAGGGGCACGACTCAATCTGGGTAATAGTGGACAGATTGACAAAGTGTGCTCACTTCCTTGCTATTAATCAAAAGTGGTCTATGGACAGATTGGCTGAGTTGTACGTGAGAGAAGTGGTCAGGTTGCATGGTGTGCCGGCCAGTATAGTGTCAGATAGAGATCCGAGATTCACTTCTCGTTTTTGGCAGTCATTACAGGCAGCGTTGGGGACCCAGTTGAGGATGAGTTCTGCATACCACCCTCAGACTGATGGGCAGTCGGAGCGTACCATTCAGTCCTTGGAAGATCTGTTGAGGGCTTGTGTATTGGATCACATGGGTAGTTGGAGTGAGATGCTTCCCTTAGTGGAGTTCACATACAACAACAGTTATCACACCAGCATCGGTATGGCTCCATATAAGGCGTTGTATGGGCGGCGGTGTAGGACGCCACTGTGTTGGAACCAGGATGGGGAATCATTGGTGTTGGGTCCTGAGTTTTTACAACAAACCTCTGAGAAGGTTAGGGCAATCCAGGAGAGAATGAGGGCTACATAGAGCAGACAAAAGTCCTATGCAGACAAAAGGAGGCGACCTCTAGAGTTCGAGGCTGGGGATCATGTATTCCTTAGGGTGACACCAACGGCTGGTATTGGAAGGGCCATCAAATCAAGGAAGCTAACCCCGAGATTTGTTGGGCCTTATCAGATTCTGAGGAGAATTGGAGTTGCAGCGTATGAGATCGCCTTACCACCACATCTGACGAATCTGCATAACGTGTTCCACGTTTCCCAGTTGAGGAAATATGTTGCAGACCCGTCACACGTACTGGAGTCCGATGATATTCAGATTCGGGAGGATTTGACGGTGAGCACTGGGCCAGTGCGAATTCTGGATTCACAGGTGAAGCAGCTGCGGGGGAAGGAAATTAAGACTGTGAAAGTGCTGTGGGATGAGACTACCCAGGAGATGACCTGGGAGATGGAGGATCGCATGAAGCAAACCTATCCGCACCTATTTCCTGGTAAGTCTTATTTTCGAGGACGAAAATATTAAAAGGTGGGTGTAACGTAAGACCCGGGAAAATTAAATAGTTATTTAATTAATTATTTAATTAGGACGGGTAATGAGAATATTCAAAGTAATAAATGTGGAGAACTATGACGTGGAAAAGTACTAGCTCAAGTGGTTGAGAGTACCTTATTGTGTGTGAGGACTTGGGTTCAAGTCCTATGTGTGCCACTTGGGTGTTATTTAAATTATGCATTTTTGTGTGTTTATATATTGAATGCGTATGAATGATGATAGATCCTTAAAATTGTGGGATTGATCATGAAACATGTGTTGGTTGAGTGGTGTGGCCTTGGTTTGGTATGTGCATGAGAGTGGGTTCAAACCTTTGTGAGGACTAAATAATTTCTTTTTGCCAAATTTTATTTTTGCATGGAATTTGAAAGGGGCAGCTTAACCTATTCGTTTAAGGGACTGAAAAATCAGATTGGATGATCCACCCAATGGTTATTAGACCCTTTTTAAATAATTTTCGTTTTGGGGAAAGTAAATGAGTGAATAGGTTACCCATAAGCCAAGAGAGAGAGGGAATTAGTGAAAAGAGAGGTGCGGTGGTACGTGGGAGAACTTTGGACAGAAGTTTTGGTGGGTTTAGGATTGAAAACAGAGGGAAAGTAAGGAGAGGAACTAACGTGGGAGTGTGAGCAAGGGCAAGGAGATTTCGATTGGAGTACGCACACATTGATTCGCAAATTGAAGCAAATTCCAGGTTAGGGGAGTTGTTTTTCTTGTCCTTTTAATTGTAATTGAATAACTGCGCGATGTCTTTGCTCATTGTATGATCACTGCGTCAATTCTGCACTGTTGTATTGAGGTTTCTGGATTTTTCCAGAAACTGCCTGGCGGTTCATCCCGTACCGCCAGGCGGCTCATCAGGTTTGTTGTGTTGTTCTTGTTTTGGCATGATCCGCCTGGCGGCGATGAATTTCTGCCAGGCGACGCGACACTGTTCGCGTTCTATCTTCGTGATTTGTGATACTGTATGTATGAGAACCATTATGGGTTCTGAAATTGATTCATATAGCTTTCATTGGATACCTTGTTGATTTGAAATCAGTTGAAATTTGGGGAATGGTAAAGTCCTAGGTATACTCGTGCATGAATTGAATTAGGTTATTCCCGAGGTTAAAGATCGAGCGGCCTATATGGATTGAGTTAAGGGCAGGAAATTAGTCAATTATATATGTGTTGTTATAGTTTGGAAAATATAAGTAATGGGAATGAGTACTAGAAAGAGGATGGACTCTGTCGTAGGTATGAATAAGCCTAGTTTATGCAGGTACTGATGATCCGCCTGGCGGCCAACAAGGCGCCGCCAGGCGATAGCGCGGGCAGGGGCTGTTTTGCGGGATTTTGGAAATAGAAACTGAAGGGAATTTGGAGTGTGTGAGGTTTACGATAATTTGGTAATGTGGAAAGGGACGAAATACCATGATGAATAATCGTGAGGATGGTAGCTTATGATGTTAGATGGATTATCTAAGGAAGAAAGGGAAAAGGGAAAATTTTAGTTAAGAGATTCTGTTTTGGAAGCATAGTGTTCGTTTATGTGTAATCGGATAGATACTGAATATGACTTATTGATGTTTAGGTAACAATTGAGGATATATGTACTAGGGGATGACCATTGGTCAGGTTATAAATCTCATGCAATTAGAGTTATAGGCACTAGAGAAAAATGTGATAGGGAATGATTATGCATGAGGAATTATGGGGGAAGTATTCTAATGATGCTGAGAGTAAAGCTTTGGCTATTTCAGGGTAGGGTACATGGTAGTGTGAAAGAAGGTGTTGAGCTTTGGACTGTGTTCGTAGATATGAAAGAAGTTGCTTTAATATGTTAATGTCCAGTCACTGTGAAAACTTGAATTGCAGGTTTGGCCATGGTAAAGATTAGGTGCTTGATACTTCGGATAGTTGTGAGACTAACCATAGTAGAAAAAAAACCAGAGGGGTTCTGCTACTGATACGGCGCCTGGCGGCACGGGTAGGTGCGTCAGGCGATGAGACTAGCGTCAGGGGTCCCTGTATCGCTTGGCGCCTGGCGGCACGGTGTGCTCCGCCAGGCGGTGACGAGAAAACAGTGGGGTCTGGGAGGACGCTGGAGCCTGGCGGGAGGTGAATACCGCCAGGCGGTCTGGAACAGTTTCGCCTGGTGGCGTGTGGGCCGGGCCAGGCGGAAACACTGTTGTTCTTTACTTGGTGTGTTGTTTTTGACTGACAATGATGCTTTGCTTGGATCGGGAGATGCTGTGCCATGAGCGGGTAGGTTCATGGATGGTGTGACATGTGATGATATGAGCGGGGAGGTTCATATCAAGTTACTCTCACGTGGGGATACGAGCGGGGAGGTTCGTATGTTCCGTGCTCACGTTGAGAGATGCCACGTGCGGGGAGGTACGGGGGCTGGTGGATCACATGTGTTGGACTACGGGCGGGTAGGTCCGTAGAGCAGGATTACGAGCGGGAAGGTTCGTAGAGGCAGGACCACGAGCGGGCAGGTTCGTGTGAGCATCAGATTCCCGAGTCCAAGGCTAACCAATTGTATGACTTGAAGACTGTTAAGTCTTGGGGTTAGGGTCTTGGCCAAGATTTGTAGATAATGAATAAGATGGGTAAATGATCTATCTTGTGTATGCATGCTTGTTATTTTATTTTCTCAGCTCACCCTTTCTGTTTGTGTGTGGCGATGATCGTGTAATTCGTTACACGGGAGCAGATGTTGATACAGGTGGTGCTGAGGACGCTCAGATGGCGGAGTGAGGGCTAGCATGGGAGTAGTGCTAGGGTTTTACTAAATTGTAATTTATGTTTTAAATGCAAATTTTGGGAACTTGTAACATTTTATGAATTGGTTATGAGTTTCTGGTTTGTGCAGTTTTCATAAAACTGTATTTCCCGGTTCGTTAACCGTTCGATTTAGGTGAAATTTTGACAAGTGGTCCATAACATGTGGTTCTTCACTTTGAAAGCTGGAGATTTGATTTGGAGGTCAGTAGCTATAGATATACATTACTCAATATTGTTGATTTTGGAGTCTTTAAAATACATGAATAAGCTCTTGATAATTTCAAGTAACTTCCAATGAAGCATGATTGGGTTATGTGGTAAGTCTCTATCAATTTAATGTTCCTTTGGGTTAGTCACATGTGGAGAATTGGTTATTTGTAAAGGCATGTGTGTCAATATTAGTTTGTATTGGTGCATAGGATCATGTGCTTAAATTGTTAGAGTGTTGTTGCTTATATTTTGTTTGAGCATGTGTTATTTATAAGTTAGAATTGAATGCTAGCATGGACTTAAAGGGGGAATATATATATATATATATATATACATATATATATATGTATATATATATATATATGTATATATATATATATATACATATATATATATATATATATATATATATATATATATACATTTATATATATATATATATATATATATGTATATATATATATATATATATGTATATATATATATATGTATATGTATATATATATATGTATATATGTATATGTATATATATATATATATATGTATATATATATATATACATATATATATATATATATATACATATATACATATATATATATACATATATATATATACATATACATATATATATATATATATACATATATATATATATATATATACATATATATATATATATATGAAATGTGAATGGATTGATTTTACTTTGTTCTGGGTGCTTAAAAACTAGTACTGTGCAAGTACTGGTGTAGCGCCTAGTGACGGTGTTTGACCGCCAAGCGATAGCTACAAAACTAGTAATGAATTGAAGCGTGTAGCGGGGCGATAAGGATTTTCCCGCCAGGCGATACTTGTAGAAACAATAGCATCAAAGGCGCTTGGCGCCTAGCGGCACGTGTCCCCCGCCAGGCAGTCTAGAAGCTTTCGCGCTATGCCAGGTGATTTTTGATGAAGCAGACATTGTGTTCTGCTTGCTTTGGATGTGCATGGTCTACGAGGCTTTGGACGATATCTCAAGGGTCAGATGTTGGAGTATTCCTAGAGTTGTGGCTCAGGATGGAGTAATACGAGCATTCTTTGAGTTGTGGCTCGGAATAGCGAGTGTTCTCGCATGTGTTCTACAAGTGTTGGCTTGTAGGTTAGACAACAACGATAGCTTGAGATTATCAACCAAAGACATAGAACATGGATTACATGGTGGTGGTCATGTGTGATGAGACCAAAGGATGGAGTTCCTTTAATGTGTGTGTTTTGTTATATAAATTGTTGCATATGTTTATATTCCTTTAGCTCACCCTATCTGCGTGTGTTTGGCGATGATCATGTACACGGTACATGGGAGCAGATGACGTTGCAGGTGGTTCTGGTGGAGCGTAGATCCGGAGCGTGGGCTAGTTGGGAAACTTTGTGGCATCGTTTCATCTTTTTTTGAGTTTTAAGGATTTCTTGTAATCATTAGAATTATAGAACTTGACGTTATAATGAGACTGATTTTGATAATGTATTGTGTTTATAAAAATTGGATTTAAGTTGATTTTATTGGTGTAATAAAGTTTTAAATTCCCACAGTTTTGGGAAAATGATTTATAATAAATGGAGTATTATTATTTCATTTTTATTTTATTATTTGAAATCCGTAATATCAGGGCGAGATGTTACACAGTGGATGAATTCAACAAGGTGCAATACTTCAACTAATGTGTGCGAAATCAAGGTGAGCAAACTAGAAATTTCACATGTGGGAAGGCTTTGTGTAGAGGAAAGGTTGTTAGCCATGGTGGTAACCAAGATCATCATGCCTGGGGGAGCAATCATTCAACCTTGAATGAAGGTGATCTTGTGGTGATGTACTGCAATCAAAATGGTATGATGGTGGACTGGACATACACTATTCGTGACCACATGATGAAGGCAAAGAGGCTCACGGATTTCAAGCTTCCATATGTGGTGCTTATCTCCAAGTTCATTGAGCATTTTGGTGTGGATGTGGAAGGAGAGCTTGAGGAGTCTACTGGACTTCTAAATCATGTTTCAACACTAAATATGCACAAGATGGGATTCACCAAGATAGGCAATACTTGGCTGGTTGAAGGAGATCAAGGTGCTAATATTGAGGTTGGAGCCAATGACCATGAAGTGGGAACTAGTGGAGGAAACCAAGGGGAAGATGAACTACAGCCTATAGCAATTGAGGTTTATAACCCTCCTGAGAATATTGGACCTGCATACTCCCAATTTGAGAGAATGGTTCTCAACTAGCTTCAAGATCTCAACATGGCACAAAATGCACATCATGTATACTGCACAACAAGGTTCCAAGACTTGGATGACCAACTCCACAATGTTCATGACCTCCTCTCCAATGTCTACAACAGAGACAACCCTAGGAATGAGTGAAAGGGATGGTTCACTCATGCATTGCATTTTTGTGCTGCATTTTGTGTGTTTGTCTATCTGTTCCAGTTTTTTAATCGGCTATTTTCTCATTTCAATGGACTGATTATATTAGTTCTCAGCTTCATGATGTATTTATTATTGTTGTTTCTGTTCTGGTGTGCTTGTATACGTATCAGGTGCCCTGATACACCCCTATGTTAATGCTTTAATGAAAATTTCATCTTTCTAAAATGATTTATGCATTTACTTTCATTTGATGAATCCAAAGGGGGAGAAAATGAGTTAAAATGAGATAAATGAGTAAAATTGTGTTAAAATTGGAAAACCTAAAATAAATCTACTAGAATCATATAATACTACAAACTTAATCTAAAACCTGAGGTTAAATCATATTATTAGTGATAGGGGGAGCATATGAATATATGATATGTATGTATACTTCTGTGCTTTTGCTTGGTTGTATGTTTGGAATATTGGTATCTTGTATGCAAAAACTTTTTCAGGTTTCTCTATGGATCTTAGCTCTTCAATTCAACTCGAGGGTGTTGGCTTCATCAATTCAGGGGGAGATTGTTGGCACAAGCAAGCTTGAAGCAAAGAATTGATAAAGCCATGTGCATGAAGATCATAGGTGTTTAAAGAAGATTGATGAAGATCCATTTGAAGATTATGTTTTACTGTATTAAATATGAAAATAACATGTTAAATGTAATGTGTTAGTGTTATATCTTGTTAGTAGGCTATATGACATAGGTTAGATGTCTTGTATGCCTTAGTGTGTCTCTCTTAATCTGTTAAAATGAGTTTTAACAGGTTAAAAGACTTGTTGTATATAGTTTCTGGTACGAATGCATTCAGTCGGTTGAATTATTTTTCAATCGACTGATTTCACTTAAGTTAAGTGAAATTAACTGATTGTACGAAAAATTCAATCGATTGTTTTCACTTAAATCAGACTATATAAGTTGTGTTTTCGCGAGCAGAGGTGCGAATCTGAGTTTTTGTGCATGAAACTTTGTTATTCTTCTCTCTGCAATACACAACTGAAACTCGTGTTTTGAAGATCTTCGTTGATCTTTGAGGCATTTTGGCTGTGAGTAGCTTGAAGAACACATGTATGGTTGGCTAGGGATAACCACCATCAGGTTTGTTTGCATGATGTGATTTCAGGTCTGTAAGTGTGATTCTTGCAGGGTATGTGTCTAGATTTTTGTGTGAGTCAAAAATCTTGTGAGTTTTGTTGTTCAAAAGTGTAATCTTGGTGTGTGATTTGTAAAACTTTTGAATATAGTGGAAACTAGGCTTAGGTTGTCCTAGTAAACTGAATGTAGCTCTGTGATTGGGTGAACCAGTATAAAAATAGTTGTGCATTTCTCTTTCCCTCATCTCACTCGCTTTGAAGCTCTTTAAAAACTCAATAAAACCAAGCAATTTGATCTTTGGTGTGATTTAATGCATTCTTGTGTAATCTGAGGTTATATACTTGTTAAAAACATTGACTGGAACAAGTCTTATATGTAAAAGATTGTTGTTTGAGTTGAATTTGTGAATTCTGCATTCAGCATAAATCTCCAGTATTTTAGCCGACTAATTTGTCTTTTTAATCGACTGTTTTATAGCTTCAAGAACAAATTAGTTTGTTGTTTTATATGTTAATCGAATGAAAGTATACTGGTCTCCAACATTTACATCCAAACTTTCCAGTCTATTAGATTCAATTGAAAAAAGGTTTAAGGTTTTGAAAAAGTTTTATAAAGCCAATTAACCCCCCCCCCCCCCCCCCCCCCCCCGCCCCCACCTCCACCCCTTCTTGGCTAAAATCACCATTTCAAAACTAACATTTACTTGACCAACACCAAACTCTCAAAAGAAAACATTAAGAGGTGGCACAAGTTAAGCATGTAAAGGCAACATCCGAGTTACCTAGACGGTAACATAAAGCCCATAAATGTGGCACCATAAGCCCTCAAACGAGGCACCGAGTTACTTAGACAGTAACATAAGCAAAGCCTTCAAAGGAGGCATTGAATTACTTAAATAGTGGCATAAGAAAATCCCTCAGACAAGGCACCAATTTACTTAGCTGGAAACATATATAAAAGACCTCAAACGATGCACTAAGTTATCTAGATGGCAACATCAGAAAATACCTCAAATGAGGCACTAAGTTACCTAGATGCTAAGATAAATGAAAGCCCTCAAACAAGACACTTGTTGACATGTGAAGCCAAGGTGGTATGCTTCTTGAAGATTGGATGAAGATTTAATGAAGCCCTTTTGAACTATCTTGAAGTCATTATCATTGGAATGAAGCCTACATTGATAAAGGAAAGGAGATTTGATGGTGTACATGTTGATCAAAGTTGGAACGTGTGTTCTCCATATAGTTACATCATTAAGAAAGTGTATTTGAAGTTTGTAATTAATATTGTAGACCTTGTAGCATTAATTAGATGTATTTGGTCTTAGGTGTGTCTTTTAATCTGTTGAATGGTTTTTCAACAAGTTAAAATGTCTCTTTCAGTTTGTTGAATGGTTTTTCAACAGGTTAAAAGGTTAGCTGCAGTAGTCTTAAACTACAACAAATTCAATCAATTGATTTATTTTTTAATCGACTGATTTCACTTAAGTCAAGTGAAATCAACCTGTTGAATTTCGTAACAGTTTGACTATAAAAGCTGTGATTTTCGAAAGAGGGGTCTGTTGATCATTTTTTAGCGCAAAATTGTTCTGGAAACTTGTGGAAAACTCTCTCCTTTGTGATCATATAGCACGAAATTCTTGGAGCTTTTGGCTTGGTTTGAAGCTTGGAGAAAGTGGTTTGTGGTAGGCTGGGTTATGCTACCACTAAGGTTTGATCTTTCTCAAGCTTTGTGTGTGTGCTTGGTGGTTTTCTAGGTCTGCAAGAGGGTTCTTAATGTGCTGGTGTGATTCTTATGCGATTCAAGAGTCTTTTGTGTGGTTTTTGCATATTTTGAAAGTGTAAGGGTGGATACTTTGTAAATCTTTTGAAATAGTGCAAAGTCAAGTTCAGGTTTTCTTGACAAACTAGATGTAGCTCAGGTTTGAGTGAACCAATATAAAAATCATGTGGTCTCCTCTCTTCTTTAACCTTTCTCTCTTGCATATTTATTTTAAAGTTTAAAGAACTTGTGCTTTAATCATCTTTTTCATGTTCCTGCATGTTTTCATGACATCTGCAGCATTGAGCATGTTTACATAATCATTTAGAACCTGTCTTGATCATTCTTGTGCATTGTTCCTGGTTTAAAACTAAAATCTACATTTATGTATTTTCCCAGTATTTCAGTCAACTGTTTTTCTATTTCAATTCATTATACCATAACAGAATCTGTTTAGTAAAATCAATTTGTTAACTCTATTTTTGATCGACTGAAAGTATACTATCCAGCACCTTTTGCATCCTAACTTGGTGATCTATTTTGATTCAATCAAAGGTGGTTTTTAGCTTTCAAAGATAGCCTATATTTTTAACTAGCCAATTCAACCCCCCCCCCACCCCCACCCCCTTCTTGGCATTTCAACCATTTCAAAACTAACAATACTGAGTTCTCTTGACGATACCATAAGCAAAGCCCTTAAACGAGTCATCGAGTTACTTAAGCAGTAACATAAGCAAACCCTTAGACGAAGCACCAAGTTACTTAGATAGTAACATAAGAAAATCCCTCAAACGAGGCACTAGAGTTATCTAGATGGTAACATAAACGAAAGCTCTCAAATGAGACACTGAATTACTTAGAAAGTGACATAAGAAAAACCCTCAAGTTAGGCACCGAGTTATTTAGATGGTAACATAAACGAAAACTCTCAAACAAGACAACGAATTACTTAAACAATAACATAAGTAAAGCCCTTATATGAAACATCAAATACATAAAAAAAATCCTCAAACAAAATACCAAATTATCTAGATTGTATCAAAAAAAAACCCTCAAATGAGACACCAAATTACTTAAACATTAATATATATAAAATCTTTGGATGAGACACTAAACAGTAACATAAAAAAAATTCTTAAACGAGACAATCACTAGTGCAGAATTGGATTTCTACCTCGCCTTATAGGCCTCGGTTGGCCAGGAACCGAAGCCTATAATGGCGCGGTGGCAATTTTGCAATTATAGGCAACTTTTATGCCTCAGTTCACCCACCACCCGCTGCCAAAACCTGTTATAGGCCTCGGTTGTAAAAAACCCGAAGCCAAAAGCCCTATTAGGCCTCGGTTAAGAAGGCCCGAAGCCAAAAAGGATGCCCAGAATTTCAAAAATGCCATTCTCGTTTTGACTGATAGGCCTCGGTTGAGCCAATAACCGGTGCCAAAAGTAGTTTTTGACTTATATGCTTCGGTTCTAAATTGAACCGAGGCCAAAAGGTTTAATTAGGGCTCAAAACAGCAGCCCCTTTCTTCCTCGCGCGCGCAGCTCTCTCTGTAATTTCTCTCCATTTCTCTCTGCATTTCCGGCCGGCCACCATCTCGCGCTGCTCCTCCTCCATTTCGCTCCTCCACCACTGCCACCCCCGTCGAGAAAACCACGCGAGCACGTCGCGTTCTCTCTCCGCGACTTCTGGCGAGAAATCCACGCCAGTCGCCGCTGTCTCGCGCTCTCTCCGCGAGTTCCGCCGCTGTCTCCAGCCCCCTGCCGCCGTGTCGTCTCGCCTCCGGCCACGCTGCTGCGACAGTGGTCCCTCTCTCTGTCTCTCTGCAAGTGTTCCGGCGTCCCTCCACCACCACGCGAACATTTTGGTTCTTTTGCCGCAATTGTCGCGCCGCGGTTTTTTTTAAGGTAAATTTTCAACGCGTTTTTGTTTGATTTTCTGTTTTTGTGTATGTTTGATTTTCTGTTTTTGTGTATGTTAATTTTAAATTTTAGTTATTGTGAGTGTTAATTTGGATTGAGATAGAAATTGTTTGGAGTGTTTTGATTAATTTTGTGAATAGATTGAGTCTCAATTTAAGAGCATTGTGTCTTCAGACATAGAGCATTAAGTCTGAATTTAATTTAAGAGAATTGTAAATAGGTAATATATGATGTTAAGGTAATATATGATGTTAAGGAAATTGTTGTTTTTGCTTTTATTTGTTACTTATGACTTTCTCTTGTGTTTTTTGTTATCTCTTGTAGCTTTCGAACGCGTTGAATTGCATCATCTTCCAGTGTCATCTGCTCTTTTTACGCGCTCCCAGGTTCCTAATTCTAATATTTTCCTATTATGCCAATCTGTTGTTTGCTTTATATATTTTATTAATTATTTGTTAAAACATGTTGTTTGTTTTTTCTTATATGTGAGTTAGCCTTAGTTTCCCGTTTGAGATTCAATACGTAAATTATGTATTGTCCCCGAGTTTTCATTTTGAAAAAATTACCTTTTTTTAAAATTAGATATAAGGGGATACAATACTAATAATTTAAATGTATTGAATCTTGAATTGTCCGATTGGACAGTTTAAGAAGATTAATCACTTTCTAGTAATTTATTAGTGCATATATATTTAAAATACATATCTTAAAATTCATGAATATTTGTCAATTGTGTTTTGTATTGATCTTCGGGTGCATATTTGATTGTGGTTTATAATCACTTTCATTTCGTGTATCCTGAAGGCCAATGCGAAATGTTGGCAAAATTTCGTGAAATTTAAGATATGTATTTTAAAAGTAATATGTACCAATAAAATAAGGAAAGTGAATCTTCTTAAATGGGATAGGGTCACACCTTGATTACGACGTGAGCATTGATTCAAAGATTACTGAAATTGTTCACGCAATTTCAGTATGGATCGAGATTGGATTAGTTTACCACGTATTAGCGCTGAGTATGAGAATGGAGTAGAAGAATTTATAAAATTTGCGCAACGTTATGAGGGGAGAAGTGATGATGAAGTGAAGTTCAGATGTCCGTGTGTCAACTGTTTGAATGGAAGAAAATTGAATGCAACTCAAGTTAGGGAACATCTTATTTGTGATGGTTTCCTTAAAAGTTATACAATATGGACATGGCACGGCGAATTAATACACATTCCAACTATTTCTCGATCTGAATATCTTGCCAATTCCTCCATGAAAGAGCGACGAGAAGAGCGACGGGAAGAGCGATGTGAAGAGCGATGTGAAGAGCGAGTAGAAGAAGACAATATAGAGGACATGATACGAGATGTTGGCGCAGAAGCTTTTGCACAAGCGCATGTGTATGAGACGATGTCTGCTGATGCGGAAACTCCGTTGTATGTTGGTTCAACTAAGTTCACGCGATTATCAGCGGTTTTAAGACTTATGAATTTGAAAGCGACCAATGGTTGGACAGATAAAAGCTTCACAGAATTGCTCGTGCTCTTGAATGAAATTCTTCCCGAAGGAAATACTCTACCCACTCGAAACTATGATGCCAAGAAAATTCTTTGTCCGATGGGTATGGAGTATAAAAGGATACACGCATGTCCTAATGATTGCATATTATACAGAAAAGAATTTGAAGATTTGAAAAAATGTCCAAAGTGTGGGTCATCACGGTACAAGCAGAAAAGAAACAGTGAAGATAATGGTCAAATAGAGAAGGAAGGATCTGCTTTGAAAGTAGTCTGGTACCTTCCAATCGTGCCTAGACTTAAGCGTTTGTTTGCAAATCCTAAAGACGCTAAAAACCTTAGATGGCATGCAACTGAGAGAAGATGTGACGGACTCCTTCGTCATCCAGCTGATTCAATGCAATGGAAAAATATTGATCAGGAATTTCCCAAGTTCGGTGAAGAATGTAGAAATATTCGTTTTGGCTTAGCTACCGATGGAATGAATCCATTTGGTAATTTAAGTACAAATCACAGTTGTTGGCCTGTTATATTATTCATTTACAACTTATCTCCTGGACTCTGCATGAAGAGAAAATACATGATGTTGTCTATGATGATATCTGGTCCAAAGCAGCCTGGAAATGACATAGATATATATCTCAATCCTCTAGTTGAAGACTTGAAGGTGTTGTGGGTTGATGGTGTTGAAGTATTTGATGCTGTTGCTTCTGAAACTTTCATGATGCATGCAATGTTATTTTGCACCATTAATGACTTTCCAGCTTATGGTAATTTGTCAGGGTACAGTGTCAAGGGTCATAAAGCATGTCCTATATGTGAAGAAAACACTGCATCTCATCAATTGAAAAATGGAAGGAAGACCGTGTATCTGCGCCATCGGAGGTTTTTACAAGCTAATCATCCTTATCGAAGGTTAAAGAAAGCATTCAATGGACATCAAGAGAATGACAAAGCACCAACTCCATTAACTGGCATTGAAATTCATGAAAAAGTTAATAAAGTACATCATGTATTTGGTAAAACGTCCAAGAAGTCATCTGCATCGAGCCCTTGGAAGAAAAAATCAATATTCTTTGACCTTCCATATTGGTCGAAGTTAGAAGTTAGGCATTGCATAGATGTCATGCATGTAGAGAAGAATGTGTGTGATAGCTTGATTGGTACACTACTCAACATTCAGGGAAAGACAAAAGATGGAGTAAATGCTCGTTTGGATTTGGTTGAAATGAAGATCCGAGAAGACTTGGCACCAAGGGAGGTTGGTAGGCGCACTTATTTGCCCCCTGCATGTTACACTATGTCCAGACAAGAGAAGATAAGTTTTTGCTTATGTTTAAAGAGTGTCAAGGTACCTCAAGGATACTCTTCAAATATTCAGAGTTTAGTGTCCTAACTTATTCCCTATATCATAGTTCAATTGCTGCACATAACATGTTGTTAGGGAGATCAACAGCTAAGGCGAAAGGTCTTGTATGGTGTTCTCTCCAGGTTTGATATTTCTATCCATATCTTCATGATTGTTTGCTTGATTTTCTTCATTAATTAATTGTAACGTTGTTAATATAATGTAGTGTAATAGACAAACCGGCTCATATGAGTGCGGTTACTATATAATGCAATGGATGACAACCACTGTGCGTGCTCGTATTACAACAAATTGGGAAACGGTAATATATATTTGAATTAAAATGAATACTTTGCAATATTTCCTTTTTATATACTAACTTAACTTAATCTATTATTTTGTAGACATTCAAGAGTCCTGCAGCAATTCCCGCAAAGTCCATCAAGTTTGGTAGGATAGCATGTGCCAAATATATAATTGAAATGTACAATACTATTGATTAGAACATGTATCTTGATTGTAAATGATTTGTAATTGTCTTTTGAATGAATTTGAATTGTGGATGTGTTTTAAAATATTTTGTTCTGGTCTATTCTGGTCTGTGCTGGGTGCTGAACAAAATTTGCAGGTTTAAATGTGGGAATAACACCAAAACAGAAACTGCATTTAAAAAAAAAAACAGAGCATTAGGCCTCGGTTCATACCAGAAACGAAGCAAAAAGTGTGCTTTTGGCTTCGGGTGCAGCCAAAACCGAGGCCAAAAGGGTTTCGAATTTAAAAAAAAAAAAAAAAAAACACCATATGGCCTCGGGTGCAACAAAAACCGAGGCCAAAAACAGCCCATATGGCCTCGGGTGCAGCCAAAACCGAGGCCAAAAGGGTTTCGAATTTAAAAAAAAAAAAAAAAAACACCATATGGCCTCGGGTGCAGCAAAAACCGAGGCCAAAAAGGGTTATCGAATTTTAAAAAAAAAAAAAAAGGCCCATATGGCCTCGGGTACAGTGGAAACCGAGGCAAAAGCGCCCTCTATGGCTTCGGTTCTTAACCGAGGCCAAAAGCTATGACCTTTTGGCCTCGCCCCGATATGCTTCGGTTCTCAAACCGGTGCAGAATATTAAAAACAACCGCTGCCAAAGGCCCTTCCTGCACTGGTGAATGTAAAAGAACCCTCAAAATCGTAAGAAAAATAATTTTTTAGATCCCGAAGAAAATACAATAAAGATCAAATTATCTTTTGGCCTCATCCCAATATGCCTCGATTCTAAAATCGGGAAAGAATATCTAAAACAACCGGTGTTAAAAGTCCTTACTGTATTGGTGTTTATTTAAAACCTGTATAAGGTATACTGCTTAGCAAAAATTAGGTAAGATTTTTTGTTGTTCACAATGGGACAAAAAATTGATTTAAAATTTCAAAAATGATATATTGCATTACATGTACTCTAAAAGGATATATGCAAAAAAGACGAATGATCTGGAAACCAGAAACACTCATGCGACAAAGACCAGCGAAGCAATAAAGCATGTTTATATATATATATATATATATATATATATATATATATATATATATATATATATATATATATATATATATATATGTTTGAACTAAATTGGTTTGAAATTCCTTTTTAAAATGAGTCAAGTTAAATCTGAACCAACTAATAAAGAGTTTAAAAGATTAAAGTGAGTTGATTTTCAATCTACCCAGCAATAATGTTTTATTTTATTTTTCTTTTCTATAACTTCTATTATTATTATTTACTATTTTTAACTTTGAAAGTTCGCACTTTGACATTTTTAAATAATATAATGTTAGTTCAATATCTTTTTAATAATTTATGTGTTTAATTTATTTGTTTTTCTAATTATATAGATGATACTTTATTTTTATTGTCATATTTATAACAATGTTTTATAAGATAGATAAATTCTTTAATTGTATAGCTATGAATGAATAAGTCAAATAAATTCACTTCAACTAAACAACAATAATAAATTTATAAAATAAATCGAAAATATAAAACAAATAAAACAATCTTCAGCTTAAGTAAATCAATCTACTTAATCCACCGATCATTAGCTGAAATCAAGTTATAAAATTTATAACTCATAAAAAATAGGTTGAATTTAACTAATTCACTTTTAACTCAATTTGTATGAGCTGAATTACTATTTTTAGTGATTAAGAAGTTACTCAATTAAAATAAAATACACTAATTAATTTTGTCACTTCTAGGTAGCAGTTAAAAGTAAATTTAAAAAAAATGGTGGAGCGTTTTTTAAATTAAATTAAATATAAATAAAATTTTAGTTTATAAAGAAATTAATTTTAGTTTTAAATTTTATATTTTACAACAAGAAAAGGCAAAGATAAAAATCCCAAAGCAATTTGGGATTGAATTGTGTTCGAACTTTCTTAACTATGATTATAATGAAATTCTGGTTGGGGTACGAAGTGACTTCAGTGTTTTGAGGTTGGGACTGAAACAAAAAAGTTATACGTAAAGAAGGAGTTTTTTTTTTTTTTTTATGAATAGAAGGTGGAGATGTCAGGTTCTAAATGCGTGAGAACGACCCGTCTTCCACCTACTTTATAATTATTTGAGTATGGTTTTCAATATAATATTTTATAAAATTGTTAATTAATAATTTGTAATAGTCATGAAATTTATTTTCAATTGGAAATAGAGCGAGAATATTTTTTCAGAATGCAAATATGGTTTTAGCTATGAATCAGTGACGGAGCATCGTGTAGACTCGTAGAGACATGACCTTCCCTAAAATTTTGGAATTTTTTTCATATTATAGATAATATATTAGAAGTTAATTCTTTGGAACGATACCAACAAATAAATACAAGAATATCCGATAAACTAAAAAGTATTAAGTATCGAGATTTGAAAATTTTATCATTCATACGAAATTATTTTTGGTAAGAACTTTTAGAATTATTTTATGAATTAATTCTACTATCTAATTAATTTGAAATATTACGATAAGCACAATTGTGATTTAATAAAATATGAAAACTTGATTATCATGAGAACTAATAATAAAATAAAGATACAATAAAAACTAATTTGATGAACGTTGGTTTATAAAAAAGATTGAGTTATGTCTTTGGTTATAAGATTCTTTCACATTAACCTATCAAGAACAAAGACGTATGAGTGTGAGAGGAGAAAAAAAAATGTTCCGATTCCGATCCAAGTTGGTCCGGCAGTCATCTTTAGGAACAACCACCGCGTTCCGGAGGTATTGTTCACTTTGGAGCATTTGAGCTTCGTCGCGGTTTTGTCCTTAAAAGGCACTTCAGAGGGTGGTATGAGTATTTAAATTTCGCTTGACCTCGACTCAGAGGCGGAACAAGGTTGTGACATAGGGGAGCCAGGGCTCCCCCAACCATTTCTATTTTTGCTTTTTTTAGTTATTTAAAAAATAATATTTATATATTATTATTTTATTTACATTAATTGATTTTTATTTTACTTTATTTTATATATTTTAAAAAAATATACTTATATATTGTTATTTTATTTATATATTATTACTTTATTTGTATATTATTATCTTATTTATACTAATTTAGTTTGGATTTTTTTTTTAAATTTAAAAATCATATTTTTTTTCTCTATTATAATTTTTTATACTTTTTTATTTGGTTTTTTTCTTCCATGTTTCCATCTCTTTCTCTCATTTTATTTCTATCTCAATTTTCACCATCATTTCTTTATTATTTTCAAAATCAAATTGCACTACAACAAGATTGAAAAGTTAATGAATATTTTGAATAAAAAATGATGTAAGAAATTACTTTTTTTTAATTAAAAATAATAATTTATATATAACAAATATAATTTGGCCCCCTTAAAATTTTTGGTCAAGTTCCGCCACTGCCTCGACTCCTAAGCGATATAGGACTTATTGGGTGTACCGAAATAAAAACAAAGACATAGATGGGAAATGGTGATTGGAGAACAAACAAATTGAAGAACGCGTGCTCAAAAGATTTCTTGTGAATCAATGTTAGTGCTTTGTATGCTTTATCATGTGTGAATCTTAAATCTTAAAAATCTTCAATTATTTTACATGGTAGAATTTCTGATTCTCTTATTATATGATGATTATTCCTTTATGATATTTCCCTAATAAGATAAATCCTAATTATAAATTTAGGAATTTTCTAAAATTTTAAATCAGAAGTTAAGTTTATCCCAAATTTTCTTTTAGGAACCCTAATTATTAATGGAATGGTTTATTTTTATGTTCAAACCATTACCCTTATGAATTTGCGTATAATTCAGCTGCCATTGCAAAATTGCATCCCATTGTGCTTTAATATTAATTGGTATTGAATGTTTTGTTATGAATTAAAAATGATCTCGCGTTGGGTGAATGTATAATCAGGACGTGTCTTTGAAAGCCAATGCCTTTATGTATATTTGAAAATTGAATAACATAATAAACTTAAATCCTGTTACGTTGAATTTGCCATTTGGAAAAAATTTTCCATTTTTTTCTGATGCAATGTGTTCCTGCAGAGAACAAACATAAAGTCAGACACAAGAGTCACCTTACCATGTAGTCCGCTATCTCCTCAGTTGGCCTCTTCCCAGTTGGTACATGTCGGCTTGAACCCAGGAGGGGTTACCTGCAGAAGAATCTCCGAAGCTCAAGTGAGTCAAAGCTCTCAAGAAGTCAAATCAGCAATTAATGAATGCGTACCTTTAAATGATGGGGTCCACGCGTATTTATAGAGCATTAATGACGTTTGACCATTTCATGGGCCGGGCCTTGACTTGGGCTCTAGCTTGGGCCCTGTTTGGGCCACGAGTGGGTCTGGCCCTAAAACAGGTCTTAGAGGAGTAGGGGGGTATCGATGTTGACCAACCTTGTCGACAGGTAGTCGGCCTAGACCGACTATTTGTCTAGATGGCTTATGTTGATGGCATCCGAATATTAAGTAGTATGTAGTTTTGACATGTGTACTATTTAATTGATCGAGTTTGGTTAGGTACAGTACACCAGTCCCCCAGCCTTGTCCGATATGGGTTGTCGGTCAAGGATGACATGTGCAGGTAAACTAGCAAAACCGGCTAGGTGTGATACACCAGTCCCCCAGCCTTTAAGTGTGGTGAACAGTGTTAAGGCTTGGAAGTGTCAGAAGGTAGGTGAAAAGGCGTCAGGTGGTCACATCGTTTTGCTTTTGGCGCCGCCGTTTTTTGTGTCATATATTTCACAATGATGGTGTCGCTTGGCCTGGGTGTTTATTTTGGCGGGAAGAGCTTGAGTCGTTTGGGATCGTGGAGTATAAATATGGGTTTGAATGCAGCTGATGGTTTACTTGGTTCATTTGTGAGTTTTGAAAACAGAGATCTTGTGCGCATTCTTTTGTCCGACTAGTTCCCAATTTCCGCCGACATCTTTCCGTAAAAAATCAAACAGGTATGTCTAGTAGCGATAGTTCATCGTTATCTACATCTAGTAGTAGTCAAAGTACAGAGTCAGATAGGAGTAGAGGTGATCGGTCCCGTGGAGAGGGTGAGAATGCTGGACTTGGCACAAGCGGGGTGCCAATGGAGGTAGTGAGGGAGATCCGAGAAGACCCCCCTGAAGAACTGGAGGAAAGCAACTGGCCGGCTAGGGGGGGTTATGCGTGGGTGGCCTCTGATGTTCGTGAGCAGTCATCTCTGTTCAGGTGGTCTCGTCTGCTGAATTCCTGGCTGAATTGTACGCCCGTTATCTCTAAAGGGGTTAGTGGAGATATCGTCTCATTAGAAAGAGTGAGCGCCGTAGATCGGGTATGTCACGGGCAAGAAGGGGCTGCTGAGAAGTTCTTCTACATGTACATGTGCCACTTTTCTCAACTTCACATACGGCTACCACTAGATGACTTTACTATGGGTGTGCTGCGGGCTCTGAACGTGGCGCCTACTCAGTTGCACCCTAACAGTTGGGCGTACTTACAGGCTTTTCGCATCTTATGCAAGTCGCTGTACTTAGAGCCTTCCCCATACGCGTTCCTATATTTTTATGATACCAGACCCCGGAGGCCGACTACATGGCTATCATTGATCAGCCGTCCGAGTATTAGCAGATTGGACGCCTTCTCCCAATCTTTCAAGCATTTTAAGGATGGATACTTCAAGGTTGTGGTGAAGGAGGGAGGCGAGAAGTATTTTTTGAATGCGGATGGGAGTACGAAATTCCCTTTTAGTTGGACCAATAGCCCTTCGCGGTACAAGGATATGGGGATGGAGGAGTTGTCGTCGGGAGACAGGGAGGTGGTCGGAGTGTTATTAAGATTTGTGGATAAGTTGCCCACTAAGGGCTTAGTTAGAGTTTATAATTCGGTGCATCCGATTATAGATATTGAAGGTATCTGTTTGTTACTTAATCTGTGTTATTGAAGCTAAGTTGTTTTGATTCGAAATGTGATATGTTATTGCAGGGCATATGGCACAATCCGGGAAGAAGAACTTGGCACTCTTCCAAGCGCTGAGGAAGGAAATGGCCGCCAAGGCCAAAGAGGCTGGGAAGACTGATGTTCCTAACTTGCAGGAGTCTGTGGTAGAAGTACACGTGCATGGCGGCACGAAGAGGAGGGCTGAGCTCCCGGCTCGACCCGGGAAGGGTAAGGATGTGAAGAGAGCAAGGGCAGTTATTCTTGGGTCAGGTGATGGAGCGGGGTCGGGCAGCGGCGAGAAGATGCCGGAGGCTGGGCTGATTGAGTTGCCCGAGATATCCGTGAGGAAGGATATCTCGATAAACTTGCCCGATACTGTTGTGAACTCTATTGACAATATGGAAGTTGATCATATGGTGAGGACCATGGTTGAATTTGGGAGTAAGGCCCTGGTGATGGGTAGACGTGTGGGATCCCTTTACAGAAGGGAAGTGAAGGAGGTGGGGGAGCTTCAGGGTAAATTAGATAAGTTGGCGGAGGAGAAGGCGGCATTGGAGAAGGAGAAAGAAGGATGGGAAGCTGAGAGAAAAAGGCTGGTATCATGGAAGGTTCGTTGTCTAGACTCTGAAAAAAAGTTAAATAAGCGGATAGGGGAGATGGAGGAGGACTATGAGGAGCTGAAGGATAAATATGACGGAGCTGTCGGTGAGTTGGACGACCTGAAGAACAGCGTAATTCAGGAACATATAAACGGGTTTGAGAAAGGGTTGCGGCAGGCGGCCTTCTTTTATAAGGATGTGGATGCATTGGATGCAAGGTTTGATGTGGACAAAGATGTAGTTGGTGGGAAGCTAGTGGGGGATGA
The DNA here is from genome assembly GCF_037176805.1 of Vigna unguiculata. Classification (NCBI taxonomy): domain Eukaryota; kingdom Viridiplantae; phylum Streptophyta; class Magnoliopsida; order Fabales; family Fabaceae; genus Vigna; species Vigna unguiculata. The sequence continues at coordinate 10,164,711 of NC_140801.1, forward strand.
TGAAGAGGGTGAGGAGGGGGTTGGGGGTGAGGCGCTCGAAGCAGACAAGGAAGCGGATGTGACCGTGGAGGGCGATGGCACCCAAAAAGCTTAGGATGTAGTGTTCGTATGATTTTATTTGTCAATGAATCCTAAGTTTGTAATAACTCGTACAATATTTTGATTTGTTCTTAATATGATGCATCTTGTGGATATGTATATGTTTTGTGGTTGTTGATGATAGCATGTGATAGGAATATGAGATATGTCGTGTTGTATGTGTGGTTTAGCGTTTGCTATTTAAACACAAGTAAAGGGTGTTCGACCCAGGCCGCTTACTTGTGGTAAGGGTGGGGAACCTAAACGAATCAAACATAAGTAAAGGGTGTTCGACCCAGGCCGCTTACTTGTGGTAAGGGTGGGGAACTTAAACGAATCAAACACAAGTAAAGGGTGTTCGACCCAGGCCGCTTACTTGTGGTAAGGGTGGGGAACTTAAACGAATCAAACATAAGTAAAGGGTGTTCGACCCAGGCCGCTTACTTGTGGTAAGGGTGGGGAACTTAAACGAATCAAACACAAGTAAAGGGTGTTCGACCCAGGCCGCTTACTTGTGGTAAGGGTGGGGAACCTAAACGAATCAAACATAAGTAAAGGGTGTTCGACCCAGGCCGCTTACTTGTGGTAAGGGTGGGGAACTTAAACGAATCAAACACAAGTAAAGTAGTGTAGAGTCATAAAGTAGGGAACCACTCATTTTATTTATTCAAATGGGGGTGCCTCGTTAAAACCTCCTTGGCCAAAACCCTCCTTAGGGAAAAAAGACCAAGTGAGGAAAAAGAGTACACCCGTGGTTACAAGCATGGGTTTGCTTATGATACATGTTCAACTGAAATAAAACTTGAGGTGGGAGACATTCCATGTGTTGGGGATTTCTTCCCCAGATAGTTGCTCGAGTCGATAAGCCCCACCACCTGTGTCTTCTCGTATGCGGTACGGGCCGTCCCAATTGGCGGAGAACTTGCCATCCTTCTTTCTAGCACTGCTGGCCATTCTCCATACTAAGTCTCCTATGACAAATGAACGCGGTTGCAGGTTTGCGTTATATTTCCTGGCAGCTCGTTGTTTGGCGGCGAGGTTGCGTATTTGAGCTTTTTCTCTGAGTTCGGGGAGGAGGTCGAGGTGCAAAGCCATGTTTTGCTGGTTGTTAGCTGGGTCGTATAGTTCTCGGCGCAGGGATGGTTCGTCAATTTCTACCGGTATCATGGCGTCTGCGCCGTAGACTAGGCTGAAGGGGGATTCGTTGGTTGACGATTGCGGGGTGCATCTATAGGCCCAAAGTACTTCAATTAACTCTTCCGGCCACCGGCCCTTCGCGGTATCCAATCTTTTACGTAGTTCCACGAGGATGACCTTGTTTGCCGCCTCTGCCTGCCCATTAGTTTGCGGGTGTTCTACTGAACTGGTGATATGTTTGATGCCCAAGCCGGTATAGAATTTTGCTAGCTCTTTGTCAATGAATTGTCGGCCGTTATCTGTTATGATGGTATGTGGTATACCATATCTGCATATGATGTCCTTCCACACGAACTGCTGGACTTGCTGGGCTGTGATAGTGGTTAATGGTTTGGCTTCAATCCACTTGGTGAAGTAGTCGACGGCTACGATTAGGAACTTAACCTGTCCTTTGCCAGGCGTGAATGGGCCTAGGATGTCCATTCCCCACTTGGCGAAAGGCCAGGGGGATAATATGTGATGTAGTTGTTCCTGCTTTTGGTGTATAAGGTTGCCATGCTTCTGGCATTGCTTGCACTTTTTGACGTAATCTTGGCAGTCCGCTTCTATAGTGGGCCAGAAGTATCCGGCTCTGAGGACCCTCGTGGCCATGGTGCGGGCGCCTGAATGATATCCGCAGATTCCTTCGTGTAGTTCTTTGATAATGTAGTGGGCTTGTTCTGGCATGACACATTTGAGCAAGGGCTGGCCGTATCCGCGTTTGTAGAGATCGTCGCCTATCATAGTATACCTGGCGGCTTTGGCCATCCAGGACTTGTCCGCGTCGGGCGGGGGGTTGCCAGTTTTGAGGTATTGAATGTAGGGGGTGGTCCAGTTTGGGTTTTGGTTAGGGATGATATTGTCAGATGGGGTATGGGTTAACGTTTGGCAAGTGTGTGTGACAGAGGGTGTGGATAGTGTTTGTTGTAGCAAGGATCGGTTGCGGTTTTTGAGCTTGGTGCTTGCTAATTTGGAAAGGATATCGGCTCTAATGTTATCGGTTCTGGGTATGTGTTCGATGCGAACTGAGTCGAAGGCGGAATGGATGATTGCGCGGACCAAGTGGTAGTATTGTTGGAGGATGGGGTCTTTAATCTGGAATTCGTCGTTCAAATGACCTACTGTAAGTTTGGAGTCGGTTTTACATATCAACTGCTTGACGCCTACTTCACGGGCTAGGGAGAGACCAGCCAGTATAGCTTCGTACTCGGCTTGATTATTCGACGTTTTGAAAGCGAAGTGAAGGGATTTCTCAATGAGGATATCGTTGGGGCCTTCTAGTACGATGCCAGCACCTGCACCCCTTGGATTCGAGGAACCATCTACATGAAGCGTCCACTGGTCCTCGATGGGTGTCTGTTGTAGGTCGTTGACGAAGTCCAAAAGACATTGGGCTTTGATGGGGCCGTGTGGTTCATAACGGATGTTGAATTCGGAAAGCTCCACGGCCCATGACGACATGCGCCCGGCCAAGTCCGGCTTTTGCAATATTTTCTGAATTGGGTAATCGGTCTTGACGATTATGGTGTGGTTTTGGAAATATGGACGCAAGCGACGTGCGGCGTGAACCAGGGATAGGGCTAGTTTTTCTACCATTTGGTATCTGGTTTCAGGGTCTTGGAGCGTTCTGCTTACAAAGTAAACGGGGTGTTGGGTGCCTTCTGCTTCTTGGACGAGGGCAGCACTGACGGTGTGATCGGTGGCCGTGATGTATACTAGCAGGGGTTGGCTAGTGTCAGGTTTGCGGAGGATGGGGGGTGAGGTTAGGGATGATTTGAGCTTAAGGAAAATTTGTTCACAATCTTCTGTCCACGTGAACCGGGCGGATTTCTTTAGGAGCTGGATGATGGGCTGGGTTTGCTCTGCTAGTTTAGGTAGGAAGCGGGATATAGCTGTGAGGCGGCCGATTAGTCGTTGCACTTCTTTGATGGTGGTAGGGCTGCGCATCTCGATGATGGCCTTGCACTTTTCGGGGTTAACCTCTATGCCGCGTTGAGTTAACATGAATCCGAGGAATTTACCCCGGTCCACCCCGAATACGCATTTCTCAAGGTTTAGGCGGAGGTTGTAACGGCGTAATGCGGAGAAAACCGCCTCCAGGTCTATGGCGTGTTGATGATGGCTTGGGGATTTGACAACCATGTCATCGACGTAGACCTCGACACATTGTCCTGTGAGGTGGCTGAAGACTTTGTCCATTAGACGCTGGTAGGTTGCCCCAGCGTTCTTGAGGCCAAAGGGCATGACTCTATAGAAGTAATTGGCGTCGTCTGTGATGAAGGCGGTCTTGTGCATATCAGTTGTGGCCATGGGTATCTGGTTGTAACCTGAGTATGCGTCCAGAAAGCTAAGTACTTTATTTCCTGCTGCGCCGTCTACAAGGCGATCGATGTTGGGTAGGGGGTAGGCGTCGCGAGGGCATGCCTTGTTTAGATCTGTGTAGTCCACGCACATTCGCCATTTACCGTTGGCCTTCTTCACCAAGACAACATTAGAGAGCCAGGTGGTATAGTGCGCTTCTTCTATGAATCCCGCGCTCAACAACTTCTCAGCTTCTGTTTTGGCTGCTTGCCTGCGTTCTTCACCAAGCTTGCGTTTTTTCTGAGATACATAGCGGGCTTCTTTATATACCGAGAGCTTGTGGGAGGCGACACTAGGGTCTACCCCTGGGAGGTCGGCGGCTGACCAAGCGAAGAGATCCGAGTTGTTTATAAGGATGGGTGTAATTGGGGCACGCTCATCAAGACTTAAACCAGTGCCCAATTTGATGGACTGGCCGTTTGGGAGTTCTAGGGGGGTTGTGTCCTCGACTGGTTCGAGGCGGGCATCTCGGCCTATTCTGGGATCAAGGTCTTCACCGGATAAGGCTATGCGTGAGTTAGATGGGCGTTCGATGTGGTTTGTCTGTTGGATTGGGAGCTGGGGTCTTAAGCTTGCCATATAGCATTCGCGCGCCAAACGTTGGTCGCAGTGGATGGTTAGGATATCACCGGATGGTGCTGGGAATTTCATGGCTAAATGCGGGGTGGAGACGACTGCTCCGAGGGTGTTGAGGGAAGGACGACCCAAGAGTATATTATAAGATGTGGGTGCGTCAACTATCAGGAAGCGGATTGGGATTGTTTTTGTTTGGGTTCCCTCCCGAAAGACGGTATGGAGGTCTATGTAGCCACGGGTTGAGACTTGTTCACCGGAAAAACCGTATATGGGTTCGTCGTATGGGATCATAGCGGTGTCCGGGAGTTGTAATTTTTGGTAAGTGGCCCAGTAGAGGATGTCGACTGAGCTGCCTTGGTCTACCAGTACTTTTTTAACGGCGTAGTTCTCGATTTCGACTGTAATGACCATGGGGTCATCTTGTTGGTGGTCGAGGCCGTGAAAGTCGTCGTCGGTGAACACGATAGGGGGCATACGGCGTCTGTGATGGGATTGGGTGATGTGGTTAATGGATTGTATTTGGCGAAGGTGTCTCTTTCTGGCTGATGAGGTGGAGCCTCCGCTTGCGAAGCCACCAGAGATGGTGTTAATAGTACCTCGCAAGGGGGGGTCGGCAGGAGTGATGTTGGTGTGGGCTGGTTGTGAGTGTTGGTCATTGGGTTGAGTGGTTTGGTCATTGTGGTTGGTGGTGTTTGGTTGTCGTCTGTGGTCGTGGCGTGGGGGGTGGTGGGTTCGGGAGGAGGTGTGGTCATCTCTGCGGATGAAGCGACGAAAGTGGCCGGCGCGTACCAGTTCTTCAATCTTATCCTGTAGCGCTCTGCACTCTTCTGTAGTATGACCATGATTGCGGTGGTATCGACAATATTTGGTCATATCAGCGTTAGGAGGGGTAGTTGTTTTGCGTGGTGGGGGGAGGAGATCAGCCTGGAGGGCTTCATCAAGTATGCGGGAGCGGGCTACTGTTAGTGGGGCGTACCTAGTGAAACGTGGTTGGCGGTGTTCACGTGGACGGGCATCGGGGCGCGGGTGAGGCCGCGGGGTGGGATTGGGTGCGGAGTTGGGATTGGGTGCGGGGTTGGGATTGGTTTGGGAGGTGTTGGCGGCATAGTCGTTGCAGAATTGGGTGTGAAGAGTTTGCATTTCTTCCATGCGCACATAGTCGGCAGCACGCAGCTTGAGTTCGTGCATGGTGGTGGGCGGGTGGAGGTAGACGTTGTTAGCGAAAGGTCCGGGTTGCAGGGTGAGGGTCATGCATTGGAGTATCATCTCCTGGTTAAGGTGTGGTGTGCGGAGGGCTGCTTTGCTGAAGCGATCGATGAATGTTCTAAGTGGTTCGTTGGGTTCTTGTCTGATGCCCAGTAGGGACATGGTGGTAGTTTGGTGAGGCCGGCTGCCGGCGAAATGTGTGGAGAACATGTGGGAAAGGGTGTCGAAATTATCAATGGAGTAGGGTGGAAGGGTGGTGAACCACTCTAAGGCTGGACCTTTGAGTGTTGTGGGAAAAGCTTTGCAGAAGACTGCGTCCTGGGACGTGTATAGGGCGACGTGTGTGATGTAAACTTTGAGGTGTTCATCGGGGTCCGTTTCGCCAGTGTAGCGATCAAGGTTGAATGGTTCCCACTGGGTTGGGAGAGGGGTGTTGGAGATGAAGTCTGTGAACGGGTGGCGGCGTCTGGGCTGGTGTGGATGGGGAAGGTGAGGTGGTGGGTGGTTGATCATGGTAGGGAAGGTGGAGGTCACGTTATGAGGAGGGATGTGGGTTGCTGGAAAATATGGGGGGTTGTAGGGTGGGACGTATGCGGTGTGGAGGGTAGTGGGTAGGTTCTGAGGAATGTGGGTTGTTGAGGGGGCTGTAAGCCCTGGGTGACTGGGTGGGAGGTGTTGAGGGTGTGTGGTCGTGAGAGGGGTTTGTTGGGTGGAGGTGAAGGTGTGGGGGGTGGGGTTGTATTCACTCTCTTCTTCTGTAGGTTGAAAAGCCGGAGACTTCACGGCTTCAGATGTTTCTTTGGCTTTTCCCTTGAGATCTGCATCTGCCTCAATTTTCCTCCTGAGGCGAGAGTTTTCTTGTTTGAGCGCTTCCATCTCTTCAGCGTTGCGCTTCTTCAGGTCTGCGATTTCCTGTTGCATCTTCATCTGGCCGTCTAGGATGGCGGCCAAGTCAGGGGTGACGCCAGAGGGTCCAGAGGGACCAGCGTCTACTTGCTTGCTAACTCCAGCCTTGCTACGGGTAGAAACCATCTTCAGAGAAAAGCGGGTACAAAGGGTGTTCGTCTCGTGCCCCACGGTGGGCGCCAATTGTTCCTGCAGAGAACAAACATAAAGTCAGACACAAGAGTCACCTTACCATGTAGTCCGCTATCTCCTCAGTTGGCCTCTTCCCAGTTGGTACATGTCGGCTTGAACCCAGGAGGGGTTACCTGCAGAAGAATCTCCGAAGCTCAAGTGAGTCAAAGCTCTCAAGAAGTCAAATCAGCAATTAATGAATGCGTACCTTTAAATGATGGGGTCCACGCGTATTTATAGAGCATTAATGACGTTTGACCATTTCATGGGCCGGGCCTTGACTTGGGCTCTAGCTTGGGCCCTGTTTGGGCCACGAGTGGGTCTGGCCCTAAAACAGGTCTTAGAGGAGTAGGGGGTATCGATGTTGACCAACCTTGTCGACAGGTAGTCGGCCTAGACCGACTATTTGTCTAGATGGCTTATGTTGATGGCATCCGAATATTAAGTAGTATGTAGTTTTGACATGTGTACTATTTAATTGATCGTGTTTGGTTAGGTACAGTACACAATGTTTTTTTGCTTTATGATGTGATTGTATGTTATGAACCAAGTTTGCAATTGGTATTGAATGAATGATGTTGGTTACGGGATGCACCCCTGTATGAACCTGAAAAATATTTTGGAATTGCGAATTGAATAACTTGATTCATTGCCACATGGATTATTTGGATCAAAGTGCGGTGATATTATTGAACTACGTTATAATATTTTTATTATATGAATAATATATTTTTAATTTGCAAAATCCATAAAAAGAAGTATCAATACACCACGTTATAATCACATATTTATAAAAATAACTATGACATCAAATAATATAAATAAAATAAGAACTTATAACTTATCACATTAAATGCAAAAGCATATTTATTATCAACCCATTCATAATCACCACATAATCTTAATTTAAGATACATTCACTCTCCATGCATTACATTATTTCTTCTTTAAATAACAGCATAATATATCTATGCTCCACACAATACATTATGTTTATTCCTTAAATAATACCACAATCAATTATGATTACTCCTTAAATAATACCATCGGTAGATATTCTACACCATTGATGATCGGAGTTGGCACATAGCTTCCAATGAATTTGTTCTTGATATGGTAATTCCATTTCCTTCAGACATATCAATTTCTTCCTTACCAATTCGTTTCCACTCAAAACATTGAAGTAATAAGGCTATGGATAAGCTAACGGTACGTTGCGCCAAGTTTGATCCAGGACAAGCCCTCCTTCCTAACCCGAATGAAAGTAATCTGTTTACTTCACTCTCATTTTCAAACCTTTCAGGCTTAAATTGTGTTGGCTCACTCCACATTTTTGGATCCATATGAGCAGCCCAAGCATTCACCAACACAATTGTGTCTTTCGGGAGATTATATTTTCCTACGGTGCAATCTTCTGAAGACAAATGTGGTGACCAAATTGGAGCAGCAGGATGCAATCGAAGTGTCTCGTAAACTATGGATTGAATATAAGGAAGTTTTGACATGTCAGATTCCTCTACGAGACGATTTGATCCTACATGAGTGTTTATTTCATTTGTTGCTTTCTTTATAACTTCTGGATGGTTCAATAAATTAGCCATTGTCCATTCCAAAGTCAGAGCTGATGTATCTGTTCCGGCAAGTAGCAAGCTCTATAAAATCCATAAAAAGAAGTGTCAATACATGACAGAAAGCGAAAAAATCCTTCTTAGTTTCTTTGCAATTAATTACTAGATAATGACTCTCCCAAAAATGTTATTCTTTTTGTTTTGAATCTAAACAAAATGGACAAAAATTTGTTACGTAAATAAATATACTTATTGTTGTTTTAATATTCATATTAGTTTTAAAGCTATAATTTAAATTACACTTTAGATTAAGTTATGAAGATTGACATATATATTCCAACTTACATATTTCTATTAATTATTTGGATAACTATGACTATCATGATAATTTTTATCACTTTCAAAAATATAGTGATCTAGACATAAAAATGAGAAAATCCATGTTTAAAGAAAAGTTAATTACCAGAGAAAGTCCTTTGATGATTTGATCGGTGTATTGCTCAGGTTGTGATCGTTGTTGAGCAAGGAGATGATCTATCATAGTATTTCCATTGCTATTTCCATTACGACGCTCTTCGATGAGTTCTTGTAAGAATGCGTCTGTTCTTTTACCAAATCCTTTTAGCTTCTTCTCCAAATTATCAAAATCAAACCATCTCACGAAAGGCAAGAAGTCTCCACGATTATTAATTCCTGCTAGTATCACCAACTCTTTAATGATAATTTTGAATTCTTTTGCTTTCTCCACATCGTTCACATCACAGTCGTCACCAAAGAGTCTTTTACCGGCTACGATTCTCGTCATAGTGTTAAATGACGTTTCCATAAACCTTAATTTAGAAATGTTAATTAGATAAATGTTAATATAATAATAGAAGTAAGAGAAATGTGTAATTGAATAAACTAGTTTTGCTAATTATAAAAGATAGAGCATATTTTATTTGTTACTTCCCAACCTTGAGGAGACGTAAATAATTATCTCTTATTTAGTCCATTTTTAGGCTTAGTCTTTGATTGTGTTTTTATGGAGCACCCTTTAATAGTTTAGAAACATGATATGGACGTATGTTTTGAAATGACAAAAACTCACATGTTTTTAAGATCCACTTTGGTAAATTGGTTGCGTGAGAGGTTAGCGAGCTTTTGCACCAGCCTCATGATCTCGTCTCTTCGGACTTCGTAGAAGGAGGTCAAACGGTTGTTTGAGACAACCTCGAGCGACAAGATGCGACGGAGGTGGCGCCAGTGGTCGCCGTAGGAAGAGTGAAGGATGGTGCTGTTATCGTAGCTGATGTATTTGCCAAAGAGAAAGTGAGGTCGGTTGGCCAAGACGATGTCGTTTTTGGTGAAGCATTCTTGCACCGCGGATTGTGAACAAACGACGACAACGAGTCGGGAACCGAACCAGAGAGAGAAGACTTGGCCGTATTTTTGTGACATTTGAGCGAATGTGCGGTGGTAAGGCTGTTTCAGTTGTAAGAGGTTTCCGATTATAGGGTAAGACATTGGTCCTGGAGGAAGGTTTCTGAATCTTCTTGTTTGGAACAAGAGCTTCAGGGAAAACAGAAAGAGCAGAATGAGCAAAGCCAAATACAACATAGCCATGCTTCAAGCTTTCCTTCTGCTACTGATTGATTCTTGGTTGTCATTTCTCATTCCCATGCATGTCAATTTATAATCGTAAGATGGACAAAAAAAATAAGTCAAGAAAAAATGGCGGAGCTGATGGTTGTTCAAAGTAGCTGGCAAAAACAACTCCAAATTGAATTAGGGCTTTTTCGTAAATACGATTTTAATTAATTGATTTTATTTTATGCTCTCACATTATTAATCAATATTAAGACCCTGAATTTTAAAATTTAGAATATCATATACAATTTTAAAATAATAATGGAAATGTGTATTCATATTTATAATATAAAATATAAATTTGTATATTAATAATACATTCTTCGAACAAATATAAAGTAAATAAAATAAAACATAGCAATATAATCAACAGTGACAAAAAAAATACAAAAAACTAATAGGAATTCAATAATAATATTATATTCTAACTTTAAATTACTAAAAAATAGTATTACAATAATAAATTTTAACTTTATATTTTATAGTCTATGGTTAATATGTTTGTAGTTCCTAACTTAGACATGTCCCAAACTTTGATATAAGGCACTGACACCACTCTTAATCCAGAACTCTACTTTCTCATTTCTATGTTTGTTAGGTTTACAAGGAGGGGGTATTACTGGAGAGATACAAACACCAATGAGACCTGAGTCCAACTATATAAGGCATTGACACCACTTTCAATCCAAAACTTTAAGGCAATGAGTTTATGAGTCTTTATCTTTATATAGTGCTCTATTTTCTCATTTCTAGTCAACGTGGACTTAGACTCACGCTTGGATTCCTAACAATTAGTCTCAACCTTTTAAAATAAATAGATGTAGTTATTTGAAACCACAACGTAATTAAATTTTATTTACGTGTTAAATTGTGTAAATAACTCAAACGTCAACTTGAAATATCATTTAATATATCAAAAAGTTATAATTCAATTAGGTTTGAAGGATTATACCCTTATTTTTAATGTTCGGAGACCAAATCATATCAAGGTTTGAGACAAAGATTAATTTTAATTTTTCGTCAAGAACTAAAATTATATTTCACTCTATATTTTAAAACTAAAAAAAATCAATCTCAATGTGAAATTTGGAGTTGGGTTGTTTTTCATCTAAGAAAAATAATTTAAATATATAATCTTCTTTCCATTCTCCGAAACATTTTAAAAAAATTATGACATAATTTCGAACTTCGAATAATATTTTAGATATAGACATTATTTCATAAATTTGATGTTAAAAAATTAATACTATGAAAATGAAATTCCAATTAAAAACTCTTTTTTCCTAAAAGATGAAATTTTTTTCTATATATATATTTTCCTTATACCTTAATTCAGAACTTATTTATGTACACCTACTGGTCATACTACTTAAAAGTAAAAACTAAATTAATTTAAATACATGTTCAAACTTTAAAGCAAATAATAAATACAATAATTTGCAACTATTGGTCCAAATAAATGTTATTCCAATTAAGAGTAGCAACGGATCCCATTTTAGCTTACATAATACTATGACTATAATATTTTTTTTTTTATGGATTAAGGCACACTTTCAAAACAAGAGTGTTAAAAATAAACGAGCAATGATTATTTATTATTATTATTATTATTATTATTATTATTATTATTATTATTATTATTATTATTATTTGGGTGCAATAAACTGTTGGATAATAAAAGTAGCTTTGTTATTACTATTGTCGATATTGTTTTGTTCAAATAGCTAGTTGGACAAGAAAAACAGCAATATGTATTATTTTTGGTAAGTGTTGGACAAGAAAAACAGCAATATGTATTATTATTATTATTGGTTTTTAGGTTAGAATAGAAAGAGTAGCTATCACGGCCAGGGGTCATGCATAAAGGTGCAACTACCAGCTCCATATGTCGACTTCATGTGGTTGGGCAATTATTAGTGCAATTTACGATAATATTTGTTTTTATAGTATAATTAGGTAAAAAATAATTATTGTTAATTAACATGACGTAGATTATGGAATGTAATTTTAGTATGGATTTATATATCTTTTTATATTTTTATTTTAATAAAATTTTCATATAATGAAATAATATCTAACATGAATGAAATTATTTAGAATGTGAACGGATAGAATGGATTTTAATAATTTTGATTTTGATTTTCTTTTTAAAAGATATAAAAGTAATAGAATTAATTAACATTATTTTATATATCGTAGATATATTTTATAAATAATTAAATGTTTTGAAACAACCTAATATATCTATTTATATGTATTATATTCTTCAAAAGTTTCTCTTTTAAGAGAACCAATTGTTTTATTTACATTATATAAAATACTTAAATATTAATTTGATTTTTATTTTCGTTGAGTTTTCTGATTGAGTCCTAATATTTTATTTTGATATCAATTTTTGTCAATTTTGTTCAATTTTATTATTTTTGCTAACATTATTTAAATAATTAATAGAAGGTGAACAATGTAGATTACATATCAGTTTGCAATTCTTTTTTATTTTTTATTTAATTTAAAAAATATTCATGTGTCAAGATAGTATCTTGTCATGTAATACTAACAACGTCACAAGTCAGTACAATACCACATGTAAATCTAATGTCACCTATCAATGCCTTATATTTAATTTAATTTGTATTGTATTATACATTTGTTATATGTGATCAATCTTGTATAGATATGAATTTTGGGTTCATCAATTCTTAAACAACTTTTGTTTTAGAAAAATTACATATAAAAATTTAATGTTACAAGCTATTTAAAGTTTAGCTTTTTCTGTAATAAGGTTTCTTAGTTAAATATAAATTTTAATTCATATATAAACACCGTATCCATATATCTCTAAAGTTGAAATCTGTCAATTCACTAAAATTTCATCTATGGACAGTACAATTTTAAATCGACAATAATATTATGACAATTTTTTTATCAACTTTTAATTTATAATTTTAATTATTTTTAATTATTTATTTTAATTTTTGTTAATAGTATGATGTAATAATATAAAAGTAATCGAAGTAATAAATTAAAAATAAGTAACAAAAATAGATTAAAATATCATTATATTTTTAAATAATTACGTAACCTTTTATTAATAATTTGATTTTGCATAAGCTAATTACTTAATTACTTTTAGTAAAAATTAGTAATTAATTAAGAAATTAAATATCTCGTCAGAATATCTCAATATGTCATCTTTAGAAATAAAATAAGGTATGTCATTCTTATAATAAATAATAATAATAATATTATTTATTTATCTCTGAAATTATATAAATTGTGGTTTCCAAACTTAAAAATAATAAATATAGTTTCTTTTATCTTAATAATATTAATTTTTTAAATAACATTTTAAATTTATATTTAAATTAAAATATATGATGTAAATAAGTTAAATATAATTCTATATTTAATATATAAAAAAATTAATATAATTAAATTAAAATAATTATATTAATTTATATTTAATCTTAATAATACATATAATATTAAAATAAAAATATTATAAATATTTATTAAAATATCAATTAAAGAAAGAAAGATGAATATTTATTAGGGTACAATACCATTTACGTGGAGGTATAAATCATAGGGCCCGCAGCTCCGCAAAGACAGGGGCTCTCCTTCACGTGGTAAATGTGAGGATCTACTTCTAGACACTCTGTATCATTTGAGCAGAGTATTTTATATCTTTTTATTATAAAATTCGTATGACATTTTTAATATGGGTGACATTTATTTAATGTAATTTTTATTTTTATTTTCAATTCAATATTTATTTTATTTTAAAAAAGTTAATGTGGTTTATTTTGTGATTAATATGTTCTATGTATTAAATTGATGTTGATGTTATTTAGAAAATGAATATGTAGTACTAAATTTGGATTTTTCTAATGTATTTGACATGTTATTTCTTAAGATTTATCAATATTAATTTAGAAAAAAATGGACATTAATTTTTTTAAAAGAAAATAGAAAATAAATTTAAAAAATCACATTAAATAAGCTCGTTAAATATTGAAATAAAGAAATCTGTTAATCTTATTAACTTATCAACCAACCCACCAACTATAAGGAAGAGTATCAATTATACATATATTACTACAGTTAATGATATTCTAAAAAGACTAATCAATCTTAAGTTGATATAAATATATCCTTAAGAATCACAATAGTAAAAAGTCACTGAAAATTATAAATAAATTAAAATGTCAAGATATACCTAATGTATCATTATAAATTCATTATTTAATTAATTTTTCAATTAATTTGTATACTACGTTAACCCTTCAAACAATATTAAACGAATATACATCGGTGATATATAGAGTAGAGAGAGAACAAATCTATCATAAAAGAAGAGTTCAAATTCAATTTGATCTTTTAAATGTTAAATATTTGTAAGCACATTTAATACTTTACGTATCCAATCCAACAAATATGTTAATTGAGAGACGGATGTTAAAACGGGGACCACGACCCTTTCTCAATTTTTTAAAACTTTTTGTATTATTTATATTTTAAAATTTTTAAAATTGTATAAATTTTTAAATTTTTTTAAATTGTATGTATCTTTTTAAATTAATTTAATATTATATTAAAAATTAATAAAAATTAAATTAAGTATTTTTATTTATTTTATAATGTACAACAATAAATAATAAAATATATAAAGAAAAAAATTATTAAGATTTTTTTTTTATTTTCTCTCCCATTGTCTTTTGAGTTTTTTATGTTTTATTAATCTTTCATGCTTATTTATTTTCTTTTGTTACTTAAAAAAGTTAGATAGAAACTCGTTATTTCTGTCATATTTTTTTATATCTTCTATTCCATTCTTAAATAAATAAAAATGGTAATTTTCTCTTGTCTCTAGTGAAATATTTGTTTAACATTTAACACTATTTTTTATCTCATTTTTTATTAATATAGGAGAAGAAGCAATATATTATGTGATTTTTCATAGTCAATTTTTAATTGTAACTTGATTATCATAATTTTTGAGTAATTATGTCTCTTAATTTTTTATTAGATTATGATAAATTATTTTTTATTCTTAAACTTATTTCTTAAATAGGTATATTAATGAAAAATAAAAGAATAAATTTATTTTTTAAAATTGATAGAGAAAGTGCAGATGAAGATGAAAACATGATAATATGGTTGCTCATTGCACAACAGTGAAATGAAAGTTTGTGAAGACCTTTTGAATCAAATGCACGTTAATAAAATGAAAGATGAATATTTTGTAGATAATTTGGTTATTTACATCGAAAAAAGTTAACTGAAAAATTTAATTATGATTCAATTACCATGAGTTCAAAAATATGAAAAAACGATAGACATTACTTTATATATATATATATATATATATATATATATATATATATATATACACTAAATTATGTATTTATTTTGATTGAATTAGTCACACTGATATAAATTTTGAGTATATTATTTTGGTTCCTAGAAAATTTTGGTGTGAATCCCCTATTGTGTTAAGTGACACGACCTAAAAAGATTTATTTAGTTTCATTCACCTAAAGTTGGTTGTCATTCATATAACATCCTCACAATATCCCAATATTTCATCTTTAGAAATATGATATGTCGTTCATATAATAACAATAATAATAATAATAATAATAATAATAATAATAATAATAATAATAATAATAATAATAATAACATTTATTATCTCTGAAACTATATAAGTTGTGGTTTCTAAACTTAAAAATAATAAATATAGTTTCTTTTATCTCAATATTATTAATTTTTTAAATTTATTAAATAACATTTTAAATTTATATTTAAATTAAAATATATGACGTAAATATGTTAAATATAATTTTATATTTAATACATAAAAAATTAATATAATTAAATTAAAATAATTATATTCATTTATATTTAATATTAATAATACATATATAATTAAAATAAAAAATATTATAAATATTTATTAAAATATCAATTAAAGAAAGGAAGATGAATATTTATTAGGGTACAATACCATTTACGTGGAGGTATAAATCATAGGGCCCGCAGCTCCACAAAGACAGGGGCTCTCCACGTGGTAAATGTGAGGATCTACTTCTAGACACTCTGTATCATTTGAGCAGAGTATTTTATATCTTTTTATTATAAAATTCGTATGGCATTTTTAATATGGGGGACATTTATTTAATGTAATTTTTATTTTTATTTCAATTCAATATTTATTTTATTTTAAAAAAGTTAATGTGGTTTTTTTTTGTGATCAATATGTTCTGTGCATTAAATTGATGTTGATGTTATTTAGAAAATGAATATGTAGTACTAAATTTGGATTTTTCTAATGTATTTGACATGTTATTTCTTAAGATTTGTCAATATTAATTTAGAAAAAAAGGAAATTGACTTTTTTAAACAAAATAGAATATCCCGAAGAAAATACATAAAAATCAAATGTGACACCGATAAAATTTTTTTTAAAACCTGTTTAAGGTGTACTCCTTAACAAAAATTAGACTTTTTTCCCAAAATGGTGTAATATATTTATGCAATTACCAAAGTAGTGCAAAATGTTTTTAGATTCCAAAGAAGGGTAAGCTCTGTCAGGTTTCACAGTGAAGAAGACGTGCCAAAATCAGACGATTGTAATTAAAATAAGTTGAAGTCGTCTCAAATCGAGACGACTTTAATTAACATTCTAAGCAAAGTCGTGTTAATATGGAAAGACTTCAGTATTAAATTGTTAATGAATAAGTCGTACCATATTAGAGAGATTTCAGTATTATATCGATAATGAAGAAGTCGTACCATATTGGGACGACTTTAGTTTGGTTGAATAAAAATTAAATATTTTTATAGTCATATTAATTAGTTAAATAATAATGCATATAAGTAGTTAATAATTTCATGATGATTTTGATTTCTTATAATAGGACGTGAAAGTTATTTATGAGAGTTTGTGTCACAAGGAGGTCTCCTTCGCTGTGGTCTAGGTCTTATTCGAGGGCTCTGAATTGGATCGTCATTATCATTATCTTCATGTTGTTGTCTTTGGTTTATATCTTCCACCAAATTTAATGCTTGACCCTCACACGCGACACAACAAACCAAATAGTGAAATTTTATTTTATTAAAAAACTATTTTCTTTTTTCTTTTCATTACCTTTGTATATCTTGTATATTATATATATATATATATATATATATATATATATATATATATATATATATAAAATAAAAATTTTAACTTCTTTATTCAATTTAATATTATGAGAACCAAATAATTTATTCTCTTTTTAAACTTTTATTTTACGTAACAATGAAGTCATACCATTATGACTAGGGATGGCAACGGGTCGGGTCGGGCACGGGAAGTGCCTACCCGCAACCTGACCTGCCAAAAAAAAATCCGTCCGCTACCCGCTCGTTTACCCGTCATGTATCCGCTTAAAAAATATTCGCGGATATTTTTAAAACGGTACTTGTGGATACCCGATACCCGCAAATATTTAAAAAATATATATGTTTTATAAATTGTTTAATATAAAATTATAAAAATAAAATATAAATTAACTTAAATTTGCAATATTAAATTTGCAATATTAAATTTGCAATATTAATGAAACCTAGTTGATAAAATTTAAAATTATTTTTAAAAAAATATAAAAGGAAAAAAATCAAATTAAAATATATTTTAAATGTTTGTTTACTTCAATTTTTTAAATTATAATGAATCTCTTTTTTATACACTAATAAAAGTTATAATACATCACTTGATCAAAATGACACAAAGAACAAATAATAAACATAATAATAAAATTTTAACATAGATCTTGTATCTTTTGAACTCCAATATATGTTGGATGATGATAAAAAAATATTCATGGCAATTTCACTAAATTTTTATATTGTAGTAAATAAAAATTATGTATACAATTATAGTGAAAAAATTAAAGTATGATTGTAATGTGTGTCTTATAAACAATTTGGAGACTATTGAAAGGAATCACACAAAGGAAAATGTTCCTGCAGAGAACAAATAAGATAGGTTAGGCACAAGCGTCACCTTACCACGTAGTCCGCTATCTCCTTAGTTGGTCTCTTCCCAGTCGATACATGTCGGCTTGAACCCAGGGGGGGTTACCTACAAAAGAGTCTCCGAAGCTCAAGTAAGTCAAAGCTCTCCGAGAGTCAAATCAGTGATTAATGAATGCGTACCTTTAAATGATGGGGTCCACGTGTATTTATAGAGCATTAATGACGTTTGACCATTTCATAGGCTGGGCCTTGACTTGGGCTCTAGTTTGGGCCATGAGTGGGCCTGGGCCCTAACCCAGGCCCTTGAGACCTATTGAACGCGGGGGCTTCGATTTTCGCTAAGTTTATTGGAGTAGTCGGCCTGGGCTTTAACCTTACCAGATATGCTCGAGTAGTCGGTCTAGACCGACTACTACAGTTTTTGACTATTTGTGCGCGTTTTTGGTTCCGTGAGGGTAAGTGAAAATCCTACAAATGATAAATATTATAAGGTGAATCAGGGGGTATAAGAGGGGGGTTAAAATAGGGTTGAAGGTGAAACCATGAGTTGGACGTAGCACATACAAATTGAAAAGGGGTTGGGAGCCAATGTTTTGGGTAAACGAATCGTTGGTGTAGGCTTGAGGTATTCAGAATATTACCACATAAGGATTGTGATTGGGAATTGGATATTGTAATTGGATTCATGTGGGAATGAGGTTGATGGTAAATTTTAAGTGTTGGCATAAGTGTAAATGGATATGTATATGCGAACTTATATTATTGAAATGCAAAATATCTTAGTTGTAACCTTGAGTTAAGTTGTCAAATATAGACCTGTAAATAGTTAGTTAGATGCATATCACTGAGTTTTTGAAGACATCCAACTGGTTGGATGCTAAAGCAGTAGCTAGCACGTTAATGGTATAGCACCTAGCGGTGTGGGAAAGGTCAGCAGGCTATAAGGGGGTCAGAGAGATTCTTAAAGCAAGGAGCACTTGGCAGTGAGTGGTGGCCGCCAGGCAATAGCCGTGAAACATAGGCTCTGGAGTGTGTCTAGTGCCTGGCTGTGAGACGTTTCCGCCAAGCGGTCTGCGCATGAATATCGCCTAGCGGCACTTAGACAGCGTCAAGTGATAGCGCTGTAGCCAATTGTTTTTCTTGCTTTTGTTTATTATGATTTGAGACTGATCAGGAGATGCTAATTGTGTCATGAGCGGGTAAGTTCATGGCCAGTATTGGAACACGTGATAATATGAGCGGGGAGATTCATATTACGATGCTCTCATGTGGGGATACGAGCGAGGAGGTTCGTATGTTCCGTGCTCACAGTTGAAAGTTGTTACGAGTGAGGAGTTTCGTAGTTATTGGATCACATGTGTTGGACTATGGGCGGGGAGGTCCGTAGAGTTGGACTACGAGTGGGGAAGTTCGTAGAGGCAGGACCACGAATAGGCAGGTTCGTGGAAGCATCTTATATCTTGAGTCTATGGTCAATTATGTGTGTGACTTACAGGTTGGACAATCTTGGGGCAATAGGGTTCTTGGCCAAGAATTAACTAGACTAAAGTAGTTTGGGTGAATTATTATTATATCAAATTATATGATAATTGTTTTTGAGCTAACCCTTTCCATTTGTATTTGGCGATGATCGTGTGACTTGTCACGCGGGAGAAGACGATATTCCAAGTGATGCTAGTGATATCTAGAGACAAAGAGAGGGCTCGCATGGGATTTGAATTATATTTATATATAAGTTTAATTTTCAGTTATTTTAATTTTGAGAACTTGTAAACGATTATATTTTATGGATGTATTACTTTTGATTTTTAAGCACATTGTATGAATTTTTAAAAATTTCCCGCGTTTGGGAGTAATAAATTATGACGCTTGAATTTTAATTAGTATTTATTTATTTTACTTAAGTAATTTCCAATAGCGACATTACAAAATAGCTATAGAAATTTAGGATATTCTTTTTGGTGTAAGCTATAGGAGTGTGTATTATAATGATCAAAGATTTCTTTTTTCTGGTTTTGGTTTTCAACATGCAAACTTTGGATGTTGGATAAATGACTTTTTTTATATGAACTATGAATGAAAATGTGATAAAAAAATTATCTCTGATATTTTCTTTTTTACCTTTTATGATTTTATGAAAAACAGGTTAAATAAATAAGATTTGAAAAAAAGTATTTTACATTCAAATTACGATAGTTTGAAACGTTGTATTTCATTTCAGTATAATGCAAGTATTGACATTTTTAAGTGTCGTTTTTAGCATTAGAATTGTTTTTAAGTGAAAGTATTACGATAGTTTAACCTGCCATTATTTGCGCACTGGTTTCTATTAAAATAAACACATTACGACTGTTTCCCCTGCCATTATTTATGCATTGAATACGACAATTTGAACTGCCATTATTTGTGTAGTGCATTAAATGGCGGGTGTTGCGGCACTTCGAATAAAACTGCCGTATTATACCTTGTGGCGGCAAAAAATACAGCGGTCATAAGCGCTATTTTATACCACAAATAACTACCGTATTTAACAAGATTTTTTGTAGTGACAGTGGAAACTAGACTCAAGTTGTCTTGGTAAACTGGATATAGCTCTGTGATTGAGTGAACTAGTATAAAAGCAACTGTCCAATTTTCTTTCCCTCATCTTGCTCACTTCAAAATCTCAAGAAAATCAAGTAAATCAATCTTTGTTGTGTTTTCATACGTTTCTATGTTATCTTGTAGTGTAATCTTGTTAGAAATATTTTTTGGAACGAATCTTTGGTGAGAAAGCATGTTGTTAGAGTGAGATACGAGAATTCTGCATTTTGCATAATTTTTCAGTATTTGAGCCGATTGTGTTGAAATTTTAATTTGTTGATTCGTAGTATATGAACAGATCAACCTGTTGTTTTTATTTTTTATCGGTTGTAAATGTGTTGTCCCACAACTTTTGCATTCAAATTTTGTGGTTTAATTGATTTAAAGAAAAAGAGTTTTAAGCTTTCGAAAAATTTTATATAGCCAATTCAACCCCATTCTTAATTTAAATTACCATTTCATTATTAATAGGCCCGAGGGTTCATAAGAAAAAGTGCAGAATATTCGTTGACCTACTTAGGCCCATCCTGTATAAACCGCAATCCGTGCAGGAAAAAGATGGGGTAGAATGAGCCAGTTTGCATATCCTCATAATTGTTTCTTGGTTAAATTATACTTTTAGTCCCCATTTTCGTAGCAAAATTTGAATTTGGTCCCTCAATTATTTTTTATCTCAATCTGGTCCCTATTTTGGGAAATTTGACCCAATCAAATCCTTTCCGTTAGTGGTGGAGAAACGGTGTTAAATGGGGTGCCACGTGTCAGCTTCTGGATTTTTTGAATTTTTTGAATTTTTTTGAATTTTTTTTTTTGAATTTTTTTTTTATTTTTTATTAATTTTTTAAAATTTTTTTAAAAAATTAAAATTTTGCCACGTGTCAAGCTGACATCGTGCCACGTGGCAGTGACAGTGCCACATGTCACTATTTGGGAGGTGTCATTTTCTCATTCTCAAGTTGGTCCCTGTATTTTATCTTTTGTTTCAATTTAGTCCCAATTTTTGTAAAAATTGTGCAATTTCGTCCCCCTCAAAATTGAAACAAAAATTATAAAATGTTATACAAATATTTTTATTAAATTTGATTTTTTTATTCAAATTGATATTTTTATTATATATTTTCAATAAAACCAAGTTTCTTTAAATTTGTTTCACATTAAATTTTACTTAAACTTGTTTTCAAATTTTAAATTTTTTTTTTTATTGTTACATAAACTAGTTAATTTTTCTTAAATTATATAATTTTTATTTTTATACTAACTAAAATATTTGTATAGAAATTATTGAATTTTACACATTTTAAAAATATGCAATTATTTAAAATATAAATTCAAATAAAAAACAATATTAAAGTATAATGTAATAAAATATCAATATAATTTATGAATTTTTTTATTAATATTATTTTCTATTAACAACTTTAAAACAATTTTAAATAAAGTTTAACGTAAAATATAAATTAAAATAAACTTAATCTTGTTAAAAATATTTACTTGAAATATCAATTTTGATAGAAATATCTTTGCATATTTATATAGAAATTAAATTTGGTTTCAATTTGGAGAGGGACAAAATTGCACAATTTTTACAAAAATTGGGACTAAATTGAGACAAAAAATAAAATACAGGGACCAAATTGAGAATGAGAAAATGACAACTCCCAAATAGTGACACGTGGCACTGTCACTGCCACGTGGCACGATGTCCGCTTGACACGTGGCAAAATTTTAATTTTTTAAAAAATTTTAAAAAAATTAATAAAAAATAAAAATAAAAATAAAAGAAATTTCAAAAAAAAATAAAAAAAATTCAAAAAATCCAGAAGCTGACACGTGGCATCCTATTTAACACCGTTACTCTACCACTAACGGAAAGGATTTGATTGGGTCAAATTTCCCAAAATAGGGACCAGATTGAGATAAAAAATAATTGAGGGACCAAATTCAAATTTTGCTACGAAAATGGGGACTAAAAGTATAATTTAACCTTGTTTTTTTAACCCTAAGCAGGAGCAGCCCCTCCTAGCGTTGTTGAGGTGTGCGTGGTTAATTAATATGATCCAGCCCAAAGG
The DNA here is from genome assembly GCF_037176805.1 of Vigna unguiculata. NCBI lineage: Eukaryota > Viridiplantae > Streptophyta > Magnoliopsida > Fabales > Fabaceae > Vigna > Vigna unguiculata. The sequence goes on from NC_140801.1 coordinate 10,187,062, forward strand.
ATTTGAGTTAAACTTTGGATGATCAATGAATCGCTGCATGTTTATAATGAATGAAACTTGTTACAAAAGAAGAAAAACTACATGTTAAATACCAAATTTAGTCCAAATATCTATACAAAATAAATTTCCGTTGGATGCGTGAGGAAAAGTTTGATGGGATTGCTTATCTTAGTTTTTAAGTGTTAAATTAGCTGGTTTTAGCATTAGAACTAATAAATTGGCCTTACAAATTTAATTATTTAAAAAATGTTAGAAAATTTGAGGACAAAAAAAAAATGAAAACTAATAAAATATTTTGTCTCAGTGACGAGTTAGAAATTGAGAGAATGACTCTCAATACATAGTTAAGAAAACATTCCTCGAGGGTATTTGTTAGGGTGAAATAAATCAAATTATGATTTTGTTGGTCGTAAGGTGCAAAGATACATAAGTGAGTTCATGGCACAAGGCAATTACCCACACTATGCGCGAAATGGATAGAAATTTACGATTTTGTTTAAATTTTAAACTATCATGTAAGCATTATACATTAATATGATTGTTACTTAAAAAGAAAATTGAAAGTTGTCAACCTTTTGTTTGAGGTTTTCACTTGTCTTTTAAATTCTTGCACTTCTTTTTATGTCTTTTCTCAATAAGTTACGTAAGCTCATGCTAAAATGTATGCAATGTGATGTCTATCTATATTATTAATGATCAAATTATTAATATAAATATATATATATATATATATATATATATATATATATATATATATATATTTAAAAATTTAAATGAGTCAAAAGTTTTATAAGGAGTAGAAATGGAAAATTGAGTAATATAAAAAAAAAAACTCGTAAACATTAAATCCATAGCTCAAAGGTAGCTTATCTTCACAGTTTTTAAGAAAAAGAATTTCCAATAATGCTATCAAAGTTCATGATTTGTTTTGGTGTTCGACTAAAAAAAATAAGTGTCACATGACATGGTGCTAAGTTTAAACTGTACATAGGGGAAGTATATTTAGATAAATTGTTAGATAAACAACGCTGATTAGGTTAATTTGATTGAAGCAAATCTTTGAAGTAGCTGAAATAGGTGCAGTAGTGTTAAACAATGATCATTAGTTGAATTTGCTTGAAGCAAATCAGTGAAGCAGAAGCACGTGCAGTTTAATTAATAGCTAGCATCGCTGTTGAAAATTGAAATTAATGAGTTGAAAGGGAAATTGAAGTTGACGGATTTGTTGTTGTTTTCCATTTGGTAATTGATATTTTGCTGCATTTATTTAAAATCGAAGCGATTGATTTTCTTTTCTGTTCCGTAAATTGATATTTCAAGTTTGTGAGGCAACTCAGTGAAACTCGTAATCAAGAACTACGTGTTCAGTTATTTAATTCATTGCATATGGCTCACATCTCAATACCAACTTTTCAAGAGTTTATGGGTGCAAGCGGGGCAATTTGGAATCGCAAATAATCATATTTCAATTGGTTCACATAGTACCATTTCACATGACGATTTATTATACGGGTTATAATTGTTTTGACATAATAAGTGATAATAAGTTTTATGATAAAACTTTTTATGTCACTTAGACCAAGAATTGGTATAAAAAGTTAATTGATATAAAAAGTTGGTGCAATGACATTTTGGTAATTAAGTAGAAGACTTTCTATATAGGTTAGACCTAAAATCGGTATAGAAAGTGAAGCTAAACAAGGAACTAAACCCTAACCCCTTTTGTCACATATCATTCCATTTGTTTGTCTACTCCCTCAATCCCTCTTTTTGATTTTCACTAATCTTCTTCATCTAATTTCTAGATTCTGGCAAATGTAGATTGGTGAGCTCCGACCACCAACAACGTCCAACGCAAATATCACTGCCAGACCCTCATCGTTGCACTGCAAGTCCAACTTTGTTATGTTAGGGATTAATAGTCTACTACCATCGTCGTTGAATCATCACCGGGCCTACTCCGCCTGCTCCTCTATGTTTGAAATTCGCCCTTCTCCATGTAGTATTTTTCTATCTCACAATGGAAGCCACCATGGATGTGTGTTGATTTTGGCTAAGAGAGACTAAACCATACAACCCTTAACACCTAGTTATCTCGAGAGAGGAGGCGTAAAGTGACGATCCCTCCTTGATGCCGACTCGTCCAAATCAAAGTTGCAACGAATTGGTATCACCCCAATCCTGATCAATATTGTTCTAGGAAAATTATTGATGTGACCCCAATAAGGCTTATAGCATTGGGCCAACGCCTAGGCCCATCCTTTTTTTTTTAATTAAATAAAACTTGTTCTAATTGGGTTTGTTTTCTAAATGCACAGCCTTTTATTTCTAAGCTGCCCAATGATATCAGGCCTGCGGCCCAATTCAACACACCAACACGAGCAACATTTTTTTCTTGAAAGTGGCATCTTGAAACCACGCTGCGTTGGGCCACTCCAGAAATGCAGCCCAAAATCTCTTTCCAAATTGATGCCACACGGGGCTTGTTTCGTCCGCACACCTGCATGCTGCCCAAATGCTTCCCGCAATTCTTTCCATGCTTGTAGCCAACATTATAGATCTCGCTGCTATGGCCAGGAGTGATTCAAGAATTCATCACGCGCCTTCTCTTTTAATTGGGCCCGAGCCCAATTAATCCCATACCTTACGCATCCAATTCCTTCACAGCAGCCAACATTCCATTTCATCCAGCAAAGCCTATTCCTCTAGACTACACACGCGAGAGCTTTCCTCTGCTAGGGTTTCTTTCCACACCTCCAATGATCTGCACGCAACCCATTTTTTCTTCATAGCGGCTAGGGTTCCCTTCCGTAGATCAACAACACCATCACGCGAACCCTACTTGCTTGCTTCCTCTTTTGGAGCGCTGCTAGTGTTGCCATTTTCTTTGCGCCTCTTTGCTAGGTTTCCTTTCCTCCACCAATCACTTAGGGTTAAGCTCACATATTTGCTGTTAGGAAAATCTGTTAGACGACATTTCTTCTTCTTCTCCTTTCCTGGTTGCCTTCAGCTATAAAAGGCAAGCCAACCTTATTGTAACATAGCTTTGATGAACGTTAGTTTGGTTGAGAGTACTCCCACCTTTCGTCTGTGCTCAAATCCTAACCCTAGATTAGGTTTTTACCTCTTAGGGTTTCCGAAACCAGTGAGATTCGAGCTTAAACACCATACACTAACCATTCCGCTGCGTTTCCTTCGCTCTTTGCGAGATTCAATCGGTGGAACGCCGACTGGAGAGCTTTTTCGTCGAGCACCGCAACGGAGGAGCCTCATCAAGCCTTACACAACCCTCTTGATCTGAGGTCAGATCCTCTTCAAGTGAGAGGGGCTGATGTGACCCCAACAAGGCTCATAACATTCGGCCAACGCCTAGGCCCAAATCATGCACAAGGCCCAATCCATGGCCCACATGCATCTCAAGCCCAAGCCCATCAAGAGGCCCAATAACAAGGGGCATGTTCAAAAAGATCCAATTGGGCTTCATTCAAGATGGCCCAAACCCACATGGGCTTCTCACACTCTTAACATTGGCCAAAGAAGATATGAAGATTTGAAGAGGTGTATCAAAGAGCAATAGAATAGAAATAAGATTGGCCCATTGTTTAGGCCTTGCTTTCTAGAATAATAAGTCAAACAATGTGTAGTTGAATTACTAAAATTGGGCTTGACTAAGCCCAATAAGAGGGGTGGCCATGAGCTATCAAAACGTCCAAGGTGGACTAAGTGGAAGTCAACACTCCTTCTTAGACCTCATGGATCATGCATCCCATGGAGCCAAGTCCACACACCACCCATGCGCCTCCTTCATCCAAGGGCTAAGAGAGTGTCTTCTTTTCCAAGCCTTCATCCAAAGGCTAGGAAGTTTCCTCCTTCTCCAAGCTTTCATCAACGTCCAAGATCAAGGCCCACTCCATCCAATGGCTCTCCTTTCTCATGTGTAAATGGCTTCATATAAAAGCCAAAAATTCACTCATTTGTAAACACTCTTGGATTTTTTGTGTAATAGACACATTGAGTTGAGAACACTCCTCACTATTGCCACTTGAGAGTCATCTTTTAGAGAGTTTACTCTCTTTGCCTCTAGCCCCCTTCCTGAGCTAGAGCTACTTTTAAATCACTCACTCTTTCACCTATCCATTGCAAGCAAGAGCCTACAAACTTGCCTCCCACTCTTCCATACTTCCTCCATCATTTCCGCTGCACTTGGAGCTTCATGTCTCTACCAAGCTCCATCAATTATAAATTCATCTTTGCTTTGGTTTAGGATTTTGGTTGAATTATTAAAATGTAAATACATTCTCTATGCTTGTTTTCTCTGATTTATTGGTATCATGTTTGTATTTTTGTCTAAGCAAAGTTAGTTTGTTGGGTTTTATTCTATGAGTATGATTGCGTGTTCAATTATTGAATCATTGTTTTTGAGTTTTTGGGTTTATTCTAGATTCATGGATCGTGCATTTAAGAATGTTGTGTTCATACGTAAGGAGAAGAAAGAAGAGCATCAGGTTATTACAACGGTTCTAAAAGTCTACATGCATTGCGAAGCTTGCTCGCAGGAAATTAAGAGATAAATTAAGAAAATGAAAGATTTGCATAACGTTTTTCCATGTAAAAATGGAGGAATGAGAAACGAGCACTTTCTATAACGGTTGTGGCTTTAACCTGTATAAAAAGAGACATTTTCTATACTAATTCTGAAATTAATATAGAAAGTCAAAACTTTGTGTGCCGCCTATATTTAGACCTATTCTAGAATCGATATAAAAAATCATTTTTTTTACCGGTGTAAAAATGCTTTCTTGTACTAGTGTATTTGGATGAGTAGATTCTTTTGGTGCATTTGTAGCACATAAATTGAATTTATGAGAAAGTATTTCAATTTCTTTTGCAGAAGAATTGGAAGCCCGCAAGTGAATTCTTGAATTTAAAATAGAATCAAATGTTTATTTTCCAGTTGTGCAGCGAGGATTGTAAAATTTAGTGAAATTGATCGAAGACAATTTTGTTTTGTTGATATAAAATTTCGAACTTTTTGTTTCAAAATTCTTGTTATTTAATCCTTTCTTTTATATCTAGTTTTACATTGAGTAATGTTTCTTAATTTTGTATGTTCTTAACATCTTGATTTATTTATGAGGTATGGTTTTATTAGATGAAGTATTAATTGAATTTTGGGATTAGATAATTAGAAGCACGAATTAAGCAAAATTACATTAAAGTAGGAGATGTCTAAGAAATTTAAGAGAAAGTGCATAATTTATCAAGAAAGATACACAAATAAAATAATTATAAATAATCAACTAATGGTGAAATTCATACTTTTCTTTTACTTGTACTAATCATTTTGACCGGAAATAGCAGTGGATCTTCAACCAATATTTTAGGGTTAAAATTTAGTTGAATTACTTTTCTTATCAATTTTTTCTTTTAAGAATATCAAGTTGTCATCTAGGGTTTTTTAATATCAATTTGGTCTCGATTTTTTAAAAATTGATGCAATTTGATATTTTTCGTTAAACTTTTTGAAGCGGAGCAAAACTTTTTCATCAAAATTGACATGAGGATTATGTCAATTACACCAACAAAACAAACCATCTTTATTCACAACTTCATTTTTGATGAAAAAACATTGATCCGATTCAATAAATTAACGAAAAAATGACAAAAATGCATCATTTTAAAAAAAAAAAAAGACTAAACTGAGACTACAAAAACTGAAAAACCACCCTATTATTTTTGAACAAAAATAAGAATCAAAAAAGTAATTTCAAACTTTTTACATAAACTAATAAAAACATTGTATTTACTTCTTTTGTACTAATAAAATTATAATTATGTTATTATTATAATTATAAAATAAAATATAAATAATTTTTATAATTTTACTATAATTAATTTTTATTTATAATGATTAAATTTAAAACAATAATCAAATAAAAAATAGTTAAATTAAACAAATAATCATTTAAAAGATAATACTAATAAAATAATTATTTTTATTTAAAAAATATTTAAAAAGTAAAATTAAAAAATTAAAAAATAAATATGGACAAAAAAAATGAGGACCATTTTAAACATTCTATCAAAATGAGGATCATTCGCAACAAACACTGTCAAAATAAGGACAAAAAGGTATTTAAACATATATATATATATATATATATATATATATATATATATATATATATATATATATATATATATATTAATTCAGCTTGATGATGAATCACCAAATCAAAATTCAACCAGTGCAGCAAATAACGCGGGTTTGCTTCAATCATTGATAAACTTTTAATTATTCAGGAGTGGTTGTTATTGTGTGGCTTGGAGCATGCCACGATTCGAAAAAAAACAAACTAAGAATCGTTACGTTGCTTTAAACATAATTCAATTCTTTATCCACTACTTTGCATCAAACAACTCGAATTAGTAATAAATTCAAATCGTGAAAGTCATTACTTAGTGCATATTCAAACGCTCGAATTCATGAAAATAGAATAATTCACGTGAAAAATGCTAATCGCATCATTAGATAAAAAATCTTTAAGAAATTGTTTTCAGAAATGTTGTGGAAATTATAAAACCTAACCACAGAAATTTTGGATCTAGCCTCTTATCATGATGACATATATGCTGACTTACTAGTGTCATCAATGATTGTTTCCACAATTTCCACCGCATAATTAAGACATAATTAAGAAGAATAAAAACGAAAAAGATTGATTGATGAGTAGAAGATGATTTGTCATTTTTATTTGTTTGTATCGTGGGTCTTTTGTATATATTGTAGACTTTTTATTCATGGGTTCAATTATGGAGTTTCTTCCTGCAACTTCAAACCTTTCTCCAATATTTCAAAGTGTAAGAATTTTTTATCATAATAACTTCACCTACTTTACCTACTTTGTATTACCAATTGACGTCCGTAGTAACATACGCAATAATGTTAAAACGAATGTCCTTTATGTTACGAATATCGATATCCGTAACAAATGACATCCAAAACGGATGTCATTTGTTGATCCATTTAATCTAGTAGCCATACTATAATATGTATAAACAGTAATATTGTGGTTTGTTAATTTTTTTGAATTATATGAATTTGATTTAATTAAGAAAAATTAAAAATGATGTTAATGTAAAATTGTATTGCAGATATCGACATCCATAATAGTATTCGGCGGTCAGTTTGTATTGCGGATGTCGACATCCGCAATACAGTTATTCATTAACATCATTTTTAAATTTTTTTAAATTAAATCAGATTCAAATAATTAAAAAAATTAACAAACTACTATATTAATGTTTATATATATTATAGTATGGTTACTACATCAAATGGATCAAGAATCAAAGCCAAAAAAATTATTTATGAAAATTTAGAAAGAAAATATTGCGGATGTCGATATCTGCAACACAAACTGACATTCGTTGAATACTATTGCGGATGTCGACATTTGTTTAAAAAAAATTGGGGTATATCAGTGAGAGAGAGAAAAAATAGTTACTTTTAATTGGAGAGCAAAGTAGGAATTTTAAATTTTTTGGGTACAGGTGAAGTAGTTGGAGGTGCAGGGAGAAGCCCCCTTCAATTATTAATAATATTCGTTCAAAAAGTCTCCAATTAAAAAACTACAAAAAGCGGGCTCTTTCTTGTACGTGCCTTTTTTTTTTCTTCAAGCACCTATCAAACTCATAATTTCCATTTTATCCATGTATCAAAGTTTAATAAAACCTTGTGTTTGGATGACAAATTTCAACAATTTCAATAAATTGAAATACCTAGCAATTGAATTACTTATAATTGGTTTATCTTCATTTCTTAAATAATGAGTTTGGATGAAGTAATTGAAATATCTCAAATTTCAATTTTTTTGTTTGGATAAAGCAATTTAATTTCTTTTTTATGAGGAATTCAACTCTACCTTTGAGTTTAACTTGACTTGTCTCTTTGGACCTGTAGACTTTTTTTGTCCTAAATAATGAACAATTTCACTACTTGGAGATTTTCAATCTCCTTCTATTTTGAGTGAATTTTCATTTATACTACTTTAGTTATTTAAAATACTTTCTTAAAATTTCTCAATTTTAATTTTCTTTTAATTTCCTCATCCAAACATGCAATTTTTCTTGGCTTGTGTTTATATGAAACATTTCAACAATTCTAAGAAATTGAAATGCATTGCATTTGAATTCCTTGCAATTGAATTCCCTTCATTTACTAAATCCTCTGTTTGGATAGAGTAATTGAAATATCTTACATTTCAATTTCTTGTTTGGATAAAATCATTGAATTTATCTTATGAGATAAACTTTCATTTTAATAGTATTTATTTTAATATATAAAAAATTGAAATTAAATTTCAAAAATATATTAGTCAACTTAAAATATTTAAATTTGATCAAATTTCAATACGGCCGACTTGATCAAATTCAATCACATCTCTGAAGGCATAAACTTTGTTGAATTCGACAGAGGTCGACTTGATTGACGGATCCAACTCAATTGAATTTTACCTAATTTTGGCTAGAGCCAACTCCATTGCATTGAACAAATTTTGTCTAGAGACAACTCAGGAAAATCGACCTAATTTCGGTTAGGGTCAACTCGACCAAATTTCGATTGAGGCTGACTCAACTAAATTTTGCCAATGTTTGGCTAGGGTTAACTTGGTCAAATCCAGATAAATTCGGTTGGTGCCGACTATCAACCAAATTTGGTAGAATTTCATACGGGCCACCGAATTTGTCCGAATTTCTAATGAAGTGGCTCCATGGAAACACGATGAAATCTTGATCTGAACGGTGGAAACTAGACGAAATTTCTTAGGATGCCTTCAAACCTTGTCCAGCAAAGAAGATCGAAGAAAGCACAACGGAAGACTTGAAATGGTGATGGTTTCACCAAGCTCCTTCAATGGAGCCTTAGATGCTCACAATCGAGACAACCATAGGTTAGGGCTCTTAGTGAAGAAGATGAACTTCGAATGGAGAAAATGCAGAAAATGCAATTTACTCTCATATATCAAAGTTGTCTTACATATGGTCGATTGCCTCTATTTGTAAGAGCAAAGAGGCAAGGGAAAGAAGAAAGGAAAACTAACGACAAGGTTGTCGTGTACAGAGGAAAGGGAAACATGAACTAAGCCTACACCCTCGTGTTTACATGGAAACCCTAGCTAAGGGTGAAACACCTAAGGGTGAAGAGGAAACATGGCGTCGTGTCTGAAGCGAGGAGAGAATCTTAGGTTAGCTTGACACATTTGAGGCTAGGTTTAGTTCCTCTTTACCCCATCATAAGTGGGCTAATCCAATTGAGGCCCAATAAGAGTGATGCTGAAAATAGGATGCCTCCCATGCGTGAAATTTTCTCGTGTTCCTCCATCCAAGTTGAGCGAGGGAAAACATTGGACTTCTCCAAGTCCAAAAATGAGGGGGCTTCTCACTACACCCCCAAGCCTTCTCCTGTACCTCCAATAATTACCCTTTTGACCCTAATTAATTTTTATCTCTCAGGGTGGTGAAAATAATGTAAATGAAATTTATTGTGCCACCGGTGCTTTCTTTTTATCTCTGCAGAACTGTACCCCCAACCCCCAAATATTTCCACACGTTCCGTTTCTTCTTTTTGTTCCTCCACAATTTTTTGTGTTTTTTGAACTCTTGTCCCTCTTGTCTATGGTCCCTACCTGTTTGTGCTTTAAGTTCGGAGTGGTCGCTTTCTCTGATTCAAGCTCCCAACAATTGTCCTTGTTTTGTTATTTTTTTTCTTTTTTGTTTTGAAACGGGTGTCGAAATCTGCTTCAGGAATTTGTGAAACGGATGTCGACATCCGTTTCGTTATTTTTTTTTTGGTTTTTCTGTGAAACAGATATCGAAATCCGCTTCAGGAATTTGTGAACCGGATGTCAACATCCGTTTTCTTATTTTTTTTTCTTTTTCTATGAAACAGATGTCGAAATTCGCTTCAAGAATTTGTGAAACGGATTTCGACATCCATTTCGATATTTGTTTTTTGTTTTTTCTGAAATGGATATCGAAATCCGTTTCAAGAATTTATGAAACGGATTTCGAAATTCGTTTGGTTTTTTTTTTTTTTAATTTTGGTACATAGTGTTGTCCATTGCAGTATCCTTTGTTTCCTTCGCCTTCTGGGTAGCATAATCCGCGTATTCACCAACCTTGGAACCGGTGTGTGCTTTCGCAATTCTTTCTTCCCAGCCACCGCTTATTCCATCGCCCTTATCAGGGACCCTATCACACCATGCTTTTCTTGCTCTTGATCGTGTTGCTGATCCACAACACCCACATCATCCGCAACAGCTACATCATCACACATTCTCTCTCTGTTGGCTTGTTCAAGCTCTTTGGTAGCAAGTTTCGAAGCTGCCTCAACTCGAGTATCATGTTACCTAGATGCCATTGAAAATATGTTTTTTTTTCTCACACTGTTTTTGTGGTGGAAGTTTGATAGGATATGATATAGAAATGTTGAGGAATGGAAGCAGGATTTGATGGTATATATATATATATATATATATATATATATATATATATATATATATATATATATATATATATATGAGTGAATGGATTGAAAAATGGAAAAGGGAAAGGAGAAGGTAAAGTGACACGTTAGCATGAGATTGTTCTTGATGGTGTCTAATGTTACGTAAAGGTTGTATATTATATATAATATGGATGCATTGGATTAACCTAGATATATAAGGATTATAGGAGTTTGTTCGGTTGCATAGAAACATGATATCATCATCACATGTTTGATGAAGGTGTATATTATAGTTATGGAGGTTGCAATTTCTCTTTTTGCTTACAATTTTTTTTTCTCAACTTGCACTTTCCAGAAAGTATGTGGTAAAATAAATTGGTCCTGTTCAATCTCTGTACATCAAAATTGCCATGTTTTAATTTTTTGTCTTGTAGCAGCAACAATTTGATGAAACAAGAAATTACTAAGATGTCGACAAAAGAATCGGATGTCAACACATTCATGACATTAATTTCCAACAGGATGACGTGACTGGTGGTGAGGTGAGAGACATATCAGTAACGAAGTCTCCTGGGATCTATGATTCTTTGGGATTCTTCTGCGTTGGAGAAAACCGGTTCCAAGTTTGGTGAATACGCGGATTATGCTACCCAGAAGGCAAAGGAACAAAGGATGTAGCAATGGAAAAGACTATGTAGCAAAATAAAAAAAAAAACCCAAACGGATGTTGAAATCCGTTTCACAAATTCCTGAAACGGATTTCGACATCTATTTTAAAAAAAAAATATCGAAACGGATGTCAAAATCCGTTTCACAAAAATCCTGAAGCGGATTTCGACACCCGTTTCATAGAAAAATTAAAAAAAATAATGAAACGGATGTCGACATCCCTTTCACAAATTCATGAAGTGGATTTCGATATCTGTTTCACAGAAAAACCAAAAAAATAACGAAACGGATGTCGACATCCCTTTCACAAATTCCTGAAGCAGATTTCGACATCCATTTCAAAAAAAAAAAAGAAAAAAAAAATAACAAAACAAGGACAACTGCTGGGAGCTTGAATCAGAGACAACAACCACTCCGAGCTTGAAGCACAGACAGGCAGGGACCATAGACCAGAGGGACCAGAGTTCAGAAAACACAAAAAATTGTGGAGGAACGAAAAGAAGAAACGAAACGTGTGGAAATATTTGGGGGTTGGGGGTGCAGTTCTGCATAGATTAAAAGAAAACATCGGTGGCGTAGTAAATTTTATTTACATTACTTTCACCCACCTTGAGAGATAAAAATTAATTAAGGTCAAAAGGGTAATTATTGGAGGTACAGGAGAAGGCTTGGGGGTGCAGTGAGAAGCCCCCAAAAATGATGACCTTGGTTGCAAAGTTATTGGGTCGCGGGTTGGAGAAAAGGGTTGTAGCTTCAACTTGGAGTTGGTGAAATAGGTTGCGACATTTAAAAACACAAACATTAGGATAAGAATTGAAGACATTAATGGCCCGAGAACACCAAGGCCGAAAACTAATTAGTTTATTTATTTTAAAAAATAACAAGATAAAGAAAATTGAGCCTATCCGTTGGCATGCTGAAAGCTTCTTAGGGTGATATTCATCATCCCCTTCCTCTTTCCCTTCCTCTTGAATAGGATTTATCCTCAAACCAAGAGGGTTCTTTAAGGCCCACAATTGTGGAATCTTGGTTCCTCTAGGATCAAAAATATATCTGCAATAGTCATCAAATAATATTTCATTAAAATTTTGGACACCATGCAGTATATATTGATTGGAGATATATGAAGATGGGCTTTTAAGTTTGAAAACAATTTAGTATGTAGCACACTTCATAAAAATATTGATTTACACTTTGACTTAATTGATACTTCAGAAATAGCTTGAAGTCAAAGTGTGGTTTTGTAATATCCATTGGAATTTTGGAAATATTTGAAGAAAGAATTGAACTTGAGAAACCCTTAGAAACAGAGGAGTGTATGATGAAAAGAGAAGTATGTAAAGAGTAGGTTAGTCCCTTTTGAAGTTTCGTTTCCATGAATACAAAAGGAATGGGTGAAATTGACTCCATAGGTTGGATCCCTCTTTCTTCCTTAGTTTTTCTCTCTAACTCTTATTTTTCTCTTTTATTTCTCACCTCTTGTTCAATCTTTTCTTTTTCAAATTCGGAGCTCTCTTTTTCTTCAAGCTCTTTTCTCTCATTCTCTTCTTTGTCTCTTCTTTTGTGCTCATTTTTTTCTCACTCCTCTTGTTCTATTTTCTTGTCTTTTCTATCTTTTTTCTCCTTCAAGAGCAATTCAAGTTTCCTTTTAAACTCATATTCTTGATAAGAGCACTCACTTTTACTTTGGATGAATTCTTTTCCTATGCTAATGTATTATGTCATCTCATATTGTTGCTCTTTGGTTATCCTAAATGAAGAAGGGACAAAATTTCGTCTCATGCATGCCCTCAAATCATAAAAATCTCTAATGGCAGATTTTCTTCCCTTCTCCACTCTAGATTGCCTTCTATGCCACCACTCATATGCACGTCCTACAAATTTAGAAATGCAACGCCTAAGTATATCATAAGAACTAAATCTATCAAAGAATGGCTACAACAATTTCTTTGTTTCCCTCTCCCAAGCTATATATGATAATGCGTCTACATCCTCACCAAAGAAGGAATTTCATTATTAAATGTATGATGCAACTCATTCCTACTATGATTACCTAAATACAACATATGAGAGTATGAATAAGAACTCCTCTCAACAAATGTTGAAAACACAATTTTGTCAAAATAATTTTCACAAAGAATTTGTAAGAGTTTTTAAAGAGAATAAAGAGAAAAAGATATCTAAAGATACTCCCAGGAAAGGGAGGTGAGTCTCTTTGGACAAGCTTAAAAACCAAGCCTTTCCTACCTAGAGATGTCTAGATTGCTTTCAAAAAAATTCTCAATAAAAATTCTAAACAAATCAAATTTTATGTGAAAACAATTTTTAAAGTTTGTAAAAGAAACCTAAGACCAAAGAAAGGTCAACTAATATTGAAAAACATTTGTCCTAATTACAACGAAGACTTAAAACAAAGTCAAACATGCATAAGCTAGAAATGGAAACATCAGAACGTGAAAACATAAAGACAAGAAAACATAGACTAGTAAAAACTTTTCCTAAGTGAAGAATCAAGTAGTACTTGGAACCCTTTGACCTCACCCTACACGTATAAGCTATTACAAAGGGATTGCTTAATGCATTTTCCCACCAAAGCAATTGAAAAAAAAAACTGAAAATTGAAAAGAATATTACACAAGGTTTTGTGATAGAAAAAAAACAAAAAATAAAAACAGAAATGTAAATAAAAAATTCTTCCACTAGAGAGTAAAATTCAAAAATCAAGAAAAAAAAAAAGCTCAAATTAGAAATCAGCTCACATCAAGTGATAGACTTAACAGATATACTCAAGTGAATAAGCAAGAATGACAAGCAAGAAAAAAAGGCAAAGTAACAAAGTATGACACACAAAAGGAACCTCAAAAATGTATCTAGAATATGATTAACAAAACCAAAATAAAGCAAGGAGACCCAAACAAGTTGAATCAAAATAGTGCACATACATCTCTAATTGAAAATGGAATACAAAAACAAGGATGATGTTATGAACTGTGTAACACCTTTTTTTTTAGATTTTCTTTTAATTCACTTTCTTTTCACTGATTTTCTTTTTATCACTTTTCTTTTCACTTATTCTCTTTTCAGCTCTCAAAGATCAAACGCACTCTTTATTTTAGACCAAAATTCACAAAAATTTTCATGTTTCCACTTTAAATAACATATGCACATGAGAGATTAACAAGAGATTCAAGTTTAAAAAAATTTGAAAGTACACACAAAGGAAATCTTAGCCAGTGCAATGAAATAGCATAATCAAACAATAAGGAATAGTTCAACCAATCAAAAATTGACCCTGATTTGTATTAAGTACAAATATGCACCAATTTTTTTTTCACGAATATTTGGCCAAGCTATTCAAAACAAGAGATAATAAGTTCAACAATCATCTAAGCACATGAACAAATGTGCAGAAACCTGATAAGTGTAATTCGCAATAGTTAACCAATCATATATCAAATGTGGCATATGAGTGTCTTGGCCAAAAGCAAAATACAGCATGAATTAACATTCAAAGACATATAAGACTCAAGGCTAACCACAAAAACAAGAAAGTGATTCAACTTAATAGATATAAATTAAAACATATTAAAGCACCAGTTGGACTCAAACAGTTTGACAGTGCAAACTAGCATCAACAGGAACCAACACTGGAATCAAACACCGAGTTAAATTGTTTCTATCATGCAACAACAACAATCCATGATAAGAGACCTAACTTGGTTGCCAGAAATATATCTTAACAATCAGAATACACTAAGGAAGGCAACACCAAAATTCATTCAGTCAAAACCATCAACAACATAGCACACAATTGAATGAGCAGACATAAGAAATGAGGATTAAACTGAAATCATTGAAGGCAAAATGGCAGAAATACAAGGAATTAATATTCAGATTATTTGGCAAATACAAAAACTCACAAAAACAGGAAACTAAACAATTAACATATTTAGGCAACACGAGACAACACATACTGGATAACTTCTAGGGATAAATGAACAAACAAAAAGCAATTGCACATTACTCTATGACAAAACAATAGATCATAAAATTTTAAAACTAGTTAAGAGCAAAAATAAAAACACAATCATTACAACATTGATTTAGGGCAACAGGAACATAAAATTTGAATCAATTTCAATAGAAACATTTCCATATAACAGATTCAACAGAGATGAGCAAGCACACGAAACTCAATCGAAAGTAGTAACAACAAAAATTAAGAATAGAGAAGAAAAATGATTAAAAAAAGATAAGGAACAAGGCATACCTTCGAAGACCTCTAAGCTCAAAATCTTAGCTCTGAATACCAAAAATGATGGAAGCGACTCTACAGAAACTCGACGAAATCTCAATCTGGACAATGGAAACCGGACGAAATTTCCTAGGATGCCTCCAAACCTCGATCCAGCAGAGAAGATCAAAGAAAGTACAACGGAAGACTTGAAATGGTGATGGTTTCACCAAGCTCCTTCAATGTAGCCTTAGATGCTCACAATAGAGACAATGCTAGGTTAGGGACTCTTAGTGAAGAAGATGAACTTCTAAGGGAGAAAACGTAGTGTTCCTGCAGAGAACAAATAAGATGAGTTAGGAACAAGTGTCACCTTATCGTGTAGTCCGCTATCTCCTCAGTTGGCCTCTTCCCGGTTGATATATGTCAGCTTGAACCCAGGAGGGGTTACCTACAGAAGAGTCTCCGAAGCTCAAGTAAGTCAAAGCTCTTAGAAGGTCAAATCAGTGATTAATGAATGCGTACCTTTAATTACTGGGGTCCACACCTATTTATAGAGCATTAATGATGTTTGATTACCTCATGGGTCGGGCCTTGACTTGGGCTCTAGCTTGGGCCATGAGTGGGCCTGGGCCCTAACCCAAGCCCTTAAGACCTATTGAACGTGGGGGATTCTATTTTCACTAAGTTTATTGGAGTAGTCGGCTTGGACCGGCTACCTATCTTGACGGCTTATATTGGTTACGTGAGGTGCAGGTTATTCTTCTAGATGTATAGGTTAAAACCGGTACAAGTTAGGCTGACTCGGCCTAGGCTGAATACTTGGCTACCTTGATATATGCATTGTTTACTTATTTGGTCAAGTTTGGCTAGGTGTGGTACACCAGTCCCCCAGCCTTGCTCGATATAAGTTGTCGGTCAAGGGTGATATGTGTTGGTATGCTAGCGGAACCGGCTAGGTGTGATACACCAGTCCCCCAACCTTTAAGTGTGATGAACAGTGTTAAGGCTAAAAAGTGGTAACCGTCTGAAGGTAGGTGAAGGAGTGTCAGGGGTCAAATCAAGAAGTTTTGGCGCCGTCTTTTTTTAAAAGTTATATCTTTCGCAATGATGGTGTCGATTGGTCTGGGGTATTGTTTTGGCGGGAAGGGGTTTTCGTCGTTTGGGATCCTGGACTATAAATATAGGTTTCAAAACGGGTGAGGGGTTACTTGGTTCATTTGCGAGAGTTTTGAATTCAGAGATCTTGTGCGCATCATAATGTCCGACTAGTTCCCAAATTCATTCGACATCTCCCCGTAAACACGAAAACAGGTATGTCTAGTAGCGATAGTATATCGTTATCTACATCTAGTAGTAGTGAGAGTACGAAGTCGGAGAGAAGTAGGGGTAGACAATTTGACGAAGAGGGTACAAGTTCTGAGGGCATGACAAGTGGGATTCCAATGGAGACGGTGAGGGAGGTTCGAGAAGATCCCCCCGAAGAGTTGGCAAAAAGCAACTGGCCGGCAAAAGGCGGCTATGGATGGGCGGCTGCCGACGTCCGCAACCAATCATCTTTGTTCTGGTGGTCTCGTATACTAAACTCCTGGTTAAACTGCACACCTGTCATCTTCAAGGGCGTCAGTAGGGACATCGTTTCCCTAGAGAGAGTTAGTGCTATCAACTGGGTATGTCATGGACAGGAGGGTGCTACCGAGAATTTTTTCTACATGTATATGTGCCATTTTTCTCAACTTCATGTGCGGATACCGTTAGACGCTTTCACTATGGGCGTATTGCGGGCACTAAATGTGGCACCTACGCAGCTGCATCCGAATAGTTGGGCCTACTTGCAGGCTTTCCGCATCTTGTGTCAATCCTTATATTTGGAGCCTACTCCTTACGCTTTTTTGTACTTTTATGACACCAGACCCCGCCGGCCGGCTACTTGGCTATCTTTGATAAGTCGCCCCAGTGTCAGCAGACTGGATGCATTTTCCTAGTCTTTCAAGCATTTCAAGGACGGGTACTTCAAGGTTGTCGTTAAAGAAAGAGGCAAAACTCATTTTTTGAATGCAGATGGGAGTACCAAATTCCCTTTTAGTTGGACAGGCAATCCTTCTCGGTATAAGGACATGGGGATGGATGAGTTATCGGTTGGTGATAAGGAGGTGGTGGAGATCTTGTTGAAGTTTGTTGATAAGTTGCCCACTAAGGGCCTAGTTAGAGTTTATAATTCGGTGCATCCGATAATAGATATCGAAGGTATCTGTTTATTACTTAAACTGTGTTAATAATTCTAAGTTGTTTTGATCCGAGTTGTAATGTATTATTGTAGGGCATATGACGCAATCTGGAAAGAAAAACTTGGCGCTTTTCCAATCGCTGAGGAAGGAGATGGCCGCTAAGGCCAAGGCAGTTGGGAGGATTGATGTTCCCAACTTGCAGGAGTCTGTGGTGGAGGTGCATGTGCACAGTGGGATGAAGAGGAAGGCTGAGTTGCCGCCTTGACACGGGAAACGAAAAGACGTGAAGAAAGTAAGGGCGACCTTGCTTGGAACGGGGTCGGCTAGCAGAGCAGAGTCGGCTAGTGATGAGAAAGGGCCGAAATCTGGTTTGATCGAATTGCCAGAAATATCTGTGAGGAAGGATATTTCAATTACCCTCCCAGATACCATTGTAAATTCTATTGACGGCATGGATGCAGACCATATTGTGAGGACAATGGTCAAGTTTGGAAGCAAGGCTTTAGTATTGAGCCGGCTTGTGGGGTCTCTATACAAGAGGGGAGTGAAGGAGGGGGGCCGGGAAAATGTGGAAGAGTTGCAGAGGAAGGTAGACAAGCTAGAGGAGGAAAAGGCAGCGTTGGAGAAGGCGAAGGAGAGTTGGGATGCAGAGAGGAAAAGACTGATAATGTGGAGGGTTCGCTGTTTGGCTTCAGAGGAAAGACTGAACAAGAAAATATGGGAGTGGGAGGAAGATTATGAAGCACTAAAGGATAAGTATGATGGTGCCGTGGGAGAGCTTGAAGACTTGAAGAATAGTATTATACAGGAACATATTACTGGTTTTGAGAAGGGACTGCGTCAAGCGACTTTTTTCCATCAGGATGTGGACATAACGGATTCAAGGTTTGATGTGAATAAGGACGTTATTGACTGGAAGTTGGTCCAGGAGGACGAGGACAGTGCGAATAAGGAGGCGGAGGAGAAGGCGGCGGAGCAGGAGAAGAAGGCGGGCGATTCCGAGAAGGCACCTGTGGCAGCAGAATAGGATTTTATTCTGAATTGATTCGACAATATTATTTGAGCCTATGTCTGTAATATTTGGTACATTTAGCTACATTGGTACATTCTTGCACTTGTGTTTAAATGCGATTAAGATTTTGTATGTTATTATGTATGTCGGGTTTTGATGATATGTGGTGTATGTGTGATACGATCGGTTGTATGTTAAGGGTGTTCGGCCCAGACCGCTTACTTGTGGTAAGGGTGGGGAACTTAAATGAATTAAGCACAAGTTAAGGGTGTTCGACCCAGGCCACATACTTGTGGTAAGGGTGGGGAGCTTAAACGAATTAAGCATAAGTTAAGGGTGTTCGACCTAGGCCGCTTACTTGGGGTAAGGGTGGGGAACTTAAACGAATTAAGCACAAGATAAGGGTGTTCGACCCAGGCCGCTTACTTGGGGTAAGGGTGGGGAACTTAAACGAATTAAGCACAAGTTAAGGGTGTTCGACCCAGGCCGCTTACTTGGGGTAAGGGTGGGGAACTTAAACGAATTAAACACAAGTTAAGGGTGTTCGACCCAGGCCGCTTACTTGGGGTAAGGGTGGGGAACTTAAACGAATTAAGCACAAGATAAGGGTGTTCGACCCAGGCCACTTACTTGGGGTAAGGGTGGGGAACTTAAACGAATTAAGCACAAGTTAAGGATGTTCGACCCAGGCCACTTACTTGGGGTAAGGGTGGGGAACTTAAACGAATTAAACACAAGTTTAGGGTATTCGACCCAAGCCGCTTACTTGTGGTAAGGGTGAGGAACTTAAACGAATGTGAGAAAAAACATGTGGAAAAGTCGTATAATTGAGAACTCTTCTTTTTATTTATTGAATATGAGTGCCTCATTAAAACCTCCCTGGCCAAAACCCTCCTTAGGGAAAAAGACCGGGTGAGGGAAAAGAGTACACCCAGGGTTACAAGTATTCGGCTCAGTACAATATACATTTAATTGAAATAGAATTTGAGGTGGGACACATTCCAGGTGTTGGGTATTTCTTCCCCAAATAAGTATTCAAGGCGATAAGCTCCTCCTCTCGCGTCTTCATGTATGCGGTATGGGCCGTCCTAGTTGGCGGAGAATTTGCCATCCTTCTTTCTTGCACTGCTGGCCATTCTCCAGACTAAGTCCCCGATTGCGAATGATCGTGGACATAGGTTTGCGTTATATTTTCTGGCAGCTCTTCGTTTGGTAGCTAGATTGCGTATTTGGGCCTTTTCTCTGAGTTCGGGTAAGAGTTCGAGATGGGTGGCCATGTTTTAGTGGTTGTGGGTTAGGTCGTATAGTTCTCGCCGTAGGGATGGTTCGCCAATTTCTACTGGTATCATGGCGTCTGCACCGTATACTAGGTTGAATGGGGATTCGTTTGTTGATGATTGAGGGGTGCATCTGTAAGCCCATAATACTTCTATTAATTCTTCGGGCCATCGACCTTTGGCGGTATCCAATCTCTTGCGCAGCTCCACGAGGATAACTTTATTTGCCGCCTCTGTTTGTCCATTGGTTTGTGGATGTTCTACAGAACTTGTGATGTGCTTGATGCCTAGTCCAGTGTAGAACTTGGCTAACTCTTTATCAATAAATTGTTGGCCATTGTCTGTGATGATGGTATGTGGCACACCATATCTGCATATAATGTCTTTCCACACAAATTGTTGAACTTGCTGGGTCGTGAAGGTAGTTAGCGGCTTGGCTTCTATCCATTTTGTGAAGTAATCGACAGCTACAATTAGGAATTTTACTTGCCCCTTGCCGGGTGAAAAGGGGCCGAGAATGTCCATTCCCCACTTAGCGAATGGCCATGGGGATAGTATGTGGTGTAGCTATTCTTGTTTCTGGTGAATAAGGTTGCCATGTTTCTGACATGGTTTGCACTTTTTGACATAATCCTCGCAATCTGCTTCTATAGTCGGCCAGAAATATCCGGCTCTAAGAACTCTAGTAGCCATGGTGCGCGCGCCGGAATGATAACCACAAATACCTTCGTGTAGTTCTTTGATAATATATTGCGCTTGCTCTGCCATGACACACTTAAGGAGGGGTTGACCATATCCGCATTTGTAGAGGTCATCGCCTATCATGGTGTACCTGGCGACCTTAGCCAGCCAAGTTTTGTCCGCATCTAGGGGGTTGCTGGTTTTGAGGTACTGGATGTAAGGGGTGGTCCAGTTTTGGCTTTGGGAGGGGGTGACATTGTCGGCTGGGGAGTCGGTTAAATTTTGACAAGTGTGTGTGATGGAAGGCGTGGATAGTGTTTGCTGTAGTAAGGATCGGTGACGGTTTTTTAACTTGGTGCTGGCTAATTTGGAAAGGATGTCGACCCTGATGTTGTCGGTCCTTGGGATGTGTTCGATGCGAACTTGTTCGAAGGCGGATTGAATGACTGCACAGACCAGATGGTAGTACTGTAGAAGGATGGGGTCTTTGATCTGGAACTCGTCATTTAGGTGGCCTACAGTGAGCTTGGAGTCGGTTTTGCATGTTAATCTCTTGATGCCTACCTCACGGGTTAGGGAAAGGCTGGCGAAGATGGCTTCATATTCGGCTTGGTTATTTGACGTTTTGAAGGCAAAGTGAAGGAATTTTTCAATGAGGATGTCGTTGGGGCCTTCTAAGACGATGCCAGCGCCGACACCTCTTAGATTTGTGGAACCATCTACATGAAGTGTCCACTGGTCCTCTATGGGTGTTTGCTGTAGGTCGTTGACGAAGTCTAAGAGACACTGGGCTTTGATGGAGCCATAGGGTTCATAGCGGATGTTGAATTCTGATAGTTTGACAGTCCATGATGACATGCGTCCGGCTAGATTTGGTTTTTGTAATATTTTTTGGATTGGGTAGTCAGTTTTAACGGTTATGGTGTGGTTTTGGAAATATGAGCGTAGGCGGCGTGCCGAGTGGACCAAAGATATGGCCAGCTTTTCTACCATCTGATATCTGGTTTCAGGATCTTGCAGCATTCTGCTCACAAAATATACAGGATGCTGCGTGCCTTCTATTTCTTGGACAAGTGCGGCGTTGACGGTGCAGTCGGTGGCTGTGATGTATACAAGTAGGGGTTGATGGGTGTCCGGCTTGTGGAGGATAGGTGGGGAGGTTAGGGTTGTTTTCAATTTTTGGAAAATTTGTTCACAATCATCAGTCCACGTGAACCGGGTGGATTTCTTTAGGAGTTGGATTATGGGTTGGGTTTGTTCAGCTAGTTTGGGTAGGAAGCGGGAGATGGCTGTGAGACGGCCAATGAGACGTTGGACCTCCTTAACAGTAGTAGGGCTGCGCATTTCGATGATGGCCTTGCATTTTTCAGGGTTGGCCTCTATGCCGCGCTGGGTTAACATAAAACCAAGGAATTTACCCCGGTCAACTCCGAATACAAATTTGTTAAGGTTGAGGCGAAGGTTGTATCGGCGTAGTGCAGAGAAGACTGCTGACAGGTCCTCGGCATGTTGGCGATGACTTGGAGACTTGACAACCATATCGTCGATGTATACTTCGACACAGTGTCCCATTAGGTGGCTGAAAACCTTGTCCATCAGTCGTTGGTAAGTTGCTCCGACGTTTTTGAGGCTAAAGGGCATGACTCTATAGAAGTAATTGGCATCGTCCATGATGAAGGCGGTTTTGTGCATGTCTGATGAGGCCATGGGAATTTGGTTATATCCAAAATATGCATCCAAAAAGCTAAGCACCTTATTCCCTGCCGCGCCGTCCACGAGTCGATCGATGTTGGGTAAGGGGTAAGCATCACGAGGGCAAACCCTCTTTAGGTCCGTGTAATCTACACACATTCGCCATTTGCCATTGGCTTTCTTCACCAAGACAATGTTAGAAAGCCAAGTGGTGTACTGAGCTTCTTCTATAAATCCTGCGCTTAGTAACTTGTCGGCTTCAACCTTGGCTGCTTGCCGACGTTCTTCGCCAAGCTTGCATTTTTTCTGGGATACATAGCGAGCTTCTTTATATATGGATAATTTGTGGGATGCCACTTGGGGTTCCACTCTAGGGAGGTCGGCGACTGACCAGGCGAAAAGATCGGAGTTGTTGATGAGGATGGGTGTGATGGTGGCACGTTCGTTAGAGTTTAAACCGGTGCCTAGGTTAATAGAGTGACCATTGGGAAGCTCTAGAGGGGAGGTGTCCTAAACTGGTTCAAGGCGAACATCCCGGCCTATTATGGGGTCAAGATCTTCGTCGGATAGGGCTATGCTAGAGCCAGGGGGTCGTTCGATATGGTTAGTTTGTTGGATTGGAAGTTGTGGTCGCAAGTTGGCCATGTAGCATTCGCGTGCCAAGCGTTGGTCGCAGTGGATGGTAAGGATGTCGCCGGACGGGGCAGGGAACTTCATGGCCAAGTGAGGGGTGGAAACGACGGCACCAAGGCTATTGAGGGAAGGACGGCCCAGGAGGATGTTGTAGGATGTTGGCGCGTCGACGATAAGGAAGCGGATTGGGATGGTTTTGGTTTGGGTCCCCTCCCGAAAGACGGTGTGGAGGTCAATGTAGCCGCGGGTGGATACCTGTTCACCAGAAAAGCCATAGGTTGGCTCGTCATATGGGACCATGGCGGTGTCAGGAAGTTGGAGTTTTTGGTAGGTGGCCCAGTAGAGGATATCAACGGAGCTGCCTTGACCAATGAGGACTTTCTTAACAGCGTAATTTTCGATTTCAACAGTGATAACCATGGGGTCGTCTTGTTGATGGTCGAGGCCGTGAAAGTCATCATCTGTGAAGATGATAGGAGGCATACGGCGTCTGTGGTGGGAATGGGTGATGTGGTTGATGGATTGGATCTGGCGGAGGTGTCATTTTCTGGCAGAGGAAGTGGATCCTCCGCTAGCGAAGCCACCAATGATGGTGTTAATGGAGCCACGTAGGGGAGGATCGGTAGGGGTGATGTCGGTGCAGGCCGACTCCGGTTCTTGATTGGTGGGTTGGGCGGGGCGTCTGTCGGGACGGGGGTCATGTTGAGGACGTCTGTGGTGGGATCGAGGGGGGTAGCGGGATCGAGAGGAAGAGGAATGGTCATCACTACGAATGAAACAGCGAAAGTGGCCAGCACAAACCAGTTCTTCTATTTTATCCTGGAGTGTTTTGCATTCTTCTGTAGTGTGGCCATGGTTGCGGTGGTAGCAACAATATTTGGTCATATCAGCGTTGGGAGGTGTGGTTGTCTTGCGTGGTGAAGGGATTAGGTCAGCTTGTAGGGCTTCGTTGAGGATGCGGGAGCGGGCTACGGTAAGAGGAGCATATCTGGTGAAGCGAGGTTGGCGGGGCTCGCGTGGGCGGGCATCAGGGCATGGGTTAGGTTGCGGGGTAGGGTTGGCGGTGGTGGCTGCATAGTCATTACAGAACTTGGTGTGGAGGGTTTGCATTTCCTTCATTCGGACATAGTCAGTTGCACGTAATTTGAGCTCGTGCATAGAGGCAGGTGGGTGGAGGTAGACGTTGTTGGCGAAGGGGCCGGGTTGCAGGGTAAGAGCCATGCACTGGAGGATCATCTCCTAGTTGAGGTGTGGGGTGCGAATAGTTGCCTTACTGAATCGGTCTATGAACACTCTGAGTGGTTCGCCTTGTTCTTGTCGAATGCCCAGGAGGGAGATTGTGGTAGTTTGGTGTGGACGGCTGCCAGCGAAATGGGTGGAGAACATATGAGAAAGGACGTCAAAACTGTCGATGGAGTAAGGTTGGAGGGTTGTGAACCATTCTAGGGCAGAACCCTTGAGGGTGGTGGGGAAGGCTTTGCAGAAGACTGCGTCTTGGGACGTATACAGGGAAACATGGGTGATGTAGACTTTGAGGTGCTCGTCAGGGTCGGTTTCGCCAGTATATCCCAATGGGTGGGGAGAGGGGTGTTGGCGATGAAGTCGGTAAAGGGGTGACGACGTCTGGGCTGGTGGGGAGGGAGTAGATGGGGTGGGATGGGATGAGTGATCATGGCGGGGAAGGTGGAAGTAAGGTTGTGAGGGGGGATGTGGCTTGTTAGAGGGTATTGTGGGTTGTATGGTGGGGCGTGTGTGGTGGGTATGTTGTAGGGGATTTGGGTGGTAGGGAGGGTAGCGGTAGGGGTTGGGACGGCGGTATAGGGATGGGTGGAAGGGATAGGTGTTTGCAGGGTAGTGGTGAAGGTATGAGGAGTGGGGTTGTATTCGCTTTCCTCCTCTGTGGGTTGGAAGGCCGGGGACCTTGCAGCTTCAGAGGTTTCTTTGGCTTTTCCTTTCAGGTTGGGATCAGCTTCAATTCTTCGCCTAAGGCGAGAGTTCTCTTGTCGCAATGTCTCCATCTCATCAGCACTGCGCTTTTTCAGGTCTGCCAACTATTGTTGCATCTTCGCTTGGCCGTTTAGGATGGCGGCCAGGTCAGGGGTGATGCCAGCAGGTCCTGAGGGACCAGCATCCGCCTGCTTGTTCACTCCAGCTTTGCTACGGGTGGAAACCACATTCAGAAAAAAACAAACGGGTACTAAAGGTGTTCGTCTCGTGTTCCACGGTGGGCGCCAATTATTCCTGCAGAGAACAAATAAGATGAGTTAGGCACAAGTGTCACCTTACCGTGTAGTCCGCTATCTCCTCAGTTGGCCTCTTCCCGGTTGATATATGTCAGCTTGAACCTAGGAGGGGTTACCTGCAGAAGAGTCTCCGAAGCTCAAGTAAGTCAAAGCTCTCAGAAGGTCAAATCAGTGATTAATGAATGCGTACCTTTAATTAATGGGGTCCACGCCTATTTATAGAGCATTAATGATGTCTGATTACCTTATGGGTCGGGCCTTGACTTGGGCTCTAGCTTGGGCCATGAGTGGGCCTGGGCCCTAACCCAGGCCCTTAAGACCTATTGAACGCGGGGGCTTCTATTTTCACTAAGTTTATTGGAGTAGCCGGCCTGGACCGGCTACCTATCTTGACGACTTATATTGGTTACGTGAGGTGTAGGTTATTCTTCTAGATGTATAGGTTAAAACCGGTACAAGTTAGGCTAACTCGGCCTAGGTTGAATACTTGGCTACCTTGATATATGCATTGTTTACTTATTTGGTCGAGTTTGGCTAGGTGTGGTACATGCAGAAAATGCAATTTACTCTTATATATAAAAGTTGTCTTACATATGGTCGCTTACCTCTATTTGTAAGAGCAAAGAGGCAAGGGAAAGAAGAAAGGAAAACGTGAACTAAGCCTAACACCCTACTCATAACATTCTCACTTACCAATTGGCACATAATTTAAAACATTCAACTCTTAACATCATATGCATAACAACATATTTTTCAGGCTTACTAAATCCAACAACTAGAACCATAAAATCAATACCAGAACTTAATTGCAGATGGACATGTACCGTAATCACACAACTTACCTCTTCACAAGAAACAAAACAAACCTTCCATCCAATTTCCTCAACCCAACCTTTGGTTGAAAAAAAAAAGAATATTCTCCCAACATCACCAAGATTATTGTATAACAACAAATATATTTTATTCTTCATGCCATTTACACCAAAATCATGGACATCCCACACTCTCATCATGTACAACAAGTATAAAAGTTTTGCTCAACCTCCAAGCAAGATTCAACTTAGCAATATGCACGGTACAAGACTATCAATTCTGCCCAAACCAATTTTTCTTCTTCACCACAGTTTTATGAAATTTAACCACACAAGAAAAGAAAAAGAGGACAACATTTAGCACCCTTTACGCCAAAACTTATCTCAAAGGAGCATCTCACAATTCCACGGTGGATTCATTCAAAGGAAGAATAAAAAAAGTAAAAAAAGGAAACACAATTCATCCCCAAAAAGGATACGCATATATCAAACCTCAAAATTTTCTCCACATATAACCACAAAACCACAAAATGAGTACAAGTTTAGCTTCCATTACCTGGAATTCTTGCAACGAAACCATTATGTCTTTGCTTTACATCTCTTTGCTCTTCATGTTCTAACCAAAAAAAAAATTATACTCTATCGCACACCAAAAAGAATGTGACACAACCTTTTCTCTCATAATTCACCTTAATTTTCTAATTAATTCTCTATGCTTGTGACCACAAGCAAAACCAACCCTGCACACAATATCACTACAACACACTTCATGTCAACTACCCACACAATAAACACCTCTAAATAAAAACAATATTTAAATATAAACAACCCAAATGCACACTTAGGAATCAAACCCTTGACCACCAATCCGTTACAAGACTCTAATCAACTATGCTACAATTTAATTTTGTAAAATTATTTATTTATTTATATACCACCCCACCTCTAATTACCACCTTTGAAATTATTAATTATTTTTCCTAGGTCTTACAATATGCCTTACCAAACACATTTATTTATAAATCCATACGTTGGAAATGATTCCATGTGTCTCTAGAACACCTTGTATAAATTTGAGCTCAATCCAACGATAAATGAAACTAGCATCAAATTCTTACTAAAGAAACTCGAAAAAAAAAAACATAGTGACGCCAGTTCAAGTTGGGGAAATTATTTCTCTCATCTTAGACATTTAATTTAAAATCCCAACAGTAAAATTAAATTATTTCTCGCATCCACCACACTCTGTCGCAGTACTACGCCACTGTCCACCACAACACCGTCGTCGGTTGTTGCTGCGTCACCGAACAACACGCAAACAACCATCCCGGGAGCACTCTCTTCTCTCTCTATGAACTGTGTCCACTATCCACGGTGCTGCCACCACTCTTCTCCGGCCAATGCTGCCACTGCTCTATGCTACTGCTCTGGCGAATCTATTCGCCTCCTTCCCCATTTCCATCCACCGTCGCGTCGCCAATTCTCCCAAGGGGTATGTTGAAAACATGTTCCCTTCTTTTTTTTTGTTTTGTATTTTTTTTTTTATGATTTGGGCTATTGTTTTGCATTTTGATGAGGTTTTTTGTTGATTTTTGCGTCATTTTTTCTGCCATTTTTACGGTCTCTTATGTATTTTATTGTCTCTTGTAGCTCTCGACAACAAAAGTACCGTGGGTGCGCATCATCTTCCATTGTCATTCGATCTTCACATTCCCAAGTTCCTAATTCTAATATTTTCCTAAGATTTTGTAGTCTGTTATGTATTAGTTATATGTTATATATATGTGGTTTATTATTTGCTTAAATATCTGTTTGATTTTCTTATAGTGTGAGTTAACCTTAGTTTCATTTTGAAGAAGCTACTCTTTTTTTTAAATTAATATAAGGGGATACAATACTAATAATTTAAATGTATTGTTGAAGAATGTGTCGAGTTTTGTTTAGATTACATGGCAAAAGAAAAATTGATAGGAGTTCCTCGGAGATCATGGTTGAACAAGTGTTCTATAAGTAACAGCATTTGATGTGTGAGTGTGGTTAGCAAAGATCGCAAAGAGTTGTTACATATTGAACAACACATATGAGGTAATGCCTTACTTGTCTGCACACAAAGTCATTATGAAAGAGAACAATCCAAGACAATAAGAGAAATGACATTTGATAAAGCATAACAAAACATTCATGTCTTGGTTTAAATTTGAGATTTTGAAAGATTCGAAATGTTGTGAGACTTTGATGTGGTTAGTGAATGAGTTGAAATTTGATGTCATCTGTTATACAGGTTATGAAATTAATAATTGCACATTCTATATGAAGTCTCTGGATGATAAAAGCACAGCACAAAATAGTGGAGTCAGTCTTGAAGCTGAGTCGTTACAATTTTCTACATCTAAAGATCAAAATCATGTAGTTGGATCAATGACATACTATGGTGTAATACAAGAGATGTGGGAGGTTGATTATATAATGTTTACTATTCCACTGTTCAAATGTAAGTGGGTTGACAATAAACACACACACACAAACACAGATACACACACAGACATAAACACACACACACACACAGACACTTACAAACACACACACAGACACATACACATACACACACACACACACATACACACACATAGACACACACACACAAAAACACACACACACACACAACACACACACAACACACACACACACAGACATAGACACACACACACAGAGACACACACATACACATAGATACACACACACACAATTTTTTCAAATTATATAGAGTCTATTCAAATCTAAAATTTTTAACTATTTATTTTTTAATGTAAATAATCATATGATATGCAAGAAAATTTTCTCCTATTTTATTTTGCAATTTTGTTTTGATAATTATTACTGAAAAAAAAAACATCTTTTTAATATGTATTTTCTAATTATCAAATATTGATATAATTCAGATATATGATAGATAAATTTTGCAAATTTGAATGTTCAAGAGCATCTACGATAAAATAGTAAAGGTTAATTTTTAAACTATTTTTCTTTTGAATATCACATTGGAAACTTAATAACATAATTATTAATTAATAGAAAGTGAGCAAGTAAAAAAATCATGGTAAATGTTAGCATCTTTGTTCATGTTTTTAAATTTTATAATTGTTCGAGTTTGATCTTTATTTTTTTCTTTATATCATATTTTAAAATAATAAAAATATATTATTAAATTTAATGAAGAAGGGGGAGGGAGGCAAGGCCCCTATAGATTAACTAAGGTCTGCCACCGCATAAAAGGTTGAACCATAGACTCCATCATAGGTTCCACCGATAGGCTCTATGACAGGGTCCAAACTACCTTAGGACGATAATGTTATTATATTTTTGCATCAAATAGCATTTGTATCTTGTTATAACCGTCTATGATTAGATAGATCATGACAAGTCATTTTGTAATTTGAAAAAAAATAATAATTTTTTTTGTTAATTAACTACGTTAAATTTTGTCACATTTTGTTTAATAAAAAAAACATTTTAAATGAAAAAAAAAACATAGACTAACTTCACATTTTTATTTTCAATGAAAAAAAACATTGATATAACTATTTTAAATTTATATTTTTAACCTGTGTATAAACTAATTTTAATTTTAGCAATAATTTAACTTAACTGAATATTTTTCAGTTTTAGAAGCTCAAGACAATAATCGTACACGTATGTTCTGAGTATAATAGTGGCTTCTGATCACACAGGGCCATATTTTAAGGAGTGAGCCAATTAATAGTAAATGTCATACTACCTTTAACGTTGTATGACTTCATGAATTTATTAACTTACAACATTTCCTTGTTCAAATTGTTTCTCAGGGAACTCTAGTTTTGGAAGCATTTGAGTGAAGTTGGACTAAGGAAGCGTAAAACCCATCCTTGACTTTAACGAGTGTTTCATGGCTTCCCTTCTCCACGATGAGTCCATCTTTAACAACAGCAATCAAATCTGCATTTTTTATTGCAGATAGGCGATGTGCCACAACCACAGTGGTTCTGTTCACCATGACTTTGTCCAATGCATCCTGAACAACTCTCTCTGACTCAGCGTCTAATGCACTTGTGGCTTCGTCTAATAGCAATATCTTTGGACTTTTAATCAAAGCACGGGCAATGGCTACCCTTTGCTTCTGTCCCCCAGATAACTGGGTTCCCCTTTCTCCCACTACGGTGTCATAACTCTGTCATAAGTGAGAAAACGTTACCAAAGCATGAAGTACATATGAAAAGTTCAACTCTTCCAGAATTATACTTGAGACGATTGCAAACTGAACTCAACAAGTAAAGTAGAATAGTTCCGAGAGTTGTCAGGAATCTAATAGAAATGAAACCATTAAAATCCTATGATTCTCTTGATACCCAGCTCAGGAGTATCTCATTTCACTGGGAATGTTTTACTATACTTGGATATAATATCATAGTTACTGTTTGTAATGTTTAATAAATAATCAGATTTGAAACTTCATTTAGTAATTTAGGCGATAATGAAATTCATTAAATGTGTAATGAATTAAAGCCTTAAATTTGGTTGAAAATTCACCACATAATACTTTCTGTTAATTTTACCTGTTGTAAGGCACTGATAAATACATGGGCATTAGCTTGTTCTGCGGCTGCTATGATTTCTGCTTCACTTGCTTCACCTCCTTTCCCATATGCAATGTTACCACGAATAGTGTCATTGAACAATACCGGCTCTTGGCTTACCAAACCCATTTGCTGCCGAAACCACTTCAATTGTAACTCCCCAATTGGTACACCATCAAGTGTGATTTCACCTGAATTGGGAACATAAAATCTCTGCAACAACGAAATCACTGTTGATTTTCCACATCCACTTTCACCAACAAGGGCCACTGTCTGGAACATAAGTTTTGGTCGTAACCATTAGTTACAAGTTACAACATACACGTGCCTTAGCTTCCTTTTGTATTGAAACCATGTTTAAATATACTACTCAAACTTTACCTTGCCAGAATGGAAAATCAAGTTAAGGTCTCGAAAAATCTGTATCTTTGGCCTTGATGGGTAGTTGAAACTCACATGACGAAGCTCAATTTCTCCCTCAACTATATCCAATGTGGTACCAGTCTCATCACTTGGATCTATCTCTGACTTCTTATCGATTATTCCAAATATGGCAGCAGTTGCAGACTTGGCTTTGCCAGAATCAGGAGAAATTGTGCTAAACTGGGAAACCCCAATAGCTGCCATAGTTAAAGCAAAGAAAACCTACAAAACATATATGTCTTTTCATTTTCAAGAAGGAAATATGCAGTGTTGACAAGTAGCACTACACTTTCTTTTTGTCTTAAGTTAAGAACGAAATGAAAAGTTAATCTGTACCCGAAAAACTTTGGAGAATGTTGTTTCTCCAGCGGCCACTAGTCTAGCTCCTGCATAGAAACTAGTTGCATAAACACAAAATAGTAAGAAAAATGAAACCCCAAATCCTAATCCACTGATCAACCCTTGCCATATCCCTGTTTTCATGGGGTCTTCACATTTCTTCCTATACAATTCCATAACCTTATCTTCTGCACAGAAAGAAGCTACTGTTCTTATATTTCCAACTGCATCCTTAGCAACTTGGCTTGCTCCCTCGTACATCATCTACACCAGAATCCACGACTAAATAGATCATATCTAGGAATTTAAATAATGCATGGCAATGGAAAAAATCCCAAGAACTCACCTTTGCGTCTTTGCTGAACCCCTTCATGAATTTCGTTTGAACATAGCCATTTGCACCAATAAGGGGAATCAAGACAAGAATAATCAAAGCCAATTGCCAGCATGCAATGAAAGCAATAATCAAACCTGCCAAGGCACATGTTAAATTTTGGACCAACAGGCCCAGTGCATCACCAACAAGAGCGCGCACAGAAGCAGCAATTGCTGAGAGCCTTGCGCTTATGGCACCACTTGAGTTGCTAGGCTCATCAAACCAACCAACCTCCATGTTCACCACTTTCTCAAAACATATTACCCTGATACGTTGGATCAACTTGCATCCAGCCACAGAGAAAAAGTATGCTCTTGCTGGAATTACCAAAAATGATGCAAGACCAAGAACCACGAACATGAGTGCCCAAAATTTGGAGTCCTTTTTCATCTCATCAACTGGTTCGTAAAATATTTTGACCGCAATGGAAATCAACACCCCAAATATGGGAAGTATAACACCATTTGCTATGGCAGCTAGACATCCAATCAGAAGCACTGGAACCTCTGGTTTGTTGAGGGAAGCAAGCCGGCGGAGTGAAACCTCTTGTGCTTGTGTTTCGAGTAATGCGTCTTCACTTTCAGTATCAGGGACACTAACACCTTTGGGTAAACCAGAAAGAGAAAATGAGTGACGGCTACTACTCCCCAAAGATGATCCCCTGCTAATAGATCTCCTAGTAGATCTTTTTTTGGTTAACTGTGTAGAGGATTCCGTAGAAAGTTCGCTCTTGCTGTGATTGCTTGTAGTTTCTTCTGATTCTTTGTTTACTTCTTGTAAACGTATCAATTGAGTGTAAGCTCCCTCGAGATCCTTGACCAGTTCTGAGTGTGTTCCTAATTAACAACCACTTGAAGTTATATACACAAACAATTTTTACAATTTCGATTCTACTCAAATGCTAATAGCACTCTTTTAATCATCTTATTGTTAGTAAAAATATTGAAAATTACAAAATTAATCATCAAGATCAAAATAATTAATCATCTTAAGGTTGAATGAATGAAAAGAAATTAACCATATGTTTAGATAAACATGTGTGATACCTTTTTCAACCACCTTCCCTCTATGAATTACAACAATCGAATCAGCATTCCTCACTGTGCTCAACCGATGTGCCACAATAACAGTAGTTCGATTAACCATTACCCTGTCCAGAGCCTCTTGCACTGTTCTTTCAGACTCTGCATCAAGGGCACTTGTAGCTTCGTCCAGAAGTAAAATTCTTGGATCCTTTAGGATTGCTCTTGCTATGGCAATGCGCTGCTTTTGTCCACCAGAGAGTTGAGTTCCTTGTTCACCAACCATTGTGTTCAATCCCTGCAAGCTTGGCAATGTAAAATTTAAAAGCTTTAACAATTTCTAAGAATACAATAACAAATCCAGTCTCTGGACAGAATGCAGAACCTGTGGCAGTTTATCAATGAATTTAGCAGCATTTGCAAGTTCAGATGCTGATCTTATCTCTTCAATTGTGGCACCCTCCTTTCCATATGCAATGTTATCCTTAATGCTTGATGCAAACAAGACTGGCTCCTGATTAACAAGGCCAATTTTCCCCCTCATCCACCTAAGCTGAAACTCTTTCAGGCTAATGCCATCAATAAGAACTTGACCTTCTTGAGGATCATAGAATCTCTCTATCAAACTAATAACCGTGGATTTTCCACTCCCGCTTTGTCCCACCAGTGCAACACTTGTGCCACTAGATATATAAAGAGAAAACCTATTGAGAATCAACTCCTCAGGCCTCGCTGGGTAACTGAAACAAACATCCCTCAACTCTAGTTCACCTTCAATATCCTCTAATATTTTCCCATTTGGATCATAAGCATCTATCTCTGGTTTCCTCGCAATTGTTTCAAACATTTTGTATGCAGCAGCTTGACCCGCAGCAAAAGCACTCATGATAGGGGATGCCTCCCCAAGAGACCTAAGATATGAAAAATACAAGAACAAATCATATCAATTGAGTTTGGTTCATAAATACATTTAAGATAATGCTTACTTACATTGAAGCAGTTAATAAAGAAG
Organism: Vigna unguiculata; assembly: GCF_037176805.1. NCBI lineage: Eukaryota > Viridiplantae > Streptophyta > Magnoliopsida > Fabales > Fabaceae > Vigna > Vigna unguiculata. Next base: position 10,220,835 of record NC_140801.1, read on the forward strand.
CAATCACATTGAGCACCGTGCCCCCATTATATTTTTCTCCATTGTCGATTATCATCTTTGCGCCAAACCACACTGCTAAAGCATAACCACTGAAAACAAGAAGCATAACTGTGCCAAGGGCCACGCCAGCAACAGAACCTTCATGAACGCCAGTTACGTAAGCTTCTACAAGAAATTTTCTGTAATCAGACAGTGCTTGTTTTTCCCCAGTAAAAGATGCAACCTGAAAATTAACATAGTAAAGTATGAGTAGGATTACTATATTCGTATATTAAAGCCTCGATTTTGCTTTATGCTGTTGCCTCACAGGACTTATAATATTGCAAGTTCAAACCACATGACATTAACTCAAATCACTCTAATTTCTTACATGACGGTTTGAAAGGATATTATCTCACAAACAATATACAATAAATGTATATCGTCGAAATGCAACATTTATCGAAATGAATCTCACTCCGGTTCATTAAGTACGAGAATAATCAAATGTAAGTCCACGTTGACTACAAATGACAAAAATTAAACAGCATATAAAAAAAATCCTTAATTTCAATAATTAAATTTTGAATTAAAAGTGATATAAATCTTTTTATAATAATAAAAAGCTAAATAACATATTAAAAAGTTATCCTTAATTTCAATAATGAAAATTTGAATTAAAAGTGATATGAATCTTTTATACCGTATATTTCAACAAATAGACCCATCGCCTCTCTGTGATACTAAGATGCGTACCAGAACTTATACAATATATAGTGTTAGACTTAAAATTTTTTTTTTTTTTTTTGGATCTACTAGAGTTATTATACAACAAAATGTTATAAATAAATAAAAATATTTAGTTTTACATATCTATTATTCTGGATATTTGTATTTATTATGGTATCACATCTTTATATGATGTCAAACAATTTGAAGTTGTTAAATTATTTTTAGATGAACTTTATTTCTCTAATGATAATGGTTAAATTGGGATCTCTTTTCAGCTTTTAACGTTATATAGAAGAAATAGATTATTTTTATATCAGAGAACAATATATTCATGTAATTTATAAATTAAAAATGTTAAGAATGTGTTTTCTAATGATAATAATAAAAAACAGATGAAAAGTAGTAATTTCTTTTTTTTAATTTCTAGACTTTAAATAGAAGGATTATATTATTGTATAAATAAAAAATATATTCATATATTTTAGCAAATGATACATATGTTAAAAATACTACATTGTTCAAGATCATCTCAATGATACATGAAGAGAAGAGTGATTTATTCATTTAAAGTTAGGAAATATATAACAAAGTTTTTCTACCCTATTTGACACCTAATAAAAGCTAATATTTTTATTTTTAGTTTATTTACTTTTCTTAATTATTTTATATTTTAAAGTAAAAATATAATTTTATTGGTGTTGTATAGATATAGAATAGAAATGAGGGTCTCCGTGTATCACCCTTAAAGTTATTATTCTACCGATCATATAACATGTTAACTATTAAAGTATCTGATGTAGAAGATATTAAAATAGAAAAATTACTTAAATATATTTCTAGGTCTCTATTAGATTATTGAATCTTTTGGTTAATAATTAGTCTTTATTCTTCAACTTTTTCATCCTTTATATTTACTTTTAATTTTACTCAACAACAATTTTGATAGTGATTTGAACTTTTATATAGAGTGATTTAGATAAGTTTTAGAAACAAAAGCAAAATATAAATTTAGTTGAACGTGATACTTTTCGATGACTTGTGAAATATTATATATGGATTATTTTTAAAATTGATATAGAGCGAATCAATATTTTTCAAAAATCAAAATTTATGACTATTTTGAAAATATTTCTAACTTATGAGGCTGAAATAAATATATAGAATCAGCTGACTAAAATCAGCCTTTGTTCTGTTTTCAAGAAATAATAAACACATGAGTAAGTTTGATTAAATACTCCTCAAGTTTAGTAAAATTATATAATGTTTTCTGTTCTTTTAGACTAACTTCTTAAAAGTATTTGCACAACATTTTATCGAAACTTTTTATATTTAAGATTAAATGTAAAATCCTAGAAAATGACAGTTTTGAAGTGATAGTGGTGTAAAAATAATGAGACTCAATTATTTTAATATTAGAATATTTTAGTATAAATAGTTTAATTATAAACAAGTTTCACAATTTTAAAACATATCATTGTAAGCAAAATTACTAACAATCATATCTCTAACCACTCTTCTAGAGTTCTCTAACTTCTCTCTGAGGGTTCTTCTTCTTTGCTCGTCTATTTGAAGATCAAAGACCGCAAGGGTGATCCTCTTCACAAGCTAATCCTTCCTTATCAGATCAGTTTCTTCAACTCTCGTTTTCCAATGGGTTCTCTCTATTCTGACTTGCATTTGACTCTTCTTTGGTTGCATGTAAGGTTTTAACCCTCCTTATGAGTCTTTGTTGGTCAATGGTCATAATGATATGTCCTAATCGTTCTTGTGTTGTTTCTACCTATAAATAGATCATCTTATGGAGCTAAAGGTGTTTTGGTATTCTTAGAGTTGTTTGGGGTCGTGTGAGCGTCTTAGTTAGATAAGGGAAGTTAGCTTAAATCTTGTGCTTTATTAGTATTTGTTATTTTTAGTACTTTGCTTGTATTGATGGATCTGATCGTTCTTGTGTTGTTCCTAGGTATAGATAGAGCATCCTATGCAGCTAAAGGTGTTTTGGTGTTCTTAATGTTGTTTAGGGTCGTGTGAGCGTTTTGGTTGGGTAAGGGAAGTTAGCTTATATCTTGTGTTTTATTAGTATTTATGATTTTTTTTACTTTGCTTGTATTGATGGATCTGATGTGGTGTGAGTATAACTAGATGTATATTGATTGGCTAAATTGATAATTATATGTTGAATTGTGTATGTGACTCTGAAATAAGCTAAGGAAATTCTTTCCATAAGGCTTCAATTTGAGTAATTCAACATTGTTGAGCCTAAAATCATGAAACTTGTCATCATATAAGTGTTTTAAACTAAGGATTGGCTCAAGGAATGTCAGATTCCACAAATAAAGCTTAAGAAGGAGTTTTTGCGATCTGTCATGGCGTTGGGCAACACTGATGGGGCATTGGACACCAATTTTGGAGTACCAAAACAGAAGTCATTGGACGTGTGGCGTTGGGCACCACCCTATCATGGTTGGGCGCCACTTTGCTGTCAAATTGGAGCCAAGCGCCAATTTTTGGCGCTAGCGTTGGGCGCTACCTAGTTTTTTAACATTGCGTCCTTTTGGTAAAATGAAGATTCACGCTTCGTTAATTGCTAGATCGACCTGAAATTTTGGCAGCTGATCCTAGACACGTGATTCTTCACTTTGATCGATGGGATCTTTGTTTTGAAGTCTGTGGTTAAATAAATGATTTTCACTGTTTTGAGATACTTTATGTATATATATGTTGGAGATTGGAATGGATTGAGATGGAATTATTGACATGTGAATATGAAAATGAGATTAAGAATGTATATGATAACATATGTTGATGTATGATTGTGAGGATGAGGGTCTTGTGAAAATTTTGTTACGATAATTATAAAGAGTGATAATGTGAGGATATTCCTAGGGAGCTAATCTTGAAACTCTACTAGTCATCCATACTCATGTAGAGGAGGATGATTAGGTAGTAAGAGTGGCAAGAGGTCTTGTCATGAGAATGACCATAAGGTTCTATGACAAAAAAGGATTTACATTTTGTGTGATAGCTCGGGTAGACGAGTTGTTCTACCAGCACCATGAGTTCTAGAGAGTTTGATAAAATGGATATGTATGATCTTGATCACTTATGATAATTGTAATAAAATGGGTTGTTTGTGAGGAATGATTGTTTCTTTTATATTTAGCTTAACCTTGCACTTTGTGGTTTTGTGTTGTTTTCTTCTTTTGCGATGACCACCATTTTGGTGGAAGTAAATGAAGATGTAGGTTTAGAGACACCTCTTAAGAAAGAGAAGTTCGTAGTTCGGGTTGTGAAATTATACTGGATGTATAAGAGGTTAGTATGTTCATTATAGGGATATCTTTTGTAGGTTTGGTATTATTGTATAAATGGTAAATTTTATAGTCTGAACTCTTAAAAAATTATATTAATATACTTTTTTATTTCGTTAACCTCCCTTGAATATTGTTACAAAATATCTTATTTTCTTAATTTTATGCTACTAAAATAGGATGTTATTGTTTCATAAACATTACACGCCATTTGTATATTATGTGTAATGAAGATTACTATAAATACTAAAACACAAACAAAATTTTCATGATTGACAGTAATTAAGGAATCATCATAATATGTAGATATGTTAAACTTTAGTCCAAATTCTCTATTAGGATGTTGTCCTCTTATAGTTTCAAAATATATTAATATTAGTACTTTAATTTAAAATATTGAAATCAGTGTCCATTGATATATTTCAAAAGTATAGTAACAAAGAACATAAAAAAAACATAATAATAAAGAATCCAAAATGGTTGAACTTCTTACTGTTCTTATTGAGGCAATTGTCTGCTGAACGATGTGTGCAGCTTTTGCATAGGCAGCTTGACCTCTAGAAGCCATCCTACCTTGCATGATGGCCATAGCAGCACCTGATAGAACAAGGAGTGGAAAAAGGCACAACATGACAAGTGTAAGAAGCCACCCTTTCACAAAGGCTATCGCGAAGCCCCCTACGAATGTTGCTATCAACTGCACAAATTTCCCAACCTGTTTCCAAAAGTAAACTAAAATCGATCAAACATGCAATTAATCCGAGATAAAATTGTAACTTGTATGATTCACTCTCACTTACGACACTATTTATATGGAAAGGAATAAGTCTTGGTCTACCAAAGATATTGTACCTTTATGATGCATATATATTTATACATATTTATACATGTGATGATATCATAGATATAACTTTTTAGGACTTTTGATTAGGTTTAGAGTTTAAAAAAAATATTGTATTTTTGTTTAAATTTTGGTTTTTGATTTTGATTTGGATATTGTATTGGTCATGTATTGATTTTATTTTTTGTGTGATTATATACTTTTTAAACTTTAGTTTTTAAGAGGCTTGATGGATGAGCTTTAGTATTTTTTTGGCCCATGAGTAGAGAGTCCATAATATATAAGCCTTGTTGTAAAGTTTTGCACTCAAAATTTGCTCTTTTAGAATTTGAATGATTTTCTTGTGAGAATTATCCATAAGTTTTTCATTAGAACTTTTTATCCTTATTTTTGAATTTCGAATTCAAAGTGATAGATCTTCCTCTATCCATCTGTTTGAGTTTCTTCATGTATGATTTGTTCCTTGATTTTAATTTTGTCAATCTACTTAACCTGATCTACATACAACCGAATACCCAATCTTTCTCTCAAGAGATAATGGATGAGTCAGTCCCGTCGCATTACATGGTTCCAAAATTACATGCTAGCATAAAGGATATCAAATGCAATTCGATGCAAGCTGTTTATGGGAATCTTTTTAGGAGACATTTTTTAATGTGAAAGAACAAGAAAATAAGTCGTTCAAATATTATTTCATTCACTCACTATAACAAATTGCTAAATTATCTACGAGCTTTTATTGATTTGTCGATAAAACAGAATTTAGAGATAGATTTTAAAATTTTAATTACCAATGAAAATATCCTTTTCTAATGATTCGTTAGTAAAATTCGTCAATAAATTAGAATTTGTATTATTGACAGAAATATGTTTCGATAATGGATCTATTAATAAAATTTATCAGTAATTTAGAATTTTTACTATTGGTGAATATTTTCGCCAAGAAAATGGTTGCAAGATGGATGACCAAAGGAGGTTTCTTGAGTACCATGGTCATACCATACTAATTCTCAATTGACTAATCAAGAGGCATCATTCAGTTTAGTTTATGGCACTAACACCATGTTGCCAATCGAAATCAGTAAGTCGTTCTTAAGAATCATGACATTTTCACTAGATCACTCAAAAAAAGGATACAAGCGAATTTCGACTTAATAATAGATGAGGTCAAGAAAATGCACCAAAATTAGCAACAAAAACTTTGAAATGAAGAACTAAGTTAAGATATAGAGTCTTCATCCCTATAAATTTCAAAGTATTTTACTTCGTGTTTCAGAAAACAAAACTAAATTAGATAGAAAACAAGATTTCACCAAAATGAATCGGATAACACCAAACAGAGAAAGAGATCATCTCAAAAAGCCTAATTCTGCATAATTGGAAAACAATTGGTTTACGCTTCTTTTTAGCTAAATATTTGATTATTTGTAATAAACATAGCCCACGACTAATAGACAATGGCTTGGTTAACAGAAACCATTGGAGTCATAGCAAAAACGAGTCTTCATAAGACAATTATCACTACTTATGAACTCAAACCCTTTGTGATCTATCCATAACCTGGATGATACTTGGGTGAAACTAAGTGGAGGTTTGAACCTAGTGATGTTGAAAAATCAATGGATGAGTTGAGATTAGGATGAAATGCCACTTGAACTCAACTAGCTGGTTACTCTTTTTCCTTTGTGTTTTACTCATTAAAAAACTTTTCTCAAAGGTTATTAACAAAATTGTAATTTTAAAAAGGGTTAAATATATTTTTTATCCTTCAATTTTTAGTGAAAATTAGAATTAATCTTTTTCAAAAAATTTTAACCAACTTAGTTTCTTATCTTTGAAAATATGTGAAATTAGTCTATAGTTGCATACCCGACTTGCCCGGAAGTTGACTTAGCAATATCTAAACCCTTAAAGCATTAATTACAAGTAATAAACCCTTAAATCATATGTTAGACAACTAATTAAAAGTTGAGTTTATCCTCCAATATACACACTATTTATTCATCAATTTTACAATTACCTAATCCTTCTATAAAAACAAGCATAATGTGAAGGACAATATCTTAATCACAATAACAGTTTAAACACATACCTTCTCTCCCATGGCATCTTGAATGAGAACAGTATCACCTGATATTCTTCCAATCACTTCACCAGTGTTTGTTTCCTTGTCAAAGAAAGCAACGTCTTGTCTTAATATAGTTTTCAAATACAGTCCCCTAATTCTCGCAGCCTGTCTTTCCCCGGTTACCATCCAGCAAGTCACCTCTGAAAAATTAATCTTTCTTTATCAAGTTTGAGTAATTTTTCTTTTCAAACTTCAATTTCCATTTTGCTTAGCAAATATATCACGTTTTACTTTTATTTCGTGATGTTTTTAATCCCAAAAAATGAATTTTACTTAAATGTATGTAATGAGTGTATATATCTCATTTAAGTAAGATGTGTTTGGATTGAAGAAAATAAAAAACAGAAGCAACGAAACTAAATAATACAGCAACAAATAAAATTGATTGTCTACTTGTTGAGTGAAGCATAAATAAATACAATATAAAGATAAAAATGTTGAAAAAACTATGTAATTTAATAATTTGATAAAAAAGTTATAAGAAAAAAAGTCAAATGAGTGACACAATTTTTTAAAATTATATTTTGTTATCTCTCTTTCTCAAACAAAATAACGGAGTTAAATCTCTTCCATCGCTTTCATTTTCCTTCTCTCTGTCAAGCAAATCCGTAGATAGTTAGTTTCTTTTCAATAATTACCTAAAATTTGTTTTCGGCATTGATTGAATAACCTAATAAATAGTTCACAGTAAAAAGAATTAAAAAGTTAACTTTTAGTTCTTAAGAGGCTTTTTTTTTATAAAAAAAGCAAAGTATACAATATTATAGGTATTATTGATACTATTTTTTAACCATTTTTAATGTTTGAATTTGATAATTTATATATTGTTAAATATAATAGATTAGTAATGTTTGTACCCGGACATCATTCACAAGACGGAGAAGAACAAAAAAAAAATATGGGTAAACACATTTTATAAATCGAATAAGTTTAGATAACCATTTGATACTTATTATTTTTCTTATAATTATAATTTTTTTATACTTTTTATTTTATTTATAATTGTAAAAGTTTACTTTCTAATCTCTACTATTGTAAAAGCAATCTCTCCAATACTAATAAGTTTGTTAAAGTATTATTTTACATATACAGATGTATAATATAGAGTTGTCAAAACGGATAGTTCGGCCCGATCCGACTCGACCCACCACGGGTTGATGATTTAGTAAGCCAACCTAACCCAGTTCAATTTTTAGCAAGCCAAAAAAATTTGAACCCAGTCCGGCCCATCACGGGTTGAAGGGTTAAACGGGTTGGCTCACGGGTTAACTTAATTAAAAAAAATTATTTTTTTTAATTTTTTTTTCAATCAAAACTAAATTGTAATTCTAATTAAAATCTAAATAAACTTTAATATAATCCAAATACAAATAAAAAAAAAATTTATTTATGTGTTAGATAAAGAAACAACTTAACATAACCTAAATATAAAACTCAACTTAATAAAAAATAAATAAAAACACTTGTGTGACCCTTTTATCTACGAGTTGGCTCACAAACCTGGCTCACCACGGATTCAATCCGAATGAACCGGATTCTAAATGAGCCGGGTCAAAAATCAACTCATATTGAAATTTGTAAAAAAAATTCAACTCAATCTAACACAAACCCATGATGAACGAATTGGTCTGCGGATTTCAAACCATCTTAAGAGCTTTAATATAATATTTGGAAGAGAGAGAACATAAATACTTACGAAGGAAAGCTGCCACCCCAGATCCTAATGCCAAGTACACAAATTTGAGAGAAACCTGCAAAGAGCTTGCAATAAAGTTTAAGATAACTAATATTTTTATCAGCAATTCTCTATACACTGTATAAGATAATTTATGAAAGAAAAAAAAAGTAAATGGTTGTTTAAGTACAACTACAATTTAATTTTAGTATAATAATTAGATCATTATATTCTTAATACAACTTCAACTTTAGTTCTGTTTTTATTAAATTCTATTAATAATTAATATAATTAAACACAGATTTAACTTTTAATAATTGTAATATGGTACAATAATCTTAAATTTATAAAATAAAGAGTGAGTGAACCAAAGAGTAAAAGTCCTTTTCAAAATCAACCGCATATCATATTAATATTTTTTTAATAAATACAAGTCGAATTAATACAGTTAATAAAGTTAAATTTAACTATAAATGTTTTAATCACAAATAGAAATTTAACTAAATAAAATTAAAATTTTTGTAAATTAATACAGTTAAAACATTTATAATGAATTGTAACCTTTTTTAAATTATTCTAGAAACATAAATAAGCCAATATTGTAGTTACTCTTGGATAAATTTATTTTATAACATTTTATTTTGTTCCTATAACAGATGATGGAGAAATTTGTGCGCACCTGAGACACTTTTTCTACTATGCCGGGACTGTTCTGGTTAGCTCCGAAGGCGTCGATTATTTCACCAAAAAGTAATGTCATCAGAGGAAATCCCAAACCGTTTCCGATGGCGCCAACGCTTCCAACCACCATCAACGTAATGTCTGCACAGTCCGCAAACGCGAACAGCTTGCGAAACGGCACCGTCTCTGCTTTTCTCTTCTGTTTGCTCTGTTCTTCGCTTTCCGCAGAGCTTCTTTTTCCATCCATGTCAAGATCAGAGCTCCAATAACTCAAAACTAAAGCAACACAATATCAGCGACGCAGAAAACGTTAACGCCAATAAAAGTAACCGAAAATAAATTAAGTGCTGAACCTTAACGAATATAGATTACACAGCAAGAAAAATGAGGTAGAGAAAAAAGAAAGCGTAGAAATTAGGAAAAGAATGGGAAAAAGAAGAAATTAGGATAAGAAGAGAGAGAAGCGTAAATTGACCCGAGTAGATGCTTCCAATTTTGTAGGCTCTACCAGAGTGGAAAATTTTACAAACTTATAATTCACATTCATTACGAGTGAAGGGAAAAACTATCGTTGTGAACAAACCTGTGTCTCGAAAGGCAAAAAGAAGGAAGCAGAAAAATATCTTGATGAGAGGAATTTATTCAACGTAGAAAAGGAATAGTTGGTTCCATGAAAATGAAAGACTTGTGCTAGTGGTGTGGTGTAAGATCAAACTTTAAAGTTGATTAGTGAAACTAAAATAAATTATTTAATAGTTTAAATATATTCATGTTTTTGTTGAACAAAATTAAATTAAGTTATATTTAGGTTGCTTGACTTATAGAATTGGTTGAATTTACTATTAATTAATACTCTGTTTTGTAATTTATTTTCTAAACTCATAAATTATGGTTTGGTTATAACATTTCTATTTAGAAGTAACTTAATTTTTGAAAGATAAACTTAAAACTTTTCGGCGTAATATTTTTCTTAATCAACTCATTTTTTTCTTACAGTCCAAGTCAATTTTAACAACCATAATCTCATTATTCTTTCAAGAAACTGAACTATGTAAAATGATATTCCTGAAAGGATTTTAGGCTCAATTGATTTGATTTATATTTAATAAAACTCAATATTTTGTTTGAGATAAATCATGCATTAAGTTATCAATTTTAGTTCAAAGATTATATAAGCATTCTTACTGTTATTTTGATTTATAGGAAGTGCAGTTTTCTAGATATATAATAATTTTTATTTACTTTTGACATGAAATCCTTAATTTGAAACCAATTTTAGAAACAAAAAATAGTTAATCACTATAATGACTAATTTAGATACTAATTTACAAAATTAAAAATTTTTAATTACAAAAATAGTCACTATTATAAATAAAAGGTAAAAATATGATTTTGGTCCCTCAAATTTGACTTAAATTTGAAAATGGTCCCACGTCAAAACTTGGTCACTCTTTGGTATTTAAAATCATTGTTTTCGATCCCTATTTCTAGACAGCATTAAAAATAACAAATGATGTGTCATATGTTACTTAATCTTATGAATTACTAATATTAATAATAAATAATAATAATAATAATATTATTATTATTATAATTTTTAATATGTAATAGTCATAATTATTATATATTATTAATTATTATTAATATTATTACTAAATATTAATATTATTAATTATTATTTATATTATTACTGATATATTATTATATAATTATTATTAATATTAATAACAGTTATAATATTTTTTTTTAATATCATTAATAATTATATGTAATTATAATAATAATAATAATTATTATTATTATATAATTATTATTCAATATGGAGGACCAAACAGTAATTAAGTTTCGATTAAGGATTATTTTCAAATTAAGTTGAAACTTTAGGAACCACTACAAAAAGTGTGTTGTTTATCGATGGATTATTCTCGACGAGTAAAATGTCGTCGATAATTACGTGTTACCGATGACATTTTCGACGGACAGTATAAGGTCAATTACCGATGGATAATCATCACTAATATCATCGATAAATGCGTATGTTTAATTTTTAAAAGGACCCATCAGTAAGGTCATCGGTAATTTACACGTGTTCTTTTACCTACGGATAATCCGTCGGTAAGTCACTACTTAAAATTGATTAATATCAGTAAGGACTTCGATGCACATTTCACAAAACAGAAAGCGCTCCCTCCCTGCCGACATTGCACCACTATCGCCTGACGCTAATCTATGGCCAAGGTGGTTAGTGCATTACCATCACGTTGTCGGCTACCTCCCAAGCTAGTGGAGGTTATTCCATCACTAGTGGTCGCTGCGTCGCTGAGGTGGCTCCGTCGACATGGTCGCTCCGTCTCCATTAAAAGTGTAACAGTGGCATTTTTGTAAATATTTTTCCCAAATTGACGCGAGAGGCCTTCCTGTTGGGTATTGGGCTCCCTTCCTATGTGGAGAAAAGGCCCAAAATTTGAGAAGCCCATGTCTCACTTAACCTAGTGGAGAGGAGGCTATAAAATAAAGAGAGAGGCAGAACAATAGAGTCAGAATACACTGAAAGCCCTAACACATAGAGGGAGAAGTAGAGGGAAAATTATGTTCACGTTTTTCATAGAGCTGTCGCAGTAAATTCGGCGCTGCGGATTCGTTCACCGTTGGATCGGGCTGAAATTTTTACAGCAGGTTCGGAACTCATTGCTCTTCATTCTGACCGGTCGGATCTTTGATACGAGGTCTGAGTTGGGAGATATTAATTTCGCACTGCAGCAGTGATTTGTAGAGATTTTCCTCTCTTGTTCTTCTCTATTTTGAAAGCTTTGTTGCTTTGTTATTTGGTTGGGTGTTGGCACTAATTTGTGCTATTGATTAAGACTCTTTTGTACTCTTGTTGATCATAGTGAAGCTATTTCTTTGGTCTCGACGACTCGTGGTTTTTACCCTTGATTTGAGGGGTTTTCCACGTTAAAATTCTTGGTGCCTTTATTTGTGCTTTTGGTGATTTATTATTGCTGCTCTTTGATTATTGCTCCTCATAGATTCTTGCAAGTTAGGGAAAATTATATCCGCTGCATTCTCTGGTATATTGTTTGTATTATTGTTTTCCCCATCACTTCTCAACCAATTTTAGTTCGCAATTTAACTCATCCCTAAGGCCAAAAACTGTTAAATAATGGTAGACTACCCTTGGTTTGAATTTATTTAATGTTTGTTGGCCCAAGGGTTAACGTTATATTGCAAATTAACATCAATGTTGAAGGGCTCTACCGTTGGAAATTTATTTAACGTTTTTTCAAATGACGTATTAGATTTCATAAACAATTTATCGAATTAAATTATTTTAGGACACACATTAAATAATTTATGTTATTTTTAATTTTTATTTGTTGTTTAATTTTTGTCATGTGAAAATATTTGATTATTAATTTGAAGAGTTCAATCATAAAAGTCTCTTCTCATTCGGTATCCTAAAAAGCTTGTACTCTCTTTTTCTTTGTGGTTCTTTTTCTTATACTTCTAAACAAATTTTCATTCTCTTTCTCATGATTCAACTGGTTGATATTCACTAAATTCACTGTATAAAGGAACTTTCCTCTCAACATTTTTGAAATTTCCATTGTGTGTAATTGTTTACTTCATATTAATGCAATTGTTATATGCAATTGTTATTCGACCCTCTTGTTTAATATTGATACAATTATTTTTTCTTTCTCCAAATTTATATTAATAAAATAAAATAAGTATATTTTTAATATTGAATATTTGATAATATCTATTTTTTTTATTGTAATATTTATTTAATAACAAAATGTATCAAAAATAAAATATAATTAGAAGATATGTATAATATCTCAATCTTGATTTTCTAATTATAAAATAATAACTAATTTTTAAAATTGAAAATATTTTTTAGAAAAATAATTTAAATAAAAAGGATATTAAGTAAATATTCACATTGAGTCATATAATAAAACTTAGAAAGATGGAGTAAATCATGAATGAGGTAGTCTTACAGGAGCATGCTATTGAATTAGATGATAGTGAATTTAAGGCTGGTCCGGACGAAGTTGAAGTTGACCAACGCTATGTTATCTTTAAATCATTAAAAAATGTTATCAACCTTTGTCAATATGAGCAAGTTGAAAGATTCCTCATTTCTCATTGGATCAGTTAAATCAAGGTCAATTCGCTCTTCACCTTTTGTCACATTTTAGAAAATGGTTAATTGACAATCACACGTGAACAAATCGAAAATAGTCACCGAATGACTTTACATGATTTTTTTTAAAATAAAGTCACAATTATTGATTTGAGAATTTTCTCTTTCCAAATATAGATTTAAGCGGAATGAGACTTAAATGAGTACGGACTTAAACAAATATATATTGTAACTAGAGTTGTAAATGTGGGTCAGAACCTGTGGGCTAACCTGGCCCACCACGGGTTTGGACCGGGTTGAGTTGAAATTTTTTTACAAATTTTAGTACGGGTTAATTTTTGATCTGACCTACCAAAAATCTGGCTCACTCAGGTTGAACCCGTGGTGAGCCTGGTTGGCTCATCAATCCACCCGCAGATAAAATGTTACACAATTTTTTTTTTGTATTTGAATTGGGTTGAGCTATTTTTTTTACCCAACATATTAGGTTCACAAATATAAACGTAATATTTTTGTGATTTTGGTTTGTATTTGGAATTTAACATTATTTTTTATGATATTGAAGTTTATTTATATTTTAATCACAATTATAATTTAATTTTTCTGGGACTGCAAAACAAAATTACATTGTTTTTTAATTAAGTGATCTAGTGAACAATCCCATTTAGTTCACCAACTTATAATGGGTCAAATCGAGTTTGGATTTTCTTTATTGACTAATAACTTAATTGGATTAGATTAATTTATTAAATAACCAATCCATAATGAATCCGATTAATCGTTTTGATAGTTCTTACCGTAACTAAGATTCGATTTAAAGTTTCGATTAAAAATATTGCATAGGAGATCGCTCTTGTTATTGTCAGTGACATGACCATTACTTTTATAATCAACGTAATGAGTGGCATGACTATACTTGTTATTGGAAAACAACCGGAACAACATTAATGAAAATGAAAGTACACATGTATATAGTGGACCCGAATTGTGTTGAGGTAGAACTTTGACTTTTAATTATGATTCAGAACTATTTATTTATTTTTTAAAACAGAATAACTAATAACTCTTTGGTCGGGGTTAAATATAATAGACAATTAAGATTAAAACCCAATTATAACATTTTTTTTATAGAACTATCTATTTTATTGTTAATATCACTGTTACAATTTCCAAACACTAATATTTTAACTGTTCCACTGTACCACCACTACTTTTGTATTTACTAAAATGCCCAACAAAATATAAAAAATTACGCAGAACCAAAATCACGACAAATGTTTGAAAATTAAGACTGATAATTGAAACTTTGCCATCCAGAGAGTGAAATCGTGCCTGACACCATAATCTCCTATATAGTAGTGCGGTGAAGACTTCAGACTTTGAGAGGAGTCTATGGTGCTTTAGAATTAGATAATTTAGCTTTGTCGAGGTGGGCTCAAGACCTCAATTTTTTTTTATTAATACTTTTGTATTAAATTAATTATAAAATTATGTTTAAAGAAAAATACTTCAATATTTTCTAATACTAATATACCTCTATTAAATTAATTATAAAATTATATTTAAAAAAAAAACACAAAAAAAACATTTTATTATTAATATAGTTCTATTAAATTAATTATAAGTTTATGTTTGAAAATAAAATTTACTTAAATAATTATTGTTTGGTGATTTTTACTGGTATTAAAAATGATATTTAATGAGTTAAAACATTTTTTAGTAAATTATAATTTTGTTTACGAAAAAATAATAATTAGAGATATCTTTATTATCTTATAAGCAATATGTATTCTATTTTTTTCTTTTATCTATACGTGACTTCTCTTATAAGAGTCATTATTTAGGGTTTTATCATATTATATACATTCCTTGAATCTCCTCATCTTGAATCTCATGTCTCATGTTGTCCGTGTGTACTAATATTTTCATCTCCATTTCTGTTTAGTATGTTTTTTCTTTCTATTTGTGTTGTTATTTTTTTTTTATTTGTACTAGAATTAAAAATGTTTTTCGGTACTTTTCGATTTACGAGTTTTAAGAGTTTTTTTTTTTTCATATACCTTGCCCACTTACTATCGAGTTGAGAAGAACAATAATTTGTTTGAATTATTTTTATTAATGATTAATCTTAAAATAAATTCTGTAGGTTTGTGAAAAAGTTGAAATTTGAGAAACATAAAGAGGTTTGAGATTTCAAGATACTACAAGTCTACTATCAATTTTACTTTCTTGACAACCAAAACAAGGTTTTGTTGTTTTAATTCATGCGTTTTATATACTTATCTTTATTATTATTTTATATATTATAATTTTTTTATTTCATATAAAAATATATAGATATATGTCAACTAGAAAATTTGAATCAGGCTATTCAAAAATCTGAAACAAGAGAAGAATTGAGGCATTACTTGCATCACAAAAAGGAGTTATGAAAAAAAATTATAAAAATAGATAAGAATAATGAATGAATTAGAAAATATAGGTGGGTGCTCTTTGAATGAATAAGATAATAACGATATAGATATAGGTGAAAGCAACACCAAAGAAAGAGAGGTAGTTAGTGATGAAGGTAATGTTAACCATTCCAGTGTCAATTGCTTCGACCGAAAGAAGTTTCTCAAAATTAAAGATAATAAAAAAACTTATTTAAGATTAACAATGTCCCAATAAAGATTAAACAAATTAGCCCTATCATCTAATCTAATGAAAAAGAAATATTAAATGAAATTAATTATGAAAATTTAATAAATGATTTTGCATTTATAAAAGCTTGAAAAATAAATTTTAAATAAAATATCTCATTTTTTTAAGTTTGATTTAGGTCTTCCAAACTCTTGAGCTGCCATTGAACTTTGTCCTTAAGGAACGAGAAAAGTGGTTTATAAAACAACACGAAATTAAAAATGTTATATATTAGTAATTATCTCTTGAGCTATTATTATTAGTAATTAAAATAAAATTATTTTATTATTAAGTAAAAAGGTTATAGAAGTAACTAAAAATGATATAATGTTAGATTATTTTTCACTTTAATATCATAATTTATAAAGTATTCAAATATTTCATTATTAATTAATAAATACTATTATATTGTCAATAAATTTATGAATTCAAAAGATTTTGAGTAGCATTAATACTAATAGTTAGTGCTAATAATTACAATTTATTCAATTATAAATTATTAAATCTAAACTTTAATGTAATGATTTAAAATATCAATGTCTTCTTATATAAGTTAATATAAAAGGTTGTTACTAAAATTGATTATGATTAAACGTTAGTAATAATAATAGTTATCATTATTAACGAAAATAAATATAGAAATTTACGGGTGATGACAATTATTTTTTATGTGAAAAAAAAAGAGTTATCATTAACAATAAAATCATATTATTAATAAAAGTAAATTTAGTAATTTATTATTAATAGAAGAGAAAATCAAAGAATTTTCATTAATTATTAAAACATGCATGTAATATAGTATCATGTGAAACAAAGATTCTGAATGATTTATCATCCAAGTCGATCACCATATATATCATCACTATCGCCATGTGTAAATCCCAGTTATGGAAAAACAATTTAATTTTGCCTATCGCTATATAAGATTTATTGAAAATGGTGGCTTAAGACTATATATAATCTTATAAAGATGATAAGGCACACATTTTTCTTGGTAGACTTTGTAAGTGAAAAGTTTTATATGATGGTCTAATTAACAAATCATTTTTTTTTTCAATATAAAGGGTCCAAAATTACACTAAAACTCCTATCACCTAGAGAAGTTAGGACTGTAAAATTAAATTAAAAAACAAATGAAAAGAAAAAGAAGAGAATAGAAGGTAACAAAGAAAGAAGAAAAAAAGAAAAAGAAATATTTAATCCCTGGAGAGGCTAATGAGGTAATGTTTGTCAAAACAAAAGAAGAAAGTATTTATAGTTTTTTTTTTCTTAATACGTATATATGTTCTTTTACCTTACAATGTTCAAATTCTTTCTCCTAAAGGGTTATCACCTTTAAAGGGATAATATAGCAAATAAACTTTCCCTGTTATTCTTGCCAAATAGACTAGCTTAAAGAAAAACTTTAGGTTTTTCCTTGCCAAATAGTTTAGGTTATACAACTAATTCAAAGGAATAAAAAGAAAATTGACACTAGTCGAAAAAAAGTTATGTATATTACAAATTTAACGCTTGATATGGAAGGATTTGACGTGAAGAATAAACAGTGATATTTTTTAAATTAAAAATATTTTCTTTTTTATGTTAAACACCCTAAGATGTAAAGTTCAAAATTTATGTCGAGTTGTACTCTAGGCCGGCCTAAATTTTGAAATTTATATCAAACTCTAAAAAGTCATGTATAAATTTCTTTACAGCCTCTATGTACAACTAATTTTACTCATTTTCTCTTCACAATTTCAATGTTTTTCTTCTCTTCTTTGGAGGCAGCTAGGTTGAGTTATTTCTCCATACATTGGTGACTGAAGGGGTTCTTGTTTTCGTCTTTATGAGTAGTTTTACATGGGAGAGATTTATACCCAATTGAATTGTGGTTTAGCATTCCTTATTGAGGTTAGTGGTATTTTAAACCTCTATTTTATTTTTCAAATTGTCACCACCATGATTGTTTTAGGATATTAATCATGGGAATGCATGTGTTATTTAGATATTTAAATTTTATTTTATTTTATATTGAAGTTGATGGTTATAACATATTAGTATTATGGTGCTTGATTTAGTCCCACATCACTTAGAATAGTGAGATGTGATTCTCTATTTTACTATATAAGAGACTCTATGTAAAGCTTTAAGATACACCATAAATACAAATACTTCCTAGTGTAGTCGTGGACGTAGGCATACACATTGTACGCCGAACCACGTTAAATTCTTTGTGTCTATTTTATCTCCTTTATTCTTTCCTTTATTGCCTTGTTCCTAACAATTGGTATCAAGAGCCATTTTTCTTAGTATGCTCTGTGGTTGCAGCATTGTCTGATCTTCCACATCAGAAAAGATTTGGTTTCTATTTTTCTTCTTGGGGATCTCAGTTTAGAGAAGTAGTGGGAGCTTTGGTCAAAAGCTGCAGCAGGAGCTTTGGTCAAAGGCAGCAGGAGCTTTGGTCAAAGGCAGCAGAAGCTTTGGTCAAAAGCCGTAGCAGGAGCTTTGGTCAAAAGCCGCAGCAGGAGCTTTGGTCAAAGGCAGCAGGAGCTTTAGTCAAAAGCAGCAGGAGCTTTCGTCAAAGCAGCAAGAGCAATGGCATTGGAAGAAGGGAAGGTGAGGATTGAGAAGTTTGATGGCAGTGACTTCAGGTTTTGGAAGATGCAGATAGAGGACTACCTGTATCAAAAGAAGTTGTATCTACCCTTAACAGGGCAGAAGCCAACCGACATGGAGCAGGCGAAATGGGATTTGTTAGATCGACAGACACTCGGTGTGATCCGGTTGACATTAGCCAAGAATGTTGCATTCAACATCATGAACGAGAAGACAACCGTAGATTTGATGAAGGCATTGTCAAATATGTATGAGAAGCCATCTGCAGCCAATAAAGTGTATTTGATTCGCAGACTAGTCAACCTAAAAATGGGTGAAGGTAACTCGATTACTAATCATATTAGTGAATTCAATACAATTATTGCGCAGTTGGCATCAGTGCAGATAACATTTGATGATGAGGTGAAAACATTAATTTTATTATCATCTCTTCCGGAAAGTTGGAGTGCAACTGTTACTGCAGTTAGTAATTATGCAAGTAATAGTAAGTTGAACCTTGATAACATCCGTGACTTGATCTTAAGCGAAGATGTTCGCAAAAAAAGTTCAGGGGAATCTTCCAGTTCTAGTTCCGGTTCAACATTGAGTACTGAAACTAGAGGAAGAAGTAGCCAGAAAGGTCGCAATCAAGGCCGAGGCAGATCAAAGTCTAGAGAGAAATCAAAACCAAAATTCCGGAATGATATCACTTGTTGGAATTGTCAGAAAAGGGGTCACTTTACAAATCAATGTAGGGCTCCAAAGAAGAACAACAACAAAAGGCAATATGATGATCAATCAGCAAATGCAGCAACTGATGAAATTGAAGATGCACTATTATGTAGTCTAGATAGTTCTATTGACTCATGGATTATGGACTCAGGTGCGTCATTTCATACTACACCTTCCTTAGAACTATTATCTAACTATGTTCTAGGAAAGTTTGGGAAGGTCTACCTTGCAGATGGGAAATCTCTTGATATTATAGGAAGAGGTGATATCAATATCAGAACCTCTAATGGAAGTGTGTGGACTTTGAATAATGTCAGACATATTCCTGCCTTAAAGAGAAACTTAATATCTATAGGGTAGTTGGATGATGAAGGTCATTACACCACCTTTGGAGATGGACACGGGAAAGTAATGAAAGGTAATCTTGTTGTTGCTCGTGGAAAGAAGCGAGGATCTCTTTACATGATTGCAGATAAGGATATAATATCAGTTGCAGAAGTTGGCAACAGTTCCTTTTTGTGGCATCTGAGGCTTGGGTATATGAGTGAGAAAGGAATGAAGCTCATGGTCTCAAAAGGTAAAATACCTAACTTGAAGCATGTTGACGTTGGACCTTGCGAACATTGTATCTTTGGAAAGCAGAAAAAGGTTAGCTTCTCCAAAACAAGTAAGTCGTCTAAAGTTGAAAGACTAGCACTAGTGCATACAGATGTTTGGGAGCCAGCTCCAGTGAAATCTCTTGGAGGTTCACAGTATTACGTAACCTTCATTGATGAATCTACAAGAAAGGTATGGGTTTATTTTCTTAAAAATAAATCTGATGTGTTTTCTGTGTTTAAAAGGTGGAAACAGGAGATTGAGACTCAAACAGGTTTAAAGATTAAATGTTTGAAGTCTGATAATGGTGGAGAATATGTCAGTAATCAATTCAAGGAGTTTTGTTCAGAGAATGGGATCAGAATGATCAAGGCGGTTCCAGGAACACCAGAACAAAACGGTGTGGCAGAAAGAATGAACAGAACCTTGAATGAGAGAGCAAGATGTATGAGAATCCAGTCAGGATTACCCAAGGTATTTTGGGCAGATGCAATAAGCACAGCAGCCTATCTCATAAACAGAGGACCATTAGTTCCTTTAGGCTATCAGTTAGCTGAAGAAGTATGGTATGGAAATGAGGTAAACCTTTCACATCTGAAAGTTTTTGGTTGTGCTTCATATATTTTGTTGAACTCTAATAGTAGAGATAAATTGGACCCTAAGGCAAAGCGATGTTATTTCATTGGCTATGGATCTGACATGTATGACTACAGGTTTTGGGATGACCAAAACAAGAAAATTATAAGAAGTAGAAATGTTACTTTTAATGAAAACATGTTCTATAAGGACAGAACTGCAGAATTTGCAAATAAAAAGCCAGAACAGGTATCATTAGAAGAAATTTCAGAAAGTGATGTAGCCAATAGAAGGCAGAATACAGAAGTAGAGCTTGAGTCAGAGCCCGAGTCAAAGTTTGGGTCAGAACCTGAACAGATAGTAGAGTCAGTAACTCCTGAATTACCGACTAGAAGGTCTAGCAGAACAATTGTAGCACCACAAAGGTACTCCCCTTCATTGCATTACTTGTTGTTGACTGATGCTGGTGAGCCAGAGCATTTTGTTGAGGCTATGCAGGGAGGTGAATCTATTAAGTGGGAGCTAGCAATGGAAGATGAGATAAATTCTCTTCAGAAGAATAAGAATGGTCTTTAACCAAGCTTCCAGAAGGAAAGAAGGTTTTGCAAAACAGGTGGGTCTATCGGTTAAAAGAAGAACCAGATGGCAGCAAACGATATAAGGCCAGACTCGTAGTGAAAGGGTTCCAACAGAGACAAGGAATTGACTTCACAGAAATTTTCTCCCTTGTTGTCAAGATGACTACCATCAGAGTTATCTTGAGTATAGTAGCTGCAGAAAATCTTCATCTGGAGCAGTAAGATGTGAAAACTGCATTCCTACATGGAGATCTTGAGGAAGAAATCTTTATGGCACAACCAAAAGATTTTGAAGTACAAGGCAAAGAGAATCTTGTATGCAAGCTTCATAAAAGTTTGTATAGGTTGAAACAAGCACCACAACAATGGTATAAAAAGTTTAATGAGTTTATGAGAAACTCAGGATTTCACAGATGTGAAGAAGATCATTGCTGTTACGTGAAGAAATATGTTGATAGTTATATCATTCTTGCCTTGTATGTTGATGACATGTTGATTGTTGGTGCTAATATGGCAGAAATTGACAGGTTGAAGAAACAATTGTCAGAAAATTTTGAAATGAAGGATCTTGGTCCAGCCAAGCAAATTCTTGGTATGAGAATTTCCAAGGATAGATCTAAAGGTATTCTAAATTTATCTCAGGAAAAATATATAGAAAAATTGCTTAGCAGGTTCAATGTTGGAAATGCTAAAACCAGAAATACATCTTTGGGAACTCACTTAAAGTTCTCAAAAAGGCAATCTTCTCAGACAGAGGAAGAAGAAAATCACATGTCTAAAGTGCCATATGCATCTGCAGTAGGGAGCTTGATGTATGTTATGGTTTGCACCAGACCTGATGTAGCACATCAGTGGGAGTTGTGAGCAGGTTTCTATCCAATCCCGGAAAGGAGCATTGGGAAGGCGTGAAGTGGATATTGAGATATTTGAAGGGCACTTCAAAGATGCATTTGTCCTTTAAAAGAAGTAATCTCACTTTACATGGGTTTTCTGATGCAAATTTGGGAGGTGATTTGGATGGTAGAAAGAGCACAACAGGTTATATTTTTACGTTGGATGGCACAGCTATCAGTTGGAAGTCCAAACTTCAAGGAAAAGTCTCCCCTTCAACCATTGAAGCTGAATATATAGCTATCTCAGAAGCAGCAAAAGAGATGATATGGTTGAAGAATCTTCTAAAAGAATTAGGAAAAAGGCAAGATGAACCTTCATTGTTCAGTGGCAGTCAAAGTGCCATTTGTCTTGCTAAAAATCCAATTCTTCACTCCAAATGCAAACACATTGAATTGAAGTATCATTTTATCAGAAACTTGATAAATGATGGAGATTTTATTTTGTTGAAGATTCCAGGTGTAGAGAATCCAGCTGATATGTTAACCAAGACTGTCACAACAACTAAGTTGAGGCTTTGCATTGCCTCAACTGGCCTTCGAGAAAATTGATGATGAAGGCACTACACTAGGTGGTAATGTAAATCAAACCCAAAGTGGGAGAATTGTTAGTATTATGGTGCTTGATTTAGTCCCACATCACTTAGAATAGTGAGATGTGGTTCTCTATTTTACTATATAAGAGACTCTATGTAAAGCTTTAAGATACACCAGAAATACAAATACTTCCTAGTGTAGTCGTGGACGTAGGCATACACATTGTACGCCGAACCATGTTAAATTCTCTGTGTCTATTTTCTCTCCTTTATTCTTTCCTTTATTGCCTTGTTCCTAACAATAACAATGTCAACAACTCCAAACTAGAGCTTGAAGATATTAAAAAATGCACTAAAAGCTTATCCAAAGACACCCTAACAATATGTGTAGTTCCCACTAGCACAATGAGTCCCCTTTTGAGGGAACTAGAATGCAAATACAAATTTCACTTACAATACCAATTTGAAATTTACATCAGACTTGTTTAGGCTTGACATAAATTCACATCAGTTGCATCCACATTGAAGTGTTATCTGATGAAAAAGGCTAAAAACATTTGATGTTAAAGCCTCTTTTATAATAGTAAATGTAATCAAACTAGAATAAAAGAAGGTAGTGAGTGGAAAACTACTTTTAAAATAAAATTTTGATTGTATGAATGATGGCATCCCCTTTAACCTAACCAATGCTCGAAGCACCTTCATGAGGCTAATGCATCATGATTTTCATCCTTGAATAAACATATAGATCATATTATATATGTGTTTGAAACTCTAAGTAAAAAGACTTTGTATGCTAATAAAGAAAAATGCATCTTCAGGCTGAATTAGGTTGTCTTCCTACATTTCTTTTTAGCTTTAAGGGAGTATGTAATGAGGATAAGTTTAAAGAAATAATAGATTAGCCGAATCTTAATCATGTCAATCAAGTTACGAATTTTCATGAGTTGACTAGTTTCTATAGGTGTTTCATGAAACATTTTAGTCCAATTGTTGCATCTTTGAATTAAATACTTAAGAAGGCAGTAGTGATTAACAAGGGTAAACAACAAGAAATCATTTTGAGATTTAAAAGAGTACTTGGTAAATGTATGCAAATACCACTTCTTAACTTTTCTAAACAACTTGAAATTGAGTGTGATGCTTATAGTGTAGGCATTGAGTCAACCATACTAGAAGAAAAGGCATCCTTAACCTACTTAGTGAAAAGCTCAAGCCACATCAACTACTTCCCTTATGGAAAAAAAATATATGCTCTTATTAGAGATTTACAAAATTGACAATACTATCTTTTACTAAAGAATTTTTTTATTTATAATGCTTGAGTTCCTTAAATATTTGAAAGGCTAATGCAAACTTAATAAGAGACAAGCAAAGTGGGTAGAGTTTATTGAAAATTTCTCCCATAATCAAACATATGCAAGAAAATGATAATGCTTTCTAAAGGAGAATACCTTGTAAATATATTCTTGAAACAATATGTCTAAGTTAAGATCACATAAGATAGTTGTATCTTGATGATGGTGACTTTTCTAAGAATTTTCATGAGTTTTAAAAGCAGTCACACAAAGGATATTTTCAATAAGAATGATACACTTTTTAAGGCAAAAGTATAATTTGTGTGTCTAAGGGTTCTTTTAGAGAAACTCGCATTATTCAAGCACATAGGGGTGGTTTAATTGGATAATTTGAAAACATTATAGTTTTTGCATGATTTCTTTTTTTCTTTTTCCACAAATGAAGAATAGTTAAAAGTAAGTTCAACAAACCCTTTGCTTGGTTTTGTTTGTATGATTAAACAATTACGTTAAATACATAATGTTATTTTATCAGATTATATTAAATGCAAAGTATTCAGTTTGTCCCAACAAACGTAAATTGTATGGCAAGAAAGATTCAAGAATTCTTTAAAATGTGCATTGAGTGAACCAGTATAAAATGTTGTGCTCCAATCTTTTCTCTAATCCTTCTCTCTTGCATAATCATTTAAAGTTTAAAGAACTTGAATCTAAACCATCTTTTTCATATTCTTGAGTGTTTTGGTGGCATCTAAAACATTGAGCATATTTGCATAATCAATTAGAACCCGTCTTGATCATTCTTGTGCAATGTTCTTGGTTCAAATCTCAAATTTGAATTTATGCATTTTTCCAGTATTTCAGTCGACTGTTTTTCTGTTTCAATCAGTTGATTATACCAGTACAAAATCTGTTTAGTAAAATCAATCGATTAACTCTGTTTTTGACCGATTGAAAGTATATTGTCCAGTGATTTTTTCATCCTAACTTGGTGATCCAATTGATTCAATTAAAGATAGTTTTTATCTTTTAAAGATAGCCTAAATTTTTAACTAGTCAATTCAACCCCCCTTCTTGGCATTTCAACCATTTCAAAACTAATACTAACCAGTATAAAAGCATTTAGAGTAAATCTTTCCTTTCTCTAGTATTTTTATTTTGCATATGATTTTAACTAATCCTAGAAGGAAAGATTTATGAAAATATGATTCATAAAAAGTTTTAAAAGATCATGTGTTGGATAAAAGTATCTTCTAATTTTACATCATTAAATAATAATTTACAAAAATATAAAAAAGTTTAAATACACAATTTAACGTTCCCTTCTGGTATATTTGGCATGTTTTTACAATAAGCATATTTAATTTTTTTGTTATAGATGCATAATATGTAAGAAGGAAATTGTAAGGTTACCATGGTTTATATACCTTTCTTATCCCTAGTTTTGTCTTGGAGATATATTTCAATGGATTTTATACTTAGTACTTCAAGGCCAACAATGGGAAAGGACTCAAATTTTTTTATTGTCGGTGGGTTTTAAAGAATGAATTCGTCACAAAGTTGATGATGCAAGCCATATTACAAGTCTCTTTTTTAACAAAGTTGTTCATTTGCATGGGCTTCCTCAAAGCACTGTATAAGTTCTAGATTCAAAGTTCTTGAGTTTCTTAGTGAAGATATTATATGGAAAACTTGGAACCAAACTTCACTTTTTTACGATTTTTCATCCCCAAATTGATGGTCAAACAAAGTTAGTAAATATACATTTGTGTCAACTATTCAGATGTATGAGTAATAGGAACCTAAGAGATTGGGAAGAACTCTTACTTCGTATAGAGTTTGCATATAGTAGATTGATGAAAACCACAACTTCCTATTTTCTTGTAGAAGTTTCATATTAATTTAATCCATTGATGTCTCTTGACCTAATGTCTTTTCCAAAATTTAAGTGTAATGCAACAATGATTTTAGAAAATTATAAGAAGGTTTCTTATTATGCTACATATTGAAGTTGAGGAAGGAAGGAAGATGTCATGCAGTTTGGCTATTGGATTTGGCTTCATTTGAGAATAAATAACAATGCATATGAGTTAGAAATGTCACATAACTATATAACGAGTTCAACCTTTAACTGGAGTTGTCTAAATCCTTTTAATGCATGTTTACAAATTTGTGGAAGAATTATTGATATTCAATTTCTTTAGAAAATAAATTATTTTAAGTTTTCTCCAGGATTTTACAATATAGAGCATAGTCTAGGTTGATTCTCAAAGGATACATGTATATTATATTCAATTTTAGTATTTTTGTTGTACAGCTCAAAATTAGGATTTGGAAACTGAGAATTATGGAACAAAAATTGAAAACGCAATTGATTAGAATTAAAATTGAATAATTTGTAAAAAGTTGAAATCCAGAAGAAGAAAGGGTGAATTGATTGATTCAAATACTAAAGAATTTCTGTTCAAGTCAAAGTTTGAATAACTTACCAATTCATTAATTAATTAAACTAATTACACATATCAAATCAAATCAAGATTTAATTTATTCCTAATTTGATTTGTAAAATCATAAATGCTTATTTTTAAACCAAAATTACAAAAGAGAATAACAAAACCAAACATCAATTGATTGGTACAAAACTCAATTCAACTTGTTTGAGCTTAATTTCGTGAATTGATCCTCAAGAATTAGCTACCCATTGATGAAAAATAGAAAGTGCAATTAAGAGAAGTAGAGGAAGAGTAAAAAAAAAAAATTATGGGAAAAGGGATAAAATGAAATGAAAAGACAATTCCTAAAACTAAAAATCAAGCAAAGGGTTTTGGTGTACATGTTTAGAGAACATTCAAGGTGTATATAAGCTTTAAAATCTAAAGTATACATGGGCCTAAATTTGAGTTCTAATTAAGACCATAAGCTTAATTACAAAAGTCTAAACTCGAACAAGGAAAATTGAATATGCATGGGTTCTTATACAAAAATTCAACAATTTTTCCTCAATTTCTAAGAATTGTAGGGAGTACCAAGGAACTATAAATACATCAGACTACATATTCATTTTGAAGCCCTATAAATGTAGAATTCAATGAAACTACAATCAACTAAAAATATTGTTTACAAAAAATATTATGACCAAAACATTTAATAAAGGTCATGAGTTGAAAATAAAAATCAAATATGTACATTAAACCAACTTATTACTACTAAAAAGAAATTAACTAAAAACTAAAAGTAAAGCATATAAAAATGCTTTCAATGTTCAATAATATTGATGTGTAAAAATAAATATGTGTCATCAATCATTTCAAGAACAAAAGGATAATGAGTTAGTGGATGAACAAGAAGAAAATGAGCAAGAAGATACCATATTTAGAAGAAGCATAAGAAGTATGATAATACAACTTATTCTTACTCAATAAAAGATTACATTAGGTTTCATTAAGCTTCTAGAGATGAATGACCAATATCAAACAAGACATGCAAGAAGAAAATAATAATGATGTATTATTCAAAGACCAAATATATGCCCAAATTGAATGGTTAACATTTGGCTTAAAACGATCAACATTGGCAAGGGAAGGTTATTCAAGAGAGAGATGAGAAACATGGGCAGGCATGGAAGGCACATACAAAAATTTGTGTGACTTATAACAACATATTTGAGTTTTTGTTTAATTTTGAATTTTCTAAATTTTCCTCCCCTTTTGTATTTGATTTTTCAACATATGTTTAATGTGACCAACTAGCTAAATTTTCTTGCAATTAAAGGTGAATTTAGGTGCCATTTAAGGTAGGTTTTTTAATAACAAAGATTATAAATATCTAGTGGTGCAAGATAGCTCTAGAAAAGGGCGGAAGAATAGAGCCTGTAGATATTCTAAAATCATTTTGCGCAAACTTAATATTAAACAAATTAAAAAGTAAGGTAAAGAATAATGCACACTAGAATTTATATTGGTTCATGTGACACCTTGAAGCTACTTTCAATCTCTTAAGCAATATAATTAAGAATTTCCACTAATCAAATCCCTTAACTAGTACAAATGTCAACCTCTCCAGCTCACAAAGAGTTTAACCCTCTCCATGAATCACAAGTGTAAACCTCTCTAGGTTACAAACAGTTTAACCATCTCCAGGAATCACAAGTGTAACCCTCTCCAAATTACAACAAGCTTAACCTCTCCAAGTGTCCTTCTCAATTTTCTGTAAGCTTAAGAACTCATAATTTCAATGAACAAAACAATCTCTTAAGCAAGAGAGTGCAATCACATTCACAACGTATACTTTACAATCTGAAGGATATTGCAATGGTTAACATACAACCCAATTTCACTCGATAGAAAGAATATGAATTTCACTTAATACTATCAGAGTATTCTCACTTTTTTTCATATGAACATTTTGCAATATTTTGACACTTTGGTAATTTTCTCTCATTCTTTTGTACTTCTTGTCTTGTGTCCTCTAGTCAGTGCTTTTGGTAGAGCTTCTATTAGCTTCACTTTCTTTCATGTTTGTTTGAGACTTTAAGAATCATCTACTTTGTGTTACTTGTGCTTTCACTATGATTTTGCTTACACTCATTGAACACATATAAGTTGAACGAAAACATATATTGACAATAAAGAAAATAGTCATCTAATGGTTATTTATGAGCGTCTTATAAGGTCTTTAGCCTAGCTAACCTTTCCTATGTTTAGTGCTTAATTAAGAATTTTGTCTAACAATATCATCATTGAGGTTGCTAGCCTTCTTGTGTCTCTTAGGAGAAAATATTTTGGTGTAACCTTCCTTCTTGTAATGGAAATATTCGATATTCAATAAAACATCATCATTGTGAGACATCTACTTTGATCTCCTTCCACCTTCTTTATTATCATTGATAGATACTCGTGCCTTATAACATGATTTCCCTATTTGATATGACAATATTTCTTTGAAATAATCATCTCTCTTAGGAAAAAATCATAACAACAATAACACTTGATCTTTATCATTGATATGAACATCAATATTAGATCCATAATCAGCTAATTGAATTGATCTAGTTATTTGTTAATTGTTAATTCAACATTCATCTTGTACTAGTACACTACTTACTTCAAATATAGGGGATTAATTAGCGATTTTGTCACCTACAAGTACTTGATCTTCGTGCACACTCCCATTGTTGTCTCCTCCTTCAAAACATGTCTTAATACTTTGCTACTTAGGTTAACAACAATCATGTTGTGATTGTTTTCCAGCGATGTCTTTTTATGCTACTCTATTTGATGTAGGTTCTTTTTAGCTTTTATGAAATATAGTGTTTGATTTCTTAATAAAAACCTAAATAAGATCCCTACTGGACACTAAGATAGCAAGCTATCTAAACATGAAGGTTAACTTGTAGAGGTTCTAGAGAAGGATAGTGATTATTTGAATCAAGAAACAAAAACAAAATGGATAAGATAGTAACAAAACCCAATTGAAAGGATATAACCAACAAGAAAATTGGAAGCAATAAAAGATGATAATGGAAGAAGATGGAGTACGCCACTCATAGGGGAGCCATATGGCTAACAAACCCCAGAGATGATTAATGAAGCCGCCAGTTGCAAGAAAGATAAGGCAAAGGAGAGCCTTCACTCCTAGGAGAAAGGCCTCACGATTTTTGGTTCAAACATATTGTTTATAAACTCAAAATGATCAAGCCTTTACAAGCTTATGAGCACCCATTATATAAAGAGTTCAAGAGGCCTCTAGGAAATAAACAAAAGTTCAAAAGGGCTCCTTAGCAAATACAAAACCTCACATTTTAGAAGGTAGGTTAAAATGGATGGTACAAACCAATGGGTTATGCTAAACCCTAAGGTGATTTTGGACAAATACCATAAAAGAGACAATGAATGTCTCTACAAATGGACAAAGGTGTTAAAGACAAAGGGAGATAGAAGGTGCAAGGTACATTTTCTTTATGCTTCTCTTACGCCTTCTGGTCTTTTCTTTTCTTAAGCATTTGTATTTGGTCCTTGTTGACTTCTGTAGGTGAAAGAGGTAGTAGTGTGACCTTCTTTCCTTAGAAGTTAAACAAAAATTTATTGGTATGGCCATCATGAAAAGCTTTTCTGTCTAATTTCCATGGCTTACCAAATAAAAGTGGAGTTTCTTCCATGGGCACTAGGTAACACAAAGCCTCATTCTTGTAACTTCTAGTGGAGAAGTTAATGAAGTCTTGCTTGTCAACTTTTATTTCTCCTTCCTCAGTAAGACAAGAAAGCTTATAAGGCTTGGCATGAGGGTTGATTTTCAAGCCAAGCTTATCCACAACCCTTGTGCTAGCAACATTGACCCAACTTTCATTATCAATTATGAGGGAGCAAAGCTTGTTGATTAGGCATCTTGACTGAAAAATATTTTCTCTTTTAGATTGAAGTTCTTTTGGGACTTGGCCCAACTTGCGCCTGACTACCACTAAGCGTCCTTCATTAGGCTTAATTTCATTCTCACTTGAAGAAGAGGAAGTACTTTTGGGGGATGAAGGGGAAGAATGCTCACTCACTAATTCTCCCTTAGTGTTGAAGACCATGTTTCTCTTAGTTGGACAATTTGAAGCAATATATCCATAATCCAAACATTTAAAACATTTTATAGCACTAATTCTTGAACCTTGGGAAGAGTTAGGAGTGTCATGGGAAGTTCTAGACGAATTAGCCCTAGGTGGGTGGTCTTGGATACTCTTGAAGGGTGGTTTTTCATCCTTTCTTTATTTACCCTTCTAATTCTTAGAGTTGTAGTCATTGTAAGAAGTACTACCCTTGGCCTCCTTTTTCATTTCCAATTGACTTTCAACTTTTAGGCCAAGTGTAAAATTTTGTCAAGTGTGGAATACTCATACAACTCAACTACATTTTTAATCTCTCTCCTTATATCACTCACAAACCTAACTACTTTTTCTTCTTCACTTTCAAATTGAAGTCTCACTTTTAGAAGTAGGGACTCCATTAACGTGGCATATTCATCAACATAAGGACCCTTGTTGAAGCCTTTGGAGCTTCAAAAGAGTCTCTCCCTCCTATAGTAAGAAGGAACAAATCTATCGCTTATAAAATGTTTAATGTCCATCCAAGAAATCAGGAATGCCTCTTGGTTAATATTATCCATACATAATTGATACCACCAAGTCATGGCATAATCCTCAAAATTCTAATACTACAAGATCTACTTGTTCTTGGTCACTAACTAAGTGGATGTTGAATATTCAATCTACTTTTTGCTCTCATTCAATGTAGATGTTTGGATCATTCTCACCCTTGAACTTTTGAATCTTGATTGGAGGTGGTTGTCTTTGTGGTAATGAAGTGTGCCTCCTTCCTCTATCAAAGTTGCACCTTATTCTCCTATCCTAACCCCCAAAGGAGCTATCGAATGATGATGATCTCCTTCTTCTCCTCTCATCTTCCCTAAGCTCAAGTCTTTGAATATACTCTTGAAGCATGAGCTCACTTTGTCTCCTATCTGCCCTCTATTGGTCAAATGTTTCCCTTCTACTCATCTCCATTTCTCATAGGATGCAGGCAAGAGTTTGTTGCTCATTTTGTGGAACTAAAGCAGTGACAATTGGAGGAGAGTAGGCCAAAGATGACTCATTTTTCTCCTTTTCCACTATTAGGTCCAAGTTCATCTCTCCTTACATACAAACTCTAAAACCCAAGACAAGAAAAAAGGGATAGAGGCAAAAGATCAAATTCCTGAGACCAAAATCCAACCAAAAGGAAATCCCAAGTGTTTAGTTCACACCCCAAAACATGTAAGGCAAGATTACCACTCAAAATCCACCCAAGGAGTGAAGAAACATCTTAAATTTTTGAAAAACCTTTGAAGAGCCATGCAAATGGACAAGATATATTTTGGCCACAACACTCAAGGAAGTTCAATGGAAAGAAAATGCAAAGAAAAGCAAAGATGACCTAAAGACAAGCAAGAAAAGCAAAAAAAAGAAGAAGAGTAAAACTCTAAAGAAGAAATTTTTTTACAAAACTTGTAAACAAGACTAGTACAAGAAAAACATATAAGAAGACTGTATGGAGAAATACTTGGACATGCAATTAGGTGTCTTGGTTACTTAGTTCCTTAATTTTAAGACCACAAATCAATTCTAAGGCACAAACATAAAACAAGACATGTAGGTCATGTAATATTCAAATACTTTGAACAATAAGAACAAGAAAACTTCAAATGAACATATGACAATGGACTCGAAATCAAACCTAAGCACATTTAAAGACTCTTTCATCACGTGAGAAACAATTTTGGCATGGTAACATTTCATATAGCTCTTTGTTAGTTTTGAAATGGTGATTTTAGCCAAGAAGGGGGGGATGGGTTGAATTGGCTTTATAAAACTTTTTCAAAAGCTTAGACCTCTTTTCAATTGAATCTAATAGACTGAAAAGTTTGGACCTAAATGTTGCAGACCAGTACACTTTCAGTCGATTTAAATATAAAACAACAAGCTTATTTGTTCTTAAAGTTATAAAACAGTCAATTAAAAAGACAAATCAGTCGATTAAAATACCTCAGATTAGTATTTATATGCAAGACTTGTTCCAAACAACAATTCGCAAATTCAACTCAAACAACATTATTTTACATGCAAGACTTGTTCCAATTAGTATTTATAACAAGTGTACAACCTCAGATTACATAAGAACGCATTTAAATCACACCAAAGATCAAATTGCTTGGTTTTCTTGAGTTTTTAAAGAGTTTCAAAGAGAGTAAGATGAGGGAAAGAGAAATGCACAATTGTTTTTATACTGGTTCACTGAATCACAGATCTACATCCAGTTTACCAGGAAAACCTGAGCCTGGTTTCCACTATATTCAAAAGTTTTACAAATCACACACCAAGATTACACTTTTGAATAAAGAAACTCATAAGATTTTTGACTCACACAAACATCTAGACACACACCCTGCAAGAATCACACTTACAAACCTGAAATCTCATCAGGCAAACCAACCAGAGGCACAAGAACATCAAAATCTAATGGTGGCTGTCCCTAGCCAACCATACATGTGTTCTTCAAGCAACTCACAAGCCAAAATGCCTCCAAAACCAATCAAGATCAACCAAGATCTTCAAGAGACGAGTTGTAACTATGTATTACAGAGAGAGATCTTTCGGGAGAAGAATGACAAGGTTTTATGCACAAAAACTAAGATTCGTGTCTCACACTCGATTGAATTTTTCATACAGTCAGCTGATTTCACTTGACTTAAGTGAAATCAGTCGACTGAAAAATAATTCAACTAACTTAATGCATTCATACCAGAAACTATATACAACAAGCCTTTTAACCTGTTAAAACCCATTTTAACAAATTAAAAGAGACACACTAAGGCACATAAGACATCTAACCAATGTCATATAGCCAACCAACATGATATAACACTAAGACATTACATTTAATATGTTATTTTCAGATTTAACACACTAAAACTTAATCTGCAAGTGGATCTTCATCAATCTTCATCAAATACCTATGATCTTCATGCACATGACTTTATCAATTCTTTGTTTCAAGCTTACTTGTGCCAACACTCTCGACCAAGCATCAAATAAGTACCAAATTTTATGTTCTCACTTCACAAAGCAACATACATTAAGAAGATAAGATTTAGATGCTTAAATCTCATGTGAAGTGGGAAAATTTTTGTGCACACCAACTTTAACACCAAAATTCCAAGAGGTTCACCAAAGGAATAACACAAGAACACAATGGTTAGCACAAGAAAAACACCATTTTCTAGACAACTTAGGCTCATGATACTAAATGATGTAAGTTCATTTTAACTTTTATGAAATATGGTGTTTGATTTCTTAAGAAAAACCCGTAGAACATCCCTGCTAAATATTAAGATACCAAGCTATCTAGATGTGAATGTTCACTTCTAGAGGCTCTCGAGAAGGAGAGTGATTATTTGAATCATGAAACAAAACAAAATGGACAAGATAGTAGCAAAATTGAATTGAAATGAGATAAATAAGAAGAAAAATGGAAGCAATAGAAGATGATAAAGGAAGAAGATGGAGCACGCCACTCATAGGTAGGCCATATGGCTAACCAACCCTAGAGATGACTAATGGAGCTGCCACTTGCAAGCAAGATAAAGTAAAGGAAAGCCTTCACTCCTAGGAGAAAGGCCTCACGATTTTTGGTTGAAACATATAGTGTATAAACTCAAAATGATCAACCCTTTACAAGCTTATGAGAACCCCTTATATAGAGGGTTCTAGAGGCCTCTACGAAATAAACAAAAGTTCAAAAGGGCTACTTAGCAAACATAAGGAATGTCTCTACAAATGACCAATGGTGTTAAAGACAAAGGAAGGTAGAAAGTACAAGGTACATTTGCTTCGTGCTTTTCACTTTATGCTTTCCTCTCTCCTCCACGTATGCTCCATATCATCTACGCTTTACACCTAGGATTGTACCACATCATCCAAGCCTTCTTAGCCTAATTAAAACCTACGAAACACATAAACATATATTAGCATGTTGATTTAAGTCAAGTTAACTCTAGTCAACAAGTCAAACCTAGCCAAAGGTCAACAAGTTAACTAAGGTTGAGTCAACTAAGTCAACTTATGGAAATCATCGTAATGAAATGCAAAACAAGGATAAAGATGAATGACTAAAAGTCTCCCCTCTAGACATGTTGCTTGTGATCCTTCTTGGGAGAGCTTTTATTGAATCTTGGGTGATCAAGCTTTCATCACTATCATTACCATGTTATGCTTTGATTGACCTTCCAACAATCCAAGGAGAAATTATTGAACTAGAAAAGTGCATATCTTAATCCACCACAATTCAAAATCATTCAAGCTAGTGAGCATCTGAACCTCATAGTTTGTAGAAGTCATGATGATTGAATCCATAGTCACTACACCAATTAAATGTGAAATAATATGCATAAGTTTGTTGTAAATTAGTCTACCACACAAAATGAAATAAAGGTAATAGAAAAAGAAGAACAAAAGATTAATAAGAAAGAAAAACAAATGAGAACTAACATGCATAAGTAAAGGGGTTTGATTAAATTGTTAAAGGACTTTAATTTACATTTGCACCATAATTTACTATTATAGAGATTACAAATCGAAGTTTCACATTGATAATGAAATTTCATTGAACTCACTCTTTTTGTGTAACATTTAAACAACATAGTTATCATAACCCTGCAACAATTTAAGATACATGTGTAACATCTATGTCGGATATTATAAAACCTCATGATAGCCCCTTTCCGAGTCTATGCGTCACCAGTTCCACCTAAAACATCATTTGCTCTTGTGTAACGAGTTACACGATCATCACCAAACACAAGCAGATAGGGTGAGCTAACAGAATAAAAACAAAACAACATCATAATGTAAACACACCCATGTCGGAGAACCTCCATCGCCCGATACTAGTAATCATGGCCACCACCATGCACATCCATGTTCTACTTATTATGATAATGACCTTGAGACAACCCTTGCTACCACAAGCCACAACTCGTAGTTCCACCTTTACGAGCCACCACTCATAGATAAACATGAATAATTATCATGTTACGAACCACCATCTGTAACACTAGGTGAAACACCCCAATACGAACCCCAATTCGTATTTTTAACACAAGATTTGCAGCATCACTAGCCAATACTCGTGATTGTCAATCAAGTGGAGACCGCCCATACGATCCACAACTCGCATGCTCATACCGGATTTCCAATATCATCAGGCCACAACCCGGGATTGCCACGTGTTTACTACCCATTCCAAGCCATAACTCACTAAATGTCCTTAGCAAGTTCCATACTCAAGGTATCATCCAAAACAGTGTATACCACACAAAATTTCCAAGTGAATAGCCCTTGTCCCCTACGTTATCTCCTGACACTGCATAAGCACCACTAGATGAAATTGCATTGCATACCGCATGGTGAAAGCCCTAAGCCGCAAGGCGTCCCGTGCTCTAGAGGTTTCATGTTTTGCAAGTATCGCCTGGTGGCCATTGTCCACACAATTGTCGCATGTCGAGATCATCCTCACCGCCAAGCGCCACGCACTCCAGAACCTTTCTGGTTTTGTAGCTATCGCCTGGTAGTTCAATTCCCACTGCTAGGCGCTAAACCAGTAAAGTGATTTTACTGGTTTAAGATCCTGCAAAACAATTTCTCACACTTTCCCCTCACTGCACATCCAATATAAATCACCACTTTGAGTGATCCTACAACTCACTATGATCCATATTGCATCTCTACAGAACCTATGTATAATTATGAATAATGCACCCACACCATTACCAATTGGCACCATCCCCACATTAGTAGTACTCTTTAATAAAGTAAGACTACCCATGGGAACTCCCATTCTAGCAACTAACAACACATGTGACACTTAGGATTCAAGTCTTATACCATCCCTATCCATGGCCAACTCTTCCCAATAACAAGCCTCAACATTTTACCATATAATTTCCCCATGCACCTAACTTAGGCAACTCACAAGAGATATCCAAATTCTAAGTCTCATTCTGTAGTCAACATTATGCATAGTCCTAGTATCGCGAACCTGA
The DNA here is from genome assembly GCF_037176805.1 of Vigna unguiculata. Taxonomy (NCBI): domain Eukaryota; kingdom Viridiplantae; phylum Streptophyta; class Magnoliopsida; order Fabales; family Fabaceae; genus Vigna; species Vigna unguiculata. The sequence goes on from NC_140801.1 coordinate 10,257,410, forward strand.
TATACATTGTTTTTCACATCACAACTCTTCCAATCAATATTCAAGCTTAAAGTCACTTCTCATTCTTAATTCATGTATTTTTCATCACACTTACCCTCTGTCCAAAGGTCCCTTAATCCACTTTCATAAATAATTTGACCCAACCGGATCCCAAACCCGCAACTGCACCTCACAACCACACAATGCTATTTTTCACTACGTTGGCACCTAACGACAAGCTAAGTGCCACTAGTTGGTGCATAAAATTGTGGGTAAAACCCAAAATTTTCCTACACCTGTGAAAACCCAAAAATCCCTAAATGCATTCCTTTGTCTATTTCCACAATTTAGCATACAATCCTACTCCCAATTGTACTTAATATCAATTTAAACCCTACCACACATATCCTTAACACAATTCATACATTCAATATACCTTGAACACAAAATCCCCAATTTTTCCAACCTTAACATGCATACATACAAATATTCGTCCAGTTACCTCAAACTGCAACATAATTCAACAATTAATGGCATCCATCGTTCAACCAATAATTAAAGATTCCTTTTACCCTGATAAAAAATTGAGCCAATTCTACTCGTGTCGCCTGACGGGTGTTCATTGCCGCCAAGCGGTTCATGCAAAAACTCAAAAACTGGGTTAATCAAGTCGTGTCGAATGGCATCCAGTTCATGCTGCCAAAGGCGATTTCTGGCAGAAGTCTTGAAATTGACTACAACTCACATGAGTTGCCTGGCGGGCTTTTAAGGTAGTCAGGCGATTTCTGAAAAATTTCCAAAAACACGAATAAAATCCAAAAAATTGAAAGGACCAAAGGTTCACATACATTTCATACGACATACAATCAAATAATCACATATTAAAGCATGAAGCATAACTCTCATATCCTAGATTCCTTGCTCCAATGCACTTTAAGGATTCCTCCTTGAACCAAAATTGCTACAACTTTGAGACCTCTCCTAGACTTTGCAGAAAAATCTCTCCACGCTCTCCTTTCTCACGCTTTGGTGCTCTCAAGAACTCTCCCTATAAAGTGGTTTTCTCAACCGTTCCAACTATTCCTTGTGACGGCTAGGGTTTTTCTAGGTTTTCCTTAGCATAGCCAAAAATAATTTAAGGTCATGTCTCATGATAATTCATACACAACTATGATTATATTATCACGCTCCATGATGAAGCATATCACAACATAATAAAACAATTAAATTAACATACTAATGGCATACACATGACTTGAACCCAAGTCCTCTCAATACATTCAACTACTATCAACCACTTCACCTAGTATTGTTCCTTTTCTTAACTCTCCCCATTAATTAACTTAGGAATTCTTGCCCTCGCATTTATTAAATAAATATTTATTTATTTATTTCATTTCCCGAGTCTTACAACATGAACATAAACATCATTGTATGAATAGAAATTGGATCTTTAGTCACAATAGACGCTACAAAGACTAGACAAGTCATTAAGCATATTTTCTTTTGGTTCTTGCAAGATGCATGTATTGAACTAGACAATCTTAGGAAGTTAACACAACCTAAGAATCTAAGAAGCCTTTTCATTAGATTTTACTAAATCAATATTCAAACGTATAAAATAACCAAATAGTCCAACATTCATAACACAATTAATAAAGGACATTGTTAACTAGTTGTTCAAATTCAGTATAATATACTACACACACTTTCTATGTATAAGTTGGCCATATTTGAAGATTACTTATTGGGAATTCAAGTGTGAGTCAAATTCCCACACTGGGAAAGTTGGGCAACATATAAGCAAGAAGATCCATAAACCTATTTCCCTAAGTTTTTCAGTTAAAGGTGGTGTTAATCCCTTTTGTGGACTAGACTTAGGTTTCATTGGTGATGTATCTTCTTAGTGAAACCCCCTCGAAAGATCGATTAGTGGTATCACAACCAATAGTTCATCTTGGTAACTAGCTCAAACGAGTACAATCTAAATGAAGAATCCTAGATTTGAGGATTCCTTGTATTAAAATTATGTCCCATTGTTGTGATAAAAATTACAGTATAAGAAGGTCACCATTTAGGTACTCATAGTTGCAAATGGTTCTGCTTGAGGAGGAATATACAAATGTGGAAGAGACTCACCCTTAACGAAGTGTGAATCTATGTCCCACATTAAATCAATATTAACACGTATAAAAATGTCCCATATATATGATTATGACTGGATAAGTCTAATTGATATTATTAATTGTATGGTGTGTGACTAGGGTTCTTAGAACTTGCCCAAAGTGCCAAAAACCAATAGAACTTGCATTACTAGTATGGCAACTGGTGACGCGGGGTGAACCGCCAGGCGATAGGAATACAAAACAATGGCTAGCAAAATCACATGGTGCCTAGCGATGGGTGATGGTTCCGCCAAACGGAATGGGTTCGGTAGAGAACTATGGAGACGCGTGGCGCCTGGCGGTGTGAGAGGACCACCAAACGGTCTGGAACCAGTTTCCACTAGGCAATGCGAGCGATGCGCCAAGCGATTCTAGGTGCAGAAGTGAACTACGAGAAGGATTCTGCACAACTTTGGATGGAGATCTTGAGGCAATGATTTGTTGGAGGCCTAGTTACGAGTGGAGCTTGTATTGGGGTAACACGTGACCACTCGAGGTTGTAGCTTGGTGATTTTGGAAGTTCAACAGAGTGTGCGAGATCTTGGCTCGCACGGATGGGTTCCGGAAGATTGCCCTCCTCGGTATTATCTAACGAGTTTGGCAGTCTTGGGACAAATACGCACTACGATTCGTACTAGGGAACTCCATTTGGTGTTGTGGATTGTGCCCATGACAAGATCATTCCCACGTGTGGACTATAGGTGGTGGTTTGTAGTTGGAGGGACGAGTAGACACTCGTGGCAGTAAGTATCGATCAATGCAATCATCAAAGAGTGTAGAATTAAGAGGCGTCCAAAGGAAGGTGATGAAGGATTGACCCTAACCAAGGATGAAGGCACATGCTTAAGAAGACTAAGCATGTTTAGAAAGGAAGTTCACTAATCCTTCATCCCTTTCATTTGTGTTAGTTATTTTTGATTCCCTAAGTTGACTTAGTTGAATTAACTTTAGCTGACTTGTTGACCTTTGACTAGGTTTGACTTGTTGACTATAGTTGACTTGACTTAAGCCAACATGTTAATCTATGTTTATTTGCTTTGTAGGATAATTAGGAGTAAGAAAGCAATGCTAGGTGGCACATGGTAATTGGGGAACATAAATGATGTGGATGAGAGAGTAAAACATGCATAAAGCATAAAGTAAAAGGCATAAAACAAGTGTACCTATGTACCTTTGGTCTCCTTTGTTTTTAGCACACTTTGGCCACTTTTTGGAGACATATGAGACACATTCTTTGTCTCCTTTTGTGCTAGAACGAAATTAGCCTTGCACATACCATAATTAGCTCTTTTGTCTCTCATTTTTGTAACCTTATTTGACCTAGTTTCTAGAAGCTAGGGTTAGGTTTTTGTAGAGACATCCTTAGGTATCTTTTATTTGCTTAGAGACCCCTAAACTATTCTATATAAGGGGTGCTCCTAGACATGTAAAAGGGTTGAACATTTTGAAGTAAAAACACTCTTGTGTCTTAACCATTTGTGAGAGTTTCCTCCCTTGGGAGTGAATACTTTGAAGCCTTATCTTGCATAGCAAGTGGCGGCACACATCCACTCATCTTCAAGATTGTCATGGCTTCTACCCTAGCCTTGTAGTGGCGTGCTTCTCACATTTTTACCATTTCTTTCCTTTCCATTTTATGTTTTCTTCTTCCTTTAATTCTTCTTGGTTTTCTATGGTTTATGTGCTTTCCATTTCCTTTTTGTTTTGAATCAATCCATCATCTTCTTCTCTTGAGCTTTGTGAAAGGAACCTTCACATCTAGATAGCTTGCTATCTTAATGTCCAGTGGGAATTTCACTTAGCTTTCTTATTCAACTCACACCATATTCAATAATCTTAAAAAGGAACAACATAATTCTTCATCATTGGGTATCTAGAGCCTAGGTTATCTTGAATATGGTGTTTTTCATGTGCTAACCTTGTCTTGTTGTAGCTATCTTGGTTTTGTTCAATTCCACTTCCATTACACACAAAAACAGTGCTAGCAGAAAACATGGCGATTTTAAAACATTAAACTGCACCAGCTCAACGGTCCAAAAATTATGTTTTTGGTGTCAAAAGAAAGCTCTTTGAGTCTAGTTTCCACAAAAAAGAAAACCAACTCATTTGGAGTTCTGTGCAGAAAGTTGTGGTCAAATTAGTGAGAAAAGGTCAGATCTGCCAAGAATACGTGAATCAACGTTTTCAGGTTCTGTTGTGGCAGTTTGGCTACAGTGTTTGCACCTCTTTAAGCTCCTAAATGTGATTGGATAACATGTCTTTGGATGCTTAGTCTTTGAGCCTCAAATCCATGAGTTTAAATGCATGATAGCTACATGTTTATATCTTTGTGTATGTCATGTTGAGTCTTTAAATGTGTCTAACTTTTGCTTGAGTCATATGTCATATGTTAACTTGAAGTTTTCTTATTCTTGTTTTTCCAAGTATTTGAATCTTGCTTTCACTTTGTGTCTTGTTTGATGTATGCTCGATGAAATTGATTTTGGCCTAAAACTTGAGGAACTAAGTGTCCAAGCCACCTAAAACTCTTTCTCACCATTTTATGAAGCTAGTTGTGAAAAGAAGAAATTTTGTACACCAAAATTTGTCAAAAAACCGAGAGCAAACTTGCTCATGGGTGAACTTAAAGTGTGTTTGTCACTAAGTGTTACGCTACTAGTTTTCATGCTTGAGAAATGGGTGATATTGGGAAATTAGTTTCATTCTTTGACTTGGTTATGATCTTTCTTGGTGTATGCATGATTTAGGACTAGGGAATGAATGTTCAAGTATTTTCCATGTCATTCTTATAATGTGCTTTTCTTGTTTTAGTCTTGTTAAAAGTTTGTCTCAAACTTTTCTTCTTTAGAGTTTAGCATTTCTTGTTTTTTTGCTTTTCTTGCTTGTCTTTAGGTACTCTTGGTTTTATCATAGTATGTTTGTCTTCTTGAAATTCTTGAGTGTTTGAACCGAGCCACTTTTATGCAAGAAAAGGATTTTTGAACAAAGTGTTTTCTTTACTCCTTGGAGGAGCTTTGAGTGTAGCCTTGCCTTGTTACTTTGGGAGAGTGATGTAAACACTTGGGTTACATTTTGGGTTGGAATTGGTCTTGGTTTTCATGTTGTCTAACCCTTAATTCATTTATTTTGTTTTGGCTTTGAGTGTTTTGTTGTAGGAATCATGGAAAGTTCATCAATTGCACCTACTCTAAACAAAAACATTACATTGATGAGATTGCTTCAGGATTTGGAGTTGTCTAGGAAGGAGTCCTTTGAACAATTGAGAAAAGACAAGGAGCAAAGTGACCTAAGAATCCAAGAGCACATTCAAAGGCTTGAAGCTAGGGAGAAAGAAAGAGAGCCTAGGAAAAGAGGGCATTCTAGGCGCAACCCATCACAAGAGAAACAAACTCAAAAGATTCCTAAGTTCTATGGTGGAAGTGATCCCAAAATCTTCCTTGATTGGGAAGCTAAAGTTGATCAAATTTTCAATGAAAATCATGTAAAGGATCAAGCACAAGGTGATCTAGTAGTTTTAGGATTTTTGGAGTATGCTAATACTTGGTGGCATAAAGTTTGTAAGAATTATGACCAAGGGCCACCTGCGGCTTCCTGGATGGACATTAAAACTCTTATGCGCGCTAGATTTGTTCCTCCCTCCTATAGGAAGGAACTTCTTTTGAAGCTCCAAAGGCTTCACCAAGGTCCTATGAGTGTGAGTACGTACTTTAAAGAATTAGAGTCTCAAATGCGTAGGGTTGAAATAAAAGAAACTAACAAAGAGAAAATAAAAAGATTTGTGAGTGGTCTTAGGAGAGACATACAAGACCAAGTAGAGTTGTATGAGTACTCCACTCTTGAAAATGTTTTCACACTTGCCCTTGGGATTGAAATTCAATTGAAAAGAAAAAGAAGGGCAAAGAAGAGGTACTCACCCAACCACTACTTTAGTCACTCATGGAAGGGAAATAATAAAAAGAAACATGATAAGTTCCCTACTAACTCTCATCAAAAACCACCAAGTAAAAGTAAGTCACCAAGTGATCACATTCACCATTCCACTTCTCAAAGATCAAGTTCCATTAAATGTTTTAAATGTTTGGGTTATAATCACATTACTTTAAATTGGCCAACCAAAAGGACCATGATCTTAAAGAAGAGTAATGATGTTGAAAGTGAACACTCATCTCCCCATTCTCTTTCAAAAGAATCTTCTTCCTCTAGTAAAACTAAAATTTTTGAGAAAGACCCTATGTTATTAAGGCGCATGATAGGTCAAGATCAAAGTGAGATTGAGCCAACTCAAAGAGAAAACATTTTTCAATCTAGATGCAAAATTAATTAACAAATGGGTTTGCTCTCTAATTATTGATGGAGGAAGTAGTACCAATGTAGCTAGCACAAGGTTGGTGGAAAAGCTTAGCTTAGATACCATTCCTCATGCTAAGCCCTAAAAGCTTGCTTGGATAAGTAAAGAGGGAGAAATATATGTCAATAAATAAGTCCTAATTAACTTCTCTATAGGAAGCTACAAAGATGAGGTGTTATGTGATGTTGTTCCCATGGAAGTCACACATATCTTACTAGGTAGGCCATGGCAGTTTGATAAACAAACTTTACATGATGGCCATACCAACCAATATATTTTCTTCATAAATGGGAAAAAGACAACTTTACTACCTCTATCACCTTAAGAAGTTAATAAGGATAGAAATATAATAAGAAAAGGTAAAGAAGAAAAACAAAAGGGACAAGCTTTCACCAAGGTGTTACTTGCCTACAAAAAAATTCTTCCAAAGCAAGATGTGCATCACCCTTCCTTCTCCTCCCAAGCCAAAAAGGAACGCCCAAAGCACAAGCAAGAGAGGAAGAGTAGTCTAGAAAATAAAGATGGCTTAACCAAAGCTAGGGGTAATACCCTTAGAAAGGATGGAACAAGAGCTCTTAAAAGGGAGGCGCAAATCCTCACCCAAATCAAGTCAAGCTCCATTTACAAAGGCTTAAAGAATTTGTGGTCAAATTCTGTCCAAGAAAGGGAGGATGATGAAGGATTGACCCCAACCAAGGATGGAGGCACATGCTTAAGAAGACTAAGCATGTTTAGAAAGGAAGTTCACTAATCCTTCATCCCTTTCAGTTGTGTTTGTTATTTTTGATTCCTTAAGTTGACTTAGTTGAATTAACTTTAGTTGACTTGTTGATCTTTGACTAGGTTTGAATTGTTGACTATAGTTGACTTGACTTAAGCCAACATGCTAATCTATGTTTATTTGCTTTGTAGGTTAATTAGGAGTAAGAAAGCAATGTTAGGTGGCACATGGTGATTGGGGAGCATAAATGATGTGGATGGGAGAGTAAAGCAAAGGCATAAAGCATAAAGTAAAAGGCATAAAACAAGTGTAGAACGAAATTAGCCTTGCACACACCATAATTAGCTCTTTTGTCTCTAATTTTTGTAACCTTATTTGACCTAGTTTCTAGAAGCTAGGGTTAGGTTTTTGTAGAGACATCCTTAGGTATCTTTTATTTGCTTAGAGACCCCTAAACTCTTCTATATAAGGGGTGCTCCTAGACATGTAAAAGGGTTGAACATTTTGAAGTAAAAGCACTCTTGTGTCTCAACCATTTGTGAGAGTTTCCTCCCTTGGGATTGAATACTTTTAAGCCTTATCTTGCATAGCAAGTGGCGGCACACATCCACTCATCTTCAAGGTTGCCATGGCTTCTCTAGCCTAGCCTTGTAGTGGCGTGCCTCTCACATTTTTTACCATTTCTTTCCTTTCCATTTTATGTTTTCTTCTTCCTTTGAATTATTCTTGGTTTTCTATGGTTTATGTGCTTTCCATTCCCTTTTTGTTTTGAATCAATCCATCATCTTCTTCTCTTAAGCTTTGTGAAAGGAACCTTCACATCTAGATAGCTTGCTATCTTAATGTCCAGTGGGGATTTCACTTAGCTTTCTTAATCAACTCACACCATATTCAATAATCTTAAAAGAAAACAACATAATTCTTCATCAGAAGATTTGAAAGTCGGGTTTAAAAGTTGGGGTTCTAATAAGGTTCATGGGTTTGAAATTGTTATTTTATTGTAAATTGTTTCATTTTATTTGAGATCACCTTATTTGTGTGTGTGTGGTGATGATCATGTAACTCGTTACATGAAAGCAAATGTTGATGCAGGTGAGCACCTGGATACTTAGAGCCGAAGAGGGGCCAACATGAGGAATTTTTCATGGACTTTTTTTATGGATTTTTCTTGTTTATTTTGTAATCATTTTCTATTAACTATTTGGATAATTGTAAGCGTTGAACAAATTTATGGATTTTATATTTTGGCAATTATGATATAAAGTTGAAAATTTTCCCGCATTTTTGGGAAAGTATTTTTAATAAATGCAATTTAAATTTATTTTTACCTTATTTAAATTTTAAATAACTAATATACAGCCAGGATGTTACACATTGACCCCACTCTCAACCTAAAACCTTAAGGCAATGAGTTTATGGGTCTTCATCCTTATATGGTGCTCCACTATCTTATTTCTACCTAATGTGGGACTTAGACTCACACTTGGCTTTTCAATAGTCTCCCTCTCAAGGGTAAGTCCTTTTCACCATATTGCTACACTCTCCCTCTAGTGGAAGCATTCAAGTACCCTTTCTCTGATGGGGAAAACAACAACAAACAATATACCAGAGAATGCAGCGGGTATAATTTCCCCTAACTTGCAAGAATCTATGAGGAGCAATAATCAAAGAGCAGCAATAATAAATCACCAAAAGCACAAATAAAGGCACCAAGATTTTTAACGTGGAAAACCCCTCAAATCAATGGTAAAAACCACGAGTCGTCCAGACCAAAGAAATAGCTCCACTATGATCAACAAGAGTACAAAAGAGTCTCAATCAATAGCACAAATTAGTGCCAACACCCAACCAAATAACAAAGCAACAAAGCTTTCAAATGGAGAAGAACAAGAGAGGAAAACCTCTACAAATCACTGCTGCAGTGCGAAATTAATATCTCCCAACTCAGACCTCGTATCAAAGATCCGACCGGTCAGAATGAAGAGCAATAAGTTCCGAACCTGCTATAAAAATTTCAGCCCGATCCAACGGTGAACGAATCCGCAGCGCCAAATTTACTGCGACAGCTCTATGAAAAACGTGAACAAAATTTTCCCTCTACCTCTCCCTCTATGTGTTAGGGCTTTCAGTGTATTCTGACTCTATTGTTCTGCCTCTCTCTTTATTTTATAGCCTCCTCTCCACTAGGTTTAAGTGAGATATGGGCTTCTCAAATTTTGGGCCTTTTCTCCACATAGGAAGGGAGCCCAATACCCAACAAATCTCCCCCTCACAATTATGTGGAGATAACCGCCAAACCGGCGATCTCACAACAAACTTCAAACTTTCCTCTTGGCAATGCTTTAGTCATCATATCAGCACCATTATCATCTGTATGAACCTTTTTCAACTCCAACAACTTAGCATCCAAAGCATCACGTATCCAATGATACCTCACATCAATATGTTTGGATCTAGAATGAAAAGTTGGATTCTTACCAAGATGGATAGCACTTTGGCTATCAACGAACAATGAATAGTTATCTTGCCTAAAACCAAGCTCCTGCAAGAATTTCTTCAACCATAACAACTCCTTGCATGCTTCAGTAATAGCAATGAACTCTGCCTCTGTAGTAGACAACGCTACACACCTCTGTAGTCTTGATTGCCAAGCCACAGCTCCCCCTGCAAACTTTATCAAATAGCCCGAAGTGGACTTTCTGGAATCAATATCCCCAGCCATATCTGAGTCTGAGTAACCCATCAAAGTAGGTTTATCACCTCCAAAACAAAGCTTCATATCAACTGTACCATGAAGATACCTCAAAATCCATTTCACAGCATTCCAATGCTCTCTACCTGGGTTTGACAAAAATCGACTAACTGTACCAACAACATGTGCAATATCTGGTCTTGTACACACCATCACATACATCAAACTGCCCACCGCAGATGCATAAGGAACTCTACTCATATTGGTCTTCTCAACTTCATTTGAAGGACTCTGTTTAACACTCAGTTTAAAATGAGTAGCAAGAGGAGTACTCACAGCTTTAGCATTTTCCATCTGGAATCTCTGCAACACCTTCCTAATGTATTGCTCTTGTGATAGATAAATCTTCTTTTCTCTCCTATCATGTGAGATATGTATGCCAAGAATCCTTTTAGCAGCTCTCAAGTCTTTCATGGCAAAAGACTCACCAAGTGTCTTCTTTAACCTGGCAATTCTGGAAATATCTTTCCCAACAATAAGCATGTCATCAACATATAATAACAGGATAATAAAGTCATCATTAGAAAAACTTTTAACAAAGACACAATGATCAGAAGTAGTCTTCTTGTAACCCTGCTCACACATAAAAGACTCAAACTTCTTATACCACTGCCTTGGAGCCTGCTTCAAACCGTATAGACTCTTCCTTAGCCTACACACATAATCTTCCTTGCCTTCAACAAGAAAACCATCAGGTTGCTTCATGTATATCTCTTCCTCCAAATTACCATGAAGGAAAGTTGTCTTCACATCCATCTGCTCAACCTCCAAATCAAGAGTAGCAGCTAAACTTAGCACAGTTCTGATGGATGACATTTTCACCACAGGTGAGAAAATCTCATTGAAATCAACACCCTTTTTCTGTCTGAAACCTTTCACCACTAATCTGGCCTTGTACCTTGGAAGCGTAGAATTTGAATCTTGTTTCACCCTGAAAATCCACCTAGTTTCCAATGCCCTTTTGCCCTTAGGCAATTTCACCAAGTCGTAAGTGTGATTATCATGCAAAGATTTCATCTCATCTTGCATTGCATCCAGCCATTTTTTCTTCTCTTCACTATCCAAAGCCTCTTCAAAACACTCAGGTTCTCCACCGTCAATCAAGGTTATGTACTCATCACAGGAATACCTTGTAGAAGGTTGTTTCTGTCTATTAGACCTTCTGAGTTGGACTTGAGGTGATTCAGGTATATCACCAAGATCATCATAATCATGTTCCTCTTGAGCATCGTCAATTGGAACCTCTACTCCACTTCCAACCTATTGATCATCAACATCACCATGTTGCTCATTGTCTTGAGCTTCCGTTTCAACATTTTCCAAATTGTGAGCGGGCAACCTCATCGGATTACCATCAGTGAGATTACTATCTTTCTCGGGTGTGGTCTTCTCCACCTTATCAATGTCTTCAATGGTCTGGTCTTCCATGAATTGTACATCACAGCTTCTAACAAGCTTCTTCTCAACAGGATCATAAAACCTGTAGCCAAATTCATCCTCACCATAGCCAATAAAGATACATTGCCTTGTCTTTTTATCAAACTTGGATCTTTCATCCTTAGGAACATGAACAAATGCTCTGCAACCAAAGACACGCAAATGATCATAGCTAACATTCTTACCTAACCAGATTTTGTCTAGCACCTCAGTATTCAAAGCAACTGCGGGACTGAGATTAATAACATGCACAGCTGCAAGCAATGCCTCTCCCCAAAAGTGCTTAGGCAACTTTGCTTCCGAAAGCATACATGTAACCCTTTCAACCAAGGTCCTGTTCATCCTCTCCACTAGACCATTCAAGTGAGGAGTTTTAGGAGGAGTCTTCTCGTGTCTAATACCATGTTGCCTGCAATAAACATCAAAAGGTCCACGGTACTCACCACCATTATCACTACGGATACATTTTAGCTTCTTGCCTGATTGCCTCTTAACCATAGCATGAAATTCCTTGAACTTTTCAAGTACTTGACCTTTGCGCTGAAGAGCATAGACCCATAGCTTCCTGGAACAATCATCAATAAAAGTAACAAAGTAAAGTGCACCACCAAATGACTTTACCTTTAATGGGCCGCAAACATCAGAATGCACCAATTCAAGCAATTCTGACTTCCTTGAGGGAGGATGCTTCTTAAAAGATACTCTGGTTTGTTTACCAGCCATGCAATGAGAATATTTCTCCAATTCTGCATTTCTCAATCCCATAAGCACATCCTTTTTAGCTAAGCAGTTAAGCCCTTTCTCACTTATATGACCAAGCCTCCGGTGCCACAAAGATGCCTCCATATATATAGCATTCACACTGTCTTTAGCAACCAAAGCTTTAGTCCAATACAATTTAGATTGTTTCTCCCCTCTGGCCATAACCAAGTTACCTTTAGTGAGCTTCCATTTACTAGAACCAAAGTGATTGTCATAACCACAATCATCAAGCAACTGCACAGAGATTAAATTAAAACGAACATCTGGAGCATGTTTGACTCCTTTAAGCAACAACTGCACTCCCATGTTGGTTTGCAGGCAAACATCACCAACACCAATCACTTTAGACTCACCATCATTACCCATCTTCAACACTCCAAAATCACCAGAAGTGTAAGATGTGAAGAACTCCTTCCTAGGTGTAACATGCAGTGTAACACCACTATCAATAATCCACATGCTCTCATCAAATACAAGATTAACGGGCTCAAAGTCACGAAGAAGAACAAGATCACCATCTGTAGCAGTAGTGACACGATCATCATCATCATGGTCATTCTCTCTCTGTTTGCCCTTCTTGTCTTTGTTCTCCTTTTTCCACTTAAAACAGTATTTCTGAATGTGCCCAGTTTTATGACAAAAATGGCACTCTAAATTCTTGTATCTTGACTTGGGCTTGCTCCTACTCTTCTCTCTACCACCTTTATGTTCCTTTTTCTGACTTCTCCCCCTAGCTTCTGTAACAAGCATCTCAGACTGAGATGAAGAACCATGTGCCTTCCTTCTCATCTCTTCATTAAGAGCACCGCTTTTTGCCATCTGAAAAGAAACAACACCATTTGAGGCAGAGTTCGTAATTGAAACCCGAAATACCTCCCAAGACTCTGGTAGAGTATTAAGTAACCATAATCCCATAACTTCGTCATCAAACTTTATGCCCATTCCTGACAATTGATCTAGGAGCCCTTGAAACTCATTTAAGTGATCAGAAATAGAAGAATTCTCCCTGTACCTCAAATTCATCAAGCAATTTAACAAATACAATTTATTATTGCCCGACTTAGAAGCATGCAAAGACTCAATCTTCTCCCACAAAGCTCTGGCATGTGTCTCATTAGCAATATGATTATAAACATTATCTTCAACATATTGCCGAATAAAACCACATACCTGTTGGTGCTCAAAATCCCATTCTTCTTCAGACATAGAATCTGGCTTCTGTGTAGTAAAAACCGGAAGATGCAATTTCTTGACAAATAATAAATCTTTCATCTTGCCCTTCCACAAATGATAATTTGTACCATTCAAAGCAACCATCTTTGCATTTGCCTCCATCATTCAAGCAAGTAAACATAGCCCAACCAAGAGCTTTGATGCCACTCTAATGGGGAAAACAACAACAAACAATATACCAGAGAATGCAGCGGATATAATTTCCCCTAACTTGCAAGAATCTATGAGGAGCAATAATCAAAGAGCAGCAATAATAAATCACCAACAGCACAAATAAAGGCACCAAGATTTTTAACGTGGAAAACCCCTCAAATCAAGGGTAAAAACCACGAGTCGTCCAGACCAAAGAAATAGCTCCACTATGATCAACAAGAGTACAAAAGAGTCTCAATCAATAGCACAAATTAGTGTCAACACCCAACCAAATAACAAAGCAACAAAGCTTTCAAATAGAGAAGAACAAGAGAGGAAAACCTCTACAAATCACTGCTGCAGTGCGAAATTAATATCTCCCAACTCAGACTTCGTATCAAAGATCCGACCGGTCAGAATGAAGAGCAATGAGTTCCAAACCTGCTGTAAAAATTTCAGCCCGATCCAACGGTGAACGAATCCGCAGCGCCGAATTTACTGCGACAGCTCTATGAAAAACGTGAACAAAATTTTCCCTCTACCTCTCCCTCTATGTGTTAGGGCTTTCAGTGTATTCTGACTCTATTGTTCTGCCTCTCTCTTTATTTTATAGCCTCCTCTCCACTAGGTTTAAGTGAGACTTCTCAAATTTTGGGCCTTTTCTCCACATAGGAAGGGAGCCCAATACCCAACATTCTCATACCGCCATTCTTCATAACGGGACACACTTACCACTAGGCCAAAAGCTATAGCCATTAGTCAAGGCACAATTCTTTTTACTTAAGAGTGTAATATAAGCCAAAGCACCATGATTGATTGTGGCCCACCTACTTGGCCTCCACCACGGGACAATTGTGCAACTCGCAACAATCTCCCCCTTAAAAATTCTTCACTAAGAATCGAACTCGTGACCTTGGTGTTGATACCACTTGTTAATGTTAGGTCTTTAGAGGGAGGAGGTTCACTGGGGAGATACAACACCAATGAGACATGAGCCCAACACACACATAAGGGATCGACACCACTCTTAATCCAAAATCTTAAGACAATGGATTTATGGGTCTTCATCCTTATATGATGCTTCACTTTCTCATTCTACCCAATGTGGGACTTAGACAAACACTTGGATTCCCAACAATCTCCCCTTTAAGGGTGAGTCCCTTCCACCACATTGGTACAGTTACCTGAAACCCTTGTTAGGAAGACTTTCGGTACATGGACATTGTACTTGTTTGACCCGGTCACCAAGACTAACCATCGACTCTGATACCACTTGTTAGGTCCTTAGAGGGAGAGGTTCACTAGGAGATACAATACCAATGAGACCCGAGCCTAACCACATAAGGCATTGACACCACTCACAACTTAAAATCTTAAGACAATGAGTTTATTGATCTTCATCTTTATATGGTGCTTCACTTTCTCATTTTTACCCAATGTATGACTTAGACTCACATTTGGATTCCCTATGACAAAACTTGATACTTAAAAAATATTTGTTTCTTAATAATTTAGTAAAATTCCAAAAATTCAAAATAAATCATAAAATCATGTAATTTTTAAGTCATGGTACATGTAATATTTAAATAATTGGGATTTTAAACATATACAGGCTACAGCTAACTGCACTAGAGTACTTGACTTCATTTAAGTCGTTTTATAAAGTAGTCAAAGATGAATGAAAGTGCCATATCAATCATGAAATGCATACAATTATGTTAGCGGGATGAGACCGCATGCATAGACGAATAGAATAAAAGTCATCTCCGCATTTTCCACAAAGTAGAAACACATTTTTTCATACAGCAAGACTTTTCTTCATCATATTCTCCCAAACAGATTGGCGCACACTAAAACTTATGCTATATTTTTTCAATTTTTCTTCGCGCTTATTTCCACTTTTGTCTCATGTAGAAGTAGGAATATATATATATATATATATATATATATATATATATATATATATATATATATATATATATATATATATATAAAAGTATATGAATATTTATAATATTTCTTATAAATGATATTTTGGAAAACTAGCTTTATATATATATTTTCTTTAACCCGTTAAGTATTTTCCATATATATATTTAACATTTATACTCTTTAACCATTTATTTGAATTTAACTTCTCTTTTGAAATTAAAATAGTTATTGTTAGCACACTTGAGGCAAGAAGGAGTTGTTTGTGTTTTATGATGTCCAAAAAATGTCTTTAGTTTAAACTTTAAAAAACTTTGATGAGCGCCTTCTCGCATTGATGTTGAAATATAAAGTTTTTTCATGAATCAATTGAACAATAGGAGTAGATATTAATAGCATTGTAATACTCTGTTTTTGAAAATAGTTAAATAGATTTGTAGATAATCATTCAAAACTGTGAAAAACTAAAGAACAAGATGTATTTTACAATTAGGTTAAACTTCGAATTGATTCTATCAGTGTAATGAAGAAATGCGAAGAGGAATTGAATCAAATTTACACTACTAAAAAATCACTCATTACCTGCAAAAGTTTTTATAAAAATATTTTTGCAAGAAAATCTTGCATATATATTTCTTTTTCATGAAATTTGTAACGTGTCATTAAATAAATAACTTATTTAAATGACATGTTACACAATTATAATATGAGGGGCAAAGTTCGGAGTATAAAATCACTTCTACAAACATTCCAAGTACATAAAATAGAAAATATCCAGAGCCCACCACGATGCCATAAGGAAATATAGTGACTGAGATAACTCCAAACAAGGCTAAATAACAAGGCAATACATGTGCCATAGCCCTGAATTAGAACCCAGACAAGTGGAAGCCATCCTAGAGGCTAAGTAGTGGAACCACCATCTCCCTGTTGACCACGAGTATTTCTCGCATATGCTCACATCAATAAATTGATGATCATCCCAAAGAGAGAAAACCACACAACAAAGCATACAACAAACAATAGGGTAAGCTAGAGTAGAAAATAGTTTATCATATTGTCACATACACTTTCATATTCCAATAGGTATACATCAACCAATCATGTTATGACTTGCACACAATACACTAAGACTCAGACACGACTCATCTGGATACATATAATTAGTCGGATTCAGCGGATGCTTGCACTTGTGGTGGACTTCCCTGCTCTACCGAGCTAATTGTTACAATGTCACATTCCCCACACACAAGGTTAACACTTAATGAATTTCAGGCCTCCTGCTACTCTCACCACTAGAGTCAGTACGCTCTATGTGAGACTAACTAATTCTTTAGAATGTCAGGTAGCAACCTTACCTTGAATCCTTACTAAATAATATAGATGGGGCACCACCATGAACTCCCACTAACAAGGATCATGGAATTACGTCCCGACCAACTGAGGCACCACCATGAGATCTCACCTAGAGATACATGGAATTACGTCCTAACCAATGAGGCACCACCACGAAACCATCGTGGAATTACGCCCTAACCACATACGAATCATGTTCCACCAACTAAGAGTGTACTTGTCATGCATAGCAATCTCATGCCAACATTTATAGCCAACCTTCATTCATATTCCATACCATAATTATACCAAACTCATCATATTCAACCCATGAACCATTTCATATATGCAACCTCACTCAAAACATGCTTTTTAACATAGTAATCCAACTAAACATGTGACATTCATCCAAGAGCAGAAGAGTAAACAGAACAAGAACGCATTCTCGCCCAACTCTCACTCAGGTTGAAGGTTCTTGCTTAGGCGAGAGGTTTCTCTCGCTCAGGCGAGCTCCCTTCGCCTAGGCGAGAGCTCGAGGAGTGGGGAACAATGGCTTACTACGATATCTCGCTTAGGCAAGTCCTCCTCGCTTGAGTGAGACTACATTTCGCTCAAAACTGGGACTCGCCGCTTAAGCGACCTCTCGAGGAGGAAACTTGGGCGAACCTCTCTTAGTCTCGCTTAGGCGAGACAAGCTCGCTTGGGCGAGTTTATTAGTGCTCGCCACTGTTCGTACTTGCATCAACCATACTTGTATACCCAAAACACAGAACAAAGCATTTCATCTAACCACAACAACATACACTTCATACAAGCTCGAGGCAAATCAAAAACAGGAAACAAATTAGAAAATATGAGGAACCCTAGCTTCCCTTACCTAGAAAGAGCTAGCAAACTACTTCCCTAAGCCCACGAACGTAGTAGCTCCCAAAACAGATTTGAGAGTTGGAAAAAAATGATGGACAGATAGGGAACGAGGTTATAATGTCGACCCTTAGTTGGAATCACGAAAACAAGCTAGGAATGGAAGAAGGGGAGTGAGATACAACTTACATGGAGAAGAAACGAGGTTGAGCTAGCTCGAAGTGAACTAAGGGCTAAACCCTAGCAGAGGTTCTGTGAGGGAACAAAAGGGAGAAGTGAGACATTGTTTTTGCAAGAAAGGCAAAAGTGAAAGGGGTTTGACTGCCTTAGGGGTCTTGA
The DNA here is from genome assembly GCF_037176805.1 of Vigna unguiculata. Taxonomy (NCBI): domain Eukaryota; kingdom Viridiplantae; phylum Streptophyta; class Magnoliopsida; order Fabales; family Fabaceae; genus Vigna; species Vigna unguiculata. Next base: position 10,275,406 of record NC_140801.1, read on the forward strand.
ACATCCTATGCGCCAGCCCTTAGGCCTATTAGACTTTGGGGACAACCCTTAAGTATTGGGGCTGAAGTAAGAGGGCCTTACAAAATATAATTAGCAAGAAATATTTAAAAATTTTGTAGCGAAATATTTTTCGCATGAAACACCCGCAAAAGTTCTTATAATAAATTATTTGCTAGAATAGAATTTAAAATTACCTGTAAATTTATTTATGTATTTTTCTATCATATATCTTTTTCTTATTAATAAAATTTTGCAAGAAATACTTGTAAAATTTCTGTAAATTTATTTGCAAAAGATAAATTAAATTTTTCTGCCAATGTATATACGTTTTTATCGTTTTTCTTGCCGATAACATTATGCAGAAAAAGTATGAAAAAGTATGAAAATGAAAGAACTCGCTAATGTTCTTCCTTTTTTTTTAATTTCTACAGCTCAGAAAAGTAAAATAAAATATTATATTAATTTATTACATTTAAACATTTATTATGTTTTATCCCGATATAAGTTTTACTATTAGAAAAATTATTATTTATAACTTTTTCTATAAAATATTATCCATAGGAAATATTTACAATTATCTTACAAAAAATATCTATCAATTTTTTAGAATCACTTTTTACAAAAAACTTTTTCTAAAAGATAATTCATAAAAAATCAATATTAGTATATAATTGTTATTTTTTATAATTATAAACAATTAGTGTAGCATAGCTTTTACTATTTTCTCATTTAATATTTGATAAAAGAATATTTTAAAAGATTAAAGTTAAAATGAATATATTTGTGGCGGGAATATTTGGAAAAAATTAATAAGTAACATTTGTATTTTTCATTTTAAAAATAATAAGTAGCCAATAAGTAAAAATATGGAGCAAATGCATTCTCACATTGCCCTATCTATCCTCGTACTCATAGGTAGGATTGGGCATAATTTACTAAACTATACTAAACTATAGTTAATTGTACTATATTAAACTAAAATATACTAAACTATTCATAATAATAATTGAACTGTACTATAAAATAGTTCAGTTTTAAGAAACTAAACTTATGTTAAGTTAACTAAATTAACTAAGTTAACTATTGAACTATAGTAGATTGAAAGAGCAAAATACCTCAAATAAAATATTGGTATTAGGATAAGAATTGGACTTATGTGTTTTATGTCTTACGTTCTATTCTTTCTCTTTCATATTGAAATATTTATTTTATTTTGTCTTAATTTTTTTCTTTACTTTTTCTTTGAGAAAAATATAAAATATTTATAATTAATTTATTAAAAATTTATAAATTAATTCAATATCTTATTTTATTTTGAATGAATTTTACCATGTAATGTTCTTTTTATGTTATGATTGTACGGAAGTTATTTTTAAAATTTAAATTTTGTGACAGCTAACATTTTTATAATTTTTTATTTATATTAGAGTTTTTTGTAACTTAAATATTGAAATTAGTATAATAAATATAAATATTGGTACTAACGTATTTTTTATTTTAAAATCTTATGTAATATTATTTTTTAGTTTTAAAATATTTATTATGTGGCATCAACTTTTTTAAAGAGATTTTATTTTAAAAAATTCTTAAAATATTAATTTTAGAACTTCATAAAATTTCTATAACATTTTTCACACAAATATTAATGAATACAAATGTTAAAAAAAATATTAATTTTGAGAATTTTCTAAAATAAATCCTTTTAAAAAATTTTATGCAACATAATAAACATTGTAAAACTAAAAAGTAATATTACATGAGATTTTAAAATATAAAAAATAAGTTAATACCGATATTTATATTTATTATATTAATTTTAATATTTTAATTACATTTTAAGTTACGGAAAACTTTAATATAAATAAAAAAACTATAAAGATGTTAATTGGTGTATTGAAGTATGATGCATATTTCAAGTATTATTTTTTAAGCACTTTCAAATTATAAACTTTAGATTATTATTGTGTAGTACAATCATATGTAATTAGTGTAATTCGATTCAAAACAGTGTAATTCAGTTCAAAAATAGTGCAATTCAATTCAAAATCAATGCAATCCGGTTCAAAAATGGTACAATTCAGTTGAAAAAGAGTGAAGTTTATTCAAAATCAGTGCAATTCGGTTCAAAAATGGTTCAAAAACAGTGTAGTTAAGTTAAAAATTAGTGCAATTCAGTCCAAAAATATTGCAGTTCAGTTCTTACGTAGTGCAGTTCATAAAACAGTTTAGTTTATAATAGTTTAGTTCAGTTTATATTATAGTGCAGTGCAGTTCAGTCCAGTTTATTTTTAAGAATAACAGTTCAGTTTAGTTCATCTGAATTGTTTTTCAATTCAGTGTAGTTCATGCGAACAATTTTTTAGTTCAGTGTAGTTTTTGATAGTGTAGTGCAGTTTGGTTTATTTTGCCCAGCCCTACTCATAGGTCACACATTGTTCTTTGTCTTCTCCATAACTTCTTCAACAACATCTTCACAAATTTGAAAATTTTCTCCCAATTCACTCTCATTCTCACATTTTCAGTGGTAGTCATACATTCTTCTCGGTCACAGGTTTGAATTTCAATTTCACTCTCGTTTTCTCTTATGGCTGCATCTCGCCCAGTCATATTCTCTTGTATTTGTTATTGACATTATTTTTGCGATTTTCACAGGTTCTCAATCTATCATTTGATTATTAATTACCTATTTTCGTGTTTTTTTTACCGATTTTAGTGTTTGGAAATTTGGCAGGTTATGTGATTTTAATAGCTAGGTTTTATCGCTTTTGTTTTAATTTTAGTTTTCATTTGTGTTTTGATTCTATTTGGTGTTTCATCTTTTTGGATATTTTTGATTAACTAACCTAGAGCATTTCTTGCTTTTGTGTGATGATGTTTAAGTTTTAATTTTCTCTAGTTTTTGTAGTCATAAGAAATAAATAAATGTAGTGGAGTTTTCTTTGTGAATGAATTTTGGGACAGCATCCCCTGGCATCAGCACATGCAAACTCTCTGCATAATTTTGCTACATCATTTTCATTGCATTAAATTCAATGTTATAAACTTAAGAATTTAACTTAAATACTCAATCGTGTAAGGAAATTTTACATTGTTATATAACAACTACTTATTCTTGCTACCTGCTAAGTTTTAAGGATATCTATTCTTAGTTTTAGTTTTATGTATTCCTATAATATATTATGTTATGGCATGTTGTCTGGTTTTTTTTTTTCTCTCTCACTTTGTTTTTGGCTCTATTACTTTCTTTTCTGTTTTGTTAAAGTGTTCTCTTCATTGAACATTACTTATGAGTTTTCATAGTTTTTTCAATTTTTACTTTTCACCTATATACATAAATTAATTTTAGTTTTTTTTTCTTAAATTAATCAAAGACAAATTCTAGCAAAAGGCCTATATATCACATGGTTTCGTATATATGTAACTTAACAGCTAAGCACATTGAATGTGTTGTGTGTGACTTCTATGTAGAGGAATGCAAGGAATATTTCATTAAGAAAATATGTTTTATTCATATCAAGTAACCCTTTGCTAGAGTGTGCCCTTTAAAAGATGTACATTGATATGAAATGCAAGTACATCGTATTATTACTCATGAAGTTATTGAAAATTTGTTCCACCATGTCTTTAGTTGAGGTATGCTAGTGTACTCTATAACTATTATGGTTTGAAATAGAAAAAGATGATTTGGTTAACTTGCATGTTCCTTCTGGTATAAAACACATTAATAAATTTATTTTTTGTCTTGTAATGTTAAATCCTTTTGTTAGCATTAGGTCTATTGCATAGATATACACATTAAGGGTGATGTAGATAGCATGATTCACCACATAGGTTTTCTTACCTTTTTTTTCTAGGTTCAGTATATAAAGACGATATAATTTTATACTAAAATTTGAACTGAAAATGATAGGTAGATGAAATCTAAACTAGTAATCTACCTCAATATACTTTGCCTACAAGCTTTATCATTAAAGCTAAAGGGTGAATGCTAATGCTAGAAATTAATTCCTTGTGTCACCTAAGTGGAAGATAATAGTTTGTTGTTGTTTGAAGGAACTGCGGTGTTTGTAGAAATCAATTGTACGAGTGAGTTGATGCTTTATTCTTTTTTCTTTTTTCTGAAATCCTTATTGACATACTCTAATACTGTTTGGAAATAAGGGTTTCAAGGTACAATATCAACATTTTGTCTGTTTCTATTGTTGTTGCTTGATAATCTAGAATATGTAACTTTGTGAACCAAATCTTGTTTAGAAAATTTGGTTGCTCTACTACAATGTTGGCAATTTCCCTAAACATATTTCTCTGAATTTTAAGATATGTGTTTTTCTAATTATTTTTGTATACAAAAAATCATCATTTATGATACAACTAGAGTTGATGCATATACACTCATCCTCTTCCCAATCAAATATAACTTTCCACTTTTTAAGAGAAAGTTATTATTGTGTTAATAGGTTTTTTGTGTAGATCACATTCAAACAACTTACAATATTCACTAGTGAAATGCTAACTTTTATAGTTTATCGATTCATGTTGTCTAGGCTTTTGTCAAGCTAAGAAAGGAAATGTCTACACATCGAGAATTGATGTATAATAGGCTTCTTCCTGGTCGAGAGGCATACACAAATGAGTTTTTAAGTGGCCGTGAAGAGTTTATGGCTTTTGCTTGTCGACAACCAAATTTGAGTGAAGGAAAAACAAGATGTCCATGCAAGGAATGTAAAAATGATAGATTTTTAATTCTAGATGAAGTAAATGTTCACATTCTTCGAAAAGGATTTATACCTGGATATTGGTGTTAGACATACCATGGAGAGAGAATCCAACATACTAATGTTGATATGCATTCCATCTTCGGTAGTAGTCAACAATGGGGTTCTCAAGATGTTAATAGATATCAAGATATGGTGTTTGATGTTGTTGGTCTTAACCAGGAGCAATATTTTATACAAAATGAAGAGGAACTTCCAAATATGGAAGCTGCCAAATTTTATGAAATGTTAAATTCAACTCAACAATCATTGTGGCCAGGATGTAAGAATACTTCAAAGTTGTCTGTTGCTATTACGATGTTGAGTATAAAATCCAAACATAATATGTCACAAGCTTGCTTCAATGATGTGATGAAATTTATGAAAGAGTCAAACCACCCTGATAATGTCATTCCTTCTAATTTTAGGGAAACAAAGAAAATTGTAGTAGAACTTGGTTTATCAAGAATAAAAATAGATTGTTGCATTAATGGGTGTATGTTGTATTACAAAGAGGATAGTACTTTGAAAGAATGCAAGTTTTGTAGGAAGCCTCGATATAAAGCACACAATGAATGCAGGAAAAAAATATAAAGATGTTCCATATAAGAGATTGCATTACTTGCCACTCATTCCTAGACTGCAAAGATTATATGCTTCTACAACATCTACAAAGCATATGAGGTGGCATTATGAAAATCGTAGGCAAGGTGTGTTGTGTCATCATTCAGATGGAGAAGCTTGGAAATAATTTGATCAATTATATCCTGAATTTGCCTCAGAACCCCGAAATGTAAGACTTGGCTTATGTGCTGATGGATTCACTCCATTTAGCCAATCAACAATACCATATTCTTGTTGGCCAGTAATTGTCACACCATATAATTTGCCCCCAGAACTATGTATGATGACTCCTTATATGTTCTTGACTTTGATCATTCCAGGTCCACACAATCCAAAAGCTAAAATAGATATGTATTTGTAGTCGTTGGTTGATGAATTATTACAATTATGGAATGATGGTGTCATAACATATGATGCATCAAAAAAGCAAAATTTTCGATTAAGAGCTGCATTGATGTGGATAATAAATGATTTTCCTACCTATGGGATGTTGTCTAGATGGAGTACTGCTGGAAAATTTGCATGTCCAATATGTATGAATAAATCGAAAGCTTTCTCACTTAAGAATGGAAGAAAAGTAACTTGGTTTGATTGTCATCGTCAATTTTTACCTTATAATCATGTTTTAAGGAGAAATAAGAAAGCATTTTACAAAAGTAGAATTGAGAATAAGGATCCTCGTCAAAGGTTAAGTGGTGAACAAGTATATGAGATGGTTTCTAGCATTCCTAAGTCAACTGGAGTCAGGATATGCAATGTTATTGGCCATGGACATTCCCATAATATGACAAAGAGAAGCATATTTTGAGATTTGCCATATTGGAAAAACAATCTTTTGAGACACAATTTAGATGTTATGCATATAGAAAAGAATGTATTCAAAAATGTGATCCACACTATTATGGAAAACAAAGAGAAAACTAAAGACAATGAAAATGCACGATTGGAATTGGCAATGTATAGTCATAGGAAGGAGTTCTTATTGAAAACAAATCCTAATGGAAAATGTATTGTGTTTCTGGGCGTGTATTAGCAACAATGATTTAGAGAAGGAAAAAGTAACCATTTGTCACTCATTTTTCATATCATCTTCCAAATTTGTTTACCTTAATCATTAAATAGCTTTGTTTTTATGCTCATTTCAATATTTCTTTTCATTTACTTATATATTTTATGTTTATACCACAAATGATTAATGATGAACTATTATAATATTGGATTCATAATATGTTGAAGTCTTATGTGACTGTGTCCATCACTTACGATCTTCTCTTTTGTTTCTGATGTTGCATTGTAAAAGGTTAAATTAAATGTTGTCTGAGTTTTTTTTTAGTGTGAAAGAAGAAAAATTGAAAATAGGTGACGCGGGAGAGAAAATTCAGAAATTAAAAAGGAAAAATTGATGCAACATGAAGCATCACAAGTCTAAGTTTATAGCAAACTACTGGATGGGCCACTTCATGTACATGCATAACTTAGGCTTTTCGTAGCATCTAATGTTGATTATGATTTTTTCAAAAGCTACTTTCCTTGACCCCATGTTGTAATGAGTAATGTTTTGATGCTGATCTTATAATATTTGTACATAACTACTTTGGATATGCATCTAACTTTTACTCATACATTTATTGGTTTGTATCTATAAGGTGCATTTAGCTGGTTTTTTTTCTTTAGACATGCTTGGGCTCTGTAGACCATTTAGAGAACTTACAATTTAGCTTTTGATTTAATTTAATTATACTCTTGTCTAACTATTGCTGTGAATGAAACTAATTTGTCAGAATGATAGGCATGGATTCTGCTCTCCAAGATTTGCACGGTCTGATGCAGATGGCAAGAACCAATTTGGTGATTCAAGGTAAATATCATAACTGCCTCTCAAAAGATTAAAGTATTATATGTTGCTTCTTGGAAAAGTTCCTTTAAACAAAGATATTAGGACCTTTTGAGAGACTTACTTTTATTTTATGGTTTTAATTTCTAAAGCTCAAATTAATAAAATTGTTTTCTACACTATTTTGTCTACATTGTTGACCATTGCATAATTGAGCTTAATATTTTGTATGTTCGTGGATAAAGTTATAATGTCATTTTTGAAATTATTCTGATTTGTTTGATAAATTTTGAAGAATATTTTAAAGATTTGAAATAGCTTATGTAAAAATTTATTAACTTCTCATGAATTATGTTATTCAGGAACATTTATTCGGTAAAAAAGCTAAATAGATTTAGAAAGTTTTTATTTTTGTTATTTAATTAATATATGTTATTGATAATAATAAAATAAATATTTTTTTACAAATTATTTTGTCATTTAAAATAATATGAAAAGAAAAATTATATAGTTTTTAAAATATATTATAATTCTTTTTGCAAAATTTCTTGCAACATTATTAGTAGAGAAAATATACTTGCAAATTCATTTTCGCAGGAAAATATACCTGTGAATTTTTTTTGCAAGAAATTACCTGCAAATTTAAAATATGCTAGAAAGTTTTGTGTGAAATGTAAATTTGCAGGAAAAAGTACTTGTGGTATACTTACAAATTTATTTTTGCATGAAAAGTTACCTACAAATTTTAAATATGCAAGAAAATTACTTGCGAAATGTAAATTTACAGGAAAAAGTACTTGCAATTTTGTTAATTGATTTTTTGTAGAAAAGTTTCTGTGAATTTTTTTTTCGTAAGAAAATTTGCTGCGAATATTTTTCATAAAAAAATTTGCAAGAAATTTCCTGCAAATTTTGAAATTCCCCAATAACTAATTACCCATGAAAGTATTACCTACCGATCAAAATTCATCAGAAAATTGGCAGGAAACACTCTTCTTGCATATTTTTGTAAAAAATCTGCAAGAAATTTCCCATGAAATACAGAAAATTCTAGTAGTGATAACATGAGCTAGAACTTGGCACACGGAAAGGAGAAAATAAGACCAGTGTTAGCCAACAACAAAAAGGCTTATATGAATTTGGAAGACAAAGAATTGGAAAATTCAAATAGTGAAAACTAAATTTACTTGTAAAGAAATTACCAAAGTTTATTAAGTATAAAAAAATAAATCTACCATCAAAAGCATGTTGAAAAGAATGAAGCCAAGAATCATAACAAAAACAAAAGACCTTATATTTTCTGACAAGACAATGTTTCAGGTACAACTAGTGAGTCAAGTGAAAGTGATGATTAAGAGGCAATGTTTCAGGTACAACTAGTGAGTCAATATGGAGACCTCCAACAAGAATAATGTAAGTAGTTATGAGTTTGAATTACAAGAAAACTATCATTAGTTATTAGATGCATTTAATGGGTTGCAAGATAAACCTAAAAATTTGTCATATGTGAATAATAAACTTAAAGGTGAAAATAGATGATTGTAAAATAGATTAAAACGGTTAGAAGAGGAAAATGACAATCTAAAACCATATATGGACGCTCTAGAAATGGTTTGTAAAAAATTATCTTGTAAATGTGAATATGTTGTTCAAGTAAAAGAGTGTTAAAATTGCAAGAAACAGTTGGAGAAGATAAAATATCTAATATAAACTCTTGCAAGATTCACAATAGGAAATGCTAATCTTGGTGTTGTCTTGAAATCACAAAATAGTGTTTTGAATAGAAAAGCAATTGGGTATAAAAGTAAAGACAATTAGAAGGAATTTAGGAATTTTTCTAAATATTAGTAAACCATCCTCTATAACATGTTTCTATTGCTTAGAAATTGGACATGCATCTAATTCATATTTCATCCAAAATCAAGGTACTCCTAAAGGAGAATATATGTGTGTACCAAAAATAACACATTAAAAGGAGCCAAATTTACTTGGTTACCTTAAAGCTCTCTCTTATTTGTGTTGCAATTAAGTCTTGAAGCTAAGAAATCTTTATGATACCTTGATAGTGGTTGTTCAAGACATGTGATAAGGGACATGGATAATTTCAGTAAAATCTCATTTAAGGTAAATAATTGATTCAACCCTGGAGACAACAAGAGAGGTAAAATTCTTGGTGTTTGGACAAGTAATAAATTCATGATCAATAATCATTAAAAATGTGCAACTTGTGAAAGGATTAAAGCATAAACTTCTTAGCATTAGTCAAATATGTGACAAAGGTCTTAATGTAACTTTTGAGGTAATTGTTGTGTTGCATTAAAAGACTAGACAATTCCAAGAGATTTATCTTTGAAAAATGTCATTGGAGATGTTACAAAAAAGAAGTATTTACAAGAAGACAACCAGGAAAATTCTGCCTGAATGTAGGTTTTATATCCCAAATAGAGCCAAAATTTGTGGGCGATGCCTTGTAAGATGAACATTAGTTGTTAGCAATGTAAAAGAAATGATGAAAATGTTATTGGAATCAAGTGGGTGTTTATAAATAAGTTGGATGATTTTGGATCAATCTTAAAAAATAAAGCTAGGCTTATTTCTAAGGGTTACAAACAAGTGGCAAGATTAGACCTATGCACACCAGTGACAAGACTAGAGGCTATCAAAATTATGCTAGCTATAACATCTTTAATGGATGCCAAGCTTTTTCCAAATGGATGTGAAAAATGCCTTCCTAAATGGATTTATCAAGGAATAATTTTTTGTAGAGCAACCACTAGGTTTCACTAATTTTGAACATTTAAACCACATCCACAAGTTGAGAAAGGATATTTATTGTGTAAAACCCACACCTAAATCCTTGTATGAAAGGCTTAGTCAATTTCTTATCCAAAATAATTTCAAAAGAGGTAAAGGATATTCCACTTTATTTGTTAAGAAATCAAAGACTAACATGCTTTTTGTACAAATCTATGTTGTTAATATTATTGTTGGATCCATTAATGCTTTGTTATGTAAGGAATTCTCTAAGTCAATGAAATTGGAAATTGAGATATCATTTATAAGGGAGTTGACATTTTTTCTAGGTCTACAAATTAAACAAGTCAAAAATGAAATATTTTTACACCAATCAAAGAGAAGTCAACAAGAGAAACTATCCTAGTGAACTTTGAAAGAGAGAGTTGCAAATTTGGAAGAATTTCTCAATATTATTTCCATGTTATTTTTACAATACTTAAGCACTCTTATTTATAGAATTTAAAAGTGAACCCAAGTCTAAAAAAGGATACAAAGAACCTTGAAATTAACAGGCTTCAAAACTTTCAATAGTGACTAATGAGTTGTCAAGTTCATGCACCAAGTTAACTACCTAATGCATGTACCTTTCTCATAGTCACTCAAGAATCAGCTTGCAAATCCAAAACTGCACATTTGTAGGACACAACCTGATTTAATTGATTAGGTTATTTTTATAATCGATTAAATTGAGGTTGTCACACTAAAATAAGCCAAAATACAATGCTAAGGAAAATATCAACCTAGCCAAAATACAGGACCTAAAGGAAATACTTATTTACATTTTGACAACGGTAAGAGAAATGAAATATAAGCTAATACACTATTTTCCACAAAAGAAGATCTATTTGAAGTTGTTATTCTTTTTCCATTATCCTAGCCCTGATTGATGTTGCAACTTCCTAGATAAGCTCCATCAAAAAGTGTATCCATCACAAAGTGTATGTGTTTGCACTACATTTCAATCAAATCCCAAATAATGTCATCTTACAATTTTCAAAACAATCGCAAAGTACCTTAGAGGAACAAAATCATTTAGACTATGGTACCCTTCTAGTGCATCACCTAGCTTAATTAGGTATTTTGATTCAGATTACGGGGGACGTCAAATAGATAGAAAAAGTACCACTGTAACACGTCACCTCTAAGGATGTTCTTTATTTCTTTGCACTCCAAGATTCAAGCTTGTGTGGCTCTTTCTACCACTAAAGTTGAATACATAGCAATTGGAAATTGTTGTGGTCAAATACCATGGATGAAACAACAATTAGAAGATTTTTTACATATTTTTAGATCGCATACCATTGAAATGTGATAGCATAAGAGCCATAAACCTAAAGTAGAAATCACATCATGCATTCAAGGACAAAACATTTAAAGATATGACACAATTTCATTAGAGATCATATAGTCATAAGGGATTGTATAATTAAGTACATTAATACTAAACATCAATTAGTTGATATATTCACCAAACCTTTGGCAAGAGATAGATTTTATGATCTTATAAGAGACTTAGGTATCATAAATGGTGATTCTTTGAGTTAAAGATAACTTCAAGTGAACAATTTTGTATTTCAGTCAATCTAGTCTACAATAATCAATTAGAACTTACTATAATCGATTATTAGAGAAGAATGTTGTTTGGAATAATTAATTATTGTTCAAATAATCGATTATAGAGGATTCTGGAATTTCAGGATAAAACAAAATGAACTAATAATCATTTAAAATTATTAATAATTGACTATCATGCAAAGTTGAACACCAAAATTCAAATTTTTTTCCATTTAAAACTCAAATTAAAAAAAAAAAAAAGAACGTTGGCAACATATATTTACTCGTTTAATGTTGAATCTAAACATTTAGGAATGATCTTTACTCATAAAAAGCTTCTCTAAACCTATATTATCACATCAAATTCAATCCTTGTTGTGAAATCTCTCTAAACATTATATTTGTGTTGTCTTCGTCACTTTCAGACCTTCCTAAATTCAGTTTCTTCTTACCTTCACCATTTTTCACCATGTCAGGCTCATCATCAAGGAAGAAGCTCAAGACAAAAACCAAAGGGAAGACAAAAATTGAAGAAATCCCTAAAAATGGAAGAGAAACTTCTAATATTGTGATTTATGATTAATTGACACCATGAGTTAACTTCTAATATTGTGGATTATCTTGTTATGATATGCTTAACTTTGTCCTATGAATCTTACAGAATTCTAAGTGCATGACATCACAAAAATACTTTAGGATCATAATAAAAAAGGGGGAAATTGTTGATTTCAGAAAACAATGAGAATCCAATATCATGAATTATGAAGAAAGATATTAAGTACTGAAGAATACATGGAATGCTTAAAGCATCTTGAGGTCTTTTGGAAAACTGGGTTGGAGTCTTTAGAAATATGATTTTTGTAATAAATAAGTGTAAGAGTTTTTTTAAATAATGAGTGGAAGACAACTGCATTGCACTTACCTCATTAAATACTCTTATGACTCTTGAAATTATCGTAAAAACACTATAACACTCGAATAACTAATAATCCCCATCAAAAATCAATTATTGCAAAGGAAAATTGTTTTCTAAACCTAAAACTTTCTGAAATAACCGATTATTATAAATGATAATTGATTATCCTGACCTAATTTCAAAATGGGTGTTTTTTTTTTCTAAAATGGACCAAACGTGTTGTCCTTTTATAAATTGAATAGAACTCTATGTTTTCTAAGATAGAAGTTAGCTTGTTAAAATTAGCTCTGCAAGAAGCTTTGGTTAACCTAGTTTTGAAGGAGTGGCTTCATCAAGAGTGTTCTTAAATGATAAGGTGTTACTACTACTAGTGTTTTGAAGCTTGATTTATCCCTACAGGTTTCTTAAAAGTATTTTTTTTATTTCTTGTGATTTTCAAGATAGGTGTGGTTTGATTCCTTGTGGTATTTTTAGGAAGGTGTTTTCATCCCTTGTGGTAATTCAAGGGAGGTGTGTTTCATCTCTTGTGGTTTCAAGAGAGGTGGTTGATCATTCTCTTTTCCCCACTTAGCAACTTGTTGATAAATGTTATCCTTTTGTTTATCTCTTTTCCCAAATTGATTTCCTCTAGAGAATCTTGTGGCTAGATTCTTTATTATGTGATGACATTTACTTTTCAAACCTTAATGGGCTTTGGTCATAGATACAATCTAACATATTTCAACGTACACCTATACCAACATTATTTTTTGACTCCATTAAAACATTCGACTTATTCATACCTAAATTATTATTACTTATTCTTAGCCCACAATTAGTTAAACTTTCTTGACGATTTTCGAACTCAGCCACCTCATAATAGGTCTCCATTTTGGTCAAGAAAGACAAGTACTAACCTTCTTAAAGGTTCATTTCGACCACTTATCTCTTTGATCAACTATGATTACTTCCAAGTGTCCATCTTGATTCCACATAAAAAATTCTTGATGAGTTGTTGAAGGAACTACTCCCACTACGTGAATCTACTCTCCTCCTAACAAAACATTAAAGTTTGCTTGGGATTGGATGTAAGACCCGAGAAATTTAATTAAATAAATAAATAAATAATTAATAAATGCGGGTAGTGGGAGCCTTTACTACAATTAAGTACTAGCTCAAGTGGTTGAGAGTATTTAGGCATGGTGAAAGGACTTGTGTTCGAGTCTAGTGTTTGCCCTTTTTGTGTTATTTTAATTGTTTATTATTTTAATAATAAACGCTTGAACAATGAGTGATAATACAATCCTAGATTTATAAGAATCATAACGAAACATGAATTGGTTGAATTGGGTGTGCCCTTGCTTTGAAATTTGATGGTGTGTTCAAACCTTGGCGCATCATGGTTTTTTTATTGTTTATCATTGTTTTTCAAAGCATGAATATGTGATCAAAGAAGATTGTGCAAAGTCTAGGAAGGGACTTGAAGTTAGAGCAACGTTTGGTGCAAGAAGGAATTCTTAGAATGCTTTGGAACAAGATTTTCAGGTTAGGGGAGTTGCACTTCGTGCTTTAACCTTTGATTCCATAATTGTGTAATGTATGGGTTGCATTTGTGTGTTTTATTTCTGCCAATTTTATAGATTTTTCGTGTTTCCGGAATTTTCCAGAAATCACCTGGCGACAATGAAGGTCCACCAAGCGATGCAAGATGTTTGAACTAAGATTACGGGTGCTTGATAATCTCTTGATTTGGTTTGCGGGTTAATAAAAAATGAATTATCATGCTCTTGCTTTGAAGATATATTAATTTTGTGATGTTTTTCATCGTAATGCATGAATACAACGCCTTTGTATGATCAAATTCTTCCTGGTTCGCGTTTTTGGAAAATTTCCAGAAACCGCATGGCGACGCGTGAATTACCGCCAAGCAACTCATGCTAAAACAACCCAGTTTCTGGGCTTTTGTTAAGAACCGCCTGGTGGTGAAGAGTTGCTGCCAAGCGGTGAAGAGTTGCCGCCATGCGGTGAAGAGCTGCCGTCAGGCGATGCGTGTGGTGTTATGTTCATGAAAAATGATATTGTTCATATTTTTCGTGTAGCAAGAATCGCCCGGCGCTAGTTCTATACCGCAGGCGCCAGGTTCCTGACTTTTGGGCTCTATACGCCACTGTTTTTCTAGTCTGCATAGTGTTTTTAAAACTGCATTTCCCGATTCATTAACTGTCCGATTTAGGTGAAATTTTGACAAGTAGTCCATAACATCTTGTTCTTTACAATGGACGGTGTAGATTTGAATTGGAGGTCGATAGCTAGAGATATATGTGAGTCGTGATTGTTGGTTTGAATTCTCTAAGAGTATGTTTTTTTGTAGTACTTGTTGAGCCATGTTGAAAATATAAATCTATATATGTTAGCTCGAATATATGATGTTATATTTGTGTGAGAAATGCCACTATTGATGATATCACTATGACCGAGTGTTGCATGAACATGATGGGTTTTGGACAAGTATGGGAGTATGATAATCATACTTTAAATGTAATGGGATTGCGGGGGCATGCAGAATAAGTATATAGCTTTGATTGTGTCTTATGTGGTGTATAAGTTGTGTAATTGTGCAATTGTATCAATTCAAATATATATGAGTTAGATGACTAAGTGTTGATGTTAATCTTAATTTCACATAAGCGATTAGTAAAAAAGGCGTTCATGTAGTTACTGATTGAGGTAAGACTTATGCTGTGTATGAATAAATGAGTTATGTGCCTACTGTCTTATTATTTCATAATTTCATATGAGTGTGGCTTACTCTTGGTTCAAATTGAATGTTAGCATTGATTTAAGATGTGGGTATATATATGAATTATAAAAGAGAGGAATGTGTGCTTATACTTGAAATATGCATATGTGTTGTGATGTTGTAATTTGGAGTATATGAATGTGTATTTTGATTCCTGGATGTTTGAGAATTGAATGGTATAATGCTAGGATTTGAATTAAAGTACCTAAAACCAGTAGTGTCATATTACTAGTGTAGCACCTGGCGATGCAGAGTGGACTGCTAGGTGATAATAGGAAACATGGAAGTCTTGGGTGTTGTGGCGCCCGTCGGTGATGGGGAACCATCAGGCGGTCTGCACTGCCATTTTGCTTGGCTGCGCCAGGAGATGGTGTAGTGGCAGGGTGTGTTTGTGATACATTTTGCATTGCTTGTTGTATTTTTCTTTGTCTGGGATATGCTTCATATTGTCATGAGCGGGTAGGTTCATCACTGGTGATGAACACTTGATAATATGAGCAGGGAGGTTCATATTATGATTCTCTCATGTGAGGATACGAGCAGGGACGTTCGTATGTTCTGTGCTCACACTTGAGGGTTGTTGTGAGCGGGGAGGTTCGTAGTTGTTGGATCACATGTGTTGGACTACGGGCAGGAAGGTCCATAGAGTTGGACCACGAGCAGGCAGGTTCGATGAAGCATTGGAATCCCTAAGACCAGCTTGAGTATGTGCCTTGTATAGTGCAATGTGTTTTTCTTAATTTTGTTTTGATGTTGTGATGTGAGACTGAGATCAGGAGATCTTGTGTCATGAATGGGTAGGTTCATTGCTGGTGGTGAACACGTGATGATATGAGCGAGGAGGTTCATATCCTGATACTCTCGTGTAGGGATACGAGTGGGGAGGTTCGTATGTTCTGTGCTCAGAGTTGAGAGATGCTACGAGTTGGGAGGTTCGTAGCTGATGGATTATGTGTGTTGGACTAGGGGCGGGGAGGTTTGTAGAGTTGGACTACGAGCGGGGAGGTTCGTAGAGGCAAGACCACAAGCGGGCAGGTTCATGGAAGCATCGTATATCCTGAGTCCATGTCAATTATTTGTGTGACTTGCAGGTTGAAAAGCCTTGGGGTATTAAGGTCTTAGCAAAGAATTAACTAGAATAAAATAGTTGGGTGTATCTTGATGTTATTAACTTATAGGGTTAAGTATGTTTTTAGTCCCTCAACTTTGACTCAAAATTGGAATTCGTCCCTGGTCGAAACTTTGATCAATTTTGGTCCCTAAACTTTAAAAATGAATGAATATAGTCCTTTTAACCAAATTTTCTTAACTTTTTTTTAGGTTTCGAACGCATTTCTCAGTAAATATTGGAGTTGTTTACGCTGTTTGACACATTCTTGGCTCAATATTCACTAAGAAATGCGTTTGAAACCTAAAAAAAAGTTAAGAAAATTTGGTTAAAAGGACTATATTCATTCATTTTTAAAGTTTAGGGACCAAAGTTTCAACCAGGGATGAATTCCAATTTTGGGCCAAAGTTCAGGGACTAAAAACATACTTAACCCTAACTTATATGTTAATTGTTATGAGCTCACCCTTTCTGTGTGTGTTTGGCGATGATCGTGTGACTTGTCACATGGGAACATATGATGTTCCAGGTGATGCTAGTGAGACATAAAGTCGGATAGGGGCTTGCGTGGGAAAGCCTTTTAAGGAAATTTACTATCATTTTATTTTTAGATTTTTTTGTAAACCGTATTTTTACTAGAATATGAACTAATATAGATTATTGGAACACTGTGGTTTAATTGGATGAGTTTAATAAATGTTTTTAATTTCCCACATTTTGGGAAGGACATTTAAATAAATGTGACTTTATTATTTCTTTTATTTTATATTATTTAAAATTAGTAATATCCCCTCGGTCGCACTAAGGGTAGTCTATTCATCGTTGCTCTTTCATCGACAAAATCCTTGTCCACTGTTTGATTTTCAATCTCGATTTGCAAGATTAAAGGCCTTAAGTGAAACCATTTTCCTTTAGAAGGCAGCTTTATATATGTAGCTCTTCAATGAGGGTTTTCATAAGAAACCTCTTGTATACATATCATTTTTTCCTTGTCTCAGATGTCAACACCCAATTTCGTCCATGCAAATAAATTTGTTCTAAAAAAATGCTTTTAATTAATGATAGAAAAAATTAAAAAAAGGAGAAAAAGAAAAAAAGGTGTAATAGTCTTTCTTTATATTTACAAACTTTAAATTTTAGTAAATAATAATAATAATAATAATAAATAATGATAAAAATAATAATAATAATAGTAATAATAATAATAATAAAAGAAGGGATAATCTATTTTGTTTTTATTTTTCACAACGCTTTTTCACGAGCACAATGGCTCAAAGCTTTTATACATATCTTCACCCCTACTCTTTGATTTTTACACCCCTACAAGACATGTCGCGAGAAGATATTTTTGAAATCTTTGTTTTAAGAGAAAGGTATGATTTTAATAATTAGAAGCAAATATTCACAATAATAATTTTTTTTTTGAGAACGGTACGATTTTAATAATTAGAAGTAAATATTCTTCGTAATAATTAGAATTAATTATATGAATATTATGTTATGATTTGATTTACATAATATGTTGCATTAGGATCTTCTTGTACCATAAAATATATGACTCTAATAATTACAGGAAATATTTTTTAATAATTTATAATCAATATCCTGTATATTATGCGAAGATTTAATTTCTATAATATAATTCATCGGGACCAATTCCTTCCTCATATATTTCATTATAATTAAAGACTCAGATTTCAGTGGTATCCAATGTGTCTATGTAAGCACAAAATATTTCCAATGCAAGACAGAAAAAATTTTGACACTTCCCTTCTATTTTTATTACGAGAGCACACACGCAAAGGGCATCACCTCACTATCCTCTCGGTCGGATTTGCTCTATTTGTGGCCTTGAAAGGTAAGTTCTTTTTTGCTCCTAATGTTATTCATTATTGGTGAGCATAATAAAATTAATGGGTCGTGAATCTTGACTTCGTTACTTTGTTACAATATTAAGTGTATATGTCGACCTGTTATATGGCCAAATGTGTTTGGGGTTCGGATGTTAGTATGAATTTGGGTTTGGACTTATGATTGATATGTCTTGATTGAAACTTAATGTTCGATTGTAGCAACAACTCTGATTATGTATGAACGAATCTATTTGAGTTATTAATCCATGTGAAACTTAATTTATATGCGCGACCCTTTTCTTTTCTTGTCTTTGGGATGACATTATTTTTATCTTGGTAATTAGAAATATCTCTTGTAGGCTTTTACTTCTCTGATATTTCCTGCAGAGAACAAACAAGATAAGTTAGGCACAAGCGTCACCTTACCCATGTAATCCACTATCTCCTCAGTTGCCCTCTTCCCGGTTGGTACGTGTCGGCTTGGACCCAGGAGGGGTTACCTGCAGAAGGGACTCCGAAGCTCAAGTGAGTCAAAGCTCTCAAAAGGTCAAATCAGGTGATTAATGGAGTAATGAATGTGTACCTTTAATTACTGGGGTCCACGTGTATTTATAGAGTATTAATTATGTCTGGTTATGCCATGCGTCGGGCCCTGGCTTGGGCCTTAGTTTGGGCTGTAAGTGGGCATGGGCCCTAACCCAGGCACTTAGGTGGACCCGTTGAATACTAGGGGGCTTTGATTTTGCTAAGTATATTGAGGTTGTCGGCCTAAGCCGACTACTTTCCTTGGCGGTTTGTGTTGCTCATGTGTTGTCTTAGGCATGTTGTTCCTTTAGATGTTTAGGTTACCGGTTTAGGCCGGTTAGGCCTAGGTCAGCCCAGCCTAGGCTGATTACTTGAATGCTTTGGTATATAGGTATCGTTTTATTACTATTTTGTTGAGTTGGCTTGGTGTGGTACACTAGTCCCCCGGCCTTGGCCGATATAGGTGTCGGTCAAGGGTGATATATGTTAGCGGGGCCGGCTAGGTGTGGTACACTGATCTTAAAAAATATAAATTATAAATTATATTATTATTGATATCATGTGAAGTCTTGGATTTGCTGTATAACTAAAATACTCCTTCATAGGCTTTTAATTCTCTTATTTTAAGAAAATAAAATAAAATAAATAAAAATAATAAATTATAGTTATTGAATATCAAATCAAGTATTGGATTTACTTGATAATTAAAATACTCCTTCGTTGGCTTTCAATTCTCTTATTTTAAAAAATAAAAATTATAAATTATACTTCTTTTGACATAATTATTGAATATCATGTCAAGTCTCATATTTGCTTGATAACTAAGATTTTTATCATGTTGAATCTTGAATTCCCTTGATAATTAAAAATATTAAAATTTCAAATTTTAACTCATCATCTCAAATAGTCTTTTACAAAGAACTATGTGATCCCTGATTTTCTAAATGAAAATATGTAGAAGCGAAGTACAATTAGGGATGTCAAAAATATATGTACCTGCGAGTATCTGTGGATAAAACCCGCAATGGGTAAGAAACGAATATTAAAAATGAATATCCGCTACCCGCGGGTACAAGTGTTTTTGATACCCGCATGCTAACAGGGTGGGTACGAGTATCATAGTATCCGTACTCGTGGTTACCCGTACCCGCTAAACTTTAATTCACAAAAATATCCTTATATGTATATATATATATATATATATATATATATATATATATATATATATATATATATATATATATGTTAGTAAAAAATATTCTGACCTAATATTTTCTAAGTTGCACATCTTGCACATCTTGTCTGGTCTTTTGTCTTCATTCTTCCAGCTTTAAGTATTGGTACATTGCCTTCTTCCAAGTGCACCCCTTGTCATTCTTCTCTTTTCCTTTTCTGAAATTAGGCATATACATCAAACCCTATATAGACAGTGAGTTTATGGTATGCTTGTTCTCAAATGATGGAATCAAAATAAGAATACTTGGCACATGGCAGTTGAGGTTTATTATTTGATTATTTTTCAGGAATCAATTGGAGAATGTGGGTTTGTTGATCAAAACACTAATTAAATAATTTTCATTGTTTTGAAGGTCATTTTATATCTATTTTTATAATTATTTGGACTTGTATGGACTTGAGTTTGTGTTGAACTTTATTTAAAATTTATGACAGTGATGTATTTTATTTTATTTGAATTTATGATTAAATATTTATTTTTTAAATAATTTTGTAAATACCCGCAGGTACCCGTGGATACCCGCGGATATGAAAAAAATAGACGAGTACCCGTATAACGGACACTTGACATATATGGGTACGGGTACATGACAAATATTTATCCAATAGGTAGGATACGGGGGAGCTACTACCCGTACCCTACCCGCCCCGTTGACATCCCTAGGTACCGTCCTTGACAGGCCAAAAAAGTAAAGAATTAATTTTTTTTATCTTTATTATTTTGTATATGTATTTATTTTGTGTGATTTTTTGGGAACAAAAAATATTTTAAAAATCTACTTTTATCTTGCATGCGTAATTAGGACAGACGTTGTGGGGTGATAATACCTTCCCATGTAACCGACTTCTGAATCCAAATTTGGTTTCAAAAATTATTCTTCTTTTAATATTTTTTTTTATAGTTTTCCATAATAAACTATGGTGACGACTTCTCTATATCTTTTACATTATTTTTACGATCCTGCCGCGATTTCGATTGCGACATCAAGTTCATAATGATCTTTCTGATGACGAAAATCATTCATCCTTAACTCGTCCTCGTAAGGCTTTCTTATTATATTGGCAAGATCGAGATAACATCAACACTCAGACCTTGCTAGTTTGAATTTATTGCCCAACTTTAGTATTTGAAATCTTAGCAAAACTTTTATTGGCTAACTCTGGCTCCCACTATCAAAAAACCTTTTTTACTACACTTTCCCCTAGCAAGGTTTAAGTCTTTTCATCCAATGTGCACTTCGATGAAAATTCTTCTAAAATTTTCGATACTTGTTGCTCATGTGTGTACAAAAGACAACTTGTCAAACACATTTTTACTCCTAGCATTATTTGATTCCTAAGGTGAAATGGGCGTCTTCAAAAAATTCATTCATTGGACCCTTTACATATGGAACAAAAGTTTTCTCAAGCCTCTATACAGCCTTGATTGGAGCCATTTTCTTATTCTTTGCAACATTTGCTTTCTTTCTCCTTTCAACCTCGAAAGTCTTTGTAGCAGATCAATCAAAAGTCGCACTACCCCTAAGGCAAAGAGTCATGTTCATCCTTCTCTTTCTTTCTGGTTAACAATTTACCAAGGGGCCCCTTACCTTTAGATAGATTTTCTTCTTAGAGTTCAAATTCATCCAACTCATATTTGAAATCCTCCTCTGACATATTAACGTTCACATGTCTTGAGTTGATATCTCCAATGCCAATATCAAGTATCATGATATTTGTATTTCCAACTTTCGGTTTTTTTTACAAAAATAGGTGTCTTTAACTCGTTTATTAAAAAAATATCAGTTTACAAATTAATTACATGATAGGGTCAGTTTACTAATAATTTGACTAATTTTTTTACAAAATTGGGTTGTTTTGATTTATTTATTACAAATATAGGTCAGTTTACTAATTAATTACATCACAGATTTAACTAACAATTTGATTTCTCTCTATTTTTTTTAACTTTTATAATAATTTCTAAAGTTTTACATATTTTTTTAAAAATAAATTTTAAATAATTTGATTAAAATTATTTTAAATAAAATTTTATTATTGTAAATTTTATAATAAAATGAAACAATAAAATTTAAAATATAAGTTTTAAAATATCAAAATTTTATTTAAAATATTTTTAATCAAATTTTATTATTATAAATTTTATAATAAAATGTAATAATAAAATCTAAAATATTAAGTTTTAAAATATCAAAATTTTATTAAAATTTTTTAAAATATTTTTAAACAAATTTTATAATAAAATTTAAAATATTAAGTTTTAAAATATCAAAATTTTAATAAAATTTTATTTAAAATGTTTTTAATAAAATTATTAAAAAATTATTTTTCAAAAAATATATAAAACTTTAAAAATTATATAAAAAGAATAAATAGAGAGAAGTCAAATCAATAGTAGACTGACCATGTCATGTAATTAATTAGTAAACTGATCAATTTTTGTAATAAATGGGCTAAAATGACTCATTTTTGTAAAAAAAAAAGAACCAACTTTCCCATCACTATTAGTAGTGTCTAGGATTGGTTTAACATATCCCACTTGATTCTTGAAAGTGTTAGTATCCACTCTCATTGGTTCTCTTCAAACATCGACCTTCCTTAATCAATTGCATCTTGCATAATATTCTTGTGTGCAATTATTAATCATATGACCATAAATATTATGAAATTTACGATACTTTCTCCTTTTTCTTTGCTCTAAAGAGGATAATTTATGATCACCATTAAGCTTTACTTGGTTTTCTTTTAACTGAATATCAAAGATTTGATAAACTTTAGATACATAAAATGTATAAGTTCAATTTGCCAATCTATCATCTACTTCTCCTTCTTGTAATAATTTACACATATAGGGTGGCCCTACTTTTACCTTAGCTAAGTTAACTTCTTCAGTTTCACTCATACTTTCCTCATTGATTCTTGAAGTGCCTACATATGTTATTTTCTCTCTTTATAAGTTTCTCAAATCTTCGATATCTTTCTCATATTTGATTTATTCAATTCTTCTCATTTTATCTACCAATTGAACCATATCCCCTAGTGATAAATTCACTAATTTCTAACACATCGAGAAATCTAAACCCGAAAATGTTATTCTCACTAACTCATGTTTTGGAATTTGAGTAAAACACCTAGACTTAATTTTTCGAAATCTATTCAAATAATTATCTATGTTTTCATTATTGAACCTTTTCACACATTCATCAAATCAAATAGACTTACTTATGTTTCTACACTAATGAATTATTCATGGAAATTCCTTTCCAGTTGAACCGAGTTATGTATCGAATTCAAAGGTAAAGTTGTAAATGGTGTGAAAGAATTTTTTTTTGTCAAAGACCAGGGAAATACTTCATTTTCAAAATTTCACTTATGTTAAATTCTCACACTCAATTAGAAACATACTAGATTGTTAATCCCCAATGTCTTTGAAGAATTTAGAAAATTTATGTAGTTTATACTTTCTAGGTAACTGCGTTTCAGAAGAAAAAAAAATTGGGAATGGAGACACAAAATAAGGTTGATTATAAAGTTTGTTTTATATTCCTTAGTTAGGCCCTTGATTCAAATAATTGAACTGCATGTTGTGTTGATAATAATTATAACAAAAATCATCTCTCATATATAGTCCATATTTTTCCTTTTATTATGCCATAAATTTAGTATTGATTAGCATTTTGACCTCTCCTAACCATTTGGATATTTCTCATCCGATTGGTAGGGCTGGGCAAAATAAACCAAACTGCACTGCACTATCAAAAACTGCACTGAACTAAAAAACTGTTTGCATGAACTGCATTGAACTACAAAACAGTTCAGATGAACTGAACTGAACTGTTATTCTTAAAAATAAACTGGACTGAAATGCACTGCACTGCACTATAATATAAACTGAACTGTTTTATGAACTACACTACATCAGAACTGAATTACACTATTTTTGAACTGAACTGCACTAATTTTTAACTTAACTACACTGTTTTTGAACCATTTTTGAACCGAATTACACTGATTTTGAATAAACTTCACTATTTTTGAACTGAATTGTACTATTTTTGAACCGAATTGCATTGATTTTGAATTGAATTGCACTATTTTTGAACTTAATTACACTATTTTGAATCGAATTGCACTAATTACATATGATTGTACTACGCAATAATAATCTAAAGTTTATAATTTGAAAGTGCTTAGGAAATAAAACTTGAAATATGCATCATACTTCAATACACCAATTAACATTTTTATAATTTTTTATTTATATCAAAGTTTTCTGTAACTTAAAATGTAATTAAAATATTAAAATTAATATAATAAATATAAATATTGGTATTAACTTATTTTTTATATTTTAAAATCTTATGTAATATTACTTTTTAGTTTTACAATGTTTATTATGTTGCATCAAATTTTTTAAAAGGATTTATTTTAGAAAATTCTCAAAATTAATATTTTTTTTAACATTTGTATTCATTAATATTTGTTGAAAAATGTTCTAGAAATTTTATAAAGTTCTAAAATATATTTCGTGAAGCAACGAATCAATCACTTTTTATATTTTTTAATAATTTTTTAAAATAAATTCTTTTTAAAAAAGTTGACGCCACATAATAAATATTTTAAAACTAAAAAATAATATTACATAAGATTTTAAAATAAAAAATACGTTAGTACCAATATTTATATTTATTATACTAATTTCAATATTTAAAAATATAAATAAAAAATTATAAAAATGTTAGCTGTCACAAAATTTAATTTTTAAAAATAACTTCTATAAAATCATAACATAAAAATAACATTACATAGTAAAATTCATTCAAAATAAAATAAGATCTTGAATTAATTTATAATTTTTTTAATAAACTAATTATAAATATTTTATATTTTTCTCAAAGAAAGAGTAAAGAAAAAAATTAAGACAAAATAAAATAAATATTTCAATATGAAAGAGAAAGAACAGAAACTAAGACACAAGATACATAAGTTCAATTCTTATCTTAATACCAATATTTTATTTGAGGTATTTTGCTCTTTCAATTTACTATAGTTCAATAGTTAACTTAGTTAACTTAACATAAGTTTAGTTTCTTAAAACTGAACTATTTTATAATACAATTCAATTATTATTATGAATAGTTTAATATATTTTAGTTTAATATAGTACAATTAACTATAGTTTAGTATAGTTTAGTAAATTATGCCCAACCCTACCGATTGGGGTGCAAATTAGTTGCTTGAATTCCATGATTAATATTTTCTGATCCATTAACATTATTATAATTTATTTGAAGATTGTCAATATTCTCCCCTAGAAGAATTGCTTAAGCATCCCTGTTCGAGCCATTTGTTTTGTTAGTCTTTGAAAACTATCAAATGTAGTTTGAACTAAATGATTCAAAATAGTAGTCATATAACTTGGATAACAAATTTACCATTTCATATTTATTATTATCCATTTCTTGTCTTATGATTTCCAGATATGCAATAGATATTCTAGCTCCATTGGTATCGAGATCTATTGTTTTTCCTCCAACTTTTTGACTATTTTTTCCTGAACTTGTTTATTTCTGGATATTCTTTTGATTCTTTATCCTTCTACTTGTTTTTCGATGTCAATATTCTCAACCTATGTTGTCCGGATACGAAAATGGTATGGACATGACACGGACATGGATACAAAGATACAACTAAATTAGAAAAATATAGAACACGGGACACGGTGTAAGGCCCATTTATTTTGCTCCCTTATTTTAAGGGCTACCCTAAAACAGTTGGGCCTAAAGGCCGGCCCATAGGATAAAAGTCATTCGTGTTGCCCTAATTCACACTTCTACTCTTTTTCAGAAACCTAGATCTGTGCCGTCTCCCTTCTCTGCCGTAAAGAGCTCTGCTAGAGTTTACATTTTTCCCGATCGAACAAAGCTCAAAACCGTTCCCATATTCTACGTAAGTATCCCTCCAACTGTGCTCATTGTTCTGCTACTGTTCTGCTGGGCTACTCATTTCCCTGTTTCCCTTTTCCTTCCAGCACCTTGAATCACCCTTTTGCGCGAAAGGTCGCTAGGCGACCCGCTCAATTTTTGAGCGAGCGAACATCTCGCCCAGGCGAGAAAGGTCTCGCCTAAGCGAGATCCCGCGTTGGCTCCTGGTTCCTCTTTCGAGCCCTCGCCTAGGCGAAGGAAACCCGCCTGAGCGAGAACGTCTCGCTTGAACGAGACCCTTCGGCCTGAGCGAGGGGCTGGGCGAGACAGGGCGGTGTTTGGTTACTTGATTGCTCTTGGATGATTGAAATTTGTTTGGGTATGATTGTTGTAATGAGATACATGTACATATGTATGTAGATATGCACAATGGATTGCTAAATATGCGTGACATAATTCATGAATGGTGAATGATGGATATTGTAGGAACTTGGCATGTGAAATGAATGAGTGGATTGGAATTAAAGTAACATGGTATTGATATGGAATGAGGCCCTAGACTCATGGGGTGGTGATGACCAGTGGTATGGATTCAAAATGTGGTACGTATGAGGAATTAATCTCAGGGGTTGGTATGAAAGTGCAAACATGATTTAATGTTCTAATATTGCTAATTTATGATTGTTGGTCCGTGTCAGCGTGTAATTCCTTGGGGTCTCTAGGTGAGACCTCCGGGGTTGCGCTTCAGTGGTCGGGACGTAATTCTATGGCCCCTGTTAGTGGGTGTCCATGGTGGTGCCCCATCTGTATAACTAGGTAAGGATTCAAGGTAAGGTTGCATCCTGACACTCTAAGGGGTCAGTTACTCTCACCTAGAGCGGACTGACTCCTGTGGTGAGAGTAGCAGGAGGCCTGAAATTCATTAAGGGCTAACCTTGTGGCGAGGGAAAATTGATCCATCGTAACACTTGTAACACATAGCTCGGGGGTGAGCAAAGGTATCCACCATAAGTGCAAGCATCGGCTAAATCCGACCATGTTATACGTATCCGAATGAGTCGAGTCGAGTCGTAGTGTATTGATTGAAAAGTCATAACATGCTTGGTTGTTGTATGGATATTGGACGGTGAAATTATGTTTGATTGTATGATGAAAATGTTATTGACTCTAGCTTACCCTGTTTATTGTATGGTTGTCTTGTATGTGGCTCTTCTTTCTTGCGATGATCATCAATTTAATTGATGGGAACAGATGGGCGAGGTTCCCGCGGTCAGCAAGGAAATGGAGATTTCGCTGCTTAGCCATCTGGGCTGGACTTTATGTTTCTTTTCTTCATGGGTTTTCTTTAGGGCTACAGCCCATGTATTTTTCTATGCCTTACTATTCTACTCTCTTTGTTAGACCTTGTATCTGGTTTCCGTTGGCATCGTGGTGTGCCCAGTTTGTAGGGGTTGTGTTAAGGACCCCAGGACTACTCTACATTACTATTTTGTGTGACGTTTTTTTTAAATTCGCTTAATAATTAAATGAGACGTTACACACGGCGTGTATATACATGTTAAGTTTGAAACTGTCAACTAACACGATGTCAACTAACACAAAAATGAATTTAATCTATCTATCTAATATCCAATATGTAAAAAGTAGTGATAATATAAGATTTGTTCCTTATTTTAATTGTCAAAATCATATGAAAAATAAAAAAATATTTCTCAAATTGAACATAATGTGTCCTACAAGTATCATACTAGTGTTGTGTCCGATACGTATTGGACACGGGACACGAATACTAAATTCTTTTTTTTTCTCGATTCTATCTCAACATTCCAATCCGATCTCATCAATATGAATTACATAAAACTTAAAAAGGAAAATGAAATTTCACTGTTTTCGTGCCGGTGGACTCCCCACTTTCCTCTTACTTATACGTAACTAACTAAATAATAACTTTTACATTTTTGACCAATGAAGTTCAATTGGCACTAAAATTTATAAAAAAAAGAGATAGTAATTATTGATTTTATTAAGTTCTCCCTTTGGTACTAAAAGTCCGAAACAGCTGTTAATTGTTTCGTAGTAACAAAATTTCCATTCAAAATGGAAAAATGTGCAGGCTAGTGTGCATCTAACTGTACATTTTTCCTTTTTGACTTGACTCATTATTGGTAAAGTCCCGTTGAAGTTTTATTGCGCATTTAGCTCCAACCTTTTTCTTTCTTATATAGAAAATTTAATTCATTATTATGGGAAGTCTACCAATCTCATTTTTTCATTGATTGAATTCCTATTAATTTAAGTGATATTTTATGCATGATGTCACACATTGTATTTATGCTTTAAATGGTTAATAATGATGATAAAATTAAGGTTTAAATAGGTTTCAAATATTTAAATTTGTTTTCAGTTTTTAAACATAAAATTAATATTTTTTTTATGTAATTTGAATAACGCTGCTTTAATTGTTTCTATTCAATATTTAGACATAAATACTATAATATATAAATACTTTGAAAGTAAAATAAATACATGATTAAGGATTTGATGATATGAATGTAAAATTGATGTAGACTATCATATAAATAACTTGTAATTTTGAGTATATGAATTGCCTTTTTTTTTCATTTTATTTGGGACAAAGGGAACAAAACAAATATTTTTTAATTTGACAATAAAAAATATACTTAACCAATACACAATACAAATTAGAGTACTTTTATTTTTTACTTTTTACGTGCCTTAAATAAATCCTTTCCAATCTTTTCATCTATCTATCTATCTCTATCTCTCTATCTCTATCTCTCTCTCTCTCTCTCTCTCTCTCTCTCTATATATATATATATATATATATATATATATATATATATATATATATATATATATATTAGTGCTAAAGAAGGTGACATTGCCTTGTTTTGTTATTAGACATAATAGTATTTGAACCCGTGGGACGGGGTTTTCTTTAATCAAAGTTTATTGTGTTATTTAAGAAATTATCGAAAAATTGACATGTATTAAAATGAATTACCATTGAATATTTGTCTTAATATTCATCTGACATGAAATGTGTTCATTTTTTAATATGCTGGACAAAATAAGTGACCTCTATAAAAAATAAAACATATTACATATTATTTATCATATAAATAATTTCACATCTTGATATAATAATAATTTAACATTTGAAATAAATATATAGAAATGGTAAGCGTTTGTTATTTAAGTCAAATTTATTGTTGTATAATTGGAACAACTAAGAACAACTATAAGAACTTGTGAAGATCGATGAAGTTTGTGAATCTGCATTTTATACAACAAAGATATATGAAAATTAAGTTTGACAATGGAAGGAATAATGAAAAATAACAACAGTTATACCTTATTTCTGTGATCAAAAGTTATATGCAGTTGTACAACAATATTGTCAAATATTAGGAAATATTTCTCTTTACACAATATTTCTAGCTGAATTGCTTATTTGTCCACCATCGTCCAAGATATGTATTTTCAATTCTTTTTTTTTATTCTAGAAATAGCATCATCATACAGTTGATCATAAGAAAAAGTTGGACGTGAAAGATACAATTCAACTTTTAAAAGAGATTATCCTTTACTCTTATTGATTGTCATGACAAAACACAGAGATATTGGTAATTGTCTTCTTTGAAATTTTAAAGGAAGTCCTCTCTTACGAGTAACTAAGTCCATTCTTAGAATAAGTATATGTTGGTGACTAGTTTTACCTATAATAACAGTGACAACGATAACATTGTTGCCCAAATTATTAAGTTGCAACCTTGTCCCATTACAAAGATCATTAGTTTGATCAATATTTCCTAAAAGCATAATAGGAACAATAACCTTAAATTTAATTTGATGATTTGTTATCCCTGGATAGTTAATTTCATTTAAGAATTGTGAAATAAACCATTCACCTTAAATTTCTTAGTCTTTATCTAATTGGCAAGGTGTCTAAACTTAGATAAGTTCTCTCTTCACTTCTAATTAACTATAGAAGTAAATCATTTACATGTTCTATCGATTCAATTCCAAGACAAAGTATTGCTCCATCATCAAAGAATCCATAAGTAATCATATTAAAAAAAATTTACGAACATTAAAATCAACCAATTATAATAGAGGTGACTCTGTGTTATTAATTAAAAAATCTTTTGGTATATCATCAAAACCTTCACCATTTTTGTTCAAATGTGTTTTCCCATCTCGAATCTTTAAAATCCAACAAATTCTTTTATGTTTGTTGCACTTTTGCTACTTGTACCAATATTTAATCTCATGTTCTGCAAAAGTTTTAAAACTTCATAATTCTTCCATAAATCAGAATAATTTATTATTGATTTGACACCATCATATCTAGATCCGTTTCTGACATCACTAAGGTTCACCTAAAATCACCTTCCAAAACCACAACTTTACCACCAAACGGTTTTTAGTTATTTTCTTCATTTTCAACTTTCAAATATCTCACAAAGTTCTATCAAATACTTCAAAGTACAATTTGTTCATCATCGTTGCTTCATCACATGTCATTAATTTTGCTCCAATCAAAAGCTTGACATAGATTTTCTTGTGATATATAGTATGTTAACTCCTCGTTTATTAACATAGCGGATAAATCTCTAAGGAAAGTCACCATTCATGCTTCAAGAAATACTTTTAATATATGTTTTGAAAAATCATAAGTTAACAAAGTTTTTTTTTCTATCTTTTACAAACTACCTATTTAGGTAAAAAAGTACTACTTTATTACTTTACTTTGGTTAAAAAATAAAAATTAATCTATTTAATTCTATTAATAAAAACTTTGTCAAATTTATCAAAAACTATTTTGTTAAAAGATAATTTTCCTTATGTTTTATGCAAAATATCTAGCATAAACATAAGTTACATTTGTACTTATATTCGTTTATCCGTAAAAATTAAACAATAGATTTAGAACAATTCAAGCACACCTTTATCAACTTCGACATTTCTACTTATTATATGTATTACATTGTTATCAATATCATGTCATACAAAATTAAAATATATAACAATTTCGCAAAGTGACGTCCGTTGCACAGGGGCTGCTAGTATTATTCAAGTTTTTCTCCCAACCCAAATTATTATAAGGTGAAATATGTTTTTTCGTTCCGAAATTATTATAAAAGAAAATTGTATTTCATTTTTAAACTAAATTTTAAAGTATTTAGTTCCTCAATTTTGTACAAAAAATATAAAATATTCTTCCAATAAATCATATGTTAAGTATTTTAAATGTGACAAATGTAATTTTTTATAGTAAACTACAATATAATCTACACACGTAACATTTTGTTGGAAAGGATATTTTATACGGTTTTCACACAAAATATTTTACAATTTAATTTAGTGATGAAGCATAACCTTTCATACTAGTTTGTAGACCGAAAAACCATTTAATCCCTATCATAATTTGAACATCTATTTTCCATACGTGCAAGCTTGAACGAGTGCAGTAAGAGCTTTTTGTCCCGATTATTTTCCTCATTTTACCTTGAGTCTGGAACCCAGGCATATTGGGGTGAGGCCAAAAGTTATTACCCGAGACCATAGACTCCCTTTTATGCCTCGGTTCTAAATGAACCGGAGCCATAGGGTTCCTTTTCTGCCTCGGGTCCACGAGAACCGAAGCCATATGGTAAATGCAGAAACTTCTGCAGATTCTCCCGTGTGCACTCCTCCGAATGTGACAACTATTTTAGCAGCCACCGTTGCCACTGCAACTGTATGGTGGGCTGCCCATGGCCTGCTTCCTCTGTGTACTCCACTTAACACACCCTTTGGGTGTCCTCCTGCACCATCCAGTGAACCTCCATTCATGGCTCCCACTGAAACACAACACAAAATCCAACAAGGAGAGGTTAAGCCAGAAAACCCTCCTCTGCAAGATCAGATATTGGATCCAGAACAATCGAAAGTTTTGCAAGCTCAACACTCGGTTTCGAATTCACCAGTTGTTTCTTCATCGGAATTTGAGGAGAAGGGTGATACCAATGTAAATACATCATCAAAGGCTACTAATGATGAGATGAACCAAACAGTTTCGAACTCACCCGCGGCGGGAGGTGATTTGCAATCGGTGAACCTAGACAGCGCGACGGAGGCGACGATGCACGATTATTGACGGAGGATGCTGGTTGGCGAAGGAGGCAGAGCGTGGTGGTGGTGGCAGAGCGGAGAAATTCGCGTAGAGAGAAGAGAGTTGGGGGAGACGATGAATAGTAGTTAGGGCTCGCGAATTGGGAATTTTAACAGCCTTTATGGCCTCGGTTTAATTAATAACCGATGCCAAAAGCCCATTTATTGCCTTAGTCCTTAAAGACCCAAGGCCAAAAGCCTGATGCTGATGGCATTTTTGAAAATTTGAAAACTGACACTGCCTTATATGCTTCGGTTCTGTTGCAACCGATGCCAAAAGTCTCATTTATTGCTTCGGTCCTTAAAGACCCGAGGCCAAAAGCCTGATGCTGATGGCATTTTTGAAAATTTGAATATTGACACTGCCTTATATGCTTCGGTTCTGTTGCAATCGGGGCCAAAAGTTAGACGAAAATTATAAAAATGTCACCGCCTCTTTATAGGCTTCGGTTCAGCGACAACCGAAGCCTATAAGGCGAAGTAAAATGTCAAATCTCCATTGGAAATTGCTTTCGTCAACCCTATGATCATAATTCCACAAAGGTGGGCACATGAAATTATCCTATATAAGCCCCTCTTAGTTTGGCAATGAAACCCAACAATATATAACAGCCATGGACAACATAACATTCATTCAATTGATTTTCTTTGCATACTTATGCATCCATATTTTCTTTAGCCTTAGCAACAAAAACACAAAACATCCTAATCTACCACCTGGTCCTCCCAGTTACCCCATCATAGGAAACATTTTACAACTTTGGCCATCAAAACTGCACCAAGCACTTCATAAACTCTCCAAAACCTATGGACCTATCATGAGTGTTAAAATAGGCACCATCACCACTATTGTCATTTCCTCTCCCAACATTGCCAAAGAAGCCCTTCACAAAAAAGACCGAGCCTTAGCAAGCCGATTCGTACCTGAGTCTGTTCAAGCACTTTCACACCATCAATCTTCTGTAGTGTTCCTTCCCGTGTCATCAAAATGGAACACCCTCAGAAAAGTTTGTGCCACCCAAATTTTCTCCACCCTCCAACTTGATTCCACCCAATCTCTGCGCCATAGAAAGATGAAGGAGCTGCTTGATTACTTGCACGAAAATTGCGAAAAGGGTCGTGCTGTTGATATTGGTGAGACCGCGTTTACCACAGTGCTTAACGCAATATCAAACACCCTTTTTTCGCTTGACTTGGCTTCCCATAGTTCTGGTGTTTCTCAGAAGTTTCGCAGTGTTATTTCTAGTGTGCTCGATGAAGCTTCGAAGCCTAATGTTGCAGACTATTACCCTGTTTTTCGTAGATTTGATCCGCAGGGTGCGCGACGAAGGATGAAACGCTATTACCGAACGTTGCTTGATGTGTTTGATTGCATTGTTGAAGAAAGAATTCAGAGGGTTGGTTCCGTTCATGGAAATGATGTGCTAGAGTCGTTTCTTGATATCATCCGAAGGGAAAATTCAGAATTGACACGCCATGATGTGTTGCATCTGTTTCTGGTGAGCATTATCAGAGAGATCAAATTCAAACTAATCTTCCTTATTAAAGTCACATAGTTTAATAAATAAATAAATAAATAAATAAAGTCAATCATAATACAGTCAATTCTATTTCTATTTAAGTTAAATACATTTTTTGTTTTTAAAATATCATACAAAAAATATTTTTTTATAAATTAAATTAAGATATTTTGTTTTTACCTTTTATAGAAATAATGTAAAATATCTTTAATTTTATTTACTTTTTATCAATAAAATATTAGTTGTAGGAAATTTTTAACCATAATTTTTTTTTTAAATCTATCAAATCAATTTTATATTTTTGAAGTATTAATGATAAGGTTGAACGGAAAACCTTTTCACATCCTTCATAATAGATGACATGTAGAATTTTTTTTATTAACAAATGGAATTTTATATTAAACTATAATTTAATATTCAAATGATCTTGATTGTGAAGAATGCTTTACATAATTTTTATAATATAGAAAAATAAAATATTTAATAATTTAATTTAAATATAAAACATATGTTTTCAAAGTTGAGTAAAAAAATTGTAGTCATTAAGATAGAGTTCAAATTGTAAAAGGAAAAAATAAAACACTACTAAAAATTTTCATATTGCATTAGAATTTTTTTGTAAATTTGTTAAAAAAATTTGAAAAAAAAAATTTACTACTATTTTTTTCTAAAAATCTTAATTGGTGGGTAATTTCTTTGTGGATAATTATTTTGTACAAAATTATAAAATTCGTAAGTATTTCTTACAAAATTTGTTGTGAAAAATGTTTCATACAAAATATTTTGTTAAAAAATTGACAGTAATTTTTTACAAATCTTTTTTCGTAACAAAATTTATAAGTATTTCTTAAAAAAAATTCAAAAAAAAAAAGAAATATAAATTTTTTTAATATAGAAAAAATTTAAAAATAATTAAATAATTTTTTCAACAATTTATTCACATAAATATTTTAATCAGGTACACAATCATGATAATAAGTCATCATCCCATTTCTGTACATGTGAATATTTGAATAACATTTTGTACGTTCTGTAGTGTAATTTAATAATGACGTTAATTGAACATACATCACGCATAAATTGCTGTCTTTTCGTCACACAGAAATACTACACCCACCAGTTTGACAATTTAATTGGGTTGTCCGAAAATGGGTACAACTTTAAACAGTTATCAAAATTGGTAAGTCAAGTTTAGACAAACGATTTAAATGAAAAAAAATTGTATTTCTTAAGACAAGGATGTATTTTAGTCCTCGTTTTTTATTATTTTTTTTATGTACTTACAAACCGAATTTTAGAATTGAGAACTGTTTTTTCTTAAAGTCAAGCACCCCAGCACATTTGTAGTGTTTTCTTAATTTTTATTTTATTTAAAAGCTAGATATTTTATTTTATTTTTTATTTTTATTCCCATCATTTTGTTGTTATTATAACATAAATTTTGTTGCAGGATTTATTCGTGGCTGGATTAGACACCACATCAGCCACAATAGAGTGGGTTATGGCAGAGTTGCTGCACAACCCTGAAAAATTATCGAAAACCAAAAGGGAACTTGAACAAGTTTTTGGTGAAACTGGGTTTGAACCTGAAGATTCAACCATATCCAAGCTCACTTACCTACAAGCCGTGGTGAAAGAAACCCTAAGATTGCACCCAACAGCCCCAATATTGATTCACAAATCAGTGTCTGAAGTAGACATATGTGGCTTTCATGTTCCCAAAGATGCACAAGTTCTTGTTAATGTATGGAGCATGGGGCGAGACTCGGACACTTGGGCAGACCCAGATTCATTTGTACCTGAAAGATTTTTAGATAATGAAAAGGATTTCAGAGGAGAAGATCATGGTTTCATTCCCTTTGGGTCTGGCAGAAGAATGTGCCCTGGTGTTGCACTGGCTAATAGAATTGTTCATACCGTGTTGGCCTCACTTCTGTACCATTTTGATTGGAAGCTAGCAGATGGAGAAAAATCAGAGGATATGGACATGACTGAAAAATTCAGCATTACTTTGCATAAAGTCAAGCCTCTGAAGACAATTCCCATTAGAAAATGACAAATTGTAGACTAAGATTTGTGGATAAATACGACAAGCATATAGAATAATGCATGTAGTACACTACGAAGTAAGTATGCTAAATTGTATCTATTCTGCATTTTCCTTATTGGAAACGTCCATTTCTCCTCCCTCTTAGGGTAAGTGGTCCCGATATAAGTGGAATATCTTAAATGTTCATATTTATTGCTTGGATAAGTTCCGAAGATGATGACATTCTACCTTCTTATATGACCTACATGTATTCTTGTTGTCTGGTTTCAATCGGTGGAGTGTTCTTACCGGTTTATATGGCCTACTTGTATTTTTGAGCTCTTGTTTGAACAAGTGGAGTGTGTATCTGAAAAGACAAAATACTACACCAGTTAGTCATTATTTATTACGTATTCGTTCTTTAGGAACATTTAAAAAATGTCACTAGATTATAAAAAAATGTTACTATAATTTAGTACCATTATATCATATGTTACATGTATTCTATGTTGTTAATAAATATTAGTGACATTCTTACCTATCAATTGAGATATTTATAAAAATGTTATTAATATCTTTATCGGACGTTTATTGAATAAAAATATAACATTTTAGAAAATGGTACTGAGTGTTTTTAGTTATTAACAACTCAATTATAAATATTTTATGTGGAAAATATATTATTATAAAAATTGAAAATGTTTTTGTGAATAATTTTAATCAAGAAAATTGGTAGGTAATAGAAATAAACATTTGTTTAAAATATAATTTATAATAATATTTATTTAAAAAACGTTTCTGTAAATTATAAACTTTATCTATAGTAACATTTTTAATAACTATAATAAAAAAATGTTACTAAAAGCATAAAAAAGTGTAATACCTATGGTAACGTTTCTAAAAATGTTACGATATAACTGTTAATATTCTTTATACTAACATTTTTTAAAAATGTAACTA
Organism: Vigna unguiculata; assembly: GCF_037176805.1. Classification (NCBI taxonomy): domain Eukaryota; kingdom Viridiplantae; phylum Streptophyta; class Magnoliopsida; order Fabales; family Fabaceae; genus Vigna; species Vigna unguiculata. Next base: position 10,311,995 of record NC_140801.1, read on the forward strand.
AATTATGCATAAAGTAACATTTTTAATAAATGTAATTATAAAAATGTTACTATAGCTTGAAAATGTTGTAGTGTTAGATCTAACTTTGACATATTCTTTGTTTAGTTTTGATTGTTCGTAAACAATTAAATATTAAACATATGTTTATCAGATTTTGTTGGCCCGACAAACACAAGCATGAAGTTGTGTAGTTGGACATACGTGAGCGCCATTAAGAATGTGTTTCGTTTGACACACTGTTCACATGCACCTCTGATAAGATTTTTCTGGAACAAGCACAAGTAATATACGTATTCAAATAAACTTTTGTATGAACAAATAATAAGCATACTTGGTGTAACACACGTAAGCCTTTAGTATTACGGTATGTTTCGGCTATAGGAGCCAAGCACCTACTATCAATATTCAAGTTACCCTTAAGTCTTCCTTCTACATTCTCCCAAGATAGCTGGTTCAATCCTTCGTTCAATATAATCTTTCTCCTCCACCGTTCGGTCACCGGGACAATCGATGTACCTATCTAAAAGGTTATGCTTAAGTCAGTTCAAGTCGATCAGTAGACAATAATAACTGCTGTAATAAATGCGAATTAAAGATTCTTACCGACCTACCTTAGGCCTCTATTTATAGTTTTCGGTGTGGGCCTATAATTAGGGTTTTTTAATCATGGTCCAATTGCTCTTTAAACTTGATTACTGACTTGTATTATCTTAATTTACTTCTAACTTACTGATTCAGGTTTTGGTATGAACAACAACAACAAGAGGTGAATTAAGTTTTTTCAGATTATAAAGTTGTTGTCTATAAAATGGTATCATAGCTAATTAGCTTCAATGTCTGAGTGGGAAAAAAATGATAGAGATTAAGTGTTTGGAAAAATGAGAAAGTGAGATGACTAGTCTTACAAACAACGTGTCCCTACAAGGGATGTCAATGGGGCGGGTAAGGTATAGGTAGTAGCTCCCTCGTACCCTACCCACTGGATAAATATCTGCCCCGTACCCGTACCCATATCCGTCAGATATCCGTTATGCGGGTACCCGCATAATTTTTTAATATCCACGGGTACCTGTGGGTATACAAACAAAAATATATATTTAACAATATATTTTAATTTTAAATTCAAATAAAATACAATACATAACATTCATAAATTTTAAACAAAGTCCAAATAACTCATTTAAACAAAGAAATGATTTTTTTTAAAACTACTTGATAAAAAAATAACTCATTCAAAATCAATATGTTAATATTTTAATCATGTTTTTTTTTTAATTTAAATTAGAGTATATTGGGTACATGTATCCACGGGTACGGATACTATGATACCCGTACCCGTTACCCACGGGTATCCATTTACAATATTCATTTCCTACCCGTTGCGGGTTTTATCTGTGGATACCCGCGGGTACGAATTTTTTTGACATCCCTAGTCCATGCCCAAGTTGACAAAGGTTGTTATGACAATTAGAGTGTCAAAATGAAGGCTCTTCTTGGCTCCCAAGAAAAGTGGGGGGTGGGGTGGTTGAAAATGGTTTTGATGAATCAACTAACACAATGAATTGGTCAAATGCCCAGTTGAAAGCATTGAGAGAAACACGTGTGAAGTACAAGGCAGCTTTGCTCATTATGTACCAAGTTGTGGACGAGTCTAGCTTTGAGAAGATTGAAAGTGCCAAATTTTCAAATGAAGCATGGGATATTTTTGAGAAGGCATATAAGGAGGATGAGAAGGCGGGTGAAGCAAGTGCGGCTTCAAACACTCAAGGTCGAGTTGGAGAGCATGAAGTTGAAGGAGACAAAAAGAGTAGTTGAGTACATAACTTGGGTTGAAACCGTGGCAAATTAACTTGCTAGAAATTGAGAGACGTTGTCCGCTAGCCGAGCTGTGGAGAAGATTTTGAGGTCAATGACCAATGACTTCGAGAGTGTGGTGTGCGTGATTGAGGAGTCCATGGACTTATCAAAGCTCACAGTTGAAGAGCTTGTAGGATCTCTTGAAACACAAGAACATTGAAAGAAGAACTAGGAGCCACTTGATCAATTACTTCAAACGAATACGTCAATTAAAGATGAGAATGCTCCATTGAAGGTAAAGGACGATACCGAGGAGGAATAGGAAGCGGCCCTTGTGGTAAAAGCCAAGGACAAGAAAAAGAGAAACAATAGTCCGGTCAACAAAATTGATAGGGAAACGAACGAGGTCCACTGAGAGAAGGTCGATCGAGTAAATCAAATGCTGAGTGATTTAAGTGTGGCATGTATAACCATTATGCAAAGGACTATTACTTATACAAGTTTTTCAGTTGTGGTAAGGTCGGGCATTTTATCCCTGCTTGCATTTTTTTAAAAAGACGAGTCTTTGTTACATCAGTTATTGTACTAATTGATGTAATATCATCATCTTTGCTTACTTTTCTTTTCCATATTAAAGCAATTACATTTAAACTGAGGCAATATATCAACAATGTTACATTGGTTATATAACCGACATAATATATGCACTACTTTCTACATCGCCTAATACAACATTAGTTAGAAGATCGATGTAATAGGGCCAACTTAAATGGAGTGATTGGATAGCTCGGTGAAGCAAGTGAACAACTCGTGTAGCTCGGTGGAGCAGGTGATGCTGACAAAAAGAAGAAGATGGCCATCTTTCTTCAATAAGGAGTTTTGATGATGACGATGAGTTATGAAGAAGTATGAAAGACTTAATGATGTTATGAATGGAAAAATGTTGAAGACTTACAAAATGCTTGGATTCAATAGACACATTCAAGACTTAAGGGTTTAGTTGTTTAAGTCTTGTAATCTAGGTATGTTATTTAAAATAGTTAAATTGGTATGTCAAAAGTCCAAAGGCAAAATCGAAGCAGTAGAGCACTAACAAAATTTTATTTATTTGTAAAACTCACTAAAATAATCAATTATCTTCACTACAAGAAAAACTAATATCATTGATAGTCATAACTCGTTAATAATGGTCAAAATCCGTCGCTAATCGATGGTAAAAATTTATCGACGAAAATCATGTTCATCGGTAATTACCGACAGAAAAATCCGTTGGTAAAATCTGTCGATAATTACCGGTGAAAAAATCCACCGGTAATTATTGATTGAAAAATTCGTTGATAATTATTGACTGAAAAATTCGTCGGTAATTACGGATCGAAAAATCCGTGAGTAATTACTAACCGAAAAATTTGTCATAATTACCAAACAATTTTTCGGTAAATATTGCGCACTGTTCTTCTTCTTCCTATTCCCTCTCTCATTTTTTTTCGTCTTCTTCTTCGTCGTAGTCGTGGTCGTCACCGTCGCCTTCTTCTTCTTCTTCCTCTTCTTCTTCTTCTTTTTCTTTTTCTTCTTCTTCTCCTTCTTCTCCTTCTTCTCCTTCTTCTTCTCCTTCTTCTTCTCCTTCTTCTCCTTCTTCTTCTTCTCTTTCTTCTTCTTCTCCTTCTTTTTCTTCTCCTCCTTCTTCTTCTTATTCTCCTTCTTCTTCTTCTCCTTCTTCTTCTTCTTCTCCTTCTTAGTATTGCGCAATTGGTATTGCGCCTAGCGGCGCAAGGTGAGCCGTCAGGCGATAGCTACCCAAAATAGTGGTAGTGGCCACTGGACGTGAATAGGGCCTGGCAGCAGGGTTCGTTCTGCCAGGCGAAATCGGAGCGACAGGGCATTGTAAGGCGGTTGGCGCCTGGTGGCGCGAGAGGTGCGCTAGGCGGTCTGGAACCAAGTTCCGCCTAGCAACGTGAGAGGCGTGCCAAGCGGTTTTGGTACAAAGTTGGTGCGCGAGGAGGATTTCTACACAGCTTTAGGTGAAGTTCATGATGTGATGTTTTGGTTGGGGGCCAAGTTACGAGTGTAATTTGTATTGGGGTAACACGTGGCCACTCGAGGTTGTAGCCTGACGATTTAGGAAGTCCAGTGGAGTGTTCGAGATGATTGCTCTCTTCAGTGCATTTGATTGAGTTTGGTAGTCTGGGAACAACAACGAATTTTGGTTCGTTTTGGGGAACTTCACTTAGTGCCGCGCTGTGAGGCCGTGACAATTTATTCCCGCGTGTGGACTATTAGGTGGTGGCCTGTAGTCGAAGGGGCGAGTAGACACTCATGCAGCAAGGATCGATCTGTATACTCACCAAAGGGTGTAGAATCAAGCGGCGTCTATTGTAAGGGTGACAAGGCGAGGAACTGAGGAATAGGAAATACTAATATGAGTTTTATGTTGAGATGCTTTAATAATGATTATGTTGCATTTTGTTCTTATTTTTATTTTGAGCTCACCTTGTTTGTGTGTGTGTGGCGATGATCATGTAACTTGTTACATGGGAGCAAATGGTGATGCAAGTGAGCATGTAGACGCATAGTGTCGGGGTGGGGATCATCGATGGGAGTTTTTATATTAGTTTTCTTCACGGAAGTTTATGGACTATTTTGCAATGATTTTATAAACCATTTATATTTGTAATAATTGAACATCGCGTTTTTTAGTTATTATTGGCTTGTCGACTTTGGATTTCAAATTTTCCCGCGTTTTTAGGGAAAAGGTAATTACAAATAAATGAGGTTATTCATATATACTATCCATACTTTTGTTTTAAATAAGTAATTTCCGGCTAGGACATTACACAAGACCCTAAACAGCCCTAACCCTTCTTATTTCAGCTCACTTTGCAAACAACCCCTTCTCAAACACTCTCTTTTCCTTATAGAAGCTCTACTAGGGTTTTGCTTTCGCTTTCCGTTGAGCTAGAAGGACTCCGTTTATTCGACGTAAGTTAACCTCCCAACAGTTATTCCCTCTATTCTAGTTCTGTTGTCTTTGTTCCAACTAAGGTTCCTCTTGATGACCTCGTTTCCTCTCCGTTCCACTACTTTCTAGCTCACTAAGGTGTTCCAGAGTTGTGGTGCTCACTGTTGGGTATACGAGTCATTTGCTAACCTCTGTCTAGGTAAGGGAAGCTAGGGTTTCATTTTTTAAATCGATCTTTGCCTATGTTTTGGTCTGTTTCATATTTCTAATGTATGTATGGTATTTAAAATGATATGAACATGAACTGTGCATTGCTCTGGTTGAATCTTTGTGTTGGCCTGCATGAACAGTGGAGGAAATATGATATTCTTGCCCAAGCGGGTGGGTCTCGTTTATGTGAGAGTATCAGAAACCCCTCCAAGGTGTTGTGCGAGCTGTCGCCCAGGCGACGAGCTCTAGTCTTGAGCAAGAGGCCATCTTGCTCAGGCGAGGAGGTCTTTCCTAAGCGAGGGAACGCGACAACACCACTGTTCCACTTTTCGAGCTTTCGCCTAGGCAAAAGAAGCTCGCCTGAGCAAGCTCTTTCAGGTTCTACTTTCTTCTTTGTCCTTGTAAGTTTGCCACATGTTTGGGTGAATTAATATGTTAAAGCATGAAATGAGTGATGTTGTATGTATTGAATGTCTGATGGGCTGAAATTAATGAGTTTAGCATGACCTTGGCGTGTGACATGAGGGAGATGGTTGGTTATAAATGTTAACATGGAATTGGTATGTATAATGACTTTGTGTTGGTTGGAGAAACATGATTATGGTGTGGTCAGGACGTAATTCCATGATGGTTGCGTGGTGGTGCCTCATTGGTCAGGACATAATTCCATGACTCTCTAGGTGAGATCTCATGGTGGTTGATAGAGGTCGTACCCCACCAAATTAAAACATAATAAATATAGTATATGAAAGTGAACCAAGTCGTCTCCCAACGACCAATATTTTCATTCAAAGCCAAGTTTCCAGATGAACACAACAATAAAACACAGGGGGGGGGTTTGGCAGATTTACACAACTTTGCTAAATTCTAATAAAAACACCAAAACTGAATTAAACACAGAATTCAAAATGTACTGGTTCCTTGATTCCACTGAAAATCCACCAATCACAAGTAACTAAATCAATTCTCTTATCCAATTTACTCTCATGAAATATAAATTAATCAACTATGCGAAAATTAACACAGCTTCATTATGCCATTAAGCATAGCACACATCCTTCTTTCAATTCCACACACACACACAGATTAAGCAACTATGGCCAAAACCCGAGCTCATTAAGCATGACAAGGATTCTGAAATTGTGCAAAACATGAACCCACGATTAAGCATCACAAATTCCATTTCATTCAAAGCTACGAAATTGAATACGATGAAGAGAAAATAGGAATTGGAGTGCACTGCAAAACATCAACCTCATGGTTTCAAATCAGTTTCTTCAAGGAACCAATACGAAAAAAAACTTAGCTAGACATAGAGAATGAACAATTAAACATTTCAAAATTGCAATCACAAAACAGAACCAAGAAACCTAACTTATCAAATCTGAAAACGCAATTTAAGAGCAAAAATAGAGATTTCAAAGCTTAAATGGAATGCCAAACGGTGCTATCATATATAATTGCGAAAACCCCATGAATGGGTATTGTTTCAACTCAATGAAATCACAAAACGAGCTGCCCAATGTAGAAAACGAAATCAAAACGCAAAACCCTCAATGGGTGCTGTCAAATGTGCATAAAAACGGTAAAAATAACCCAAAAATGTGAAAAACCACAAGGGGAGGCATCCATGGAAGCTTGGAGCACGAAAAAAATGGAGATGGAGAGAATGGAGAAGATGAAGTGGCGGCTTCCCCTCCATGCAGACCTAATTTGCATGGTCATATCACCCTTGCCACTCATATTTACAAAACTATCACTCTGCCACTCAGATGTACAAAAATGCCACTCTGGGCCTCAAATGTTGACCCTTTGACTTTGCTGACGTGGAAATGACATGGAAATGATGTGGCAATGATGTGGACAGTCTCTTCAACTAAATATTAATGTCCAAGCTCCAAAATTGCTTCACCCAAATACCTAAAAATAATTAAAAACAAAAATTAGGCTAAATAATGTGGAATTAGTCCAAATTCGGAACAGTGGCCCAATAAAGCCCAACAGATGAAAAACACTCTAATGATGAACAATTAAGCACTAATCAACTGTCTAATGGGTACACAAAGGCTAGTGGAATGGAAGAAAGTAATGACTCATCAAAATCGACCACACTTACCCTTTTGCACTCCTGGGCAAAATTAAAGAGCAAAGCAAAGCAAGGACATCACAAACATAACAAGAGAGACAAAAAGACACAAGACAAACAGACACATGACATCATCCACAAACATCTAACACAAAAGGATTCAAAGCTGCAAGGTATCCATGAACATCATCCAAGCAATTCAAAACATGTCAAGTACTCAGTTCAGCTTAAGGAGAGAATTGAAAGTAACATAACCTCACGAAATATGCACTGTATCACTCAAATCTCTAGGCTACTGTTTACTCTCAAAGCACCCCTGAAAAACAAACATCAAACAGACTTGGCAAGCCTCTAGAACGAACAACCAAACCAGAAACACATGCAGGTCAAGATCAGAAGGACTTTTCAAGGTTGTAATGGGGCTGAGGACAAGGTGTGGAACATATGGATAAGTAACTAAGCAACCAAGGAAATAGAGGAGCAATGGGGAATAAGTCTCAATCAAGCATGAAAGTAATCCCAAACACCAACACTTCCAACTTCGGTTCTCACACAATGCTCAAATCCAAACTCCTTTTTATTTCTTTTCTTTTTGTTTTCTCTCTCTTTTTTTTTCCTTTTTCTATACAAAGAACATGCAGAGAAACAACAATTTTGAAATCCCACTTTGGTGTACAAATGAGCAATTCCAAGAACCAACAACAAGTGCGCGCACAACCACACTTGTTGTGCGCGACCACACTTAATTGAGCACCCATTCCCAAAACAATTCCAAAGCTCCAAAATTTCCTAAGGTAAGAATAATCATGGTTTTTCAGGCTAAGGGCTTGTAATGAGCTGTAGAACAATGAATGGGTATGCAGGCTCAAAAAGGGGTATCAACAGAAATAGTTCAAGGTAGGCTCATCTGGCTATAGGCTCACAAAACAAAATTGCCTAAATCATATCCCAACATGCATGTGAATCAGAAAAGCATTCAGAAAGAGTCAAGCGAAGGCCATTGTGCAAGCATTCAAGAGGCATATATCACACAATCAAAGAACAGAGAGTGGCTCAAATTCTCACACAAGGTAAAATAATTCCAAAAGCAACTTGACATGCAAAGAGAAAGCAAGGATATCAGTCCACAGAGTAACCAATAACTCATCCTCCAAGAGTGAAGTGAGTGTTCCAAACAGAAAGCAAAAACATAACACTAACTAACACAAATTAACAAAAAATAAAACAAACAAACGGAAACAACAACAGACAGACCTGGACAAGTGCAATAAAAGTAAAGAAGAGGGGAAAGAAAACTCCCTGAATCATGGTGAAACAGTAGTGGGGTCAAGCAGGGAAGTTTCCTCCACAACAGTATCCACCAAGGTAGGATTGTTGAGGAATGGCTTAAGACGATGCCCATTCACTTTGAAGCTCTTATCTCTGGACTGGCTTTTGATTTCAACTGCACCATAAGGATAAACATTAGTGACAACAAAAGGACCAATCCACTTTGATCTCAACTTACCCCCCATGAGTCCAAGTCTGGAGTTATACAGTAAAACTTGCTGACCAACAACAAACTCCTTTCTAGCAATGGAGCTATCATGGAATCTCTTGGTCTTCTCGTTGTAGAACATAGAGTTCTGATATGCCTCCAAACGGATCTCATCCAACTCGTTCAACTGCAGCTTCCTTTCCTCCCCAGCTTGATAAAGAGAGAAGTTGCATGACTTGACAATCTAGCACATTACGAGCTGTCCTTTGTGTGCCAAGGTGACCACCAGGTGCAGATGAATGACAAAATTTGAGGACCGAGTCAATCTCATGGTCCGGAATGCATCTCCTGGTAACCTGATCACTGCACATTTTCCACAGATAGGGGTCATCCCAAATGTAATACCTAGCATCGCTCTTGAGTTTATCACATTGAGCTCTGGATGCTAGGGGAGGAAAAACAGAAGCAGCAAGATAATTAACAATGTTAGCAAACCAAGGTGAGGAAGAAGTAGAGAGTGTCAACAAACTTTCATCGCGAAAGTCATCCCGGATCGGTGAAGCATCATCAGTAGACTTCTCAATCCTGCTTAGGTGGTCTGCAACCAGGTTTTGTGCTCCGCTCCTATCACGAATCTCCAAATCAAATTCTTGGAGCCAGAACATCCATCTTATCAGCCGAGGTTTTGATTCTGCATTCTTCAACAGGTACTTAAGAGCTGCATGGTCAGTAAACACAACAACAGGAGAACCAAGCAAATAAGATCGAAACTTTTCAAGTGCAAAAACTACCGCAAGGAGCTCCTTTTCTGTTGTGGTATAGTTTGCTTGGGCAACATCTAATGTCCTGGAGGCGTAGTAGATTACCCTCGGCTGCTTATCAATCCTTTGAGCTAGAACAACCCCTAATGCATAGTTGGATCCATCACACATAAGCTCAAATGGGGTTGTCCAGTCGGGCACCTGAATGATTGGAGTTGTGGTCAGGGCCTTCTTGAGGCAATCAAAAGCCTCTTTGCATCCTTCATCAAAGATGAAGTCAACATCCTTTTGCAATAGGTTGGACAGTGGGAGGGCCTTTTTGCTGAAATCTTGAATGAAGCGCTTGTAAAACCCTACATGGCCAAGAGAAGAACGAACCTCTCGCACAGAAGAGGGGTAAGGCAATTGTGAAATAATTGAGATCTTGGCAGGGTCAACTTCAATGCCCTTTTTTGAAATTATGTGCCCCAATACTGTGCCTTGTTCTACCATGAAATGACATTTCTCAAAATTGAGAACAAGGTTAGATTGGATGCACCTGTTTAAAACTCTGTCCAAACTATCCAAACATGCATCAAATGAGGACCCATATACAGTAAAGTCATCCGTAAACACCTCTATGCATTTTTCAAGAAAATCACTAAAAATGCTAAGCATGCACCGCTGGAATGTGGCAGGGGCATTGCATAGGCCAAACGACATCCTCCTATAGGCAAAAGTGCCAAAGGGGCAGGTGAATGTGGTTTTCTCTTGGTCCTCAGGTGCAATGTGAATTTGAAAATAACCAGAAAACCCATCAAGAAAGCAATAATGGGACTTACCTGCCAAGCGCTCAAGCATATGATCAATAAAAGGCAGGGGGAAGTGGTCTTTTCTGGTTTCTTGATTTAGCCTTCTGTAGTCAATGCAAACTCTCTAACTGTTTTGCACTCTTGTTGGAATCAACTCCTCTTTTTCATTCTTGACTACAGTGAGGCCTGTCTTCTTTGGAACAACATGGATGGGGCTAATCCACTGATTGTTAGAAATGGGGTAGATGATCCCAGCTTGTAGAAGCTTGGTCACCTCCTTCTTTACAACATCCGAGATGATAGGGTTGAGTCGCCTCTGTGGCTGTCTCACTGGCTTTGCTCCATCTTCCAACAATATCCTGTGCATGCTGATGGGCTAATACCAGGGATGTCAGCCAATGTCCATCCAATTACCTTCTTATGCTTTTTAAGAACGTGCAACAACCTCTGTTCATATTCAGCAGTGAGGGAGGTGGAAATGATGACAGGCAGTTTGTCCTCCTCCTCTAAGTAGACATACTTGAGGTTGTCTGGCAGTGGTTTTAACTCTAGAGTACTGGATGCTGGCTGAATATCAAGAACCAGAAGGGAGGGAGAAATGGGTTCCACAACTTGTACCTGAGCATAACAATCAGATGCATATGTACTTCCTGCAACATGGTTAGTGCAACCTGATTGTATAACATCAAAGTCAATAGGTACAACATCCAGAGAGTCAAACTCATTAGATTCAACATTATCCACATCATATTTAGCATCATCAGAATCAGAAGCAGAATCAAAATCAAGAGCATCAATGCATGCAAATTCAGATAACTCAGACACGGATGAATGTTTTAATGCATGCAAAGACTGGAAATCAGAAATCAATCCATCAACAGCATCATCAATAATATCCACGTGAAAAACAGAATGATCCTCAGAAGGATGTTTCATGGCATCCAGAATGTTAAATCGCACAACAATATCATCAAACTTCATGGACAAAGTACCTGCATGGACATCAATTTTGGTTCGTGCAGTTTTCAAAAATGGTCTGCCTAAAATGATTGGTGCAGAGCCATGTGAAATTCCTCTTCCATGTCAATAATGTAAAAATCAGCAGGGAAAATCAATTCACCAACACGAACCAAAAAATCATCAACCAAACCTGCGGGGTGGGCAACATTTCTATTTGCCAATTGAATCACCACACCCGTAGGTTGCAGGGGTCCAAGAGAAAGAGATTTAAAAATAGATAGAGGCATTACATTTATTGAAGCACCAAGATCAAGCATTGCATTTTCAAATTTATTGTTACCTATGATGCAAGGTACACAAAATGTACCTGGGTCCTTGCACTTCTCAAGAATCTGAGGAATAGATTTACCTATCAATGCTGACACGTTTCTACCCATGCTGATCTTTTCGTTTCCCTTTAGCCTCCTCTTGTGCGTGCATAGCTCCTTCAAGAACTTTGCATATCTGGGAATCTGTTTAATGGCATCCAACATAGGTATGTTCACCTCCACCTTCCTGAAAGTTTATAAGATCTCCCTGTCAACCTCTTTCATCTTTTTGCTTTTAATGGCTCTTGGAGGGAAAGGAAGAGGTATGGAAGGTGCAGCTGGTGGAGCTCCAAAGGTGCATGAAGAGCTCCATGGGCAGCGGAAATGGATGAAGGAATGGAGGCAAGTTGGAAGGCACTTGCAAGCAATGGAAGGTGAAAGAGGTGATAGGATTTCCTAATCTATGCTAGCCTAAGGAAGGTGGCTAGAGGTAGAGAGAGGAAATCTCTAGAAAGTGGTGACTCTCAAAGGCAATAGAGGGAGGAGTGCTCTCAACTCAAGTTGCATCTATTGCATAAAATTTCAAGAGTGTCTACAAATGAGTGAAATTTTGGCTTTTATATGAAGCCATTTACACATGAGAAAGGAGAGCCATTGGATGGAGTGGGCCTTGATCTTGGCCCTTAGATCAAGCTAGGAGAAGGAGATAAGATCATGCCCCTTGGATCTTGGCTTGAAGAACAAGAAGGATTCTTAGCCTTTAGATGTGATGACCAACTTTAGTCAAACTATGAAGCAAAGGAGCCTCCTTGTCTTGAAAATCTTGGCCATGTATGAAGAGAATTGGGCCGAGCCCAATTTTAACCCATCCTATGTTCCTTTCATGTCTTATGTATTATTGGAAAGCAAAGCCCAAAAAATGGCCCAATTTAAATCTACACTACTAGATTTACATGCACTTCTTCAAGTCTTTGTGATCTCTTTGGCCCATGTAAAGAATGTGAGAAGCCCATTGATTTTGTGATCATCTAATGGGAGACCCTTTTGAATCTTTTTCATCATTGATCTTGTAATTGGGCCTTTTAATGGGCTTGGGCTTGGGCTTGGGCTTGAAGGTGCAATTGGGCTTGGTGGGGTCACATCAGCAGCAGTAGAGGTGGAAGGTGTAGAAGTCACACCAGATGTGGAAGGACCAGCTGCATGAGCATCACATTTTCTCTGAAGTGTGGTAGGGTCGGCTTCCTTTGGTGGTGTAGGCTGGGAAGTGGGAACTTCAATGTTCTTCCCAGATCTCAATGTAATGGCACTCACATTCCTCAGATTTTCCACCGTCTGTGATGGAAGCTTGTCAAAATTCTGAGCCTGTGCCTGGTTTAGCTGAGTGGCCATCTGCCTCATTTGATTTGTCAAACTCTGGATTGAGGCCCTAGTCTCCTACTGAAATTGCATATTTTGAAGGGTCATCATCCTGACTAACTCCTCCAATGAAGTAGAAGAAGAAGGTGCAGGTGCTGCAGCAGGAGCTGGTGTGGGTACAGGTGGAACAGGAACAGCTTGTGGTGCAGGTGCAACTCTTTGTTGTGGAGGTGGTTGCACATTTTGAAATTGTTGGGGCTGCTGGTTACCCTGGTTTCCCCATCTCAAATTAGGGTGATTCCTCCATCCTGGATTATATCTGTTGGTTGACAAATCATGGTGGTTTTGTTGTTGCTGTTGGGGCCTATTGTTGTTGAAAATATTTGCTACATAGGCCTGAGGTGTGTCCGCTGGTGTAGAAGAAGAAGGAGAAGCAGCTTGTTGTTGCAATGCTGGGCAAGAGTCTGTAAAATGATCTACAGATGTACAAAGGCCACAAACTCTTGCAGCTGGAGCTCTCTGATTGGAAGCAAGTTGGTTGACCAGTGTGGTAAGAGCATCAATCTTACTCTCCAACTTCTTTGTGTACTCGGCTGCTCCTACATCATGAACACCTCTAACAACTATGGCATCACTCCTTGTGCCAAATTGTTGAGAATTTGAAGCCATGTTCTCTATTAGTTGTCTGGCTGCAGCTGGGGTTATGTTACCAAGGGCACCACCACTTGCGGCATCAATCATATTTCGATCCATGTGGTGCAAGCCTTCATAAAAATACTGGAGAAGGAGATGCTCAGAAATCTGATGGTGTGGACAGCTTGAACAGAGATTCTTGAACCTCTCCCAGTACTCATAAAGGGTCTCCCCAGATTGCTGCTTGATGCCAGAAATCTCCTTCCTAATGGCTGTTGTCCTTGAAGCAGGAAAGAACTTGGCAAGGAACAATCTCTTCAGGTCATCCCAGCTTATGATGGAGCTGGGTGCTAGGTAGTACAGCCAGTCTTTCGCATTCCCCTCCAAAGAATGAGGGAAAGCCTTCAAGTATACATGGTCCTCCTGTACATCTGCAGGCTTCATGGTGGAACAGACGACATGAAACTGCTTCAAGTGTTTGCACGGGTCCTCACCTGCAAGACCATGAAACTTTGGCAACAAGTGTATTAAACCAGTTTTCAGCACATATGGAACCTCCTCCTCAGGGTATTGTATGCATAAACTATCATAAGTGAACTCTGGTGCAGTGAGCTCACTCATGGTTCTCTCATGAGGTGGTGGAGGAGGTTGAGCCATGTTATCAGTATGAAAATGAAAATGCTCAGAATGAGGAGTGTCAGGAATGTGATGAGAAACAGAAGAATCAGGAAATGTCACTGAATATTCAGCATGCAAAGATGGATTCCTAAGATGCCTACTTCCTCTGTGGAATGTCCTATCAATCTCAGGGTCAAATGGTTGTAATTCACTTGGGTTTCCCCTAGTCATGCACCAAAAAGTATTAATTATGGTGATATTGGCATAACAAAGGGTATAACTACAAGTATACTCAAACGACCTCCAAATGACTTGAAAATTGGTAGGATATTCCTTTGAGTGGTCAAACAGCAGCACACAAAAAAAATCAGATCAAAACTCAAAGCACAAGTATTTTTAACAATTTTTCAAAAGTGGAAAAAATGAAGAAAAATCACAAAAAAGATTGCTGAAATGTAGAAAATGGCATTTTCTGGAGAATCTGAGTTTGCAAACCGGCGAAGCGGGTTCTTACAAGGTGGGAAATCAAATTCCACCCCAAATGCATATAAAATAATAGTGATTCTGAAAACCAGAGCAAAAGTTATGGTCCTCTGAAGTTTCACTAAAAATCAGTCCAAAATTTTTTTGAATCTCTTAACTCAGACCATACCAACTGCTCCAGCTATTTTTCCTATCAAGTTCAATGTCTTAGAAGTGGGGGGAAAAAATTTCAAGTCAAAACAAGCACCGTAGCTACCAGAACAAAAATCCATAAGTAAATGCCAGATTCAGACACTATTCGTACACTATTCACTACTACAAATGACACAATTCATGCGCGCCGCGACACTATTCACTACACTGCATAAAAACACACAGAAATGGAAACAGGCACTGAACTTAACACAACATTAACATCACAATGAACATATACCAACTCAACCACACTTGAACTACACACACACACCAAAACATAGAACACAAACACACTGAAAATTTTTCTTTGAACGAAACGATTGTTCCCCGGCAGCGGCGCCAAATTTGATAGAGGTCGTACCCCACCAAATTAAAACATATTAAATATAGTATATGAAAGTGAACCAAGTCGTCTCCCAACGACCAATATTTTCATTCAAAGCCAAGTTTCCAGATGAACACAACAATAAAACACAGGGGGTTTGGCAGATTCACACAACTTTGCTAAATTCTAATAAAAACACCAAAACTGAATTAAACACAGAATTAAAAATGTACTGGTTCCTTGATTTCACTGAAAATCCACCAATCACAGGTAACTAAATCAATTCTCTTATCCAATTTACTCTCATGAAATCTAAATTAATCAACTATGCGAAAATTAACACAGCTTCATTATGCCATTAAGCGTAGCACACATCTTTCTTTCAATTCCACACACATACACACAGATTAAGCAACTGTGGCCAAAACTCGAGCTCATTAAGCATGACAAGGATTATGAAATTGTGCAAAACATGAACCCACGATTAAGCATCACAAATTCCATTTCATTCAAAGCTACGAAATTGAATACGATGAAGAGAAAATAAGAATTGGAGTGCACTGTAAAACATCAACCTCATGGTTTCAAATCAGTTTCTTCAAGGAACCAATACGAAAAAAAACTTAGCTAGACATAGAGAATGAACAATTAAACATTTCAAAACTGCAATCACAAAACAGAACCAAGAAACCTAACTTATCAAATTTGAAAATGCAATTTAAGAGCATACCCCATGAACGCGGTGCTATCATATATAAATGCGAAAACCCCATGAATGGGTATTGTTTCAACTCAATGAAATCACAAAACGAGCTGCCCAATGTAGAAAATGAAATCAAAACGCAAAACCCTCAATGGGTGCTATCAAATGTGCATAAAAACAGTAAAAATAACCCAAAAATGTGAAAAACCGCAAGGGGAGGCATCCATGGAAGCTTGGAGCACGAAAAAAATGGAGATGGAGAGAATGGAGAAGATGAAGTGGTGGCTTCCCCTCCATGCAAACCTAATTTGCGTGGTCATATCACCCTTGCCACTCATATTTACAAAACTGCCACTCTGCCACTCAGATTTACAAAAATGCCACTCTGGGCCTCAAATGCTGACCCATTGACTTTGCTGACGTGGAAATGACATGGAAATGATGTGGCAATGATGTGGACAGTCTTTTCAACTAAATATTAATGTCCAAGATCCAAAATTGCTTCACCCAAATACCTAAAAATAATTAAAAACAAAAATTAGGCCAAATAATGTGAAATTAGTCCAAATTCGGAACAATGGCCCAATAAAGCCCAACAGATGAAAAACACTCTAATGATGAACAATTAAGCACTAATCAACTGTCTAATGGGTACACAAAGGCTAGTGGAATGGAAGAAAATAATGACTCATCAGTGGTGTCTCATTGGTCAAGACGTAATTCCGTGATGGTTGTGTGGTGGTGCCTCATGGTCAAGACGTAATTCCATGACCCTTGTTAGTAGGACTTCATGGAGGTGCCTCATACTTAGGACGTAATTCCACGAAGTTTGTGGTGGTGCCTCATTATATAATTTAGTAAGAATTCAAGTAAGGATTGCATCCTGACACTCTAAAGAGTTAGTTAGTCTCACGTAGAGCATACCGACTAAAGTGGTGAGAGTAGCAGGAGACCTTAGATATTTGAAGGCTAACCTTGTGAGTGGTAGGATGAAACCCATTGGCAATTGGCTTTGCAGAGTAGTATAGGCCACCACAAGTGCAAGCATCCGGTGAATCCGACTAATTATGTATCCGAATAAGTCGTGTCTTGAGTCGTAATGTATTGTTTGCGAGTCATCACATGATTGGTTGATGTATGTATCTTTGACTATGAAAATGTATGCAATTGAATGATAAATCATTTTCTATTCTAGCTTACCCTTTCTGCTTGTTTTATGTTTCGTGTGTGGTCTTCTCTTTTTGTGATGATCATCAATTTATTGATGGGAGCAGATGCGAGAACTCCTCGTGGTCAACATTGTAATGGAGATTTCGGTGCATTGCTCATCTTGGGTTGGACCCCACCTTTTTTTGAATTTACTTTAGGACTGCAGCCCATGTATTTCTTTGCCCTTGGGGCACTTACTTTACTACTCTTAAACTTCTTACTCATATTGTTGTTGGCATCGTGGTGTGCTTGATTTCTTTCCTTGTTTATTCTGAACAACTGCAAGGAGTGACTTCGATACTCCGCAACTTTGCTCTTTATATTATATTGTGTGATGTTTCATTTATTTAAGTTTGATTATTAAATGAGATGTTACAAACATTCTACTGTGCTATTTCCAATAGGTGAACAACGGGGAAAGCTTGGTGGGGAACGTAGGTAGCTTAGATAACTTAGTGGGGCATATGGAAAGCTTGATGGTGCATATGTTCAACTTAAATAGCTTAGACATGTGTGGAGACAAGTTTGTTATTAAAACGTTAGAGATTGCAAAAAGTGGTTTGCAACAAAGAGTTGAAAAGGAGGTTAGAGACAATTCAATTTTTCAAGCAAACTTAGAGAGAACGAAGCAGATTTTGTATAAGCGACACTTAAAACTTGAACAAGACATTTCAAGTTTGCAAGAACAATTACAAGTGGAGTTGGATTTGAGAGCTTCATTGGAGGTGCAAGGGGAGGAGTAGTGACCTGCAATGGATGAGCAAAGAGATGCGATTGAGCATAATAAAATGTGGGAATTTTTTGATTCCTCAGAAGGAGGTCAATCTATTGAAAAGAATCTGGTTAAGAACAAGTTGGCCAATAAGATAGCAAGGAACTCGATGAGTAACAAGTTGACCAAAGAGAAGAAAAAGTCAGCCAAGGAGAGGAATAAGTTGGCCAAAGAGAAGATCAAGTCGATTACGGAGAGAAAGAACAAACATACTACAGTGAAAACAAAGTTTTCCATGGAGAAAGCAAAGAACTTGGTTATTCATGAAAGGGACAAGCACAATGTGAGAAGGATTACTACACGTGGAAAGCCAAGATGAAGAATAAAGGAACAAAGATGAATGATAAGAGAAGCATTTAAGTTTATGTGGGAGTTTTGTTGGTTTTAGTGTAACACCCTAGGCGGATATTACTTGGTAAAACAACTTATATTTAAAATAAAAACATTTGATACCATTCCCAAGCATGGGAAAATTAAAACTTTATCGAGTCATTTATAATAAAGCAAAACCATAAGTCTCAAATACTTTATTACATCACTGAAATCCAAAACTAACTTTAAAGTAAAATATCAAATTAATCCAAAACATGTCTCTACGCCTCGCCATCATCACCTGGATTATCATTTGTTCCTATTTAACAAGTCACACAATCATCGCAAAACATACACTTAAAGGTGAGCTTAAAAAGAATAAACATGCATAAATAATAATCTAAACACCTCACCCAATTGAACTTAACCAGTTTTCCATTCTTAAAGACCTTCCTACCATAAGGTACATATGGAATTGTTGTAACGTCCTAGCCGGAAATTACTTATTAAAATAAATCAAATATAAAATTTAATTAAACAACCTCATTTATTGTCAAGAATTCCCAAAACGCGGGAGAAATTTAAATCTTTAAGTTCAACACGCCAAACCAGATAATATAATTCACGGCAATACCGTAATACAAATATTTTTGTCTACGAAACTATTACAATAAATCCATATTCTTACAAACTAAAATCAGTAAAAACTCTCAAGAGGTCCCCACTCCGTCTCTATGCATTAGCCTGCTCACCTGCATCAACATCTGCTCCCATGTAACAAGCTACATGATCATCTCTAACCACACACAGATAGGGTGAACTCATTTAGATAAAATCAAACAAATTTAAATTTAATATTAGATACATCACATCAAGATTAAAATCCGGGTTAGTATTTTTCTCCCATTTTCCTTACTTCTCCACTTCCAGCACTTGCATTAGACGTCTATCATTTCTATACCCTTTAGGTGAGATCAATGATCGATCTTCGCTGCATGAGTGTCTACTCGCCCCTCCGACTACAGGCCACCACCTGATAGTCCACACGTGGGAATAACTTTGCCACAGCATCTCACCGTGACACCAAGTGGAGCTCCCCAAAATAAACATAACTCTATCAGAATGCACTGAAGAGGGCAACCACCCAAAACCTCGTCGTACGAGCCACAACTCGCACACTTCACTAGACTTCCTAAACCACCAGGCTACAACCTAGAGTGGTCACGTGTTACCCCAATACAAGATACACCCGTAATTGGTCTCCAGCCAAAGCCTCGCATCATGAACATCACCTAAAGTTGTGTAGAAAACCCTTTCTCGCGCACCTTCACTAGACCAAAACCGCCTGGCGCGCATCACACGCCGCTAGGCCGAGTCGGGTTCCAGACCGTCTGGCAAACATCACACACCGCCAGGCACTAAGGGCCAGCAGAATCATCATTGCATCGTCACCGCCTGGCGGACTCCACCCTGTCGCCAGGCGCCTCGCTGTCTGTCATCGCTTGGCGCACCCATCTCGCGTCGCCAAGCGCCAACCTACTTCCAAACCTTCTGCTTCACCATTCCACCTGGCGGAACCATCCTTGCTGCCAGGCGTCCTGCGTGCAGAGTGACTACTGCCACTAGTTTGTGACTCTACCGCCTGGCTGCTTGCTCACGCCGCCAGGCGCCATACCAGTAGCGCAATGCTACTGGTTTTTGGCACTTAAAACATATCCCAAATGATCCTCATTCATACAACACACCAAATTATAGAACAACTATGACACTACAAGCACAGTTCTATCGCTAGATTATCATACACACCTTTTAATCATGCAAATTGCAAGTGTTATTAAGTTCTCTTTATTTACGATTTCCACTTACTTCCTCACTCTCCATACTTTACACCTTAACACAGTACCAACATTACACCTACCAGTGATCCAAATAGGTATTTACACAGAAAACATAGCACCATATGGTTCACCAAGCATAGCCCGTGAATATATTACCATACACTTATATCTCATGCCCCAATACAGAAACATACTCCCATATGCTCACAGTTTTACAATTTCAACACAGCCTTACACCACGTTGATATTGTCTATTACTCACTCCACACGTTACCAATTTAGTATTTATCAATCATTTACCCCAATCGCATATGGTTCCCGTAATTACAGTTTGCCACTAGCTTCAGTTCATAACAACATAAAACTTTATTTAATGTCACACATATATCTCAATTGTCACGTACTCATACACAATTCCCATGATATCCAATATCGGAATTTCTTTCACCTCACCACCCTACTAATCTTCCCTAGACATACAAATATGCTGCAAAACAATCAATACCCTCAATCACACCAGAATATCAATTTAATCATGCATAATTGTTTCCAATCCCCAACATAACCTTAGCCCCGATTTCATATAAAATCCATACGTTCACGAAAACCTTAATATACTCTGTCAATTATGCTAATCAATTTCACAGTCACACATGAGAATATTACTACGACATCACTAATACTCCAAAAAACATCCAAAACAGTCAAAACAGGGAAAACCAGTCTGCGTCGCCTGGCAGATCTTTCTCCGCCGCCAGGCGGTTCATGAAGAAAACCCAAAAACTGGGTCTGTAACTGTGTCGCCTGGCGGGTCGTGCGTGACCGCCAGGCGGTTTCTGGAAAAATTCTAGAAACCTGAACCGAACACAGTTAAATGGAATAATGGCATTCTTAGATACACAATTTCATCTTGAATACATTCAATTAAAATTACACATCAAGTTGGAACTCCCTTAACTTGGATATTCTTGGCCCGAGACAAAAGCTAAACTCTCTCTTTGATGGTGGCACCGTGAACCCTTTAAACTAGCTTCAATCTCTCTGTAATTATCCTCCAAGGCAGCCCCCACGTCTTGAATTCTCCCTCTCCCACTGTTCACAATTTTCCAGCTTATTCTCCCTCTCCCACTGTTCACAATTTTCCAGCTTCGAAAGCTTTGCTCTCTCACCCTAATTCTCTCTTAATTATGCCTTAAAATGTCTTAATGAAAGGAAAAACGAAAATGGCTTTTAAGTTGGGTTTAATTGGCATTCAAAGAATTGTTTTTTCAGCCCCTTTCTAAGCTGCCTCCTAGGGTTTCCGTGCCTGTTCACCTCTATGCTAGGGTAATTTTTAACAAAAAGAGTTATTTTGTTCTAGCCAAGGTTTGAACCCATCACCCCACAATTGCAATCCAAGTGCACAACCAACTTCATCATGCCATATTTCAAGCAATATTTATGCTTCTAACATTAACTATTTCTCATCACGCTCTAACACATGATTAGAAAAATAATAATATTAAATAACACACAATTGGCATACATAGGACTTGAACCCAAGTCCTCTCACACAATTAAGTACTCTCAACCACTTGAGCTAACACTTTTCCACGTCATTAAAATTAACATTTAAGGCCATAAAGGCTTCCCCTACCCGCATTTATTAAATATTTATTTATTTAATTACTTAAATTTAGTGGGTCTTACAATTGTACTATACCTAGGCGGTCAGTACCAGTATGGTTAATGTACCACACCTAGCCAACTCGATCAGATAGTAATAAAACCATACATGTATGTCAAAGCAGTCAAGTAGTCAACCTAGGCTGAGTTGGCCTGAGCCTTACCAGCCTAAACCGATAACCTGAACGTCTAGAGGAATAACCTGCACAAGATGACACATGACCAACGTAAAACCGCCAAGGAAAGTAGTCAGCCTAGGCTGGCCACTCCAATATACTTAATAAAATCCAAGCCCCCTAGTGTTCAATGGATCCTCCTAAGGGCCTGGGTTAGGGCCCAAACCCACTTACAACCCAAACTAAAGCCCAAGCCAGGGCCCGACCCATGACATAGCCAAAAATGATTAATGCTCTATAAATACACGTGGACCCCAATAATTAAAGGTACGCATTCATTACTCCATTAATCACTGATTTGACCTTCTGAGAGCTTTGACTTACTTGAGCTTTGGAGTCCCTTCTGCAGGTAACCCCTCTTGGGTCCAAGCCGACATGTACCAACCGGGAGAGGCCAACTGAGGAGATAGCGGGCTACATGGGTAAGGTGACGCTTGTGCCTAACTTATCTTGTTTCTTCTCTGCAGGAACAATTGGCGCCCACCGTGGGACACAAGACGAACACCTTAGTACCCATTTTTCTCCGTAGATGGTTTCCACTCGCAGCAGAGCTAGAGTGAACAAGCAGGCAGATGCTGGTCCCTCAGGACCTCCTGGCATTACCCCTGACCTAGCCGCCATCCTGGACGGCCAGGCGAAGATGCAACAAGAACTGGCAGATCTGAAGAAACGCAACGTTGATGAGATGGAGGCGCTGCAGCAAGAGAACTCTCGCCTTAGGCAAAAATTTGAAGTCGATCCCACCCTGAAGGGAAAGGCTAAGGAGGCGTCTGAGGCTGTAAGGTCCCTGACCTTCCAGCCCACAGAAGAGGAAAGCGAATACAACCCCACCCCCACACCTTTACCACCACCCAACAAACACCCATTCCCTCTACCCATCCCACTCACTTCCCATCCACTCAACCAGGACATACTGCAGCCCCAATCCCCGCTGCTACCCTCCCCACCACCCAAATCCCTTACAACATACCACCACCCTGCACACTACACATGTTCCACCCTACAACCACAATACCTTCCAACAACCCACATCCCCCCTCACAACTTTACCTCCACCTTCCCCGCTATGATCAACCATCCCATCCCACCTCATATGCTCCCACCTCACCAGCCTAGACATCGTCATCCCTTTACCGACTTTATCGCCAACACCCCCCTTCCTGCCCAGTGGGAACCTTTCACGCTGGACCGCTACACCGACCCTGATGAACACCTCAAAGTATACATTACCCATGTCTCCCTGTACACGTCCCAAGACGCAGTCTTCTACAAGGCCTTCCCCACCACCCTCAAGGGCCCTACTTTAGAGTGGTTCACAACCCTTCCACCTTACTCCATCGACAGCTTCGACGTTCTATCCCATATGTTCTCCACCCATTTCGCTGGCAGCCGTCCACACCAAACTACCACAATCTCCCTTTTGGGCATTAGACAAGAACAAGGCGAACAACTCAGAGCGTTCACAGATCGCTTTAGTAAGGCAGCTCTTCGAATCCCACACCTCAACAAGGAGATTATCCTCCAGTGCATGGCACTTACCCTACAACCCGACCCTTTCGCCAACAACGTCTACCTCCACCCACCTGCCTCTATGCACGAACTTAAATTGCGTGCGGTCGACTATGTCCGCATGGAGGAAATGCAGACCCTCCATACCAAATTCTGTAATGACTATGCAGCCACCACCGCTAACCTTACCCCACAACCTCCCCGCCCTGATACCCCCACGCGAGCCCCGCCAACCCTGCTTCACCAAATATGCCCCTCTTACCGTAGCCCGATCCCGCATCCTTGATGAGGCCCTACAAGCTGACCTCATCCCTCCACCACGCAAGACCACCACTCCTCCTAATTCCAATATGACCAAGTATTGCCGCTACCACCGCAATCATGGCCACACCACAGGATAAAATAGAAGAACTGGTCCGTGCTCGCCACTTTTACCGTTTCATCCGCAGGGATGACCATCCCTTTCGATCCCGCCACCCCCTCGATTCAACCACAGACGCCCTGCACATGACCCTCACCACGACCGACGCCCAGCTCAACCCGCTAATCAGGAACCCCAACCGGCCCGTACCGACATCACCCCCACCGATCCTCTCTTACGTGGCACTATCCACACCATCTCTGGTGGCTTCGCTAGTGGAGGATCCACCTCTTGTGCCAGAAAGAAACACCTCTTCCATATCCAATCCATAAATCATATCACCCATTCCCACCACAGACGCCGTATGCCTACCATCATCTTCACAGATGACGACTTTCATGGCCTCGACCATCAACAAGATGACCCCATGGTCATCACCGTTGAAATCGAAAACTACGCAGTTAAGAAAGTCCTTGTCGACCAGGGCAGCTCCGTTGACATTCTTTACTGGGCCACCTACCAAAAACTTCAACTCCCGGACACTGCTATGGTCCCGTATGACGAACCAATCTATGGTTTTTCTGGCGAACAGGTATCCACCCGCGGCTACATCGACCTTCACACCGTGTTTCGTGAGGGGACCCAAACCAAAACCATTCCAATCTGCTTCCTTATCGTCGACGCGCCAACATCCTACAATGTCCTCCTGGGCCGTCCTTCCCTCAACACCCTTGGCGCTGTTGTCTCCACCCCCCACTTGCCCATGAAGTTCCCTTTTCCTTCCGGTGACATCCTCACCGTCCATTGCGACCAGCGCCTGGCACGCGAATGCTACATGGCCAGCCTACGCCCACAACTCCCAATTCAGCAAACCAACCATATTGAGCGACCACCTAGCTCCGGCATCGCCCTATCAGGTGAAGATCTAGACCCCAGAGTAGGCTGGGATGTTCGTTTCGAACCAGTTGAGGAGACCTCCCCTCTAGAGCTTCCCAACGGCCACTCCATCAACCTAGGCACCGGTTTGAACTCTGACGAGCGTGTCATCATCACACGCATCCTCATCAGCAACACAGACCTTTTTGCCTGGTCAGCCGCTGACCTACCTAGGGTGGACCCTCTAGTAGCATCTCACAAACTATCCATCTACATAGAAGCCCGCTACATCTCCTAGAAGAAACGCAAACTTGGCGAAGAATGCCAACTAGCGGCTAAGGTTGAGGCCGACAAGTTATTGAATGCAGGATTCATAGAAGAAGCTCAGTACACCACTTGGCTTTCTAACGTAGTCTTGGTGAAGAAAGCCAATGGCAAATGGCGGATGTGTGTAGACTACACGGATCTGAACAAGGCCTGCCCTCGCGATGCCTACCCCTTACCCAATATCGACCGACTTGTTGATGGCGCGGTAAGGAATAAAGTGTTTAGCTTTTTGGATGCATATTCTGGGTACAACCAAATCCCCATGGCCGCATCTGACATGAACAAGACCGCCTTCATCACGGACGATGCCAACTACTTCTATAGAGTGATGCCAACTACTTCTATAGAGTTATGCCTTTTGGTCTTAAGAACGCTGGAGCAACCTACCAACGGCTAATGGACAGGGTTTTCAGTCATCTAATGGGACAATGTGTTGAAGTATATGTTGACGACATGGTTGTCAAGTCTCCAAGCCACCACCAACATGCCGAAGACCTCTCGGCGGTCTTCTCCGCGCTACGCCAATACAACCTTCGCCTCAACCCTGACAAGTGTGTATTCGGCGTCGACCGTGGTAAATTCCTTGGGTTTATGCTGACCCAACACGACATAGAAGCCAATCTCAAAAAATGCAAGGCAATTATCGAGATGTGCAGTCCCACTACCATAAAAGAGGTCTAACGCCTAATTGGCCGCCTCACAGTCATTTCCCGCTTCTTACCCAAATTGGCTGAACAAACCCAACCCATAGTCCAACTCTTAAAGAAATCCACCCGATTCACGTGGACTGACGATTGTGAACAAATCTTTCAAAAACTAAAAACCACCCTAACCTCACCACCTATCCTCCACAAGCCGGACACTCGCCAACCCCTCCTCGTATACATCACAGCCACCGACCACACCGTCAGCGCCGCGCTCGTCCAAGAAATAGAAGGCACGCAGCATCCTGTCTACTTCGTTAGCAGAACGCTGCAAGATCCTGAAACCGGATATCAAATGGTGGAGAAGTTGGCCCTATCCTTAGTCCACGCAACTCGCCGCCTACGCCTAAACTTCTAAAACCACAGCTTCACTGTCAAAACCGACTACCCAATCCAAAAAATATTGCAAAAACCAGATCTAGCTGGACGGATGTCATCCTGGGCCGTCTAGCTGTCGGAATTCAACATTCGCTAGGAACCCCATGGCCCCATTAAAGCCCAATGTCTCTTAGATTTTGTCAATGACCTTCTACACACACCCATAGAGGACCAGTGGACGCTTCATGTAGATGGTTCCTCAAATCCAAAAGGTGTCGGTGCTGGCATCGTGTTAGAAGGGCCCAACGACATCCTCATCGAAAAATCCCTTCACTTTGCCTTCAAAACATCAAACAACCAAGCCGAATACGAAGCTATTCTCGCCGCGAAGTTGGTGTCAAGACTCTAACATGCAAAACCGACTTCAAACTTACTTTAGGGCACCTAAATGACGAATTCCAAATTAAAGACCCCATCCTTCTACAATATTACCATATGGTCCGCACAGTCATACAATCCGCCTTCGAACGAGTCCGTATCGAACATATCCCAAGGACCGACAACATCAGAGCCGACATCCTCTCCAAATTAGCCAGCACCAAATTAAAAAGCCGCCACCGATCTCTACTACAGCAAACATTATCTACACCCTCCATCACAAATACTTGCCAAAACCTAGCCCACTCCTCAACCGACAATATCACCCCTTTCCACAACCATAATTGGACCACCCCCTATATCCAATATCTAAAAACCGGCAACCACCCACAGGATGCGGACAAAACTTGGCTGGCTAAGGCCATCAAGTATACCATGATAGGCGATGACCTTTACAAACGCGGATACGGCCAACCGCTCCTCAAATGTGTCACTGCAGAGCAAACACAGTATATTATAAAAGAGCTACACGAAGGCATTTGCGGCTACCATTCCGACGCACGTACCATGGCTACTAGAATCCTTAGAGCCGGCTACTTCTAGCCGACTATAGAAGCAGACTGTCAGGACTATGTCAAAAAATGCAAATCATGCAAAAAACATGGCAACCTTATCCACCAGAAACAAGAACAACTCCATCACATACTATCCCCATGGCCCTTCGCTAAATGGGGAATGGACATCCTTGGCCCCTTCTCACCCGACAAGGGGCAAGTAAAATTCCTAATTGTAGCCATGGACTATTTCACAAAATGGATAGAAGCCAAACCGCTAACCATTATCATAGCCCAGCAAGTTCAGCAGTTCGTTTGGAAAGATATTATATGTAGATATGGTGTTCTGCACACTATCATCACCGATAATGGCCGACAATTCATAGATAAGGAACTAACCAAGTTCTACATTGGTCTAGGCATCAAACACATTACAAGTTCTGTAGAACACCCACAAACAAATGGACAAGCAGAGATGGCCAACAAAGTTATCCTGGTGGAATTGCGCAAGAGATTAGATAGCGCCAAAGGCCGATGACCCGAAGAGTTAGTAGAAGTACTATGGGCTTACAGGTGCACCCCTCAATCATCAACAAACGAATCCCCATTCAGCCTAGTTTACGTTGCAGACGTCATGATACCGGTCGAAATTGGCGAACCATCCCTGCGCCGAGAACTATACGACCCAACCCACAACCACCAAAACATGGCCACTCATCTCGATCTCCTACCCGAACTCAGAGAAAAAGCCTAGATACGCAACTTAGCCGCCAAACGAAGAGCTGCCAGAAAATATAACGCAAATCTATGTCCACAATCGTTCGTAATCGGGGACTTAGTATGGAGAATGGCCAGCAGTGCAAGAAAGAAGGATGGCAAATACTCCGCCAACTAGGACGGCCCATACTGCATACGTGAAGACGCAAGAGGAGGAACTTATCGCCTTGCACATTTATCTGGGGAAGAGATACCCAACACTTGGAATGTGTCCCACCTCAAATTCTATTTCAGTTAAATGTATACTGCATTGAGCCGAATACTTGTAACCCTGGGTGTACTCTTTTTCCTCACCTAGTCTTTTTTCCCTAAGGAGGGTTTTGGCCAGGGAGGTTTTAACGAGGCACCCCATATTCAATAAATAAAATGAAGGGTTCTCAACTATACAACTTTCCTATGTTTTTACTTTCATATTCGTTTAAGTTCCCCACCTTACCACAAGTAAGCGGCCTGGGTCGAACACCCTTAACTCGTGGTTAATTCGTCTAAGTTCCCCACCCTTACCACAGGTAAGCGGCCTGGGTCGAACACCCTAAACTCATGGTTAATTCGTTTAAGTTCCCCACTCTTACCACCAGTAAGCGGCCTGGGTCGAACACCCTTAACTCGTGGTTAATTCGTTTAAGTTCCCCACCCTTACCACAAGTAAGCGGCCTGGGTCGAACACCCTTAACTCTTGGTTAATTTGTTTAAGTTCCCCACCCTTACCACAAGTAAGCGGCCTGGGTCGAACACCCTTAACTCGTGGTTAATTCGTTTAAGTTCTCTACCCTTACCACAACTAAGAGGCCTGGGTCGAACACCCTTAACTCGTGGTTAATTCGTTTAAGTTCCTCACCCTTACCACAAGTAAGCGGCCTAGGTCGAACCCCCTTAACTCGTGGTTAATTCGTTTAAGTTCCCCATCCTTACCACAACTAAGCGGCCTGGGTCGAACACCCTTAACTCGTGGTTAATTCGCCTAAGTTCCCCACCCTTACCACAAGTAAGCGGCTTGGGTCGAACACCCTTAACTCGTGGTTAATTCGTTTAAGTTCCCCACCCTTACCATAAGTAAGCGGTCTGGGTTGAACACCCTTAACTCATGGTTAATTCGTTTAAGTTCCCCACCCTTACCACAAGTAAGCGGCGTGGGTCGAACAGCCTTAACTCGTGGTTAATTCGTTTAAGTTCCCCATCCTTACCACAACTAAGCGGCCTGGGTCGAACACCCTTAACTCGTGGTTAATTCGTCTAAGTTCCCCACCCTTACCACAAGTAAGCGGCCTGGGTCGAACACCCTTAACTCGTGGTTAATTCGTGTAAGTTCCCCACCCTTACCACAAGTATGCGGTCTGGGTCGAACACCCTTAACTCATGGTTAATTCGTTTAAGTTCCCCACCCTTACCACAAGTAAGCGGCCTGGGTCGAACACCCTTAACTCGTGGTTAATTCGTTCAAGTTCCCCACCCTTACCACAAGTAAGCGGCCTGGGTCGAACACCCTTAACTCGTGGTTAATTCGTTCAAGTTCCCCACCCTTACCACAAGTAAGCGGCCTGGGTCGAACACTCTTAACTCATGGTTAATTCGTTTAAGTTCCCCACCCTTACCACAAGTAAGCGGCCTGGGTCAAACACCCTTAACTCGTGGTTAATTCGTTTAAGTTCTCTATCCTTACCACAACTAAGAGGCCTGGGTCGAACACCCTTAACTCGTGGTTAATTCGTTTAAGTTCCCTACCCTTACCACAAGTAAGCGACTTGGGTCGAACACCCTTAACTCGTGGTTAATTCGCCTAAGTTCCCCACCCTTAGCACAAGTAAGCGGTCTGGGTCGAACACCCTTAACTCGTGGTTAATTCGTTTAAGTTCCCCACCCTTACCACAAGTAAACGGTCTGGGTCGAACACCCTTAACTCATGGTTAATTCGTTTAAGTTCCCCACCCTTACCACAAGTAAGTGGCGTGGGTCGAACAGCCTTAACTCGTGGTTAATTCGTTTAAGTTCCCCATCCTTACCACAACTAAGCGGCCTGGGTCGAACACCCTTAACTCGTGGTTAATTCGTCTAAGATCCCCACCCTTACCACAAGTAAGCGGCCTGGATCGAACACCCTTAACTCGTGGTTAATTCGTGTAAGTTCCCCACCCTTACCACAAGTATGCGGTCTGGGTCGAACACCCTTAACTCATGGTTAATTCGTTTAAGTTCCCCACCCTTACCACAAGTAAGCGGCCTGGGTCGAACACCCTTAACTCGTGGTTAATTCGTTCAAGTTCCCCACCCTTACCACAAGTAAGCGGCCTGGGTCAAACACCCTTAACTCGTGGTTAATTCGTTCAAGTTCCCCACCCTTACCACAAGTAAGCGGCCTGGGTCAAACACCCTTAACTCGTGGTTAATTCGTTCAAGTTCCCCACCCTTACCACAAGTAAGCGGCCTGGGTCGAACACCCTTAACTCATGGTTAATTCGTTTAAGTTCCCCACCCTTACCACAAGTAAGCGGCCTGGGTCAAACACCCTTAACTCGTGGTTAATTCGTTTAAGTTCTCTATCCTTACCACAACTAAGAGGCCTGGGTCGAACACCCTTAACTCGTGGTTAATTCGTTTAAGTTCCCTACCCTTACCACAAGTAAGCGACTTGGGTCGAACACCCTTAACTCGTGATTAATTCGTTTAAGTTCCCCATCCTTAGCACAACTAAGCGGCCTGGGTCGAACACCCTTAACTCGTGGTTAATTCGTCTAAATTCCCCACCCTTACCACAAGTAAGCGGCCTGGGTCGAACACCCTTAACTCGTGGTTAATTCGTTTAAGTTCCCCACCCTTACCACAAGTAAGCGGCCTGGGTCGAACACCCTTAACTCATGGTTAATTCGTTTAAGTTCTCTACCCTTACCACAACTAAGAGGTCTGGGTCGAACACCCTTAACTCGTGGTTAATTCGTTTAAGTTCCCCACCCTTACCACAAGTAAGCGGCCTGGGTTGAACACCCTTAACTCGTGGTTAATTCATTTAAGTTCCCCATCCTTACCACTAGTAAGCGGCCTAGGTCGAACACCCTTAACTCGTGGTTAATTCGTCTAAGTTCCCCACCCTTACCACATGTAAGCGGCCTGGGTCGAACACTCTTAACTCATGGTTAATTCATTTAAGTTCCCCACCCTTACCACAAGTAAGCGGTCTGGGTCGAACGACCTTAACTCGTGGTTAATTTGTTTAAGTTCCCCACCCTTACCACAAGTAAGCGGCCTGGGTCGAACACCCTTAACTCGTGGTTAATTCGTTTAAGTTCCCCACCCTTATCACAAGTAAGCGGCCTGGGTCGAACTCCCTTAACATACAATCGATCGCGCCATATATACACCACAAGTCATCAAAACCCATCATACACAATAACATAGAGAACATTAATCTCATTAAACATAAATGCAAAAGAAATGTACCAACGTAACATAATGTACTGACTATTACAGACATAGGCTCAAATAATATTTTTGAATCAAAATCGAAAGTCCTATTCCGCTGCATCAAGGGCCACCTCCTCGGCATCACCCGCTTCCTTCTCCTCTTCAGCCGCCTTTTCCTCTGCCTCCTCATCCAGACTGCTTCCATCTTCCTTGACAAGCTTCCCATCAATAACGTCCTTATTCACATCAAACTTTGAATCCGTAATGTCAACCTCCTTATGGAAAAAAGCGGCTTGACGTAGTCCCTTCTCAAAGCCGTTGATGTGCTCTTGTATAATGCAATTCTTCAGGTCATCAAGCTCACCTACAGCACCATCATACTTGTCTTTCAGATCATCATAGTCTTTCTCCAACTCCCCTATTCTCTTGTTCAATTTTCCCTCTGAATCCAAACAACGAACCTTCCACGTTGCTAGCCTTTTTCTCTCTTCCTCCCAACCCTCGCTTTCCTTCTTCCACACAGCCTTCTCTTCCTCAAACTTGTTGACTTTCCTCTGCAACTCTTCTACCTTTTCCCGACCTCCCTCCTTCACCTCCCGCCGATATAAAGACCCCACGCGGCGGCTTAATATCAAGGCTTTGCTCCCAAACTCCACCATTGTCCTCACGATATGATCCACCTCCATACCATCAATAGAGTTTATAATGGTATCTGGGAGGTTGATCGCAATATCTTTCCTGACAGATATCTCCGGCAACTCAATCAAGCCAGATTCCTGCCCCTTCACTCCACTAGCTGACCCCGCCCCGAGTAGGGCCGCCCTCACTTTCTTCACATCCTTCCCCTTGTTGGGGCGAGGCGGCAACTCGGCCTTCCTCTTCGTTCTGCCATGCACGTGTACTTCCACCACAGACTCTTACAGGTTGGGAACATCAGTCTTCCCAGCTGCCTTAGCTTTAGCGGCCATCTCCTTACTCAACGATTGGAAGAGCGCCAAATTCTTCTTCCCCGATTGCACCATATGCCCTACAATAACATATTAAACCCCGTTTAAAACAACTTAAAATCATTAACACAGTTTAAGTAACAAATAGATACCTTCAATATCTATAATCGGATCCTCCGAATTATAAACTCTAACTAGGCCCTTAGTGAGCAACTTATCAACAAACTTCATCAAGGTCTCCACCACCTCCTTATCCCCCGCCAACAACTCGTCGGTCCCCATATCCTTGTACCGAGAAGGGGTACCCGTCCAGCTAAATGGGAACTTTGTACTCCCATCTACGTTCAAGAAATAGGGCTTGCTCTCTTCCTTCACCACAACTTTGAAGTATCCGTCCTTAAAATGCTTGAAGGACTGGGAAAATGCGCCCAATCTACTGATGCTTGGACGACTTATCAGAGACAACCAAGTAGTCGGTTGGCGGGGTCTAGTATCATAGAAGTACAGGAAAGCGTAAGGTGAAGGCTCCAAATATAGGGATTGGCACAAAATGCAGAAGACTTGCATGTAAGCCCAACTATTTGGGTGGAACTGCGTAGGGTCACATCTAGCGCGTGAAACACGCCCATGGTGAAATCATCTAACAGCAACTGCACATGTAGCTGAGAAAAGTGACACATGTACATGTAGAAGAACTTCTCCGGTGCCCCCTCTTGCCCGTGACACACACGGTCGATGGCGCTAACCCTCTCCAGGGAAACAATACTCCCGCTTATACCCTTTGCAATGACAAGCGTACAATTCAGCCAAGAGTTCAACAGGCGAGACCACCAGAATAAGGATGATTGATTACGGACATCAGCAGCCACCCACCCGTAACCGCCCTTGGCCGGCCAGTTACTCTCAGCCAACTCCTCTGGGGGATCTTCTCGGACCTCCCTTACCGTTTCCATAGGGATTCCACTTACTATACCTCTAGAACTGGTGCACTCCTCGTCAACTTGTCTACCTCCACTCCTCCCCGACTCTACATTCTCACTACTAGACGTAGACAACGACACGCTATCACTATTAGACATACCTTTTCTCGTGTTTTTGGAAAGATGTCGGCTGGAATTGGGAACTAGTCGGACAAGAAAATGCACACAAGATCTCTGAATAGGAAATTCTTGCAAATGAACCAGTAAACCCTTACTTGTTTTGAAATCCATATTTATAGGCTAGAATTCCAAACGGCAAAAACCCCTTCCCGCCAAAACAACAACTCATACCAATCGACACAATCATTACAAGAGACATAACTCTTAAAAACGACGGTGCCAAAACTCTCCTGATTTGACCCCTGACATCCCTTCACCTACCATCAACCTTTCATCACCTTTATCCTTAACACTGTTCATCACACTTAAAGGCTAGGGACTGGTGTACCAAACCAAGCCGATCCCGTTAACATACCAACACATATCACCCTTGACCGACACCTATATCGGTCAAGGCTAGGGGATTGGTGTACCACACCTAGCTAACTCGGTCAGATAGTAATAAAACGATACATGTATGCCAAAGTAGTCAAGTAGTCAACCTAAGCTGAGTTGGCCTGAGCCTTACCAGCCTAAACCGATAACCTGAACGTCTAGAGGAACAACCTGCACAAGATGACACATGACCAACGTAAAACCGCCAAGGAAAGTAGTCGGCGTAGGCTGGCCACTCCAATATACTTAATAAAATCCAAGCCCCCTAGTGTTCAATGGATCCTCCTAAGGGCCTGGGTTAGGGCCCAGACCCACTTACAGCCCAAACTAAAGCCCAAGCCAAGGCCCGACCAATGACATAGCCAAAAATGATTAATGCTCTATAAATACACGTGGACCCCAATAATTAAAGGTACGCATTTATTACTCCATTAATCACTGAGTTGACCTTTTGAGAGCTTTGACTTACTTGAGCTTCGGAGTCCCTTCTGCAGGTAACCCCTCCTAGGTCCAAGCCGACATGTACCAACCGGGAAGATGCCAACTGAGGAGATAGTGGGCTACATGGGTAAGGTGACGCTTGTGCCTAACTTATCTTGTTTGTTCTCTGCAGGAACAATTAACTACCCAGTCCAAACCGCCAACTTATAACCTTCGACATGACCTATTCTGCCAAAGGCTAGGGGACTGATGTACTATACCTAGGCGGTCATGACCAATATGGCTAACTACCTGGTCCAAACCGCCAATGAATAGTCCAATCATGAAAAGGAATTGTTAGTTAGCTATGCAAAATGATGACACAAACATAACGGCTATCGCCGCCTACTACAAGAATAACGCATGAGTAAAAGTCGCCGACTCCAAACTTAGGAAATAACAATTGGGCCTCTGGTATCACATTACAAACTTGAAACTTGGGCCTGGCCTAGGCCCATTCAAAGCTTGAACATTGACCCAATGCAATAAAGAGGAGCCCAACCCATAAAAAGGGTAAAACATAGTTAATAAGCTCTATAAATACATGTGGACCCTAACGAATTAAAGGTACCCTTTCATTAATTCACTAATCAGTGATTTGACTTTTAAGAGCCTTTGCTGACTTGATCGCCAGAGTCCTTTTCGCAGGTAACCCCCTAAGGGTCCAATCCACCAACATTAAAAGAAGACGCATTTAAACCAAGGAGTAGCCATTCCGAGAAGTTAGTGATTGGGTAAGATATGATTTGTGCTCCTTGATATTCTGTTATTGTTTCTGCGGGAACAATTGGCGCCCATTGTGGGGCACAAGTTAGTATCTTACCATAGTAATCCGAGAACTTGCAAGGATGGTTTCCACATGTAGCAGAGCTGGAATTTCAAAGTTAATTATATTTTAAGATTGTACTTTAGAAGTTGATTTGTTATGACCTTGAATGTTAAAATACTAGAAACAACAATGTTAAAATACAGAACAATGGAAGTTTGTGTATTTTTTAATGTGCAAGTGTTACGATTGTAATATCATTTGTATCAAATGCTGAAAAATTAACTTCTAAATAATTCAATGAAAGAAAGATTATAAGGCATTTATCATCTTAAAAACACATATGCATGTTGCTCAATGTCATGTGACTTAGTAAAAATGGACAACATATGTATAAACTAAAACGAAAAATTGTGAATGTATGTCAACTAATTTATTTCAATAGTTTTATTTTTATAAAAGATAAACATGCACAAAAAAATCATTGCCATCTACTTATTAAGAAAAGGGAGTTATTCAATGTTAAATTGCCATCTTCATTAAAAAGAGACCATACAGTTTTGTAAATCAATCATATAAAAATTATATTGACTCTAAAACAATATCACTCCTTTCATGGTCTAAAAGGTTATGAAAAAGGAAAAAAAGTGAAACATGATTCTTTATTCCTTAAATTCATACTAGTTTGATGGTTTTTACTTTTTTTCGGGTATAGGGTCGAATGTCCACTATTAAAATAATTTCCTGGTCTGTTCATTCTGGTTTTATACTTTTTTGTGCCAGGGTAATCTATTTGCCAACCGATCGGGGGTACTTGTTAAATGTGCTTCAATGCTACAATAAGCTTAGGTTCGATCGGTTTTAAAAATTAATGTTATAAAAAAATTTAATAAATGTCTGAACAACCATACATTTGACCTATATTTATAGTTTTCTCCATGGGCTTTTAATAGGGACGACTTAATTATAGCCCAATTCCCTTTAAACATTCTTAATGACATGTTTATGATAATTAGATGTTTAGCTGATTTTAATAATGACCGATCAATTTTTTCTACATACGAGCGGTTGGTTATACTTCATTCTGCACGGTTTGTACCGTTAGTACATACAATACAACTTTATTCATTTGTTCACACGCTTCCAAGTATTTACAAGAGAGAGAAATTTCTATTCTTAACTGAATCTTATCCTAAATCATATGATCAAGAGCCTACTCAATTTAACCCTTATCTTGAAACATCATTAAGTGGCATGGCCTTTGCTATTGAATCATAAGTTCTTCATCTTCAAGTTATCTTTTCTCCTTTTGAATTTTTGAATTGAATGTTATTTCCTTTTCAAATTTCTCATATTCTCTACACACATAGTATATACATATATATACTTACACACACACACACACACTCACCCACACACACAAACAAACACACACACACACGCACACACACACACATACGCACACACACACACATATATATGTATATATATATATATGTATATATATGTATATGTATATATATGTATATGTATATATATATACATATACATATATATATATATATATATATATATATATATATATATATATATATATATATATATATATATATATATATATATATATATATATATACATATATATATATATATATATATATACATATACATATATATACATATATATATATATGTTTATATATATATATATATATATATATGTATATGTATATATATATATATATATATGTATATGTATATATATATATATATATATGTATATATATGTATATGTATATATACATATACATATATATATATATATATATACATATACATACATATACATATATATATATATATATATATATATATTTATTGTGCTCTTTATATCATTGTGCTCTTATTTTTATATGCTTGCTCTTATTCCACTCTCACATGCAAACTTTCACACTTAATCCTATGAATTAAATCTATGCTTAGTTGTAAGTATCATTGAGATTCATTTCGTTTATTTTATACATTTAAAATATAAGAAAATTCAAGTTTCAATACTAAATCAAGCTAAAATATATTTAGATACTAATCAAGGAAACTTTGCCTAAAAAACACTGTCAGCCCAAACCTTAGTCTCCAATAACAAAAAATCATTTTATTAAACACCTTTGAAATCCACCCATCATATAACAATTAACACAAAAAACATTTCTTGAAAATACTAAGAGTTCTTCCATCTCATACAAAACAAGGATGGTTTACTTAAAACTTGAACAAACAATCTAATACTATATACAAAAAGAGATCTAACAATCAACAACTTTTAAATAAAATAATATATCTACAAAACTTACATTTATTTTTTTTTCCACAAACAAAAAAAGTGCTAACTTGTAAACCAAAGAGACTTTCCAACCAAAATAAAATAAATCAATAATCAAATTTTCAAACCTAAAATCTAACCTAAACCATCCCTTCTCGCTCGCATCACTCACCAATATATTCATTTCTTCCCACAGAACAAGAAAAGCTTCTCACTCCCTTCCTCTCACGCATCACTCACACACAACATTCTTTTCTCTCAAAACAACTTTTCTTCACCCAATGCCTTTTTTTTCCAATGTTTTTTCTCTATAGAAGTTTCTTCTCTCGAAGTTTTTCTTCTTTTACAAGAGTTGTGTATTTTTCTATGGTTTTTTTTCTCTGATGAAAATTGTGATTTTTACTAAATGCACCCATTCATTTTCTTCTACAAAATATATGTAATTTTCTATGGGTTTTTTCTCTGATGAAAATTTTTATTATTACTGAATGAACACATTCATTTTCTTCTCTCAAAGCTTTCCTTCTTCTACAAGACGTATGTATTTTTCTATGCTTTTTTTCCTCTTATGAAAGTTTTGATATTTACTTAATGAACACATTCATTTTCTTCTCTCGAAGCTTTTCTTCTACAAAAGATATGTATTTTTCTATGGTTTTTTATTTTCTATGATGAAAGTTCCGATTTTTACTGAACGAACACATTCATTTTCTTCACTCGGAGCTTTTATTCTTCTACCAGAGTTCTTCTACAAGAGGTATTTTCTTTTCTATGATTAAAGTCTCAATTTTTACTAAATGAACACATTCATTTGCTTCTCTTGAAGTTTTTCTTCTTCTACAAGAGGTATGCATTTTTCTATGATTTTTTTCTCTAATTAAATTTCAACTTTTATTGAATGAACACATTCATTTTCTTCTCTCGAAGTTTTTCTGCTATGTGTTGTAACATGATTTCTTCCTTTTTTTTTCAAGAATCACAATGATAAGTATTTTTCCATTCCTTTTGTTTTGTTATCAAAATTTCGATTTTTACTTAACTCTCAATTGTTTCTTCTTTTTTATCGAACACACTCATATTATTATTTTTTTCGTTTTGTTTAGATGAATTAACGATGGGACAAGATCAAGGACTTAAGAGCTCTTGAAGGCCACATTCGAGTCTCTGAAGCATAAAATTTACAACATGATTTGTTCTTTTCTGTTCAAAAATCACAATGGGATGTATTTTTCCTTTTTTTTTGTTTTCTTATGAAGGTTTTGATTTTTACTCCACTCTCAGTTCTATTCTTCTTTCTGATCGAACAGACTCGTGTTATTTTTTTAACTTTTTTTTATATTTGTTTAGATGAATAAAATAATGGACAAATAAAAAATTTAAGAGCTCTTGAAGGTCAAAGTCAATAAGTATGTTTTTTCATCATTTTCATGTTTCATTGAGTTAAAGTTTTGGTTGTTATTGATTTAGGTCAATAGTTCTCTCAGTTAGAATTTCCAAGTATATTTTTTCTGTTTTTTTTTTCATCTTCCTCCGGTTCTTTGACTTTATGGTTTTTTATTTGTTTAATTTCTTGGTGTAGAGCTCCTTATTGAAGAGTAAAGTGTATAAGTTATGATTTTTCGCTCTACTATCTTGCTCTTCAATGGTATATGGTGGTTTGTGTATTTTATGGTGGTATATTTTTTCTGATTGTTTTTTGTTGTAATCTTTTGATATTGTTCTTTGATTTTGTAATTGTTGACTTTGTTGTGTGTTAAATCTCAAGTTATTTATGCACTTGGCTCCTGAAAGTGTATCCCATTTTTGACTAAATTGGAAGGAAAAAAGTGTAAAGAGAGTAAACTAAGCAATAATACATAGTGAATTTAAGCAACTTCATTTGGTTTTCCTTTTCTTGAAACTCCAGGCTATTAACCTTCTTTGCACATTCAAACACAATAATAGAGAGATTTCAACCATCGCCATTTTCTGCAACAATTTATTCATCACACTCAATCACTCCAAGATGGTAAAGTGAGGTCTAAGACCTTAAAGTTTTGATTTTTATTAATCTATATCTTTTTTTCACTCTTGTTTTTGGTTTCACTCACCACTTCTTATGATTAACCTCTTCCTTTATTATGAATTGGTTTGATCTTTTTTTGTGTCATTCTTCAATGATTGTTCTTCTTTGTTTTAGTGAAACAAAACTCACTTATTTTTTACACTATCTTCTTTTTTCCTACGAAGTTGTCTTTTTTAAATGTCTTTATCTTTACTCACCATACCTAAAGTTTGATTTTACTCCATATTGTCTTATTGTATTTTTTTTTCTCTATCTAAATACTTCAACCATTTTTTTGTCTTTTTTCACTACATTTTAGGTCATTTTCTTTTCATTTCTTCAATTGTTGTAATTGTTTATTTGTTCCTCTTTGTTGTGTTCTTTTTTCTTGTTATTTTTTTTTTGTGAAACTGAGGTTATTCATGTTGTTCATGTGCGTTGTTATTATCATTGAAGGTAATTAATTATAACTAATTGTACCTTTTGAATATTTAATAAGTGATGAGTCATTAATTTCGCTTATTCCATTGTCTTTTTGTGCCCATCTTGATGGTTAGTGTTGAATTGTCGATTGTTAGTGCATTTTCATCTATTGGGCTTCATTGGGTCATTATTTTGAATTTTGATTAATTTGACATTAATTTGTGTAATTTTTGTTTCTAATTATTTTTAGTTATTTTTTGTGAAGCAATTTTGAAGATTCGACACTAATCTTAAGATGAGGAGAGAGTCACCACGTGATTCCCACATCATTGCCATGTTTGTGCCATGTCAATTTGCTTGTCCACGTCGTTGGACCAACACTTTAGACCCATAGTGGCATTTTTGTAATTTTTCTTACCAAAATGACATTTTTGTAAATATGTGGATTTATGGTGATGTGACCACAAGTTTTGCTTAGGGTTTTAGTTGCAAAACTCTTGTCTTCATTTTCTAGCAACTGAACCATGTTTCTAGGAGCTCTATTGAAGACCTATTGACGAGAGACTCCAATTTCACATTTTCTACATCTTGAACCAACACCACTTTGGGATTTTGTAATTTCTGCACTCTTTGAAGCTTATTAATGTTTTGTTTTCAGTTTTGAACAGCATCCAACCTTGGGTTTTCATTTTTCTAGCCTAATTTACGTTTTTCATGTTATGCTTGTTGTTGGTTACGTTTCTAAAGCATTTTTGTTGAAATTGAATGATACATTTTCGTTTTTCCTTAAGTTGTATTTTGAATTTCATGTCTAGCTAAACTCTTTGTATTGATTCATTGAGGAAATTGAAATGAAACCTTGAGGTTGTTGTTCGTTTTGGAGTTCTGTTTCGTTTGCCCTTCTTTGGGTTGCATTTTTCATGGTAAAACACAAAATTGATGTGTGCTTAATCTCAAATTTTTGTTTTTGCATCTAAATCGACTTGTATTCATGCTTAATAGGTATAGGTTGTTCACAACTTGCATAATATGTGGGTGTTAGTTGCATGAAGTATACTTTTCTTAATGGCATATTGAACACTTGTTAATTTTTACTTAGTTGATTAATTTTGGGTTTCATGAGAGGAAATTGGATAGGATAATCAATTTCATAATCTGTGATTGGTGAAATTTTAATTGAATCAAGTAATCAATACTGTTTTCGTTCACTATTTTATTAATCTACAATTACGATTTGAATTTTGTTGTGAATCTGCCAAACCCCCGTCCTTTTTTTGTGTTGTATTTGGAAAGATTTGTTTGAAAACAATGGTCACTCGGAGAAGACCTTGGCTTAATTCCTAAGTAAAACCTCGATAAAATTTGAACCTCAGGCAAAGTAATGTGAATACTAAGTTTAGAGAAAACCTACACTAGTTCTTCATTAGCTACCTCAACAGGATCGTCACCATCCATTTTACACAGTAGCTTCTTTGCTTCAGTTGGTGTCTTGTCTAGTAGAGATCCTCCAACAGTAGCATCAATAAACATCCTATCTTTATGGTGTAGCCCTTCATAGAAGTGCACAAGAAGTAATGGCTCAGAAATTTGATGATTTGGACAAGCTATACAAAACCTGTTGAACCTCTTCCAGTATTTAGCCAAGCCTTCCTTTTGAAATTGTATCATGGTATTGATTTCTTTCCTTTTAACTGATATTTATTATGTTGGACAATACTTGGTCAGGAATCTCTATTGCATTTCCTGCCAACCACCAAATGGTTACTGTTGGTAGATAAATCGGTCCCTTGCTCCACCTTGTAATGACATTGGGAAGGCTTTCATCATCATTGCTTCCTATTGAACTCCACCAGGCTTCATGGAGGAACATATCCAATTGAACTCTTTGATGTGCTTATAAGGATCTTCATGAACCATCGCATGGAACTTTGGCAGCAACATCACTAATTTAGGCTTCAACTCAAAGCTAGGTGTCGTTTGAAATTTTGGCATTTGAATGTAAGGAAGAAGGAAGCACCTTTCGTTGTTACTCAACTCCTTCATTGATTTTTCTATTGATAAAGTCTTGTTGTCTCAACAAGGTACTCAAACAAAGGGGTTACACAAAAAAGGAACATGAAAATGATAAAGCAACAATTAATAGTTGACAGATTTTTACATTAAAAAGAAAATAAGAACATAATGTTAACAATAAAAATGAATGATTAAACTAAGTAAGCTAGAACTTAAGTCGCCATTTCCTAGGCAACAACGCCATTTTGTTAACTCGATTTATAGTAGTCGCTCTTAGAGTAACAAAACCTAAATAATCCCCCTAATGTAGTAAGAAAGATAAGGAAGAGTGCAAACTTATTAATTAAAGACTAAACTAAATGCATGAGTGAAATTGAAAAAAGATATACAATACATGGATAAAATCTAATGGAATGAGGGATGGTGAATTGAACCTAAAATGGAATGAAGAAGATCATAGATGAATGGTATAAAGTAATGCATACTATCCTTGATGATATGAATGCAAATGCACATGACAACAATCTAAGTTCAGGAAGTATGCACAAGTGAGGAATGATTAGTGACCATGAAAACAACCTCAATCTGAATGCAAAATTAGCTTAAGACAAGACCAAAATGATGCGCGTGAATCCTGTGGCAACAAAACTTAAATTTAATCAATCAATGAAGAACCTATGCCTACTACCAAACATGATAGTATTTTCAGTCCAAAGATGCTAATGCAAAATGCTTTCAAAAATGGTTCCCGAATGCATCAATAATGCAGATGCAGGATGAAATAGGAACTAAAATGCTAGAGGTGCAAAATGACCAAAATTATAGGACTAGGATGCTAATGCATGACTTTAGAATATTTTAGGATGCTAAATTAAATGTATCAATGCACTGCATGAATCAAAACAGACTTAAATTCTCAAAATGGCATATTACAACAAGATTTGATAGTAGCAAAAATCATCCTATGACATCATCAATCCAAAGAAAACAAAGTTAGGATCTCCACCAAAACGCAAAGAAATTGAGAAAATGCATGGAAGACAAGGATTCAACTAAAACACTACTAGAAAGGTTGAATCAAAAACCAGTTACTGTAGAAAAGTAAAGGTAGCACAAATAACTCAATTTTAGAAAAACATAATCACAATAAGCATAATGGTAAACATGAAATTGTAAAAGTAAACAATGCAAAATAACTA
The DNA here is from genome assembly GCF_037176805.1 of Vigna unguiculata. NCBI lineage: Eukaryota > Viridiplantae > Streptophyta > Magnoliopsida > Fabales > Fabaceae > Vigna > Vigna unguiculata. The sequence continues at coordinate 10,354,496 of NC_140801.1, forward strand.
ACAGAAAGTGGAATGTAATGAATTGCTTCTGGGCTCCCACACACTAAGAAGACATCTCGGTAAAATGTGCCCAATTTTAAGTCACGTGGTTGCCAAGAGGAAACCTTTAATGTGTGAATATTATCAACCCAAGCTCAAGCCACTAACTCAAGATCATGGAACTGAATTGAAAACTAGAAAGTGCTAAAGGAAATTAAACATGCTGCAAATTTAAAAGGCAGAAAACATAAAATGGAATCTAAAACTATAGAAATTAAAGACAAGAAAACATAAAAGCGTATTGAAAGTTGGAAATCGAAACTGAAATTTAAATGAGTGTATTTCATTGAAATTGACAAAGTCAAAAACGTACAAGAGATAAAGAAAGTGCTAGAATTTAAATGGTGAAAGGAAGATCTCTTAGTCCAATCTCGATTTCTATTTCTAAGTAGGTGAACTAAATAGAGCTACCTAACACTCTAGGAAAACCTCAATCTGTGAAGGCTACTTTGCGCTCATCTGATATGGAGAAGACTCTCTTACATTACACTTTCCCCCTCTCTCACAAGAACACTCAACGAACATGAACTCTCAAACCCTATCCTCCAAACATTTCTCTATGTCTCACTCCACTAGGGCTCCCAAACAAAAAACCCCTAATTCATCCCTTAAAAACCCCTTCAGAAAGTGAACCAAAAACTAAGAAAAATTCCAAACCTTATTCCTTTGCCCTAAATCCAAAATTGCAATTGTGAACGAGAAGTTTTATGCCCTTGATTAGCCTTTACCTATCATGATATCTCGATCTCAAGCCTTGCATAACACAGATCCCCTATCCTCTTTATGATCAGCATCTTGCGCATCAACTTTCTCTCTTAAATCAAGGGCTACAACATATGATTTGGTTCTTGTACTCATATTGCAGCATCAAGGGCTTGTGCCTCTTTTGATCAACATCATAATTGTACCAACCACTTTATTAGTGAAATGCATGTTTTGATGTTAGAGCAAAATTGGTCCAAGATATAAATGACTCACCAGGGACCAGTCCTCAAATAAGAGAAAATTGAGTTAGGGGTTCACATACAATTTAGAAAAAATAAAGGACTTCCTGGCAAACAAAGTTTTATTAAAAAATGAGATCTAAAAAGGACAAACTAAATGTAACAAAATACTCTTAAAAAAAATATTTTCTCACATTTTTATAAAACCTCTATATATTTTTCTAAGCTACCAACAAAAACTAGTTAATTCAAGATAAACAAATATTTATTTAAACTAAAACTAAAATTTTAAAGAGAGAAAATAATGAAAAGTGGAGTGCACAATAAGTTTAAATGTAATTATTTAATTCTTAATTTTTCATTTCTTTAATAAGACTGGATTTATTTTACATTTATAATTATATATTTGCTACATTGTCTTCTTTATCAAATCTCTTGCAAACATTTAGATATATTAATGAACATTGCATTGCACTAGGTCTACTACCTGCAATGTCCAAAGATGGTTTCATTACCGTTCATTTATAAGAAAAGGTACGTATATTACTATAATAATCTTTTTTGTCAAATAAGTACTTTGATATTTCTTTCTTATGCATTACCGAAGATACTTTAAAATTGAAATTCAAGTCTAAAGTAATTTTTTATTTATAATTGATTCAAATCTATGGATGATTGTTGAAAAACATTTTTTTTTATGTTTTAGGTAACTTTTGCATCTTCCAAAACATACTCAATGTGAAAAGAAAACATCATATCTCTTGCAGCACACCTTTTATCTACAACATCCAACACTTAATGATCATTTCCAACACATTCAATGCTCTTCCACGATCTTCTTCACACTGATTTTTTATTATTTTATTATTTTATAAGTAGTATTTTACTATTTTAATTTTAATATAAGAAATATAATTATTAATATTTTGTAATATATTATTTTTTTATTTGTTTATTTCATTATATGACTATTTAATATTTGATATTTGTTATTTACTATTTAATAATAATGTATAATAATATATTACAGGATTCAATTTAACTTAATTTAATTCAATTATATGTAAATACTTTTTTTGGATGCAATAATGATATATACAAAGTAATGATGTATGTAATAGAGATGTATATCGAAAAGTATATTCAATATGGAACATTTGAGATTAGAAGTGATCACTTTAAGTAGCGTGAAGTAAATATTTTTTCAATATCAAACAGACACCCTTATTATTTTCAATAAATATTTTTCATTATAATAATAATCATAATAATAATCATAATAATAACCATAATAATAGTAACAATTAATATTAATAATAATAATAATAAATAGTATTGATAGCAAAAATTTTAATATTAACAAATAAACATATATTTATACTTATCAATGTCATTGGTGATTGAAGATTTATTTTTATCATATAATCAGTTAATCCTTATTATATGATATTTAAATATAAATATTGAGCTTTAACTTTCTTTGACTTATATATTAATATGTATTCTATCTTATGGGATTAGGTCAAATTTCTTTAATTGATTTTGGCAAAATTCAAAATTCAATTTTTGATTTGATAAACTAAAAAGTTTGTTTGTTTTTTAATTTATTTTAAATTAGCTTCTTGAAGAAACATTATACAACTTGCAACACTACTACAATCTCATTCATTAGTTATTAAAGTAAAGTGTGCATGTTCTTGAAATGATTCTCGAGTCTCTCTTTAGGATTTGAAATGATCATTTTATATTATTTGGTGACTATAGACTTAATATTTTATTTATTTTCATTTAGGTATTTTTATTTTAACTTTTCTATTAAAATTATTAATTGAATTTGTATTTTAGTAATTCAAAAGTCAAACTACGTGTCAAACCCTCACATCTTGGTAAGTGTAGCCCACATTTATTGTTATGTTGACTCATTCCTTTTTCATGATTTGGAGGAAGGCATAGATTTTTTTTCCAGGTTGAGTGTAACAATATTAGCATCGACGTCAAAGTTCTTCACAATAAGAGGTAATTGTAAAATGAGATTTTTCATTTTATTTTGTAGATTATGAAATACTTGTTTGAAATACATTTCTTAGTTATTAATGCTCAAATAATAAAAAAGATAGTTCATACATTGCAAATAATAGTATTATTAAATTTTATAATGAAAAAAATTAATATAAAATTTTAAGAATTTTACAATTTATGAATGATTTTTTTTCTAACATTGTTAATGAAAGTACTATAATGGATATTAATTAATAATTGGGACTTTAAATTTTTCTCACCAAGCATTAATTGTCACCAGAAACAATTTAACTTTTATGGTCTCAATGTAAAGTAGCATATCAATGGGCATATCCACAATAAACAAGAAAATTTGCATATTCGGAATGCATTGTTATTATTTATTATGAAGACCAACAACTTTGTGGGACCCGATGCCCATTTTGAAATTCAGAAATCATAAAATTTTTCATCAAAGTGCTAATGAAAATTTTTTCACAGTCTGAAACTTCTTCGTCTTAGCATTACAATACAATAAACAATAAAACTTTTCTTTGTACAAAATATGTCCATTGGATGGACATCACTAAAATAATAAAATTTTGGTTAAAATACTCCGTTGGTCTTCGTTTTTGTACCAAAATCTCAATTTGGTCCTCGTATTTTTATTAGTCTCAATTAAGTCCACATTTTTGTAAATTAGTATCAATTAGGTCTTTTCCGTTAGTATAAAACTAACACCGTTATTTTTTCAACATTTTTCAAAAAATTCAAAAAAGCGAAGAAGTGTGGACCTAATTGATACTAATTTACAAAAATGTGTACCTAATTGAGACTAATAAAAATATGATGACTAAATTGAGATTTTGGTACGAAAACGAGGATCAACGGAGTATTTTAACCTAAAATTTTTTAGTTTTGGTAAATTAATCATCTTAGCTTTTGTTTCTTTCATCCTCCACAAATTCACAAATACATAATGTGCATTATATTTTCTTTGTTCGACGAGTATCATATCAAACGATAATGACATTTCATATGACTATTGTTTGTGATGGATTTAAATATTTTGTGTTGATCATTGCACAAAAAAGGTATCAACTCCATGTGGGCAGAAGAAAAAGGTAATAAAATCATATTTTTTTTCACAAACAAAGTGCCATTTTCGTTGTATTGTTGTCCTTCAACATTTCTATTTTTTTATTTCTTCCTCATTTTGTGTAACATCTGACATACTAAATGCGATAATGGTGTTAGTAAAAGCTTAATTGATGTTACCAACTTTCAAAATAAAAAATCAAGTTTCAGTTATGTTACTCAATTTTCCTTCTAGCCATAGTAATAGAAACCTACTATGGATCTCTAAAAAAGCCATAAAAATAATTCTTCCAAAATTTCAACATATGTTCTTCAATAATAAAGACCTACTTTCCATCTTCCAAAAAATTAATTAGCATGCCAACAATGAAAAAAAATAACCTTCTTCCAACACCATTACTACAAATTTTTTCGTTTTCCAAGACTACTGCAACAATTTTTTCACCTTCCTCTTCGAACACTTATCTTCTCACTAATTAAAGTCAATTTTTGTCTTCCAACACTTAAAATTACATCTTCCTCTTCAAACAAAGCAATTAGTATTTTGGTTTTTGGTATCTCAATGCACTACAAACACACGTCTTCCAATTATGTCAGCAAGAACACTTGTCTTTCAATTATGTCAGCATCAATCATCAACATGACAATTATGCTTTGTGGAACTCAATGCACTGCCAAATTTTGATACATTGTCAAATTCAAATTTTTAATTGAATTTTTCCTTTTAGTTTTAGGTAACTTTCTCAAGAATTTTTGTAAACTTGTCATAGTTACTTACTACTTCAAATCACCATAACTTTATTTTATCTTTCTATAACATCATTACTTTATTTTATTTTTATTCTTAATTTAATTTTCTTATTCAAATATTTAGTTACTTTCTTTAGATAGCTTTGGTAAAGTTTTTAAAGTGACCATGGCATTCTTATTTTTCATCTTCCACAAATATGTTTTCTTCATTGTTTCATTGGATGGAAATAATGAGATTTCATCCACTATTTTATGTTTTTTAGGCTCTCATGAAGAATGTTTAAGTGTTGTGTTTAAGGATTCAAATTTTCCCTCCATCAACCCAGAAGAAGGTATGAAATTCATCTCTGCAAAAAATATACATTTATACCAATGTTTACTTTTTTTTGACAAATAAAGTAGCATTTTGGTTGTACTACTTTTGTTCAACAAAAGTACTCCTTTTGCACAGTAACTAAAATATTTTTCTTTTAATATCTTTCAAAAGAGAAGTAGGTTTTACCATCATGTCAAATAGTTGATGTATTGTTATTATTATATTTTTATATATTGTATATATCTAATAAATTTAATAAAAATTTTGGAAACTGAAACAATAGTTTTGTTTAATTAATTTCACTTCAGAAAATTTTTTCTCTTTGATTGTTAACAATGAAGGTATCCTGAATGATATGTGGAAGAAATAATAGATGAGAATTTACAACCATTCATGTCGAAAATGAAGTATTAATTCATTTTTTTTCCTATTTTTGTTATAATTTTGTTTCATTTTATCATTTCTTATAAAAAATAACTTTTCTCAAAATATTTTTTTGGTTATATATTCACATATATGGACTTCAAAGTTAAAGCATAAAGAAATTGACAAAGAAATGAAAATTTCTGATTTTAAGCCAACAAATATGTGTTGCTACGTCCAACATTCAAGCAATACCTAAGGTATTTATCAACAATAACAATTTTCTTGATAGACAAAAATGCCTTAAAAAATATATATTTTCTTTTTCATGATTATATTTTATGCATTTTCCTCTTTGAATTCCATCTATCCAAGAGTTAAGTTCAATTCTTTCAAGGAAAAGACATACACGTTAATGGATTGATCCTTATTGGTTATTTTTGTATTATTCTTTTATAAACAGAAGATTGTTTGAACCAACAATGGATGAGCTTAATCCATATTCCACTCTAATATATGTTTTTCATGATGTAATCTCATCAAACCAGAAATTACTAAGGTTGCAATTTATTTCATTTTAATCTTCGGTAGTTGTTATTTATTTCTTTATCTTTTAGGGTTTAATGTTTATTGTATATTGTATTTACTATATTCTATCAAATACTTTTTATATTCAAACTTAACTTAATTTCATTGAATTGAATGTAATATAATTTATCTATTTATTTTAATTATTCGATAGTAATGTGTAAAATCCTAGAAAATGATATTTTAGAAGTGATAGTGGTTTAAAAATAGTGAGACTCGATTATTTTAATATTAAAAAGGTTTTAGTAAAAATAGTGGTCTAAAAGTTCTATCTTTCCGGTCGTCTAATTGAAGAACCGAGACCGTAGGATTGATCCTCCCGGTGAGCTCTTCTATTTGAACCGATCTGTAACATCCCTGGCTACCCCTCCTCGGGCCCCAGAGGCTGTCAGGTTACTACAGCCCAATGCACCCCAACCCCTCACCCTTCTCCGTCCATTCATACTGGGTGGGTTGTTGCCAGTGGGAATCGAACCCCCAACCTGACCTTTAACACCTCTGGCTCACCAGCAGATGCTACCAGTTGTGCTGCAGCTCAACTGGTAGCATCTGCTGGTGAGCCAGAGGTGTTAAAGGTCAGGTTGGGGGTTCGATTCCCACTGGCAACAACCCACCCAGTATGAATGGACGGAGAAGGGTGAGGGGTTGGGGTGCATTGGGCTGTAGTAACCTGACAGCCTCTGGGGCCCGAGGAGGGGTAGCCAGGGATGTTACACGATCAGTTTCTTCGTTCGTGTAAGTTAAGTTTCTGCTGTCTTTTTGGTTTTTTCTATTTTTTGTTGCATGTAAGCCTTCTTTCGCTTGCATGTGCTGTTTTATGTATCAGTATGAGTCTCTGCTGATCAGTGGTCATAATGGTATGTTCTGATCGTTCTTGTGATGTTTCTATATATAGATAGAGCATCCTGTGGAGTTAGAGACGTCTGACATTTATAGAGTTGTTAAAGCAGGATACTAGGTAAGGGAAGCTAATGTCTATTATGTCTCACAAACCTGTTAAGAATGTTATTATATGATTATTCTGTAATTGATTGATGTGTTTGATAGGTGAATTGAGTTGTGATGTTTGAAAACGATAAATGCTTAGGTTTTATATGTTGTTTGAGAATAATTGTATGCTATGGGTGCAATTGGATACAATTGATGTGAATATTTTGATAGAATTAATGTTTGATACTTGAATGGTCTTTGGTGGAGGTTTTAGAGTTGTATGGATTGGTTGAATATGTATAATTTTGCTTAAATAAGTTTCTGTAGAATTATGCAGAATTGCTTACTCGCTGGGCGAGCCTACTCGCTGAGCGAATAAGTTGATCTGTAGAATTATGCAGAACACTGATATGCAAAATTATGCAGATTCACATACTCGCGGGGCGAGTGCTACTCGCTGGGCTAGTGTGGGCTAATGGCTGGGCTAGTGCTACTCGTTGGGCTAATTTCCAAGTCAGAAACTTCTAGACCTGTACCAGTGGTTGGGCGAGTGGTACTAGCTGGGCGAGCATGGGCCCATGGCTGGGCGAGTGCTACTAGTTGGGCGAGTGAGTCAGAACCTGAAACTTGTATTTTTGAGTTAAATTGGGTGGTCCTAGCCTAGGGGTTTTTCCTTGACCATAGGTGTTAATGGACTGACCTTGTATGTGGTAGAGTTTTGACTCTTAATCTGTCACTCTGCAGAGCATGAGATGCCACTACAAGTGCATAACTGACTAGATCCGACCTCAATGTATGTATCCGGATTAGTTGAGTCGTAGTTTAGAAATATATGTGTGTGAATATATGCTTGTTTGTAGTTGTTAAATATATCAATGTTATATGGTTTAAGAAAATTCTTTAAAAGTCATTAGCTTACCCTTCTTCTGTGTGTTTGTCCTGTGTTGTATGTTTTCCTTTTGCGATGATCACCTATTCGGTGGGAGCAGTGGTGAATTTTGTTTTAGAGGCACCTCTGGAGGTTGAGGAGCCATCATTTAGGTCGGAAGGAGGTTTCAATGAGAAGTTGTTGTAGAAGTGGTTAGCTTGTGTTTAGGGTTAGAAAGGTTTGGTATGTATAATTGATATATTTATATAGTCTGATCATTTGTAAGACTGTATTAATATACTTTATACATTTGTTTATTTGTTTATTTGTTTTGAATACTAAGATGGAATATCCTATTTTATTAGTTTTAAGCTGCTAAAATTGAGATGTTACATAATATATTTTAAAAATATATTATTATTAAGCTATATTATTTTAGACAAAAAAAATACAATTTTAATATAAAAAATCTCAGTCAGCCTAACAACATATACATAGATAAATTATTTTCCATGTTTATTGTATAAGTTAACTTCACAACCCTTAGTATAGACTTCAATTTAATGCAAAATTTACCAAAAATAATTTTGAAAAAAATGAAATGGTTCAATATTAACTGTTTACAACATACATATACAGTTAAACAGTTACAATGTGTTAAAAAATAGACGGTATAAATTTCAAATACAAAAATGTGTATTGGTGTAGTCATAAATCAATTTGTTAATGAAAAAAAAAAAAACAAACAAACTATAGTTTGATGGGAAATCCATACCTTACACTGCCTCATAGATGAACATCTCATAGTTGTTGTGTTTTTTTGTTTGTTTTCAACATAATCAAAAGAAATTGTACTCTCGATGCATCGTTTTTGCTGCAAACAAATAAAAAGTAAATTCATTCTGTATCTTTTCTATTCCAGGCTTTTTTAGAAAAGAAGTGATATTTTGTCATATTACTCCAATAAGATATTAATTTGTAACACAATTGAAATGAATATACTAGCATTTTTACATGTCATTTTCATTGTTTGTGTTTCAAAAGATTGAAATAAAGTTATTTAAATTGTGGTCGAAAATTTTGAACAAAAGATTAAATTTCTATTAAGTTAGGATTTAAAAAATATATTAGTGGTTATTTTTCTTTTTTATGACTTCAAATGTATATACTTTTTTGACATAAAATAAATCTATAAAATTTAGAATTCCTATCTTATTTCTTTTTCATTCCTAAAAAACTTAATTTTTATTATATTAGGGTTCCTAAAAAAGGAATATTCAAATATGTTTTAAAAATCTTATTATTTATGATATTCTTTTTTTTTTTTGGAATTCAATCTAAGCTTCTACATTGATTTATTGATTTCTTTAATATTTTATTAATTATATTTATTTGTATTCATGTTTGATTTATTTTTTATATTAAAATTTTACTATCATATTACTGTGAGTTCACAATTTCTATATTATTTTTCCTAGATATTATAAACATATTTTTTCCTACAAGATTATTCAGTCTGTTTTTACATATATTGTATAAATGTAAGTTCTTTCCCTCATTTTATATATTTTTAAACATCTAATTAAATTTAGGTGATATTTGTTATTGTTTTCAAAGAAAATCTATGATGTTTTTATGATGTCCATAAAGAAACAATAGCCTAGAATAGGTAGAATTTAAACAGGATGTAGACGTGTATATGAACATGATGTGGGTCAAGCTAAATGTGCCAAAACCTTCATAATTAATTGATTAGAATGTTAATCTAATCTATTGGGTGATGTTTGGTGTGTGATGTTTAAATATGTTGTCACACTAATTAATTAGGATGTTAATTGAGTTTGGAATATGGACTTTAGAACTGTCAATAATCTAGTTGATTAGATAGATAACCTAATCAATTAGATATACCAGAAAATTGTGTTGCTCTTAAATCATATCACTGCATCAGTTTTGGCTTACGTTTTTTAGACACCAAAGATAAGAGAAAGATTGCTATAGAGTTGTTGGAGGAAATATGCATTGATTATTCATTGTTTCTCAAGTTGTTCATCAAGAATTCAAGAAGATTGTGTGATAGTGATATCAAGATTTACAAAGAATCAAATGTATTCTTTCTATCATTAGTCTTCCGTGAAATACTGATTTTTGGTTACTGAATTTATGGTTTCTTGTTATTGAAAATTTGTTGTGATATCACTGTGACTTGTGACTTGATAGGTGTTGGTAACTGCATGTAACATTACTGGTTGCATTTTTGGAAGGGTTTTTCAAGAGTGTGTATCTAAGGTGTAGGAAATACGCAGGTGGATCTTGTATTTTCCTCACTCTTGATGGTTTAGTGGAATTTTTGACGTGCATTGTTAGAGACTGGACTTAGATTCGGTTGAATCGAACCAGTATAAAAATTGGTGTTTTTTGTCTTCTTTTCATCATACTAAGTATAAAGGTTAAAAAATATGCATTCTTAAACACACAATGTCAATTGATTAAGGATTTCTTAAAAATTATTTTTAAAGTGAAAGAACAAACCAAAGTTTGGAAAAACCAATTCACTCCCTTTTGATTGTAAAATATTGGCTCATCAATTCTAACAATATTTTTTTATTACAACTTATGGTATATAGTTAAAATTATTTGTTCTTTATTAAATAATGTACGAAATAAAATGTGTTTTATTATTAATATTGTAGTTTTAATTTATATTAATTAACTTATATATTTTTTACAATATCATCTTCAAATAGATAAATAAATTTATGAAGTAAAATTTAGATTAGTTTACCAAACAAAATACATTACTTCTGCAAAAATATCAAAATTATTTTCATAAAAACATTTAATTGTTAAATATTTTTCTGAGTAAACGTTAAACCAATTTTTATGCAATTAATATATTTTAATTACTTATAAAATAAAAATATTAACATCAAAGAATATTAGTTTTAAATATAATATAAATATATATTAAATTTAATTTTTAGGTATAAACATTTACATTAGTATCTCATTTATAATGCTTATTAATAACTTTAAATATTTGAAAAAATTCATCATTTTACTAAAAATATAAATTAAAACATATAGCTTTTTTAAAAATCAAAATTATATAGTCTTATTTAACCTTTTAATATAGAATATTTTCATTTAATATATCAATTGTAATTTTTTTTTTACTTGGTTAATCCTAATACTAAATGTAAATTTTTAATTAAATACTATTAAAGTATTACATTGTAAGAAGAATTTCCTAATACATATTTTTAATTTGGAATGTTTTACTATAAATGGATTATGATATTCTAAAATTGTCAATATTATTATAAGTAGCAATGTGGTTGTATACCAAAAATAGATTAATTTTTTTTTCCAATATCATTTTATAATTTTCAAATACAACACGATAACTCTTCACATATGATTTTTGTTATATTAATTTCTTTTATTTAGGTCGTAACTAATTAGATTTCGTTCTTCTTTCAAAATCTTTCATCGAAATATCTATTTTAAATTATTTTAATTGGTTGTAAATGGTGTCGTGAATCCATTTACAATTTCTATAAAGACTACAATTTCTTATGTAGGACCATTATATTTTGAAAAAATTGTTTGTTTAGGAATATTCAAATATATTTTTATTTATGGCGTGTAGAGATCGATCAAATGTAAAATTTTTATTGAAAATTCTCTAATAAAAAGCACTAAAATTGGAGATTGGTGGAAGAATTTATGTATTTCTAATTATTTGGAAGAAAAATAGTATTTTAATGTGATGATATTAGATATAATCAAAACATTAAAGTTCTATGTGTTTTAGTATTGCACAATTTTTTCTAGTTTTTAGTATTACCGTTATTGATATTAACAAAAAAAAATTACAATTTACAAAGTTCCGGCTCCAAAACCTATCATGATTTAAGAAATGAGCATTCAAATTTTTAATTTTACTTTTAATAAACGCGAGAACTTTATATTGAAAAGTTTTTATGTATCGAGTTCTTTCAAGGAAGCCGAATTCATTCTTCCATTACTATCCTATATATAATGACTTTTTATAATACTAAAATCAAATACATACTTTAACATTCAAAACACCATCTAAAAATACTTAAATTAAAAAAAAAAAGTTTACAATCATTCTCACTATTCCATCAAGATTCATGAAAACAAACAAGAAAATCCAAAACTGATTAAAAAATAATTAAAAAATAAGAAAATAAATACAACAAATGGGTTGTTGGAATTCAACTGAACAAACTATAGAATCCAAATGAAAATCTAGTTACTTTATCTGGATTAAGTAAGGAGATAAATTTTTGGAGATTGCTTTTGAAACTTTGACTCTCGAATGAACACTTCTTCCTTAAAGGAATCAAAATACTAAACTAATGAACTCCAGAAAAGAAACCTTAGTGAAAAAAAAAAATAAAGAGATACGAAGTGAATGCTTTTCCAAATGTAGTAATAATTATATTAAATGTAACTTTAAAAAACGTCGATTTCAATATAATTTATGTTTATAATTTTAGTTTCCGTATTAATTGGTAATTGTATTATTAATACTATAATTTCATTATTATATTTAGTATTACTACAAAATAATATAATCTATTTTAACTAATTTGTTATAAAAAATAACTACAATTAATTATTTGATTTTTTCATATTATTAAACTTTTTATTAAATATTATATTATAACTATACATAATTATATACTTTAATAAAATTATATAAAAAAATTAATTATATTGAAATAATAATAATTATTTATATTATTATTACTATTGTATTAAAATTAGTAGTTATTAATTAACTTATATTATGAATTAATGGTCATCCATTGATTTGATATAGTTACTCATATGATTAATATAATTGACAATCATATGATTCATTACTCGTTATGTAAATACTTGTATTAACTAGTTGATTTGTTTTCTTTATGGATTACATGTTGATCTATAGATAGAACTTTTCTTATAAGTAATAATACACCAAAAAAGTTGCTCTCATTCTCTTAGTCTCTATTTTTTCATTTTTTTTCTCTCCTCTATTATTAGTTTTACTTTATAACAACTTATCAGAACGATACTCCAACCAATTGAGAGCTAGTGAAAGCTTTTTCTCTTTAAGGACAATGTTTTGCATGTCTTAATCTAGGCTCTTTCTAATCCTTTCTTCATTTATAATTTTATCTTATATTCTTATTCTCCGTCTTATTATTATCATTTTTATTATTATGGTGATTATTATTATTATTATTATTATTATTATTTTATGTGACAATTCTAAACATGTGAAACGTTGCAAAATTTGAATTTGTGACCCTTGATATTACGAGGAAGAATTACTTATATTGCATATTAAATGTTGGAATACATTTAGATACAATGGGTCTTGGTGATACCATTAAAAAAAGAAATAAAGTAACTGAGCAACTAAATTTCTCCTATGACAATAATATTGTGAAAAGAGATTTCACAAATATTTTGAATTTATTTTATACCTTCTTATGGCTGAATAAAGAATGAAGCTTTTGATGAAAAATCATAAGATCCGCCCAACTAGTTCTGCTCCATTCCCAAAAGTGAATGCAATAGTAAACATTATGAATTTACACATCTCTTTGTATGGCTGAACAAAGCAATGAAGCTTTTGCTGAAAAATCATGAGATTCGTCCAACTAGTTCAGCTTCATTCCCAGAAGTGAATACAACAATATTTTTTATTTATATTTTCATGTTCACAATTGTTGCTTTGGTTATGGTTGTGGTCATGATAGAGATCATGATTGTGGAAATGACCATGAAGAAAATTTCAAAAATACATTTTATCATCAGGAGTGGAACAATAGTGTGAAAAAGGAAAAAGAAAAAGGTGAAAATAATGGCAAACAAGATGAAAGTATATGTTATCATTACAGTAGTAGAAGATATTTGAGTTGTACTTGTCGTACACCAAAGCATCTTAAAACTAATAAGAAGAACATAAAAGCACATTTTTCTTATGAAGATAGTGATTTTGATTATGGCCATATGGATGTTACTCATCTTGATATTGTTATTTTCTTTGTTAAACCAAATTGAAGTATTGATCACCTAATTGGTAATGAGAACATTAAAAAAAAGGCATTTCTCATATTAATATTTATGTTTATATGAAGAATGAATGTTGGCACTAGCACCAATGATGAGGATATTTGTCTTATTGATAGTGCAACAACTTATACAATTCTCAAGAGTAATAAATTTTCTATTGTTTGGTTTGGTAATGCGAGACATCAATGTTAGTATTATTTATAATACTGCAAATATATTTAAAGGGTTCGAAAAAGCTATTATACTTCTACCAAGAAGTTGAATAGAAACTTATTAAGTTTCAAGGATATTTGTCTAAGTGGATACCATATTGAGATAAACAATGAAAAAGATGTGAAATACCTTTATATCTCTACGATTGAGTTGAAAAAAAAAACGTATTGGAGAAATTATCAAACTTCTCTTATGGTTTACACATATATTAGTACAAGTGATGCATGTCAAGGTAAACTAGAAGTTTATGAATCAAAATGAATGCCTTGTTTGGCATGATCAGTTGTATGGTTTGTACTATGCATATTAGTACAATTAAAATGCATCTCATGGTAAACCAGAAGTTTACGAATCAGAATGAATTTCTTTTTTGGCATGATCAGTTAGGTCATCCTGGATCTATTATGATGCGAAAAAAAAAGGTTGAAAAACTCATGGGGAAACCCACTTAAGAGTCAAAAAACTTATTTAAACCAATGAGTTCTCAAGTACTATACATTGACAAAGAAATTTTGATATTAAGACCATCACCACAAAAATTAGAAATGAGTCAATCTCATTTTCATAACGAATACATGGTGATATTTGTGGTCCAATACACCTACCATGTTGATCATTTAGATATTTCATGGTTTTAATTAATGCATCAACTAGATGGTCATATATTTGTTTACTATCAACTTGCAATCAAACATTTTCAAAGTTATTAGTATAGTTAAGAGCTCACATCCCAGATTATCCAATTAAGAAAAAATGTTTTGATAATGCTAGTGAAATTACATCTCATGCTTTTCATGAGAATTGTATATCAATTGGAATTGAAGTTGAGCATCTAGTAGCACATGTTCATACTCAAAATAGACTTGCGGAATCATTACTAACACATCTAAAATTGGTTGCAAGACCATTACTTATGAGAGCTAATCTTCCAAACAGATTCATCGGTCACTGGATGCGTGCTTGGGGATATGCAATTTTGCATGTTGCATTATTGATTCGCATTAAGCCAACAAGTTATCACAAATACTCTATTATGCAGTTGGTTTTTGGTGAGTGACCTAATATGCTCATGTAAGAATTTTTGGGTGTGGTGTATATGTTCCAATTACCCCACCAAAAAGGACTATGATGGGTCCTCAAAGATGATTAAGAATATATGTAGGATTCTCCCTCAATAATAAAATACCTTGACCTACCAACAAGAGACTTATTTACATTTTGACTTTTTGACTATCACTTTGATGAATAACTTTTTGCAACATTAGGGGGAGAAAGAAAACAATTGGAAAAAGATATTGGTTGGAATGAACTATCATTATCGCATCTTGATCCTCTTACAAAAGAATGTGAACTAGAAGTTCTAGGATAATTCATTTAAAAAATGAGTCAATCAATTACCCTACGTTCTGAAGATAATTGATATTAATTCATAACATGCCTGAAGCTTGGTAGGCCTGTTAGTTCCAAAGACACACTTAGTAGGCCTAGTGGTTTACAAAGATAAAAACTCTTGATGAGAAAGAGAGCTAAAATGCAAGATGACCTAATCAAAAAGGTGAAAATCCAAAAATATTCATTCGGCATAATTAATGATTCGGTTCCAGAAGAACCTCAGGTACTTGAAATTGTTGAAAATGATGAGATCTCAATAAATTATGTCATGAATCATATAATATAGAACCAAAATAAAGTCAACATTGAAAAAACTTTTACATATCGTATAGTGATGAATGACAATGAGGATCAATAACCAATGATTATTAAAGATTGTCAACAAAGAAATGATTGACCAAAATAAAAATATGCAAAGAAGCATAATTACATTTGCTTGGACCGTTAGTTCGCTTACACCTAAGGGTGTAAAACCCTTTGGGTACTGATAACGTTGTCATCAAGTGATCAAATTAATACTACTTATCTATAACAACTTCAATATTGTTAAGAAAGTAGCCAAAAAATTAGTATGAGTTAAGTTAACCCTAAGTCGTCTTCCAACGAACACGAAATTGATTTTTAACAAGTTAGTTCTTATAAAATTTATACAAAAGAGTTAGTCAAATAAAATAATAAAAATATGAGAGATAAACAAAGAAAGAAGTAGAATTGAAAAGATAAAAAAAAATAAAATAAAAACAATAGTAAAGAAAAATAGGTCGATTCCACTGCTTTTTCAAAATAGGATTCATCATTGGTTTTCTAAAGATTATTGTTATTGATTTCTTGTTTAAGACTTCAAATTAATCAATGTAACTTCTCAATTAATGTGTTGTTGTTCTTACTTTTAACCAAAGTAACTTCTCAATCAAAAGCAAGAAGTTTGTAGATTAATCATAGTAAATTTAACCAAAGTAAACTTCTCAATTAAATATTACTAATCCTAATCACGTCCATTCTTTTAACTCTTATATATAGTAAAAAGATAATTAACCAAAGTAACTTCTTGATTAATTCTAATCTAAGTTTTCACCTTTAATCAAAGTAACTTCTCAATTATTATCAAAAACTCCTTCAATCATATGAAAGTTTCTAAATTTAATCAAAGTAACTTCTCAATTAAAATTTAAAAACCCTTGGACTCATACGATTGTTATGTTATGTAGATTTAACACCATGCTAACTTGCTACAATGTAAAAATCATTAGTTTTACTAAATTAAGAACCAAAAGATATAAATGAAAATAAATCACAACAAGAATCAAAAGAACAAACAAATTAATTGATCTAACCTCAGAATCCAATTAATAAATTACAATGGAATCAACCCAAGAAGTTTAGCCTTCCATGAAATACAAGATAAAATAAAAATAGAAAGAAGAACAGAGAGAAAAAGGAAACGAAATTAGGCCCCTTAAGGGTTCCAAAACTCCGAAGTCCTGAGCTTTATTTTCTTCTACCCTCTTGGTCTCTTTATATAAGACTTGGACTGGACTTTTCTGTTGCTAAGATCTCTCAAATATCTTTTAAAATAAAGATAAAGATAAATATTCAAAAATATTTGGAGAGATATAGACTATTTGACAAATATAGTTGGTTGATAATATCAATATCTAATATAATTAAATAAATAAATAAATTAAAGATATATGATAAATTATCACCAATTAATATTTGTATTAATTTTCCAAATCAACCCTTTGCAATCTCCTTAAATTATCTTCTGAATAATCCAATATCTTCAAGATATATTTGTTTGTTGTGGAACTAAAAAGATTCAAGAAGATCTTGTCATATTTAAAAAGATTTTGTAGTTATTATATTTTAATATTTTATGATATAATTAAATAAGATAATTATTTAAAAATATCAAATAAAATATCTAAAGATATATTTTTCCCAAATTATCTTCTATCATAAAGATAAAGAAAACTGCAAGGTCCAATTTTTGTTGCTCTCTTCTTAGTTTAGCCAAACTTCTTCACTTTTTCAAGCTTTTCTTGTCGTCTTCATGCAATGCTTGGCTTGGATTTTTGTGATTTTGATAATTTCTTATTCTTGGATGTATCTTTAAGGTGTCATGAAACTTTAACCATTTTATTTCCACACCTCCATGAGTTCAACTTAGCTGCAGTTACACTAACATACCTCAAAATATCCAAAGAACATTTATGCAACTAAAAAGCTACTTTTAACATGTTTTTGTATCTCATGCTCAATAAACCCAATTATAGGAAATACTAATTAAATCAATCTTTAAGCACATAAATTCAATTAAATACCCATAATTAAACATTAAATGAGGGAAAAAATATGCACTTATCATAACCACACACTTATCGTTTTGCACTCCTGGGCAAAATTGAACAATTTCAAAACTTGTTCTGAGGTATTTTATTTCACATCAACACTGGATCAAAGGAATGAACCTTACTTGAGACAAATCAATATTTTAGAAATCAAGTTACCATGCATAAACAAACGGAAAGATTCTATTTTTCACACATGAGTTAATCTTTTGAATTCACAAGACAATCAATTATGAAAGAAAGCACTCAAGTTAAACATGTATTTTCTCACCAAAATTCGCTCAAGTGTTTTGGCTTGTGTTTTCACTCAAAATACTCATGTAAGTAAGCACTCATAATACTTAACAAGACTCTAATATTCATAAACTTTCAGAAAACATGCATTCAAAGATCATGAGGACTTTTTACAAGTTATAATGGAGTCAAGGCAAAGGTAGGAAAAATTTTAGGATTTTTGAAATAGTAATGTAGGAAGAATAATGAAGCATAATTTAAAAAACAACTCTTTTTCGTTTATTGCTTGTTGCTCTCTCTTTTTTTAGAAAGCAATTTTTTTTTTTCATTTCAACACTTTTTCATCAAATATTTTTCCTTTTGCAATTTTTATTAATTTGTGGGTGAGGTACTCACCCACACACTTTATTCCTCAACGAATCCTAAAATAATCCACTAGCTCCTTTCTTTCTTCCTCAAGTAAGGAAAAACATGGTCTTTTTCTTTTTAAGGATATGCAATAGGCTTAAAACAAGAAATAGAGGTATAAAAGCACAAAGGGACTACCAATGGATTAATATGAAGGTGGGCTTATTTGGCCAAGTAGCTAGAAACAAGAAATGCCTCAATCATATCAAATCATGCATATTCACCTAAGTTGCAAAACAAAAGAATCAAGATAAATATTTGAGTATAAACAAGCATGAGTAAATCACTCAAGAAAATAAGAATGACACATAATGGTCCATCCTTTGCATTAAGGCTCAAGACTCACGAGGTCAAACTCTTTCACAAAAGATTTAATCAAGTAATTCTCAAATCAACTCAATTAGCAATTCATAGAAGCAAACCACTCATATCAACATGACTTTAACTTTTCCAGAATTATGATCATCCCAATTATTGAATCAAATCCTAAAAATCCAATGTCAATATGTTTTATTGAAAACATGGAAATATTTTTGGTGGATTTCTTATGAGACATATTGTTTAAAATTTCACTTAGTAAAAAGTTACTACTTTCACAATTTTCTCAAAAATAAATCACAATTTTATTTTTTTAAATGAAAAAAAAACAAAAAATAGAAAAAGGAAAATCCTACCTACAGTTTGTCTCCCCCACACTTATTTCAAAAAAATGTCCTTGATGGACTTATTTTGGGGAGGAAACGAAAAAATTTGTGACTTCTGGCTCAATCTAGCCATATGTAAAAATTTATTTTCTTTAATTTTACAAAGTACAAATCAACTTGTACCATTTTTTTAATTTTTACATTTTTATTTTTATAAAAACTAAAAAGAAAAACACATATTTTGAATTTTTTTAAATTTTTCACTAAAATTAAAAACAGAAAACAAATATGCATTCAATTTAACTTTTCTATCAACAATGATTTCAAAAGAATTTGAATCTAAGCTTTTTACCTGTTGCAGCAACCTTCCTTCTTTTTCTGCAGCCATGTCAACAAAGATAACCACTGAAAACTTATTTGCATCATTCACATCAACAAACTTGATGTGTGGAGTGTGTGGCTTCAACTCAATTTGAGCATCATCAGGTGCATTCGGATGGTTAATAGGATCATTAGTAATCCTCATAATCTCACCTTGTGAGCAAAAATCTGCACTTGAAGTAGTTGAATTTGTTGCTTCATCATTAACCAAGTCAGTTGCAATAGTTGATGCTTCAGCTGCATCTTCGAATATCGTTGGCTCTTCAACTGCACTTGGTTCCTTAATTGTATTGTTCTCACAACTTTGATCCTCAAAAAGATCATCTATACTCGTATCATAATCAATAGATAAAACTTTATATTCACATTGAGCATTATCAACATATCCATCAGTAGATATGTATGTGTGAGAATCTTCAATTTCTTCATCAGCAACATCTTTAGCAAAATTGACATGTCCATCAGTAGACATATTACTATGAGAATCATTATATCTATTAGTAGATATATCAGTGTGATGTGATTCTGGTGTTGGTTGATCTAACATTTGAATCGTGTACTCATTCACATTAGTGCTCAATTGTTCCATCCTTTGATTCATGCTCCTTAACATTATCATTTCATCCATTTGCTCAACTATCGTCTTCATAAGTTTTTCTAAGGTGGCCTCCATAGCTTTGTCTTTCAGTAGTTGACTTAAATCTTTCGACATTTGTTCAGCTCTAATGGCCAACTTTAGAAGCATATATTTTATTTCATGACGAAGTGCTCTAAATTCTAGGATTTCAGCAAATCTCGGATGGTATTGGAGGGAGGTATTAACAGTACAAAGTAATTCTACAAAGTTGTTGTTACTTGCATCCCCAATCATGGCATACAATGCTTTATCATTTCCATACCATTTTTGCTTAATATCTTTGCATCGTTGATCAGCTCGTAACTTTTCATCTATTGTGTCTAATTTCTCTCTTAGTCCATCCATTAATAATACAACTTCCTTATAGGATGGTTCATTGATTGTTGTAACTTGTTGTGATGATGCATGTTGTTGTTGTTGAGAACCAAATGGAACATATGATGACCGAGGTGGACACTCAGAATATGGGTTTTGCTCATGGTATGATGGTTGCTCATATTCCACAAAAGATGATCTAGGATATAGATCATTCAGTTGACGTATAGTTAACCTACTTAAATCAGGTGCAGAAGTAGGTGTAAAAGTTTGCTGCTAATAATCAAATGGATCATGTGGTTGCTGTGGATAATAATTATAGTTCACTTGAAAATCACACTGTTGATTATTTTCATTTGAAAAACTATTTTTCATTTTTGAGAGAGGTTTTATGAAAAGAAATAAGTTGAAAAGTTGTTGGATAGACTTCCAGGAAAGAGAGGTGTGTCTCAATGGACAACTTAAGTACCTTATCTTTCCTTAGCCAAAGTGTTTCCTAACTAGTTTCATAAATTTCGAAACAAAATTCCTCAAACGAAAACTATGCTTAAAAAAAATAAAGTAACTAAAAAAAATAACTAAAGAAAATAAAATAAATGTTAGAAAAAATTGAGAAAAAAATGTTAGTGATAAACAAAAATTAAAATCAAAAAGAATAAAATAAAATAAAAATAAGAACTAAAACGATAAAAATTCTAACCGTGTTTCCCAACAACGGTGCCAAATTTGATAACGTTGTCGTCAAGCGATCAAATTAATACTACTTATCTATAGCAAATTCAGTATTGCTAAGATAGTAGTTAAGGAAATAGAAAGGGTAAAGTTAACCTTAAGTCGTCTCCCAACGACCACGAAATTGATTTTTAACAAGTTAGTTCTTATAAAATCTATACAAAAGAGTTAGTCAAATAAAATAATAAAAATATGAGAGATAAACAAAGAAAGAAGTAGAATTGAAAAGATAAAAAAAAAATAAAATAGAAACAATAGTAAAGAAAAATAGGTTGATTCCACTGCTTTTTCAAAATATGATTCATCATTGGTTTTCTAAAGATTATTGTTATTGATTTCTTGTTTAAGATTTCAAATTAATCAATGTAACTTCTCAATTAATTTGTTACTGTTCTTACTTTTAATCAAAGTAACTTCTCAATCAAAAGCAAGAACTTTGTAGATTAATCATAGTAAATTTAACTAAAGTAACTTCTCAATTAATTTGTTGTTGTTCTTACTTTTAACCAAAGTAACTTCTCAATCAAAAGCAAGAACTTTGTAGATTAATCATAGTAAATTTAACTAAAGTAACTTCTCAATTAAAATTTAAAAATCCTTATACTCATACGATTGTTATGTTATGTAGATTTAACACCATGCTAACTTGCTACAATGTAAAAATCATTATTTTTACTAAATTAAGAACCAAAAGACATAAATGAAAATAAATCACAACAAGAATCAAAAGAACAAAAAAAATTAATTGATCTAACCTCAGAATCCAGTTAAGAAATTACAATGGAATCTAGCCTTCCATGAAATACAAAATAAAAGAAAAATAGAAAGAAGAATAAAGAGAAAAAGGAAACAAACTTAGGCCCCCCTAAGGGTTCCAAAACTCCAAAGTCCCGAGCTTTTTTTTTCTTCTACTCCCTTTGTCTCTTTATATAGGACTTAGACTGGTTTTTTTGTTGCTAAAATTTCTCAAATATCTTTTAAAATAAAGATAAAGATAAATATTTAAAACTATTTGGAGACATATAGACTATTTAGCAAATATAGTTGGTTAATAATATCGATATCTAATATAATTAAATAAATAAATTAATTAAAGATATATGATAAATTATCACCAATTAATATTTGTATTAATTTTCCAAGTCAACCCTTTGCAATCTCCTTAAGTTATCTTCTAAATAATCCAATATCTTCGAGATATATTTGTTTGTTGTGGAACTAAAAAGATTCAAGAAGATCTTGTCATATTTAAAAAGATTTGGTAGTTATTATCTTTTAATATTTTATGATATAAATAAATAAGATAATTATTTAAAAATATCAAATAAAATATCTAAAGATATATTTTTCCCAAATTATCTTCTATCATAAAGATAAAGAAAACCGCAAAGTCCAATTTTTTGTTGCTCTCTTTTGGTTTAGCCAAACTTCTTCACTTTTTTCAAGCTTTCTTGTCTTCTTCATGCAATGCTTGGCTTTGATTTTTGTGATTTTGATAATTTCTTATTCTTGGATTTATCTTTAAGGTGTCATGAAACTTTAACCAATTTATTTCCATACTTCCATGAGCTCAACTTAGCTGTAACTGCACTAACACACCTCAAAATATCCAAAGAACATTTATGCAACTAAAAAGCTATTTTTAACATGTTTTTGTATCTCATGCTCAATAAACCCAATTATAGGAAATCCCAATTAAATCAATCCTTAAGCACACAAATTCAATTAAATAGCTATAATTAAACAGTAAATGAGGAAAAAAATACGCACTTATCAGGTACATATGGATTTTTACGCAAAATGAAATTAAGAATGATGAAATTGCTAGATACAAAGTACAATTGGTTGCTCAAGGTTTTCAAATAACTTGATATTGATTTGTGAAAAGACATATGTAGTGTTATTGGATGCAACAATATTGCAATATTTGATTATACTAGCTGCATAACAAGGTCTGCATTTGCATCTAATGGATGATGACCTATTTGTACGGTTCACTTGAAAATGATACTTATATGAAAATCCTTAAAGGATTTAATTTGCTAAACAAGGCAATTTTTAAAGAGGGTTATTCGATAAAATTGAACAAGCCCTTTTATTGATTAAAGCAATCAAGACATGTGTGGTATAACTGTCTTATCGAGTACTTGTTAAAGGAATGGTATAAAATGACCCTATTTGTCCTTGTATTTATATGAAAAGTTCCAAAAATGGATTTTCCATAATGGTTGTTTATATAGATCACATAAACATTGTTGGAACTCCTAATGAGCTCACAACGACAATTGATTGCTTAGAGAAAGAATTTGAGATGAAGGATCTTTGAAGGGTAAAGTTTTGTTTGAAATTAGAAATGGAGTATTTAAATAAATGTGTTTTTATACATCAAGAGGCTTATAAAATTAAGGTGCGTAAAATGTTCTAAATGAACAAGTCACATTCATTATGCACTCTAATAGTTCTAAGGTCGTTAGATGTTTATAAAGGCTCTTCTTAGACCTCAGGAAAATGATGAAGATCTTCTTGGTCCAGAAGTACCATATCTTAGTGTTATAAAAGCACTAATGTATCTTGCTAATCATACTTGACCTGATATTGTATTTGTTGTAAATTTTTCAAGCAAGATATAGTTCTTCACTACAATGGATTGGAGTAAAACATATACTCTGTTACCTTAAGGGTACTACAAATATGGAATTATTTTATCCAAATGATTCAAAATCAAATCTAATGGGTTAATCAGAGACATGTTATTTATTATATTCTCACAATGTCACAATGGTTTATCACAAACAAGATATTTGTTCACATGTGGTAGCATAATGATTTCATGGCAATATGTGAAAGAGGCCATAACAACAACATCATCAAAATCATGCATAATTCTTAGCATTACATGAGGTAAGTAATGAATATGTTTAGTTAAGGTCTATAATTCAACATGTGCGACAAACTTGTGGTCTATCCTTGAGAAGAATGGAATCAATAACCATATATGAAGACAATAGTGCATTGTTCAATTGAAAGGATGATGTAGAGATCTAAAAGATTTGTTCATGTGAAAATCTAGCACATTTATTTATAAAGTCTTTGCCAAGGAGAACTTTAGAGCGATTGGTTCACAAGATTGGACTTCGTCTTCTTAATGATGTAAGTTTACATGAGGGGGAGAAATAAAAGATGTAAAACACAATATTATATAGAATGGCGTACTCTTTTTCCTTCACTATGTTATCATCCCAAAGGGTTTTTCCTAATAAGGTTTTAACGAAGCACATTCTTTTATCCATGACACCCAAAGGGGAGTGTTATGAATTGATGGTCGTCCATTGATTTGATGCAGTTACTCATATGATTAATATAATTGATACTCATACGATTCATTACTCTTTATGTAAATATTTGTATTAACTAGTTGATTTGTTTCCTTTATGAATTACATGTTGTATCTGTAAATAGGACTTTTTCCTATCAGTAATAATGTACAAAAAAGTTGCTTCCCATTCTTTCAATCTCTATTCTTCCTTTTTTTTTCCTCCTCTATTATTAGCTTTATTTTATAATACCAGTGCAGGAAGGGGAATATCAACCACAATCAAATATGCACCTGAAGATCAATACAAAATACAATTGACAAATATTCATAAATTTTAAGATATATATATATATATATATATATATATATATATATATATATATATATATATATATATATATATATATATATATATATATATGCACTACTAGAAAATGATTAATCTTCTTAAACTATCCAACTGGACAATTCAAGATTGAATACATTTAAATTATTAGTATTGTCTCCTTTTAAATTATATCTTACAAAATACAATTTTTACGGAAAAAAAAATTTGGAGACAATAAATAATTATCGTATTCAATCTCAAACAGAAAACTAAGGCTAACACGATATATTTAAGCATATAATGAATAACATATCTAACATCCAAATAAGTGGCATAAAAAAATATAGACTCACATTAAAATTAAAGGTTAGTAGATTATGCACTTGCGAGCATGACACGTGAGCAACAATAAAGATACAAAAGGCGTTTTCATGCCAATTAGGTGCACTACCAACCGCTAGCACTCCCAACTTGGTGCACACTACAACGTTTGAATAAATATTACTTGCAAAACAGATAATATTCCAATCCATTACAATAAACTACATGGACTTTCTCTTCCAACCATCTTTCATTTCACTAAATTGCCCAAAACATATAACATTCATGCCACCACCTTCAATGCACAAAAACGAATAATAAACCCAAAGCACATAGACAGTAATATGAAAAACAAAAATATCACAGAATCACTCACTAGTGGAATTTAAATTCAGTAATATGTGGGAAATAGAGAACTGGCGGAAGAAGCACCACGAATTCGAAGAGGACTCGCTATCGTCAAAGCAAGGAAGACAAAACAGAGCTGCTACCACTGCACACCACTGCGTCATGCGGAGCCACTGCCCTCGATGGAAAACCCACCACCAGAGCCGCCGCTGACGGGAGGAAGAACCACCCAACACCACCGTTGTTAACAACGCTACCACCACAACCACCGTTCACCGTCGCGATGAAGAACCCATTGCAGAGGGCGAGCCGAACGCGAAGTCGTAGAGTGGAGAAGAAGAAAGCAGCGCGCAGGGGAGGAAGAAGGCGAAGCTTTGCACGAAAAGGTTTCCCCAATAAATCTCTAAATTAAACTTTAGGCCTCAGTTCTAATTAATAACCGAAGCATATAACCTTAGGCCTCGGTTAAAATTCCACCCAAGGCATATAAGGTCCCATTTTGGCCTTGTTTGTTTTAAACTCGATGCCTGTAACTTCCACCTAATTAATTAATAATAAAATTTGAATATTTGCATAGGTTTAGGCTTCGGTTATTTTTTAACCAAAGCCTATAGGTTCCCAGTTTCTGTTATATGCTTCGGTTTACTTGCAACCGAAGCCTATAACATTTAATTAAAAAAATGACACCGGATTTTGATAGGCTTTCGGTGCGCTGGAACCGAGACCTAAGGCTGAGGTAAGAAGCGAAAACTGCACTAGTGTAACAACTTATATATTTTATACAAAATCATTTTTAAATGAAAAAATGAATTTATGTAAGTAAAATATAAAATTTATATTTAGTTTAACAAACAAATATCATAATTATTTTTATGAGAACATTTAAACTAATGTTTATGCAATTAATATATTTTAATTACTTAAAAAGGATAAATATTAACATTAATTAAAGAATATTAGTTATAAATTTAATATAATTAAGTGTTTATTAAATTTAATCTTTGATACAAACATATGCATTACAATCTCATTTATAATTTTCATTAAGAACTTTAGATATTTAAAAAATAAGTCATCGTTTCTATATAATTTAAATTATAAAACTTTTACTAAAAGTATAAATTAAAACGTATATATTTTAAAAAAATAAAATTATAGTTGTATTTAATTTTTTAATATACGGTTACACATGTAATCATAATACTTGATGTAAATTTTTAACTACATAACATTAAAGTATTATATGGTAATAAAATTTCTTAATACATATTCTTAATTTGGGTTGTTCTATTACAAATGTATTATAACATTCTAAAATTGTTAATATCATTAATTATCAATAGCAATAGAGGTTTTATACCAAAAATAAATCAATTTTTTTTTCATGATCATCTTATAAGTTTTAAATATAATGCCATAACTTTCCATACATGGTTGTTTCTAAAGTAAAGAAAAGAGGATAGCATTTTTGCTACGTATAAGTGTTTACATCGTTTGACAACATTGGTTGTCATAAATTTTAAGATATACATCAAACATTTGATGTAAATTTGTTTATATTTCTACACAAAATCTTGTTCTTCCTCACTTCTCAATCGCGTTTCTGAAATTTTGACTATCTTCCTTGGTTGTTGCTTCGACGAGTGTGTTCCTAAGTACATTGGTGATCTAAAGTGTATTTTTCTTTTGTCTTAGTGAGTGGTTGTTTTTGTTTGATTGAATTGTCGGTTAAAAGTTTTCATGTAGGTTAATGATCTAAACCTCCGTTTAGTCTTTTAAATTTATATTGTGGTTATTTTAAGGAATCTAAATCATGATAATGTATAAATGCCTTTATTGAATTTTTGTTGTTTTGATAACTTGTTATATCAATGTTTACATTCGATATTGTGAATATCGAAATTAATATTTAAAATTAAGTTAAGTAGATAAAAGTAATTATATTTTTAAAATTAAATTCAAAATATTGGGATCAACCAAATAATGCATCAACCAAAATTATATACACCAAATAATGCATTGACCAAACATTATAACATAAATAAAACCATCACAAACTAAGCGGGGGTTAAAAGTAAATCAACAATAATACTAACACTAATAAGTTGGAAATGATATTCATGTATTAAACCTATTTTCAAATTAAATATGCAAAAACATAAATTTAGCAATGATGCATTAAGATTGTTAATTTCGTAAAAGGATATATAATTTATTATAAAATGTATTACAAATTAATATAACAAGTGTATATAAGATTTAACGTAATATCTATAGGATTAAGTGTCCTAGATATTTTGAATTCCGTTTTACAAAAGTGAATTGTAGGGATCCCTACATAGATGTAAAAAAATATCTTGGATAATACGAGAGAAAACGTATTCATTTTCAGCTTTTGTGTTTATTCCTTTCCCTTAATCTTCACTTTGGCGTGATTCGTAATTAACTATACTCATTCTTTTATTATTAATGGATTCAATTTGACATTTGGTTCACAAAAATCTTTATTTTTAATGTACAAGCTCAATCAACATAAAAATGATTGTATACCATTTAACCTACCAAAAGAACATGATCATAAACCAGGTAATGGATTAAAAGTAAGACAAAATTAATACATATAGTGATGATCTAGAATTGGTATTGATGTATTACGATTATGGTATAAATTATATAAGTCATTACAGAAAGATAAATAACTACTTTCACATCAAATTTCCTTCAAATACTTGTTTGGTATTTGGTCTGCCAAGTAAATGTAGAAATGCCCCATAGCTCCGGTACGAAACTTGTTTTCATATACGGATTCCAGTGTTAGAATTTCACCATCTTCGATCATGATAGAACCGGGTTTAGGATAACAAACTGACATTCCAACTAGGTAACCCTTTTCATTTCCTGCTTCTTTTCCAGTTCCGTATTTTGGATTTGAAGTGCATAAAACCCTTCCATCCTAAGTTAAGCATAATCGTAAATATAGAGATGATTCAATAAACTTTTTAATTTCTTATAAAGATATAAAAATATGAACAAAATTTATTCCTAATGAATATATGAATTACACAAAATGTAATGTAAGTTTATCTACATGATACAACTTATATGGGAACAACAAATATCAAATTTTACCTGTCCATACAGAGTCACATTGACAACACCGGTGTGCATATGAGCAGTGCCATATATAAGATAACCACCTTTTGTCATTGGGATGTTTGCTTTCTTAACATGAGGGATGTCATTGTCATGATTTCTTGGGATCGTATACTCTGCCTATAACAAATTGAGAAATTTACTTTACTCACATACCAACGAAAAAAGTAATTAATAGCCTAATACTTTTGTTTGGAAAATAAATGAGTTTCAAAAGTTTGCTTATGATTTGTAAGGTATTGTATGTATTAAGTAAATGATCTACCTGACAATCATGAATTGGTGTAGAACCATTTGATCTTACACGATCAGTTGAATCAAGTATATAGAACTTAAGAGGCACTTGTTGTTCATCCCAATCAACCCACTTTATTTTGTATCTTAGGGAAAGCTTTCTCGTTGGGCCACGAAAACCATTTCTTAATTTGCATTGTACGTTATCTTGACAACAAAAGATTCCTCCTTTATAATTTCTAGGCAACAATTGACCATTAATGCCCGTTGTGACATTGTAAAAGTCCTTTGGGAGATTCATAAGCTTACACCTACACTCTGTACAACCTTTTCTATCTTGTGTTCCACGTGTATCAATAACCATGATGCTAAACAACCATTTTTCTTTAAACCCATGCTTTATTTTTGTAGGATTCCCTAATTCAACTGCAAAAGGATCTGGAAGATTTGAAGATGTTCCTCGCGATTCTGCTCCCAAGCCCCAATAATGTGGAAGCAAAAAACCTTGGCATGCACCATCATTTCTTTCAAATTCGATACCATTGCGAAGGTCGTGAGATTGTTTAATGTACTGTGACATGGTAATGTTTTCAATGTATTTTACAGCAAACCAATGATGAAGGTAAGTTTCATACAACGGTACTGAATTACCATCTTCATCAACTACTTCAACATCAAAACTCTTGACCCCAATGTGACCCCTTGGAATGTCAATATCTAATAATGTTTTCACCACAATTTTTCCTGGTCCCACTTCAAAGTTTTCAGACAAAAAAGTAGCTGACTTTATATGATTTTCATCAGGCTCTAAAACAACTGAGTGAGTTGTGTCAAATAGCAACATCATTATTGAAAATAAAATTACTGCTCCTCTAGAGATAGTCCTCATATGAACCTACAGAAAAATTGTTTCCATTAGCCATGACAATATGTGTATATGGTCATTCATCTAATAATCTTGTAGATGTTTCAAAATATGGGGAAAACATGTCAATTCGATAAGACTGAAAAGAAAAGGCAAAGTAATAGAACATTGACAATAAAATGTCCATACCATATAAGAAAAAGATATTGTGTTGATCATGGTGATGATTTTTTCTTAGATGAAGATGTATGATCTTTCAAATTTTAAAGCAGGTAAATTTATACGTATATGAAAATGATTACTAGTTTTATATATGGTGGATCACTAAAAGATGATATATTCAGCATAACTAAATTTTAAATTGTTGTTGGTTGTCTCTTTTCAGTTCGTTGTATTAGGTGTTTGTTATTGTATTTAAACCTAAATTAACATGTATTGACATAGTTTTACAGATCTACAAAACTATTTGGAAGTTTTGTAACTATTTGTAGATGTAAAAACAACTTGATTGATCTTTTGTTTGGGCAAACTTCACATGGTTTCAGTTTTGTAGTTTATTTTTTTTAAATAGCAACATTCTAATATTATAAAACAATATGTTTTGGCTTAATTTATGCTTAAAAGATGAAAAATAAAATATCACTCATACAAATTAAAGAAAAGCAAGTTTATTCAAATAAACAGGTAAGAAAGACAAAAAGAATATAATTTTAATAACACTAATTAGTGGCACTTAAGACATGGCCTATATAAACAACAATTGTACATAGTGAGAATTATAATATATAGTGTTGATTGATTATGCTTGATATTCCTTTTATCACTATTCATAGTATTTTAGTAAGAAATAAAATGATATTTCTATATGATTTAAATATATTCTAAATACCTCTAAATTAATATAAGTTAATTATATTTTAAGATTGTACTGTAGAAGTTGATTTGTTGTGTCCTTGAATGTTAAAATACTAGAAACAACAATGTTTATAGCATAGCTATTACAAACAACTTAACTTAGCCTTTTTTATCACTATAAACAACGAATTCAACACATAACAATGGAAGGTTGTGTTTTTCTTAATGGGCAAGTGCGATGATTGTGATATCATTTATATCAAATTTTGGAAAATTAACTTCTAAATAATTCAATGAAACAAAGATTATAAGGCATTTATCATCTTAAAAACACATATGCATGTTTCTTAATGTAATGTGACTCAGTAAAAATGGACAACATAAAACTAGAATGAAAAACCGTGAATGTACGTCAACCAATTTATTTCAATAATTTTATTTTTATAAAAGATAAACATGCACAAAAAAAATCATTGCCATCTACTTTTAAGAAAAAAAGGGTTATCCAAAGAGAAATTGCCATCTTCGTTAAAGAGAGACCATAAAGTTTTGTAAATCAATCATATAAAAACTTCATGGACTCTAAAACAATATCACTCGTTTTCTGGTTAAAAGGTTATGAAAAAGGAAAAAAACAAACATGATTCTTTATTCCTTGAATTTATACTATTTTGATTGTTTTGAAATTTTGTTTCGGGTATAGGGTCGAACGTCCAATTAAAATAATTTCATGGTCTGTTGACTCTAGTGTTTTCCTCTCTGTCCTAGGGTAATCTATTAGCCAACCGATCATGGGGTACCTGTTAAAGGTGCTCTAATGTTAAAGTAAGCTCAGGTTCGATC
Source organism: Vigna unguiculata (assembly GCF_037176805.1). Classification (NCBI taxonomy): domain Eukaryota; kingdom Viridiplantae; phylum Streptophyta; class Magnoliopsida; order Fabales; family Fabaceae; genus Vigna; species Vigna unguiculata. Next base: position 10,386,059 of record NC_140801.1, read on the forward strand.
AGTTAAAACAATTAAAGCTATAATAAAAATTTAATGAATGCCCAAACAACCATACATTTGACCTGTAAATATGGTTTTCTCCTTGAGATTTTTATTAGGGATGAATTAATTCAGTCCAATTTCCTTTAAACATTATTATTGACATATTTATGTTAATTAGATGTTTAGTTGATTTTATTAATGAACGATTAGTTTTTTCCACATCCGAGCGGTTGGTTATACTTCATTCCGCAAGGTTTGTACCGTCGGTGCATATACTACAACTTACTACAACTTTATTCACCTGTTTTGACGCTTCCAAGTATTTACAAGAGAGAGAAACTTCTATTCTTAACTTAATCTTATCGTAAATAATATGATAAAGTGCATGCTCATTTAACACCTATCTTGAAACATCTTTAAGTGGCATGACCTCTACCATTGATTCATAAGTTATCCATCTTCAAATTATCTTTTCTCCCTTTCCATTTTTTGAATTGAATGTTATTTCCTTGTCAAATTTCTCATACTCTTTATAAACACATAATATATGCATATATATATACTTACATATACATACATACACACACATACATGTATATATATATATATATATATATATATACATATATATCATGTTCTTTCATTTGTTTAGGCAACTTTTCACACTAGTATAATTAAATAGATTTAACTTATGTCCAATTGCATTCTTGTAGCAATTTCTATCTTATCTTTTCTTTATATCATTATGCTCTTATTTTTGTATTCTTGCTCTTATTCCATTCTCACATGGAAACTTTCACAATTAATCCTGTGAATTAAATATATATTTAGTTGTGAGTATCTTTGACATTCATGTTGTTTATTTTATATTTTTAAAAATATAAGAAAATTGAAATTTCAATACTAAATCAAGCTAAAACAAATTTAGACATTAATCAAGAATACTCTGCCTAGAAAAATACTGTTAGCCCAAACCTTAGTCTCAAATAAAAAAAAATTATATCAAACACCTTTGAAATCCACCCATCATATCACAATTAACATAAAAGCATTTCTTAAAAATACTAATTGTCCTTCCATCTCATACAAAAACAAGGATGATTTACTTGAACTTGAAGCAACAATAGTGGAAAAAAAAGTAACTTGCATCAAGAAATGATTGTTTAACATAAAAAGAACAGGACGTAAAAAATGTGCAATGATATTTTTTAATTAAAATCAATTTTTTTACGTGCACCTCCCACGGTTCATTAAAAATTTTATGATATACGTCATTTGACAACATTGGTTGTCATAAATTTTAAGATATACATCGAATGTTTGACATAAATTTGTTTATATTTCTACACAAAATCTTGTTCTTCCTCACTTCTCCCTCGCGTTTACGAAATTTTGGCTATCTTCCTTGGTTGTTGCTTCAGCGAGTGTGTTCTTAGGTACATTGGTGATCTAAAGTGTATTTTTCTTTCATCTTAGTGAGTGGTTGTTTCTAGTTGATTGGGTTGTAGGTTAAAATTTTTCATGGAGGTTAATGATCTAAACTTCCATTTAATCTTTTAAATTTATATTGTGGTTATTTTAGGGAATCTCAATCATGATAATGTATAAATGCTTTTATTAAATTTTGTTGTTTTGATAACGTGTTATATCAATGTTTAAATTCGATATTGTGAATATCGAAATTAATATTTTAAATTAAGTTAAATAGATAAAAGTAATTATATTTTTTAAATTAAATTTAAAATTTTGGGATAGTAAAAACTATAAGGACTACTTAAGTATTTAAGTCATTAGGAGTGACTTCATTATTAAGTCCTTACTTCATTTACAAGGGATTGTAATAAATTTATGTATCCAGTTGATAAGAATATTAATATATATGAGTAGTTTCAATACATAAGATAAATAATAGAAGGTCATGCAACATTTCAAACTTTTATAAAAATTTAAATAATTCAATATCGTATATAAATCAATATCAATATTATTATACATTAAAATTATTATTAAAAAATATGTATTTATTTAGATAGATCATGAAATAGAGGATCATCTATTCATTTTCAATTTTTCATTTATTTCCTTTTCCTAATGTTCATTTTGGTGTGATTTGCACCTCACTCTACACAAGTCTTTTTTCTTCTTCTCGGATTGAAATTGGCACTTGATTTTAAATTATAAGCTCTATTAGTAGACTACATTTTCTTAGTGTATTGTTAGCTTAACAATAACTATATACCAAATAATGCATCAACCAAACACTATAACACAAGTAAAACCATCACAAACTAAGCTGGGGGTTAAAAGTAAACCAACAATAATACTCATAGTAATAACTTGGAATAAATTTGCAAGTAAACCAACACTATTTTCAAATTAAATATGAAAAAAACATAAATCTAGCAATGATGCATTAAGAATGTTAATTTCGTAAAAGGATATATAATTTATTATAAAATGTATTACAAATTAATATAACAAGTGTATAAGATTTATCGTAATATCTATAGGATTAACTGTCCTAGATATTTTGAATTCCCTTTTACAAAAGTGAATTGTAGGGATCCCTACATAGATGTAAAAAAATATCTTGGATAATACGAGAGAAAACATATTCATTTTCAGCTTTTGTGTTTATTCCTTTCCCTTAATCTTCAGTTTGGTGTGATTCGTAATTAACTATACTCATTCTTTTGTTATTAATGGATTCAAATTGACATTTGGTTCACAAAAATCTTTATTTTTAATGTACAAGCTCAATCAGCATAAAAATGATTGTATACCATTAACCCACCAAGAGAACATGATCATAAACCAGGTAATGGATTAAAAGTAAGACAACATTAATACATATAGTGATGATCTAGAATTGGTATTGATGTATTACGATTATTCTATAAATTATATAAGTCATTACAGAAAGATAAATAACTACTTTCACATCAAATTTCCTTCAAATACTTGTTTGGTATTTGGTCTGCCAAGTAAATGTAGAAATGCCCCATAGCTCCGGTACGAAACTTGTTTTCATATACGGATTCCAGTGTTAGAATTTCACCATCTTCGATCATGATAGAACCGGGTTTAGGATAAAAAACTGACATTCCAACTAGGTAACCCTTTTCATTTCCTGCTTCTTTTCCAGTTCCGTATTTTGGATTTGAAGTGCATAAAACCCTTCCATCCTAAGTTAAGCATAATCGTAAATATAGAGATGATTCAATAAACTTTTTAATTTCTTATAAAGATATAAAAATATGAACAAAATTTATTCCTAATGAATATATGAATTACACAAAATGTAATGTAAGTTTATCTACATGATACAACTTATATGGGAACAACAAATATCAAATTTTACTTGTCCATACAGAGTCACATTGACAACACCGGTGTGCATATGAGCAGTGCCATATATAAGATAACCACCTTTTGTCATTGGGATGTTTGCTTTCTTAACATGAGGGATGTCATTGTCATGATTTCTTGGGATCGTATACTCTGCCTATAACAAATTGAGAAATTTACTTTACTCACATACCAACGAAAAAAGTAATTAATAGCCTAATACTTTTGTTTGGAAAATAAATGAGTTTCAAAAGTTTGCTTATGATTTGTAAGGTATTGTATGTATTAAGTAAATGATCTACCTGACAATCATGAATTGGTGTAGAACCATTTGATCTTACACGATCAGTTGAATCAAGTATATAGAACTTAAGAGGCACTTGTTGTTCATCCCAATCAACCCACTTTATTTTGTATCTTAGGGAAAGCTTTCTCGTTGGGCCACGAAAACCATTTCTTAATTTGCATTGTACGTTATCTTGACAACAAAAGAGTCCTCCTTTATAATTTCTAGGCAACAATTGACCATTAATGCCCGTTGTGACATTGTAAAAGTCCTTTGGGAGATTCATAAGCTTACACCTACACTCTGTACAACCTTTTCTATCTTGTGTTCCACGTGTATCAATAACCATGATGCTAAACAACCATTTTTCTTTAAACGCATGCTTTATTTTTGTAGGATTCCCTAATTCAACTGCAAAAGGATTTGGAAGATTTGAAGATGTTCCTCGTGATTCTGCTCCCAAGCCCCAATAATGTGGAAGCAAAAAACCTTGGCATGCACCATCATTTCTTTCAAATTCGATACCATTGCGAAGGTCGTGAGATTGTTTAATGTACTGTGACATGGTAATGTTTTCAATGTATTTTACAGCAAACCAATGATGAAGGTAAGTTTCATACAACGGTACTGAATTACCATCTTCATCAACTACTTCAACATCAAAACTCTTGACCCCAATGTGACCCCTTGGAATGTCAATATCTAATAATGTTTTCACCACAATTTTTCCTGGTCCCACTTCAAAGTTTTCAGACAAAAAAGTAGCTGACTTTATATGATTTTCATCAGGCTCTAAAACAACTGAGTGAGTTGTGTCAAATAGCAACATCATTATTGAAAATAAAATTACTGCTCCTCTAGAGATAGTCCTCATATGAACCTACAGAAAAATTGTTTCCATTAGCCATGACAATATGCGTATATGGTCATTCATCTAATAATCTTGTAGATGTTTTTTGAAAAAGGAGAAAAAATGTCAATTCGATAAGACTGAAAAGAAAAGGCAAAGTAATAGAACATTGACAATAAAATGTCCATACCATATAAGAAAAAGATATTGTGTTGATCATGGTGATGATTACCTATTGTTTACACTTCTTAGAACCTCTTATTTGTCTTTTATTCATGTATTTTTGTGTTGATCTCATGAAAGAATTTAGGATTTTGTTATTTATTTCAAAAACATGTTTACTTTGATGTTTGTGGACTTTTGTAGAAAAGAATGGAAGATTGGAGAAAAAATTCACTAGTTGCTGCCTGGAGCCATTAGCCCAGCTAGTTGGATGTACTCGCCCAGCTAACCAGACTCACTAGCCCAGCGAACCAGACTCACTAGCTCAGCGAGGAATGCTCTCTAGCCCAGCGAGAATGTTTGTTGGCCCAGCGAGTTTATCTTTTTGCTCAAACATTAAAAGTGTCGAGACTCGAACAGAAAAGATAGTTTTTGGTGGGAGGAACACTGCTGGAACTCAAAACGAAGGCAGAGACATTTCTGGAGCTTAAAGGATCAATCTTTCTTCATCCATTCTACCATTTCAACTCCATTTGTGCTCTAGATGTATAGGAGTAGCTAAACTCCATTTCATTGGGGTTGGATGTAATGTACCTAAACTCATTATAGTTTCATCTATGCAATAGAATCTCTTTCACTGTTTTTGTGTTCTATCTAAATTATTTTCGTGCATGATGGAATATCTATGCGTTTTGGGTGGTATCTAATCATTGGAAAGTGTTTTGGAACCCTAGACATGGATAGAACAACCTAAAGGTTTGGTTCTAGACATAGACCAAAGCTTTTGGTCATTCTAGACATCGTTTTTAATGTGTCTTTTGTGTTTAAACCTCTAAGGGATTAGTAATTTTTACATAAAAGTTCAAAACATATCCCTAAGGGATTAGGGATTGAATACCTTTGATGTCAATGCTTGAGTAGATGAGAGATTTATATTGTGAGGTGCTTGCTTAGAGTTTTGGTCATGAATTCCAACCCCAATGAGTCTTTGCCTTGGTATTTTATCACTTTAAAGTTTAGAAATCCTTATGTTTTCACTTGTTTCGAATTAATCAATGGTTACATTCAACGCTTAAATTAGTAAGTACACCTAGTTAACTAAACAAACGCAATTCCCGTGGGAAAACGATACTTGGACTTACCATTTTTATTACTTGCACGACTTGGTACACTTGCCAAAGTCTTAACAAGTTTTTGGCGCCGCTGCCGGGGAATTGTTTGTTGTTTAGGAAAATTGTGTGCTATTTACCGATTTAGGCTTATTCATTTCATTCATTAATTTATTGCTTTTTACACTTTTGGTTGTATATAGTCCAATTGTATATACTTACCCTTTTGCGTAACTTTTCCTTTTTAGTGTTTCTTGTTTTGCATGAGAAGTAGAACTAGAGCTGATAATTTTCTCTTTGATCCTGAAATTGAAAGAACGGCTCGAAGAAACAATAGTAGAAGAAGAAGGCAAAGCAGGGAAGCTAGAGAAGCAACTGTTATTTCTGATCCAACTCTCATTTCTTCATCTGATCAAGAAGAGGAAAACATGGCAAAAAATCCGCATGATGATGCTAGAGGTGAAAGAAGACGCACGTTGGAAGATTATGCTGCATTCACAGGGACCATTAATTTCAACAGTATTGCTCGACCAACGGTGAATGCTACAAATATGGAGATGAAGCCAGCTCTAATCCACTTGGTGCAAAGTAATCAGTTTAATGGATTGGCTAATGAGAATCCATACACGCATCTGGCCACCTTCTTAGAGATATGTAATACAGTAAAAATCCATCAAGTGCCTGATGAAGCCATTCGCTTGAGTTTATTCCCTTTCTCATTGGCGGGAAATGCCAAGGTTTGGCTAAATTCTTTCCCCGAAAACAGTCTCACTAGCTGGGAGGATGTGGTTTCCAAATTCTTGAGCAAGTATTTCCCTCAATCCAAGATTAACAAAGGCAAACAAGAAATCTCTGCTTTCCAGCAAGACGTGGATGAGTCCTTGGGGCAAGCATGGGACAGGTTCAAGGGATTGCTCAGAAAAACTCCCATTCATGGGTTTGATGAGCCCACACAACTTACACTTTTCTTGGCAGGGCTGAAATCTCACTCAAAGTTAATGTTGGATGCATCAGCGGGAGGAAGTATTAAGTGGAAGACACCTACTGAAGCACGAGAGTTGATTGAAAATATGGCCTCCAATGACAATGAAGTGCACAATGAGAGAGCTCAATCTCAACAGAAGGGTGTTCTACAACTTCAGTCTCATGACGCTCTACTAGCACAGAACAAAATCATGACACAACAGCTTGAAGCTCTCATGAAGAAGCTCTCTCAACTTCCGCAAGATCTCCGAAATGTTTCTCAAGCTCAACACCAACAACAGTTGCAAAATTGTGAGTTGTGTGGTGGGGATCATACCAATGGGCAGTGTGCCATGCAAAACACATCTCAAGAAGAGGTTAATTACATGGGGAATACAAGTCGCCAAGGTAATTACAACCAAGGTTGGAGGTCTCACCCAAACATGGGACAAGCAGGACCCTCAAATAGACCACCACCTCAACAATTTCAGCAACATCCCTCTTTGGCAGATAGAACTTCAAAGATTGAGGACATACTCAATCAATTCATGCAAGTGTCAATATCCAACCACAAGAGCACCGAAGCTGCTATCCGTAACTTGGAGGTGCAAATGGGGCAAATAGCTAAGAGGATGGAGGAGAAATCCGATACAAATTTTGCGGCTAACACTGAAGTTAACCCAAAAGAGCATGTTAAAGCTATTACTACAAGGAGTGGAAAGGTGTTAGAAGAGAGAAAAGCAAATAGAGATGATGAAAAAAGAGAAGAGAGTGGAGAGTTACATGAGAGAAAAGAAGAAAGCATTGAAGAAGATGATGAGAATGTTGAAGGAGGACATAAAGAAATGGGTGAGAGAGAGAAGAATAAAGGAAAAAGTGTTGAAAAGCCCCTACCTTACCCTAAAATCCATTCTAGAAAAGAGAAGGAGAAGCAATTTGGGCGATTTTTAGACATATTCAAGAGGCTTGAGATTAATATCCCCTTCTCTGAGGCCCTCCAACAAATGCCTTCATATGCTCGATTCATGAAGGAGTTGCTCACAAAGAAAAGAAAGTACATTGAAGAAGAGACCATCGAAGTCCAAGGAAATTGTAGTGCCATCATCTAAAAGTTGCTTCCACCAAAGTTTAAAGATCCCGGTAGTTTCACTATTCCTTGCACTATTGGCGAGTTGGCTATTGGGAAAGCACTAATCGATCTAGGAGCAAGCATAAACTTGATGCCTCTTTCTGTGATGAGGAGGATTGGAGACTTGGAATTGAAGCCCACAAGAATGACACTCCAGTTAGCAGATAGGTCTATCAAGTGCCCCTATGGAGTCATTGAGGACGTGCTAGTAAAGGTGGACAAATTCACTTTCCCAGTGGATTTTGTCATTCTAGACATGGAAGAAGACACTGAAGTTCCGCTTATATTGGGCAGGCCATTCATGAAAACTGCAAGGGTGCTCATTGATGTGGATAATGGTCATCTCATGGTGCGTGTGGAAGATGAGATTGTCACCTTCAATGTTTTGGAAGCTATGCAACACCCTGGTGATAATAGCAACTGCTTTAGAGTGGATGTTCTAGAAGAAGTGATTGAGACTACCAAGAGCCAATTACATGTGAAGTCCCCACTTGAGAGGGTTTTGATTGAGGCATGTGATGAGTTGACCCTTGATGAGGAAGCGGAAGTGGAGGAAGTGACCAGACAACTAGAAAAGCTCAAGGAGATATCTCCTAATGATGTGAAAGTGGAAAAATTGGAGAAGGAAAAATTTGATGATCAAAACAAGATTGAGCTTAAATTGTTGCCTGATCACCTCAAGTATGTGTTCCTGGAAGGGGAAGCAAGGAAGCCTGTGATAATTAGTAGCTCTCTATCTAAAGCTAAAGAAGAGAAACTGATTGAAGTTCTTAAGGCCAATCAAGGAGCTATAGGGTGGCACATTTCTGATTTGAAGGGGTTAAGCCCAACTTATTGTATGCACAAGATTATGTTAGAGAAAGATTACAAGCCCATAGCACAACCACAAAGAAGATTGAATCCCACTATGAAGGAGGTGGTGAGAAAGGAGGTGCTAAAACTCCTTGAAGCTGGAATGATATACCCGATCTCTGATAGTGCATGGGTTAGTCCTATGCATGTGATGCCAAAGAAAGGGGGTATGACAGTCATTCAGAACAAGAAAAATGAGTTGATTCCAACTAGGACGGTCACCGGGTGGAGGATGTGTATTGACTACAGGAAACTTAATCAAGCCACTCGAAAGGATCATTTCCCCCTTCCTTTCATGGATCAGATGTTGGAACGTTTAGCAGTACAAGCGTACTATTGCTTCTTAGATGGTTATTCTGGATATAATCAGATTGTGGTGAATCCGGAAGATCAAGAAAAGACTGCGTTCACTTGTCCATTCGGTGTGTTTGCTTATAGAAGAATGCCGTTTGGTCTGTGCAATGCTCCTGCTACATTTCAAAGATGCATGTTAGCCATCTTTGGTGACTTGGTTGAGAAGTGCATTGAAGTATTTATGGACGACTTCTCTGTGTTTGGCAAATCCTTTGATCTCTGCTTGAAGAACTTAGATGTGGTGATGAAGAGGTGCATAGACACAAACCTTGTGCTCAATTGGGAGAAATGCCATTTTATGGTGCGTGAAGGAATTGTGTTGGGACATAAAATTTCATCTCGGGGGATAGCAGTGGATAATGCCAAGGTTGATGTAATTGAGAAATTGCCGCCTCCTACTAATGTGAAGGGGGTTAGAAGTTTTCTTGGGCACGCCGGGTTTTATAGAAGATTTATAAAAGATTTCTCCAAGATTGCCAAACCCTTGTGCAACCTCCTTGTTAAAGACACTCCGTTTGAATTTGATGAAGAGTGTTTGAAAGCTTTCAATATATTGAAGAACAAATTGATTTCCTCCCCTGTGATCATCGCTCCAAATTGGAAACAAGACTTTGAGATAATGTGTGATGCCAGCGACTATGCTATAGGAGCTGTTCTTGGCCAGAGGCGAGAAAAATTGTTTCATGCCATTTATTATGCAAGCAAGGTCTTGAATGGAGCTCAATTGAATTATGCCACAACTGAAAAGTAGTTTCTGGCTATTGTGTATGCGCTTGAGAAGTTTAGACCTTATCTCATTGGGTCTAAAGTTACCATTTACACTAACCATGCTGCCATTAAATATTTGTTGACCAAACCTGACTCCAAACCTCGGTTGATTAGATGGGTTCTCTTGCTTCAAGAGTTTGATTTGGAGATTAGGGATAAGAAGGGGAGTGAAAATGTTATTGCTGATCATCTCTCTCGGTTAGTGAATGAGGAAGTGACATGCAAAGAGAAGGAGATCCAAGAAGCTTTTTCAGATGAAAAGCTTATGCTAATTCAGGAGAGGCCATGGTTCGCTGACATGGCTAATTTCAAAGCTGCTGGAGTTCTCCCAGATGATTTTACATGGCATCAAAAGAAGAAATTCTTGCATGATGCAAAGCAGTTCATTTGGGATGATCCCTTCTTGTTTAAGCTTGGCGCTGATAATCTCTTGAGGAGGTGTGTTACTGCAGAGGAAGCTGCAGGGATCCTGTGGCATTGCCACAACTCGCCATATGGTGGTCACTTCAATGGTGATAGGACAGCTGCTAAAGTGCTTCAATCCGGGTTCTATTGGCCCACCTTGTTTAAGGATGCTCATGCTCATGCCAAGAGCTGTGATAAATGCCAAAGGATTGGAAGCATCTCGAGAAGGCATGAAATGCCACTGCAAGCCATCTTAGAAGTGGAGGTCTTTGATTGTTGGGGAATTGATTTCGTTGGTCCCCTCCCTTCTTCATTCAACAATGAGTATATTCTAGTGGCAGTCGATTACGTCAGTAAGTGGGTGGAGGCAACGACTTGTCAGAAAAATGATGCCAAGACTGTCATCAAATTTCTAAAGAGACAAATCTTCTCTCGGTTTGGAGTCCCCAGGGTTCTCATCAGTGATGGAGGATCCCATTTCTGCAATGCCCAATTGGCCAAAGTCTTGAAACACTATGAAGTGAAGCACAAGGTTGCTTCACCTTATCATCCACAGACTAATGGTCAAGCCGAGGTGTCTAATCGGGAGATTAAGAGGATTTTAGAGAAGACCGTGGCTTCATCTAGAAAAGACTGGTCCTTAAAACTTGATGATGCCCTCTGGGCATATAGGACTGCCATGAAGACTCCTCTTGGATTATCACCTTACCAGTTGGTCTATGGCAAATCATGTCACTTGCCTGTGGAAATGGAGCACAAGGCATACTGGGCCTTGAAGTTTTTGAATTTTGAGCCCTCTTTATCTGCTGAGAAGAGGAGGACCCAATTGCTGGAGCTTGAAGAGATGAGGTTGAATGCATATGAGAACTCTAAAAGCTACAAGGAGAGAGTTAAAATGTATCATGATAGAAAGCTACTTAAGAAAGAATTTCAACCTGGCCAACAAGTGTTGTTATTCAATTCAAGGCTCAAATTATTTCCGGGTAAGTTGAAGTCTAAATGGTCTGGACCCTTCACCATCAAGGAAGTCAAACCCTATGGAGCAATAGAGCTGATGGATCCCTCCTCGGAAGATCCACAAAGGAGTTGAGTTGTGAACGGACAGCGACTTAAGCACTATTTGGGGGGTGAGGTTGAACGCCTCACCACTGTCATTCATCTAGATGACGAATGAGCCTACAGGCGTCGAGCTAATGACGTTAAACAAGCGCTGATTGGGAGGCAACCCAGTGTTTTTGAGTTTTTCTTAGTTAGTAGATTCAATTTCACCAATTTTTGGGTGCATCAGGTCTGCCACTGTTCGCCCAGCGAGTGACAACTAGCTTCGCGAGTCTGGTTTTTCACAGAAAAACAGTTTCAAAATTATGCAGACTCGCCCAGCTAGCCCCCACTCGCCCAGCGAGCATGACCCCTGCACCAACAAAATCTTTTGTCCAATAAAATCGCTGGGCGAGTACTACTCGTCCAGCCCTTTTTGAACGAATTTTTGCCCCTGGAGCTACTCGCTGGGCGCATAAAACTCGCCCAGCGACGCTCTTTCAAAAAAAAAAATTGAAATTCGAATTTTTGGGGGGAAAACCTGACCACTCGCCCAGCGAGCGGTGCCACTCGCCCAGCGACTGCACAGCATTTAATGCTGTCAGCGGTTAGTTGGGTCAAGCCTGCTTTTTAAATTTCCGAAGCAGCTCACCCAGCGAGTGGTATCGGACCGCCCAGCGAGCAACTGCGGTTATTCCCCATCATTACTTTTCATTTTTAATCCATTTTTCCCCCTTCTTTTTACCCTAGCCGTTCCCCTTCCCTCTTCCTCGCTCAGTTGCGCCTCCACCTTCACCTTTGCTCACACTTTGCACTTTTGTTTCCATTTTTCACGTTTTCTCTTTGTCTCTTCCATCAAGTAAGTGATTTTTGCTTCCATTCTCATTTTGTTGTTGTTTTGCTGCTGTTTTGATGTTTAAGATTAGTGTTAGGGTTCTGTTTTGGTTGATTTCATGTTCATGCTTCTTGAATTTGTGTGTATTAGATATTTGGTCCATTTTGTGTGCCTTTTCCGTCAGTTGTAGTTGGGTTAGCTTTGCGTTCGCCTAGCGGGTGCGTGCTTGTGTGTTTTGGGTTGTTTTGATTCATGGTGAGTCGTCCAGCGAGCAGTCCCTGTACAACGAGATCCTCTCGCCCAGCGGGCCTGCTCGCCCAGCGAGTGACGATCCCTGTCACTGTTTTCCAGTTTTTAGACCTCTCGTCCAGCGAGCCTGTTCGCCCAGCGAGCGAATCCACCTAGTTTTGTTGTTTCTCTGGTTTTGCTTGCTCACCCCTGTAATCTTGTGTTTTTATTCAGCAACCTTGTTTGTTCTTACTGTGTTGTTTTGTTTTACTTCTAGTTGTAATCCTAGTTTTGTGTAGTGTAATGCTTTGTGTTCTTCTTTTTGCAGATGGCTCCTCCTAAGACTTCCCATGTTGCTAAAAAGAAGAGAATTACCCGAGGCTCTTCTTCTCAGAATCCCCAACCAGACTTCATGGAATCAGACATGGTGCAGAATTTTGATCAACATAAATTCTCTTCGGAGATGGCTGCCAACCGCTTTGCTGAGATAATGTCCAGGAGCTTGATACCAGAGAGGAAGGTCAAATTAAATCCTGGGGAGTATGATGAGTTTCGTTTGGAGCTTGAGAGGCGAAACTGGCATAAGGTGTTAGCAGACCTTCCTAATGAAATTGATGAAGTGTTGGTAAAAGAGTTCTATGCAAACGCATACCAGCAGGTGAGGGATGGCCCACGTCAATGTAGGGTGCGGGGGAAGCTGATAAAATATGACAGGAAGATAATCAATACCTTTTTGAGGACGGCATCACCTCCTGCGGGCCACGTAACTCCATTTAGTGAATTCTCAAGTGCTCACAAGGATCATGATGCAATTGCCTCAGCTTTGTGCACCCCGGGTCATACTTACATGTTGGGCGTCAATGGCAATCCCATCCGCATTCTTCGGAAGCATCTAACCTCATTGGCACAAATGTGGAGTGCCTTCTCCTACACCAACCTAAGCCCCAACACTCATACTTCAGATCTTAACTTAATGAGATCATATCTCATTTATGGGCTTGTAACAGGTATGGACATGGACGTGGGGGCCCACATTTCTCAGGATATCGCCTACACTGCGGACATGGAGAATGTAAAGTTGGGTTTTCCTGCACTTATCACAGCTCTTTGCAGGGAAAAGGGAATCATTGTTGATACTCCTGTACTCCTCTCCCTCCAGCCACCCATAGACAAAAAGTTCATAAGGAAGAATTGCATTAGTAGGGTGGAACTCAATGAACCTGCACCACCACCCCGAGCACCCCGTCCACCCCGAGCTTCCTCTTCCTCTCAGTCCACACATGATCCTTCCTCCACTTTCGAGGCATCCTTCCAAGCAGCCATGACCAAAATGTTTGCAAGACAGGAGGACATGTGGCTGGGTCATCAAGCACTTAGGCAAGGCCAAGTCAACATCATAGATAGCATGCACCATTTGTCTCTAGGTGTTCCAGATTTTCCAGATGATCTTATCATGACAAGAGGACAGTTTGAGGCACGCATTCCTTGGCCTGTGGGCAGGCCTAAGTCTCAGTGGGGGGGAGGTTCTATTGCTGTTGATGATGATCCTGATGCAGAAGAAGGAGGTCAGGAGGACCCTGCTGATGATGATGACCCTGATGCTGAAGAAGGAGAGCAGGGAGGACCCTGATGCAGTCTGGAGTACTTTGATTGGTGTTTTTGTTGGTTTTGTTTTTTTTAGTGTTTTAGTTTGTGTTATTAGCCAGCTGTTTATTTAGTTTTTGCTTTCAGTACCTTGTTTTAGGGTGGAACACTTGCTTGATAGTTGAACTAATTCTCTTTTTCTCATAATTTTGTTGGCCAGCCTTGTTTTGGATGCCTTATTTTGTTGTTGGCATTGGGAGCTTTGATGTCTTTTCATGTTATCCTTGCATGATCTTGAGCATTTTGCTTGCAAATCCAAGAGTGAGAATGTGGACGTGGTTGCAATTTGATTAATTCCTTAACCTTGTGTGATTATGACCAGGGGATTGAATGGTGAGAATTGTGAGAATGTGTTTGGGAGTGTATGTGAGAAAGCTGTTGTTGCTATGGATTTGAGTTTTGCATGATTCTTGTAAATGCACATACACACTTGATTAGAAATGAGAAAGGCACTTCTTTGTTTTTTATGTTACATAGCTACTTGGCCAAATAGCCACCCTTGATGCTTGACTTTGATCTTTTGTGAACCTTTTGAGCTTTGTTATTTTTGTGACCCCTAAGCCTATAAAGAGAAATACATCTTTACCCACACTCTAGAAGAAGAGAACAAATAGTATGTTATGAAGGTATAAGTTGGGATTAAGTTTGAGGGAAGATTGTGTGAAAAAGTAAGGGGTGAATTGGTTGAGAATGCCTCTTAGTAATGTTTGAATATCTCTATAAAAGAAAAAAGAGAGAAAAAGAAAAAGAAAATGAAAATGAATGAACAAAAGAAAAAGGCAAGCAAAGAGGTTGCTATAGATAAAAATGAGGTTAGAAGGATATGGGAGCCTATTTTTTATATGAAGGTAGAGGATGTTGATGAATGATTTATGCATATTTTTGTTCTCTTCTTCTCATTTGGTGTCTTTGAATCCAAGAAAAACCATGCTTCTTCTAGCCAAGCCAAGCTACAACCCTTAAAGACCTTTTGATCTAAATCAAGTTGTGTGAAGTGTTTTTGAGATGAAGTGCAAAGGTTGATGAAGTAATTTTCTAACATGCTGAGTTTGAGTTGTTTAAACACTTGTCAGTTGAGTGAAACACTACCATGGTGAAAGCTGTGATGATTCTCTTTCCTGTGTGCCATATATCATTCTGGTTTAAGGATTTGTGTTGATAAAAGCACCATTCCATGTTCACTCTGTGAAATGCAAAAGACTTTTCTCTATTTTGTGTGACAAGGATAGTGTGAGTTGATATCATATGCTTCTCTTTTTGTGTTGATCAGGCTAGCCTTGCTTCTCTTTGCTATTTTGATAGTTTTTCTTTCCATGAGGACATGAAAAAATTCAAGTTTGGGGGAGTTGATAAGTGTGATAATTACCTATTGTTTACACTTCTTAGAACCTCTTATTTGTCTTTTATTCATGTATTTTTGTGTTGATCTCATGAAAGAATTTAGGATTTTGTTATTTATTTCAAAAACATGTTTACTTTGATGTTTGTGGACTTTTGTAGAAAAGAATGGAAGATTGGAGAAAAAATTCACTAGTTGCTGCCTGGAGCCATTAGCCCAGCTAGCTGGATGTACTCGCCCAGCTAACCAGACTCACTAGCCCAGCGAACCAGACTCACTAGCTCAGCGAGGAATGCTCTCTAGCCCAGCGAGAATGTTTGTTGGCCCAGCGAGTTTATCTTTTTGCTCAAACATTAAAAGTGTCGAGACTCGAACAGAAAAGACAGGTTTTGGTGGGAGGAACACTGCTGGAACTCAAAACGAAGGCAGAGACATTTCTGGAGCTTAAAGGATCAATCTTTCTTCATCCATTCTACCATTTCAACTCCATTTGTGCTCTAGATGTATAGGAGTAGCTAAACTCCATTTCATTGGGGTTGGATGTAATGTACCTAAACTCATTATAGTTTCATCTATGCAATAGAATCTCTTTCACTGTTTTTGTGTTCTATCTAAATTATTTTCGTGCATGATGGAATATCTATGCGTTTTGGGTGGTATCTAATCATTGGAAAGTGTTTTGGAACCCTAGACATGGATAGAACAACCTAAAGGTTTGGTTCTAGACATAGACCAAAGCTTTTGGTCATTCTAGACATCGTTTTTAATGTGTCTTTTGTGTTTAAACCTCTAAGGGATTAGTAATGTTTACATAAAAGTTCAAAACATATCCCTAAGGGATTAGGGATTGAATACCTTTGATGTCAATGCTTGAGTAGATGAGAGATTTATATTGTGAGGTGCTTGCTTAGAGTTTTGGTCATGAATTCCAACCCCAATGAGTCTTTGCCTTGGTATTTTATCACTTTAAAGTTTAGAAATCCTTATGTTTTCACTTGTTTCGAATTAATCAATGGTTACATTCAACGCTTAAATTAGTAAGTACACCTAGTTAACTAAACAAACGCAATTCCCGTGGGAAAACGATACTTGGACTTACCATTTTTATTACTTGCACGACTTGGTACACTTGCCAAAGTCTTAACAAAGTCTTAACAGTTTTATATATGGTGGATCACTAAAAGATGATATATTCAGCGTAACTAAATTTTAAATTGTTGTTGGTTGTCTCTTTTCAGTTCGTTGTATTAGGTGTTTGTTATTGTATTTAAACCTAAATTAACATGTATTGACATAGTTTTACAGATCTACAAAACTATTTGGAAGTTTTGTAACTATTTGTAGATGTAAAAACAACTTGATTGATCTTTTGTTTGGGCAAACTTCACATGGTTTCAGTTTTGTAGTTTATTTTTTTTTAAATAGCAACATTCTAATATTATAAGACAATATGTTTTGGCTTAATTTATGCTTAAAAGATGAAAAATAAAATATCACTCATACAAATTAAAGAAAAGCAAGTTTATTCAAATAAACAGGTAAGAAAGACAAAAAGAATATAATTTTAATAACACTAATTAGTGGCACTTAAGACATGGCCTATATAAACAACAATTGTACATAGTGAGAATTATAATATATAGTGTTGATTGATTATGCTTGATATTCCTTTTATCACTATTCATAGTATTTTAGTAAGAAATAAAATGATATTTCTATATGATTTAAATATATTCTAAATACCTCTAAATTAATATAAGTTAATTATATTTTAAGATTGTACTGTAGAACTTGATTTGTTGTGTCCTTGAATGTTAAAATACTAGAAACAACAATGTTTATAGCATAGCTATTACAAACAACTTAACTTAGCCTTTTTTATCACTGTAAACAACGAATTCAACACATAACAATGGAAGGTTGTGTTTTTCTTAATGGGCAAGTGCGATGATTGTGATATCATTTATATCAAATTTTGGAAAATTAACTTCTAAATAATTCAATGAAACAAAGATTATAAGGCATTTATCATCTTAAAAACACATATGCATGTTTCTTAATGTAATGTGACTCAGTAAAAATGGACAACATAAAACTAGAATGAAAAACCGTGAATGTACGTCAACCAATTTATTTCAATAATTTTATTTTTATAAAAGATAAACATGCACAAAGAAAATCATTGCCATCTACTTTTAAGAAAAAAAGGGTTATCCAAAGAGAAATTGCCATCTTCGTTAAAGAGAGACCATAAAGTTTTGTAAATCAATCATATAAAAACTTCATGGACTCTAAAACAATATCACTCGTTTTCTGGTTAAAAGGTTATGAAAAAGGAAAAAAACAAACATGATTCTTTATTCCTTGAATTTATACTATTTTGATTGTTTTGAAATTTTGTTTCGGGTATAGGGTCGAACGTCCAATTAAAATAATTTCATGGTCTGTTGACTCTAGTGTTTTCCTCTCTGTCCTAGGGTAATCTATTAGCCAACCGATCATGGGGTACCCGTTAAAGGTGCTCTAATGTTAAAGTAAGCTCAGGTTCGATCAATTAAAACAACTAAAGCTATAATAAAAATTTAATGAATGCCCAAACAACCATACATTTGACCTGTAAATATGGTTTTCTCCTTGAGATTTTTATTAGGGATGAATTAATTCAGTCAAATTTCCTTTAAACATTATTATTGACATATTTATGTTAATTAGATGTTTAATTGATTTTATTAATGACCGATTAGTTTTTTCCACATCCGAGCGGTTGGTTATACTTCATTCCGCAAGGTTTGTACCGTCGGTGCATATACTACAACTTACTACAACTTTATTCACCTGTTTTGACGCTTCCAAGTATTTACAAGAGAGAGAAACTTCTATTCTTAACTTAATCTTATCGTAAATAATATGATAAAGTGCATGCTCATTTAACACCTATCTTGAAACATCTTTAAGTGGCATGATCTTGAAACATCTTTAAGTGGCATGACCTCTACCATTGATTCATAAGTTATCCATCTTCAAATTATCTTTTCTCCCTTTCCATTTTTGAATTGAATGCTATTTCCTTGTCAAATTTCTCATACTCTTTATAAACACATAATATATGCATATATATATATATACTTACATATACATACATACACACACATACATGTATATATATATATATATATATATATATATATATATATATATATATATATATATATATATATCATGTTCTTTCATTTGTTTAGGCAACTTTTCACACTAGTATAATTAAATAGATTTAACTTATGTCCAATTGCATTCTTGTAGCAATTTCTATCTTATCTTTTCTTTATATCATTATGCTCTTATTTTTGTATTCTTGCTCTTATTCCATTCTCACATGGAAACTTTCACAACTAATCCTGTGAATTAAATATATATTTAGTTGTGAGTATCTTTGACATTCATGTTGTTTATTTTATATTTTTAAAAATATAAGAAAATTGAAATTTCAATACTAAATCAAGCTAAAACAAATTTAGACATTAATCAAGAATACTCTGCCTAGAAAAATACTGTTAGCCCAAACCTTAGTCTCAAATAAAAAAAAAATAAATTATATCAAACACCTTTGAAATCCACCCATCATATCACAATTAACATAAAAGCATTTCTTAAAAATACTAATTGTCCTTCCATCTCATACAAAAACAAGGATGATTTACTTGAACTTGAACCAACAATAGTGGAAAAAAAGTAACTTGCATCAAGAAATGATTGTTTAACATAAAAAGAACAGGACGTAAAAAATGTGCAATGATATTTTTTTAATTAAAATCAATTTTTTTACGTGCACCTCCCATGGTTCATTAAAAATTTTATGATATACGTCATTTGACAACATTGGTTGTCATAAATTTTAAGATATACATCGAATGTTTGACATAAATTTGTTTATATTTCTACACAAAATCTTGTTCTTCCTCACTTCTCCCTCGCGTTTACGAAATTTTGGCTATCTTCCTTAGTTGTTGCTTCAGCGAGTGTGTTCTTAGGTACATTGGTGATCTAAAGTGTATTTTTCTTTCATCTTAGTGAGTGGTTGTTTCTAGTTGATTAGGTTGTAGGTTAAAAATTTTCATGGAGGTTAATGATCTAAACTTCCATTTAATCTTTTAAATTTATATTGTGGTTATTTTAGGGAATCTCAATCATGATAATGTATAAATGCTTTTATTAAATTTTGTTGTTTTGATAACGTGTTATATCAATGTTTAAATTCGATATTGTGAATATCGAAATTAATATTTTAAATTAAGTTAAATAGATAAAAGTAATTATATTTTTTAAATTAAATTTAAAATTTTGGGATAGTAAAAATTATAAGGACTACTTAAGTATTTAAGTCATTAGGAGTGACTTCATTATTAAGTCCTTACTTCATTTACAAGGGATTGTAATAAATTTATGTATCCAGTTGATAAGAATATTAATATATATGAGTAGTTTCAATACATAAGATAAATAATAGAAGGTCATGCAACATTTCAAACTTTTATAAAAATTTAAATAATTCAATATCGTATATAAATCAATATCAATATTATTATACATTAAAATTATTATTAAAAAATATGTATTTATTTAGATAGATCATGAAATAGAGGATCATCTATTCATTTTCAATTTTTCATTTATTTCCTTTTCCTAATGTTCATTTTGGTGTGATTTGCACCTCACTCTACACAAGTATTTTTTCTTCTTCTCGGATTGAAATTGGCACTTGATTTTAAATTATAAGCTCTATTAGTAGACTACATTTTCTTAGTGTATTGTTAGCTTAACAATAACTATATACCAAATAATGCATCAACCAAACACTATAACACAAGTAAAACCATCACAAACTAAGCTGGGGGTTAAAAGTAAACCAACAATAATACTCATAGTAATAACTTGGAATAAATTTGCAAGTAAACCAACACTATTTTCAAATTAAATATGAAAAAAACATAAATCTAGCAATGATGCATTAAGAATGTTAATTTCGTAAAAGGATATATAATTTATTATAAAATGTATTACAAATTAATATAACAAGTGTATAAGATTTAACGTAATATCTATAGGATTAACTGTCCTAGATATTTTGAATTCCCTTTTACAAAAGTGAATTGTAGGGATCCCTACATAGATGTAAAAAAATATCTTGGATAATACGAGAGAAAACATATTCATTTTCAGCTTTTGTGTTTATTCCTTTCCCTTAATCTTCAGTTTGGTGTGATTCGTAATTAACTATACTCATTCTTTTGTTATTAATGGATTCAAATTGACATTTGGTTCACAAAAATCTTTATTTTTAATGTACAAGCTCAATCAGCAAAAAAATGATTGTATACCATTTAACCCACCAACAGAACATGATCATAAACCAGGTAATGGATTAAAAGTAAGACAACATTAATACATATAGTGATGATCTAGAATTGGTATTGATGTATTACGATTATTCTATAAATTATATAAGTCATTACAGAAAGATAAATAACTACTTTCACATCAAATTTCCTTCAAATACTTGTTTGGTATTTGGTCTGCCAAGTAAATGTAGAAATGCCCCATAGCTCCGGTACGAAACTTGTTTTCATATACGGATTCCAGTGTTAGAATTTCACCATCTTCGATCATGATAGAACCGGGTTTAGGATAACAAACTGACATTCCAACTAGGTAACCCTTTTCATTTCCTGCTTCTTTTCCAGTTCCGTATTTTGGATTTGAAGTGCATAAAACCCTTCCATCCTAAGTTAAGCATAATCGTAAATATAGAGATGATTCAATAAACTTTTTAATTTCTTATAAAGATATAAAAATATGAACAAAATTTATTCCTAATGAATATATGAATTACACAAAATGTAATGTAAGTTTATCTACATGATACAACTTATATGGGAACAACAAATATCAAATTTTACCTGTCCATACAGAGTCACATTGACAACACCGGTGTGCATATGAGCAGTGCCATATATAAGATAACCACCTTTTGTCATTGGGATGTTTGCTTTCTTAACATGAGGGATGTCATTGTCATGATTTCTTGGGATCGTATACTCTGCCTATAACAAATTGAGAAATTTACTTTACTCACATACCAACGAAAAAGTAATTAATAGCCTAATACTTTTGTTTGGAAAATAAATGAGTTTCAAAAGTTTGCTTATGATTTGTAAGGTATTGTATGTATTAAGTAAATGATCTACCTGACAATCATGAATTGGTGTAAAACCATTTGATCTTACACGATCCGTTGAATCAAGTATATAGAACTTAAGAGGCACTTGTTGTTCATCCCAATCAACCCACTTTATTTTGTATCTTAGGGAAAGCTTTCTCGTTGGGCCACGAAAACCATTTCTTAATTTGCATTGTACGTTATCTTGACAACAAAAGAGTCCTCCTTTATAATTTCTAGGCAACAATTGACCATTAATGCCCGTTGTGACATTGTAAAAGTCCTTTGGGAGATTCATAAGCTTACACCTACACTCTGTACAACCTTTTCTATCTTGTGTTCCACGTGTATCAATAACCATGATGCTAAACAACCATTTTTCTTTAAACGCATGCTTTATTTTTGTAGGATTCCCTAATTCAACTGCAAAAGGATTTGGAAGATTTGAAGATGTTCCTCGTGATTCTGCTCCCAAGCCCCAATAATGTGGAAGCAAAAAACCTTGGCATGCACCATCATTTCTTTCAAATTCGATACCATTGCGAAGGTCGTGAGATTGTTTAATGTACTGTGACATGGTAATGTTTTCAATGTATTTTACAGCAAACCAATGATGAAGGTAAGTTTCATACAACGGTACTGAATTACCATCTTCATCAACTACTTCAACATCAAAACTCTTGACCCCAATGTGACCCCTTGGAATGTCAATATCTAATAATGTTTTCACCACAATTTTTCCTGGTCCCACTTCAAAGTTTTCAGACAAAAAAGTAGCTGACTTTATATGATTTTCATCAGGCTCTAAAACAACTGAGTGAGTTGTGTCAAATAGCAACATCATTATTGAAAATAAAATTACTGCTCCTCTAGAGATAGTCCTCATATGAACCTACAGAAAAATTGTTTCCATTAGCCATGACAATATGCGTATATGGTCATTCATCTAATAATCTTGTAGATGTTTCAAAATATGGAGAAAACATGTCAATTCGATAAGACTGAAAAGAAAAGGCAAAGTAATAGAACATTCACAATAAAATGTCCATACCATATAAGAAAAAGATATTGTGTTGATCATGGTGATGATTTGTTCTTAGATGAAGATGTATGATCTTTCAAATTTTAAAGCAGGTAAATTTATACGTATATGAAAATGATTACTAGTTTTATATATGGTGGATCACTAAAAGATGATATATTCAGCGTAACTAAATTTTAAATTGTTGTTGGTTGTCTCTTTTCAGTTCGTTGTATTAGGTGTTTGTTATTGTATTTAAACCTAAATTAACATGTATTGACATAGTTTTACAGATCTACAAAACTATTTGGAAGTTTTGTAACTATTTGTAGATGTAAAAACAACTTGATTGATCTTTTGTTTGGGCAAACTTCACATGGTTTCAGTTTTGTAGTTTATTTTTTTTAAATAGCAACATTCTAATATTATAAGACAATATGTTTTGGCTTAATTTATGCTTAAAAGATGAAAAATAAAATATCACTCATACAAATTAAAGAAAAGCAAGTTTATTCAAATAAACAGGTAAGAAAGACAAAAAGAATATAATTTTAATAACACTAATTAGTGGCACTTAAGACATGGCCTATATAAACAAGAATTGTACATAGTGAGAATTATAATATATAGTGTTGATTGATTATGCTTGATATTCCTTTTATCACTATTCATAGTATTTTAGTAAGAAATAAAATGATATTTCTATATGATTTAAATATATTCTAAATACCTCTAAATTAATATAAGTTAATTATATTTTAAGATTGTACTGTAGAACTTGATTTGTTGTGTCCTTGAATGTTAAAATACTAGAAACAACAATGTTTATAGCATAGCTATTACAAACAACTTAACTTAGCCTTTTTTATCACTATAAACAACGAATTCAACACATAACAATGGAAGGTTGTGTTTTTCTTAATGGGCAAGTGCGATGATTGTGATATCATTTATATCAAATTTTGGAAAATTAACTTCTAAATAATTCAATGAAACAAAGATTATAAGGCATTTATCATCTTAAAAACACATATACATGTTTCTTAATGTAATGTGACTCAGTAAAAATGGACAACATAAAACTAGAATGAAAAACCGTGAATGTACGTCAACCAATTTATTTCAATAATTTTATTTTTATAAAAGATAAACATGCACAAAGAAAATCATTGCCATCTACTTTTAAGAAAAAAAGGGTTATCCAAAGAGAAATTGCCATCTTCGTTAAAGAGAGACCATAAAGTTTTGTAAATCAATCATATAAAAACTTCATGGACTCTAAAACAATATCACTCGTTTTCTGGTTAAAAGGTTATGAAAAAGGAAAAAAACAAACATGATTCTTTATTCCTTGAATTTATACTATTTTGATTGTTTTGAAATTTTGTCTCGGGTATAGGGTCGAACGTCCAATTAAAATAATTTCATGGTCTGTTGACTCTAGTGTTTTCCTCTCTGTCCTAGGGTAATCTATTAGCCAACCGATCATGGGGTACCTGTTAAAGGTGCTCTAATGTTAAAGTAAGCTCAGGTTCGATCAGTTAAAACAATTAAAGCTATAATAAAAATTTAATGAATGCCCAAACAACCATACATTTGACCTGTAAATATGGTTTTCTCCTTGAGATTTTTATTAGGGATGAATTAATTCAGTCCAATTTCCTTTAAACATTATTATTGACATATTTATGTTAATTAGATGTTTAGTTGATTTTATTAATGACCGATTAGTTTTTTCCACATCCGAGCGGTTGGTTATACTTCATTCCGCAAGGTTTGTACCGTCGGTGCATATACTACAACTTACTACAACTTTATTCACCTGTTTTGACGCTTCCAAGTATTTACAAGAGAGAGAAACTTCTATTCTTAACTTAATCTTATCGTAAATAATATGATAAAGTGCATGCTCATTTAACACCTATCTTGAAACATCTTTAAGTGGCATGACCTCTACCATTAATTCATAAGTTATCCATCTTCAAATTATCTTTTCTCCCTTTCCAATTTTGAATTGAATGTTATTTCCTTGTCAAATTTCTCATACTCTTTATAAACACATAATATATGCATATATATATATATATATATACTTACATATACATACATACACACACATACATGTATATATATATATATATATATATATATATATATATATATATATATATATATATATATATATCATGTTCTTTCATTTGTTTAGGCAACTTTTCACACTAGTATAATTAAATAGATTTAACTTATGTCCAATTGCATTCTTGTAGCAATTTCTATCTTATCTTTTCTTTATATCATTATGCTCTTATTTTTGTATTCTTGCTCTTATTCCATTCTCACATGGAAACTTTCACAATTAATCCTGTGAATTAAATATATATTTAGTTGTGAGTATCTTTGACATTCATGTTGTTTATTTTATATTTTTAAAAATATAAGAAAATTGAAATTTCAATACTAAATCAAGCTAAAACAAATTTAGACATTAATCAAGAATACTCTGCCTAGAAAAATACTGTTAGCCCAAACCTTAGTCTCAAATAAAAAAAAAATTATATCAAACACCTTTGAAATCCACCCATCATATCACAATTAACATAAAAGCATTTCTTAAAAATACTAATTGTCCTTCCATCTCATACAAAAACAAGGATGATTTACTTGAACTTGAACCAACAATAGTGGAAAAAAAGTAACTTGCATCAAGAAATGATTGTTTAACATAAAAAGAACAGGACGTAAAAAATGTGCAATGATATTTTTTTAATTAAAATCAATTTTTTTACGTGCACCTCCCACGGTTCATTAAAAATTTTATGATATACGTCATTTGACAACATTGGTTGTCATAAATTTTAAGATATACATCGAATGTTTGACATAAATTTGTTTATATTTCTACACAAAATCTTGTTCTTCCTCACTTCTCCCTCGCGTTTACGAAATTTTGGCTATCTTCCTTGGTTGTTGCTTCAGCGAGTGTGTTCTTAGGTACATTGGTGATCTAAAGTGTATTTTTCTTTCATCTTAGTGAGTGGTTGTTTCTAGTTGATTGGGTTGTAGGTTAAAATTTTTCATGGAGGTTAATGATCTAAACTTCCATTTAATCTTTTAAATTTATATTGTGGTTATTTTAGGGAATCTCAATCATGATAATGTATAAATGCTTTTATTAAATTTTGTTGTTTTGATAACGTGTTATATCAATGTTTAAATTCGATATTGTGAATATCGAAATTAATATTTTAAATTAAGTTAAATAGATTAAAGTAATTATATTTTTTAAATTAAATTTAAAATTTTGGGATAGTAAAAATTATAAGGACTACTTAAGTATTTAAGTCATTAGGAGTGACTTCATTATTAAGTCCTTACTTCATTTACAAGGGATTGTAATAAATTTATGTATCTAGTTGATAAGAATATTAATATATATGAGTAGTTTCAATACATAAGATAAATAATAGAAGGTCATGCAACATTTCAAACTTTTATAAAAATTTAAATAATTCAATATCGTATATAAATCAATATCAATATTATTATACACTAAAATTATTATTAAAAAATATGTATTTATTTAGATAGATCATGAAATAGAGGATCATCTATTCATTTTCAATTTTTCATTTATTTCCTTTTCCTAATGTTCATTTTGGTGTGATTTGCACCTCACTCTACACAAGTCTTTTTTCTTCTTCTCGGATTGAAATTGGCACTTGATTTTAAATTATAAGCTCTATTAGTAGACTACATTTTCTTAGTGTATTGTTAGCTTAACAATAACTATATACCAAATAATGCATCAACCAAACACTATAACACAAGTAAAACCATCACAAACTAAGCTGGGGGTTAAAAGTAAACCAACAATAATACTCATAGTAATAACTTGGAATAAATTTGCAAGTAAACCAACACTATTTTCAAATTAAATATGAAAAAAACATAAATCTAGCAATGATGCATTAAGAATGTTAATTTCGTAAAAGGATATATAATTTATTATAAAATGTATTACAAATTAATATAACAAGTGTATAAGATTTAACGTAATATCTATAGGATTAACTGTCCTAGATATTTTGAATTCCCTTTTACAAAAGTGAATTGTAGGGATCCCTACATAGATGTAAAAAAATATCTTGGATAATACGAGAGAAAACATATTCATTTTCAGCTTTTGTGTTTATTCCTTTCCCTTAATCTTCAGTTTGGTGTGATTCGTAATTAACTATACTCATTCTTTTGTTATTAATGGATTCAAATTGACATTTGGTTCACAAAAATCTTTATTTTTAATGTACAAGCTCAATCAGCAAAAAAATGATTGTATACCATTTAACCCACCAAGAGAACATGATCATAAACCAGGTAAAGGATTAAAAGTAAGACAACATTAATACATATAGTGATGATCTAGAATTGGTATTGATGTATTACGATTATTCTATAAATTATATAAGTCATTACAGAAAGATAAATAACTACTTTCACATCAAATTTCCTTCAAATACTTGTTTGGTATTTGGTCTGCCAAGTAAATGTAGAAATGCCCCATAGCTCCGGTACGAAACTTGTTTTCATATACGGATTCCAGTGTTAGAATTTCACCATCTTCGATCATGATAGAACCGGGTTTAGGATAACAAACTGACATTCCAACTAGGTAACCCTTTTCATTTCCTGCTTCTTTTCCAGTTCCGTATTTTGGATTTGAAGTGCATAAAACCCTTCCATCCTAAGTTAAGCATAATCGTAAATATAGAGATGATTCAATAAACTTTTTAATTTCTTATAAAGATATAAAAATATGAACAAAATTTATTCCTAATGAATATATGAATTACACAAAATGTAATGTAAGTTTATCTACATGATACAACTTATATGGGAACAACAAATATCAAATTTTACCTGTCCATACAGAGTCACATTGACAACACCGGTGTGCATATGAGCAGTGCCATATATAAGATAACCACCTTTTGTCATTGGGATGTTTGCTTTCTTAACATGAGGGATGTCATTGTCATGATTTCTTGGGATCGTATACTCTGCCTATAACAAATTGAGAAATTTACTTTACTCACATACCAACGAAAAAAGTAATTAATAGCCTAATACTTTTGTTTGGAAAATAAATGAGTTTCAAAAGTTTGCTTATGATTTGTAAGGTATTGTATGTATTAAGTAAATGATCTACCTGACAATCATGAATTGGTGTAGAACCATTTGATCTTACACGATCAGTTGAATCAAGTATATAGAACTTAAGAGGCACTTGTTGTTCATCCCAATCAACCCACTTTATTTTGTATCTTAGGGAAAGCTTTCTCGTTGGGCCACGAAAACCATTTCTTAATTTGCATTGTACGTTATCTTGACAACAAAAGAGTCCTCCTTTATAATTTCTAGGCAACAATTGACCATTAATGCCCGTTGTGACATTGTAAAAGTCCTTTGGGAGATTCATAAGCTTACACCTACACTCTATACAACCTTTTCTATCTTGTGTTCCACGTGTATCAATAACCATGATGCTAAACAACCATTTTTCTTTAAACCCATGCTTTATTTTTGTAGGATTCCCTAATTCAACTGCAAAAGGATCTGGAAGATTTGAAGATGTTCCTCGTGATTCTGCTCCCCAGCCCCAATAATGTGGAAGCAAAAAACCTTGGCATGCACCATCATTTCTTTCAAATTCGATACCATTGCGAAGGTCGTGAGATTGTTTAATGTACTGTGACATGGTAATGTTTTCAATGTATTTTACAGCAAACCAATGATGAAGGTAAGTTTCATACAACGGTACTGAATTACCATCTTCATCAACTACTTCAACATCAAAACTCTTGACCCCAATGTGACCCCTTGGAATGTCAATATCTAATAATGTTTTCACCACAATTTTTCCTGGTCCCACTTCAAAGTTTTCAGACAAAAAAGTAGCTGACTTTATATGATTTTCATCAGGCTCTAAAACGACTGAGTGAGTTGTGTCAAATAGCAACATCATTATTGAAAATAAAATTACTGCTCCTCTAGGGATAGTCCTCATATGAACCTACAGAAAAATTGTTTCCATTAGCCATGACAATATGCGTATATGGTCATTCATCTAATAATCTTGTAAATGTTTCAAAATATGGAGAAAACATGTCAATTCGATAAGACTGAAAAGAAAAGGCAAAGTAATAGAACATTCACAATAAAATGTCCATACCATATAAGAAAAAGATATTGTGTTGATCATGGTGATGATTTGTTCTTAGATGAAGATGTATGATCTTTCAAATTTTAAAGCAGGTAAATTTATACGTATATGAAAATGATTACTAGTTTTATATATGGTGGATCGCTAAAAGATGATATATTCAGCGTAACTAAATTTTAAATTGTTGTTGGTTGTCTCTTTTCAGTTCGTTGTATTAGGTGTTTGTTATTGTATTTAAACCTAAATTAACATGTATTGACATAGTTTTACAGATCTACAAAACTATTTGGAATTTTTGTAACTATTTGTAGATGTAAAAACAACTTGATTGATCTTTTGTTTGGGCAAACTTCACATGGTTTCAGTTTTGTAGTTTATTTTTTTTAAATAGCAACATTCTAATATTATAAGATAATATGTTTTGGCTTAATTTATGCTTAAAAGATGAAAAATAAAATATCACTCATACAAATTAAAGAAAAGCAAGTTTATTCAAATAAACAGGTAAGAAAGACAAAAAGAATATAATTTTAATAACACTAATTAGTGGCACTTAAGACATGGCCTATATAAACAACAATTGTACATAGTGAGAATTATAATATATAGTGTTGATTGATTATGCTTGATATTCCTTTTATCACTATTCATAGTATTTTAGTAAGAAATAAAATGATATTTCTATATGATTTAAATATATTCTAAATACCTCTAAATTAATATAAGTGAATTATATTTTAAGATTGTACTGTAGAAGTTGATTTGATTTGGCCACATTGAATGCCAACAAACACTTTTGTGATCCATGCTAATCATGTGTGGGTAGTAATTAGAGAGAAGGTACAAAGTTTCGAAAGAACTTGTACTATAGTGAATGAGGGTAGACACCAAACAATGAGGTTCACGTGTGAGCAAATGCACATAAATTGGTTTAGTGAATCTGCATAATCTCAAAACTGTGAAAGTATGTTGTTTGTGTTCTTTGAAAAAGAGTTGAATAGGTTCATCATTGAACCTAGTTTGCAAAGCCTAAAACTGAAGGAAAGAATTGGGTTTAGTCTTTTGGCCAACCTTTTAATGCAAATATGTTTTGAATCTTTTTTAGTTTCCTTTTGTTCTAGGATAAACAAGGTCTATAGTTGGGTGTGTCGATAAGTGTCCAATATGAGATAATTTTAAGATTAATTTTACAGTTATATTGTTTTGATTTTAATGAATTTGTGTATAAATTATCCCGATTTAGCTTGTTTTGTAGTTTCCAATATCAATAGAGAGTCAAAGTGCAAAAATAAAGTAAATGGATGAATTTAAAGCAATTATGAGCAAAACTGAGTAATTGAGCGGCAAAGTTGAGGCTTGAGCCACATTGGCTAACCCATAGCAAATGGAAACCTCAAACATTGAACCTGATGCTAAGCCATGAAGACACCTTCTTCAGGAAGTTATCTTATTAGTTGCAGCACCAAAGCATGAGACCTGAGCCATAAAGGAAACCCACTTAGGGAGGAAACCTCTACAGTTTGAGCCTGAAGTATAGTCCTAAGCACTATCCTGGACAATTTCTAAAAGTAGAGTTACACCCCTGTTTAGAAAGACATTTTGTAAGGGTTCTTTTAAGAGACTCTTAGAGAGCTCTTGTAGGCACTTTCCCTTGTACTTAGTAAACATTATTTAAGTGAAAAAGAGATGATGGCACTTCCATGTGTTATATGTTCTCATCTAGTATGAGGAGCAAAATCTCTTTAAGTGTTAAAGTAAAGATGTAACCCCTTTGGAACTCTCTTATATTGGTACTATTTTATTTATCAAAGTATTTTTTCATTACATATTAGATAAATTGATCACTAGTCTTATTCCATTTGGTTGGAATTAAGTGGGAACTGGTTCCATTTTGTGGTGCAACTAATTCTTCTCCTGCTTTTAGATGCTAGGAATAGATCTAAGGCTCTAGCTGGTTATAGAGTCCTGATCTTAATGCAAGTGATTCATTTAAGCAATCACTAAGGTATCATATTGAAGTTTGATGATCCTAGGTTATAGGTGTGAGGAATGGACCTAGAGTTACATTTAAAGAGAACTCTCAGGACATGACTGATTGTATCTTTGAAAATATCAACTTAATCAATACAAGAGATGAACAAGGTGGTGAAATCTGGCTTCAACACGTCTTTTAGCTTTGAAATCAAGCCTTACTCAAATATATTTTTAATCCAATTTTATTGTTTTAGATCAATACAAATTTTCACATTAAATATGTTCTTATATTTTCTATGCAACTAAAACATTGTTTTGTTCAACTCAAACTAGATAGATCTTGTGTTTTCTACCAAGTCATTATGGATACGACACTTGTACTACAAACTATCTAGTATACTTGCTGGAAAAATTGATTACATTAAACCATCAACACCGAACAAACACAAGTTGTGTAGTTGGACAGACGTGAGCACTATGTGCTTCGTTTGACAAACATAAGTGTTGTTCACATGCACCGTCTGATAAAAATTTTCTTAAACAAACACAAGTATACCAAATCAGATAAGCTTTTGTTTGAACAAATAATAAGTATACTTTGTGTAATACACGTAAGTCTAAGTATTTCATACAACTTTGTCAGGCCATGAACTTGGCTCTAAAGATGAAGATAAACCACATGCCTTGGCACGTGAAGATCTACGATATTCCATAACTGGTTCTAAAGAAGCCACACACAACGCCAAGTTAAAAGCATTTAATGCATCTCAAAGCAATATCAAAGGAAGTGATTGAAACATCTTCAAGCAAACAGTGGAAGACAAGAAAATTCTTAAACTTTTAAGTTTCTAGTAAACAAACTCGTATTTTCTCTCTTGAATTGCAACAATTACAACTACAGATAATATCATACTAATATACCAAATGTTTTCAAAAACTTTACTCTCGTATGGAATAGACTTTTTATTTTTTGTTTGTTTCACCTCAAAAGATTAGCTTTCAAAAAGTCTCCTCACCAACAATAAATTACCTTCACAAAGGAGGATTTCCTTCACAGAGTCTACAACTTCTTTACTAGGTAAAGAATGAGTTTTATCCTAGCTTTCAATACCTTGATCCTTTAAACTCATTGTTCTTTTATTGGGATACTCTTTAGAATATTGATATCTACCAAAACATTTACAGCACTAAAGATATCTAACTCTAGATTCGTTAGAGTCTGTAGGAAAACAATATTTTTGCTTAAAGCAATTAGGATAATAGCTTTGAGCGAACTGCATTTTTTTTACGCTTTAAAACGGGCAGAAAACCTCTCGCTCAACATGCTTACACTCTAATACCTTTGTGTTAAATCTAAGTTCAACGGATCTTGTGTTTGGTTTTGATTGTGTATTTAAACAACTAAGTGTAAAATATAATTTTATGTGTATATTAAATCATGTTAAACACTAAATGTTCAATTTGTATGGATGAACATATACAAGCATCGTGCATATGTTTTTCATATAATCAATTTTTGCTAGAATATATGTAAAATGCGTATACTTAATCTAATAATTTTTTGTATAAAAATATAATAAGTATATTTCACCTAAGACACGCAAGTCTTAAATATTTCATGATACATATCGAACTAATAAATTCTTATTTTATTTTATATATATATATAATAATTATTTAACGATGCTTTAAAATACTAGTAATAAAAATATCAGCCTAAACAAAGTAGTAAAGTAATGATAGTGTTTCGTCTTTGAACAAGAGTCCTCTTAGGTGAATAGGGTAAGTTCGTGGACAAAGTTCCTAACTTACCAAAACTTGTATATGTAACGTCTCATTTAATAGATAAATTCAATTAAATAAAATGTTGCATAAATCATAATATTCGAAGAACACAAGACTTAAAGTATAAAGGATAATATAGTCATCCAAGTATACCAGAAGGAAAACAAGGAACTACATGATGTCAGGAACAAAATACAAGAATTTCAACAGCTAACCACAATCTTGCTCATAGAACAAGAGATTACAATATAATAAAAGTTCTTCACAACATGAGTCCAACATCAACTCATGACCATCAAGTTGCAGCATCCCCATTGTCACTGCGATCATCAGGGGTTCCAATATTTGCTCACACTACGGAATTGGTGATCATTGCAAAAAGGAAAAACCACACAAGAATACAGACACAAGCAAGAAAGGTAAGCTAGAGTAAAAAGGTTTATCATACAAATAAGCATACAATTTAAAAGCCAAGAACACATAAATCAACCAAGTATGTGATTGCAAACAAGCAAGACTCTAAGACTCAATTATTTGGATACATATAATCGGTCAGATTCACCGAATGTTTGCACTTGTGGTGGCCTCTACTACTCTACAAAGCCATTGCTAATGGGTTTCACCCTACCACACACAAGGTTAGCCTTCAAACATCTAAGGCCATTATCCTGCCAAAGACTAGGGCCTGCTACTACTCCACCACTTGAGTCAGTACGCTTTACGTGAGACTAACTAACTCTTTAGAGTTTCAAGATGCAATCCTTACCTAATTATATACATTGAGGCACCACCACGAAACCTTACTGAGAGGCTCATGGAATTACGTCCATCACATGAGGCACCACCATGAGCTCTCACCAAGAGGTCCATGGAATTACATTCATCCCATAAGGCACCACCATGAGATCTCACCAAGAGATTCATGGAATTACGTCCAACCCACACCATAGCCATGTCTCACCAACCAATCTTAGATTTATCATGCATACCAATCTCATGCCAATATTGAACCAACCAATCAACCATGATCCATACATTTTCTCATACCAAGCTCATAAATTCCAG
Organism: Vigna unguiculata; assembly: GCF_037176805.1. Lineage (NCBI taxonomy): Eukaryota > Viridiplantae > Streptophyta > Magnoliopsida > Fabales > Fabaceae > Vigna > Vigna unguiculata. The sequence continues at coordinate 10,419,630 of NC_140801.1, forward strand.
TCCATATCATCAGATATTACATGCATATTTCCATACTTCCTACTTTAAATAGGGTAGGCCCTTAAACATTGGGGCAGGAATAAAGTGGGCCTTACACTCTCCTCAACAACAAAAATTTTTGACCTCGAAAATTAAGATATACCAGAAAATAAATGTGGATATGACTTCCTCATATCCTCCTCTAACTCCCAAGTAGAGTCACCTGTCCTCTAGTCCTAAATGACTTTGACAAGACTAACTGATTTTCCCCAGCATTCCTCCACGCGACGATCCTCCAAAGCAACGGGTGGTACTTCCATCGTAAGATCCTCCCTAATATGTACATCCTCTGCTTCCAACACGTGAGATAGGTCAAACACATACTTCCTTAACTATGAGACATGAAATACCGATGGAGATTGGCCAACTGAGGAGGCAAAGCAATCTCATAAGCCATAGGCCTAATCCTCCTCGAGATTTGATAAGGGCCAAGAAACTTAAGAGAAAGCTTCCTTGAGTGGATAGCCCTTTCCCACACCAATGGTTCAGCTCACCCTCAAGAACACGTGATCTCCAGCCACGAATTCCAAAGGTCTCCTCCTTTGGTGTGTATAGCCTTCTACCTACTCTAAGAGGCCTGCAACCTATCAATCTTGATACAAACACATACTTCCAACAACTCTGGCCCAACCAACATTCCTTCCCCATCTTGATACCAACACAGTGGGGTCTTGCACTTCCTGCCATAAAGGGCCTCATATGGTGTAATGCCGATGCTTGCATTGAAATTATTATTGTAAGTGAAATCTATCAAAGGTAAGACTTCATCCCACGCACCCAAATGATCCAGCACGCATGGTTAACTTGCTACCCAAAGCACTTTTCAAAGTCTGCCAGAAACGAGAAGTCAACCGCAGATCTTTATCTGAAACTATGCTCGACGGTACCCCATGCAATCTCACTATTTCTTTAATGTACAACTAGGCCAACTTGGCCATAGACATCCTCAGGTTCATTGCCAAGAAATGAGCATTCTTGGTCAATTGGTCCACCACAACCCAGATCGTATTGTGACCTCTAAAGGTTCGTGGCAAATGGGTCACAAATTCCATAGCTATACTATCCCATTTCCACACCGGTATGTCCAAAGGCTATAGAATTTCACTAGGCATCTGATGCTCTACCTTCGCCTTCTGACATGTTAAACAGGTAGATACAAATTGAGCCACATCCTTTTTCATGCCTTGCCACTAGAAAGCCTCCTTAAGATCTTGGTACATCTTAGTCATGTCAGGATGCAAGCTAAGACGACTCTTGTGCCCTTCCTCAAGGATCAACCTTTTAACCTCAGCATAATCTGGTACACACACCCTGCCTCTGTATCTCAATACACTATCACTACCCAAGGCAAACTCCTTTGCTCCATATGACCCAAGCAATTCCCTCACTCCTTTCAAACTGGCGCACACCAACTGCTTTTCCTTGATTAAGTTTAGAAAGTCACTAGATATAGTTAGGTTACTACACCTAATGCACTCAGATCCCAACTCAACATGCAACTTCATATCTCTGAATTTCTCTAGCAGTTCCATCTCCTTGATCATAAGTTGTGCAGTATGCATTGTCTTCCTACTTAAGGCATCTGCCACCACATTCGCCTTTCCCGGATGATATAGCAGTTCAAAATCATAATCCTTCAAGAACTTCATCCACCTCCTTTGTCTCATGTTCAGCTCCTTTTGATCAAACAGATACTTGAGGCTCTTGTGATCACTGAACACACGAAACTGGGCACCATAAAGATAGTACCTCTAGATCTTCAAGGCAAAGACTACTGCTGCCAACTCTAGGTCATGAGTGGGGTAGTTCTTCTCATGCACCTTAAGTTGCCACGAAGCATATGCCACCACCTTCTTCTCCTGCATCAACACACATTCAAGCCCATGATGAGAGGCATCATAGTAAACCTCAAAGGGTTTGCTAACAGGATTATGTTGAGCACCTTCGTCATGTGTGTATTTCATAGCTTTTATTGTATGAATATGTCAATGAAAGTTGGATAATTCCGTATAATAAATTCTTTGTAAATGTTTCGCTCGAGGTCTCTACTCATCGTAAAGTTCCAGTAATTGCTTCATTCCCAATCTTGGAAAGTGCTCATATATTCAACTCTACAAAAAAAGTGCAAATATATTTCAACAATCAAACAATAAACATGAAATAACCTAAAGACATTTTTGTACTAGTAACATTCTCCTACTCCTCATGAATACCAATTTCTCCATGATGATCCCCCCTTCTACGACCAAATATCGTAGCTCTACGTTTATGATCCTACTGCTTAGAAGCCTTAACATGTGGAGAACTCTTAGCACTAGGTATAAAAGTTCATCATGTTCTAGCCATATTTGTAATAAACAAATTCAAAAAAATATTAAAATTAATTATCATTAAAAATTAGAACACAACATATTTCAAAAATAAAAAATATAAATCAAATATTTCATAAATCTTAAAAGGGTTAAATATGTTTTTGGTCCTTCAAGTTTCAGTGAAATTTGGAATTAGTCCCTCATCAAAACTTTTGACCAATTTAGTCCTTCATCTTTCAAAATGCGTGAATTTAGTCCTTTTAACCAAATTTTGTTAAGTTTATTTGACGTTTCAATCGTATTTCATGATAGTATTTAAATTATTTACATTATTTGACACATTTTTGCTTCAATGTTAGTTTAAATACTATCATGAAATGCGCTTGAAACATCATATAAACTTAACAAAATTTGGTTAAAAGGACTAAATTCACACATTTTGAAAGATGAAGGACTAAATTGGTATAAAGTTTTGATGAGGGACTAATTCCAAAATTCACTGAAACTTGAGGGACCAAAAACATATTTAACCCATCTTAAAAATAATAAAATAAAAAATAAAAAATATAACTCAATTAACCGGATGTTGATATTCGGAATGACCAATGTCCACATTCGGAATCAACACCACATTCGAAAGTTACACTTCTTAACGAAACTCGATATTCGTAAGCATTATTCGTCGGATGTCGACATCCGGAAGCATCCTTCACCGGAAGTCAACATCCGAAAGCTAGTTTTCAATGGAAGTTGATATTCGCCGCCAAAAGTTAAGTTTCATCGGTTGATTCAATGGAAGTCGAGATCTCGGTCTTGATTCACCAAAAGTCGACATCTCATGCCCATTCTACACTTACGAAAATTGACTTCCGATATGTGTTTCACTCTTACGAAAGTCAACTTCTGGTATTGTTTTTCCAAATCCAAACTTTTTTAACTTTCGAGATTCGTTGCTTTGTGAATTTTTTCAAATATTACAATCACCACACTCTGTGGATTCAAATCATGGATAAACATGGTAAGGTATAAACAAGCACAAATAAATGTTACTTGTGTCAAATGTAAATTAATGGTAAGAATGGATGTAGAGAGGATAGACACGTTGTTGTCACAAAGAGAAACATAAAAATGAGTGTAAGGTTTCGTAGGGCTTGGGGCTGAGGAGTGGGGCAGCGTTAGGGTTAGTTTAAATCTGAGGGGTGAGGTTACTTTATATTAAATAGGAGAGAGGGTGAGGTTACTTTATATTAAATAGAAGAGAGGGTGAAACATGATTGTAGGTGGTTTAGGACGTAATTCCATGAATCTCTAGGTGAGATCTCATGGTGGTGCCTCATTGGTCAAATCTCTAGAGCGTAGTGACTCAAGTGGTGAGAGTAGCAGGAGGCCCTAGTCTTTGGAATGGCCTTAGATGTTTGAAGACTAACCTTGTGAGTGGTAGGGTGAAACCCATTGGCAATTTGCTCTGTAGAGCAATAGAGGCCACCACAAGTGCAAGTATCTAGTGAATCCGACTGATTATATGTATCCGTATAATTGTGTCTTGAGTCTTAGTGTCTTGTTTGCTGATTATCATATGATGGGTTCATGTATGTATCTTTGGCTATAAAATTGTATGCAATTGTATGATAAAACGTTTTTCCACTCTAGCTTACCCTTCTATTTGTTTATATGTTCTATGTGTGGTTTTTCTCCTTTTGCGATGATCATCAATTTATTGATGTGAGCATATGCGAGAACTCCCCGTGGTCATCAGGGTGATGGAGATTTCGCTGCTTAGTTCGTCTTGGGTCAGATCCCACTTCTTCGAGTCATTCTTCTAGGGTTATAGCCCATGTATTTCCTTGCTCTTTGAGGATTTATTTTGAATACGGTTAAACGTTTTTCTCGTATTGTAATGGCATCATGGTGTGCCTTGGTTTCTTTCTTAGTTTATTCTGGATAACTGTAAGGAGTGACAATATACTCCATAACTTTGCTCTTTATCTTATTTTGTGTGACGTTGCATTTAATTAAGGTTATTATTTAATGAGACGTTACAATTTCAGTTTTTAATTTTTATTCATTTATTTATTTATTTAGTTAAGGGTATTATTTAGTCATTTTATATATTTTTTTTAATTTGTATTTAATTTTCTTATTTTTCATTTTTTTTAATTGTATTTGTTACGAGTCCTTTTTTTAATTTAAATTTTTGTTTGTTTTAAAATTATTAATTTGATTTTAATTTGTAACAAACTAAAAAAATAAAAAATAAAACATTTAATAAATAAATAAAAATAATTAAAATTATAACTTACATAAAAATAATAAATATTGTCTTACGGATTTCATTAACCGTGAAACGGATTTCATGAGACATATTTCATGTTAAACAATTAATCTGACCTTACGGATTTCAAATTTTATGAAGTCGTTATTTGTTATTTTTTTAAAATGGTTTTTATTTTAATTTTTATATAATTATATTTAAGTTACTTTTTTTTCTATGGTTAAATTAAATTATGTTTACTTTTTTTAATAATTATGTTTAATAATTAAGTTCAAATTAAATTATATATACAAAATTAGATTATATATATTAAAAAAATTAAAAACAAAAACAAATAATACATGTAAGAAAGAAAGAAATTATAAAACAATAAAGCAATAAATTAATAAAATAAACAAATATATAACAAATTAACAAAATTAAAAGTAATAAAAATAATTAAAAAAGAACACATTTAGTAAATAAATAAAATAAAATATAACTTATTAAAAAATAAATTAAACAAAATAACAATAAATAAATAAATAATAAATAAAATTAATAAAATAATTATTAATTAAATCATCTTAAATAACTCAAAATAATAGAAAATATAAAGATAAAAGAACACCGAATGTCAAAATATGTAGGACACTAAAACGGATGTTAAAAATCAGTGACAAGAGTTGGTTAGATTTCGAAATCCGATTACTTACTTAATTCAAATTTTGAAATCTCGTAAGTTTTTAAACCAGATTTTGAAATCGAATTTATATCTAAAAATATTGATTTACTTAACCGTAGTTCTAAATCCAATATTTCCCTAAATCAGTTTTCGAAATTCGACAACTTTATGTACCAAATTTCGAAATCCAATGTCTAATGAAACTTTTGTTTGAAATCCGATTAATAATTTTACAAAAGCAAAATCGTGAATGAAAATTGTAATGCACGTACAATATACATTACAATATAAATATATATATATATATATATATATATATATATATGTATATATATAATCAACAATACATGCTTGTTAAGAAAATTAAAAATAAATGAAGAACAACAAATGAAACCTGTGGATGAGAAAAGATGAATGAAATGTAGGAGAAGAAACTCAAGACAAAAGACAAAATGTCGTTCAAAAGAGAAAACGCAGTTGAGGAAAAAGACTTGTTAAGAAGTAAGAAAGCACGTTGGAGTGGAGCTTATGAGAGTGAATGAGTGAGAATTTGCCCGATCACCAAATGAAGTAAATAAATTAATTACCGCCTACCTATTCAAATGAGAGGGAGATAATCATCACCGATGTGAATATTTGGGGTGTTAAAGAAATGGTGTGCATGGAGAAACTCTCTTAAAGTTCTTAAACTTAATAAGCTTGTATATTTTGATTGGAATTTTGTGTTAGGCTTAAGTAACCACTGATTCTTATTGCACCTCTCTTTTTTCTTTTTGCATCCCTATAAAACCTATCAACCCTAGATTACCACTTATTAAAACTATAATACAAAAGGTAAATATTACCCTTACATTCTTTTATATCGAATTTTGATGGTGTAATTCGAAAAATATTTTCAAATCTAAATATATATATTTTAGATTATACATTTCAAAATATATTCTAAAGATATATTTTAAAAGATACCTTTTATTAAAAAAGTCTTTTGAATTATACATTACAAAATAAAAATTACAAAAATAAAACATGTCGATTTAAGTATTCTAGAAAAGTTTTATATTTGTGGAACATTCAGACATGTATATTTTTATTCTAAATCTAAAAGGACTTTCCGAATTATTTCAAATTGAATATTTTAAAAGATATTTTAGATTTGAAATTATTTTCCAAAACATCCAATATCTTTTTTTTTTATTAATCTTGTGTAGTGATGTCATTGGTCGGGCTTGTGATTCGTCAACTGGCAGAAATGGAGGCAATGATTGCATCGAGGAAAGTCATAACCAAAGTTGAATGGGAAAAAAAGTTCAGTGATGTGAAGATTAGAAGGAAGCATGAGTAAATTGGTAATGAATAACCAAGGCTACGTTGAAGCTCCTGAGAAAATCAAAGTCTTTTTTGCATATGTATTCTTTGGTGTAATCTAACTATAAGTCTATGTTTCACAAGATATAATGAGAAAATAAATAATTATATTAATAAAGATCTCTAAATTCATTATCTTTAAGGTTTTAACCTGAGAATGATGTTAATATCTTATATCATTAAACTTAAATCTTGTGTTGTATCTCAAAATGAGAAACATCATATCTCTCTTTCTCTTAAGCATTGAAGTGGTGCTTGTACATAGAGGAACCACGCATATTTTGAACCTCTCTATTATCACTTTCATAAATATCCACTTTATCATCTTTCTCTTTCTCATTTGTAAATCAATCGAAATTTTCTATTGATTTTTTTTTTATATTTCAAAAGAAGAAAATGTATAGTGAGAAGTAATGTTAAATGGTTGAGAAAAAGTTATGATGTAAATGTACCATTGTCCTTCAAAATGTACTTTCAATATATCATTCAAAATATAAATATTGAAAATAATGTATAATTAAATATTTGGTCTTCATATTTGTTATATAGGTCACTTTAATTTTGTTTTTGTATTTTTTTATATTTAATTAAGTTCTTATTTTCTTAAAATTGTTGAATTTGATTATTTGTATTGGATTGATGTTAACATTGTATCCGTCTATGCCAAGTGATAATTTATGATATTTTTTTTAATTAAAAAAATATAAACTGTCACATGTTAGTCGTGAACGTGATAGTGACATTGACATTACGTGTAAGTGTTAATGTCACATTTCATTTTCAATTTAATCTCTATATTTAAAATTTTGATTCAATTTAGTCACATCTTTTTTAAATTGAGGAATTTGGTCATTGTCCAATAATTTGTCCAACACATTTCAAAATAATATTAAAACTTGATGACAACTTATATATACAAGTTAAAATAATTTTTTAGAGTTTATACTCAAATAAATTCACCTAAATATTCAAATTAGTTTTATTTATTACATTTTTACATAAAACAAATCCTTATTTAAACTTATAATTTGTTTAAAAAACTAAAATATAAATGTAGAGTAATACTTGTAATTGTTAAAAATTTTACTTGTCACATTAAAAAATTAAAAATTATAAGTGTCATTTTACATTTACATTTTTAATATTTTTAAAAAATTATAAGTTTAAAATAGGGATGTTTTAGGTAAAAAAACATTAATTTGAATATTTAGGTGGAGTGATTTAATGTATAAATTCTAAAAAATATATTTTAACATGTATATTTAAGTTGTAATTAAGCTTAATTATTAATTTGGTCTTAAATTAGAGAGGAACCAAATTGCTTCATTTAAAACAAAAATTACGACTAAATTGAATCAAAAGTTTAAATATAGGGACTAAGTTGAAAATAAGCAATGTCATGTAGTAGTAACATGTGGCACTACAACTGTCTTGACACGACATGACATAACACAAGATCGTTTATGTTTTTTTATTCAAATTAAAATTAAAATTAAAAAAATTTAGAAAGAGAAAAAAATACCATGACTTAACACATGGCATGTAAGAACACGACGCTAATGTTAATCTCACATAATAATGACCAAATTGGATCAATTTTAAAAAAAAAGAACAACTTAATTGAACTAAAAAACAATACGAGAATGAAATTAAACCAACCTAACAAATATGATGACCAAATGTATAATTAAGCCTAAAAATAATAAATTAGCATTGCCTTAATGAATACTAAATAAAAAACTATTAAAAATAAATAAGGATAGTATCAATTTAACAAAAATTAACTAAAATAAATATGAAAAATAAATAAGTCAGTGTCAACTTAACATATGCTAATTAAATAAATATTAAAATAAATACCGTTGACTCATCATATGCTAACCTTATTTATTTTTAATAATATATAATTTTTAAAGTTAATGTCCACTAATCCGATGTTAAGTTATATATTATGAATCATTATGCATTCGTGACAATGAATATGAACCGTAGATTATTTTTAATCTAAAGACTCAAATGTAAAGATGATAAATCTTCTTACTCCTAACTTTTTTGCCTCACTTATTGTATAAATTTTGTCACACTTATCTTCTTTATTCACATTCATAAATCTTTTAATAGTCATGTCTTTCGTCGAGACACATCTCTTTCATTTACATTTTTTTCTCATCCCTTTCACCCTCATTCTTCTGTTCATTTCTTTTATTCATACGCAGGGGCGGAACTTAAGCTTGACAGAGGGGAGCCATGGCTCCCCCAAGGTTTTTTTTTTCTTTTATATATATATATATATATATATATATATATATATATATATATATATATATATATATATATATATATTGTTTATATAATTTAATTTTTAAAATTTTTATTTAAATTTAAAAATCAGGTTTTTCTTCTTGTAATTTATTTTACTTCTTCATTTAATTTCTTTATTTTCGGTACCTCCATCTCTTTTTCTATTTTTTTTATTCCAATTTTCATCATCAATCTCTTATCATTTTCAAAATCAAACGGCAACATAACAAAATTGAGGAGTTAAGAAACATTTTGGACCGAACAATTATTTCTTTTGAGTAAGTTCATTTTTTACCCTTTTTTTTTTGAAACAATATGTTTTCCTCTTGTATGTGGCTTTTCTACGCTCTAGGCATATCTTTATGATCATAAAATCATGCTCTAATTGTTGATCAAACTCTCTTTGTGTAGATAGAACTATTTTAGCTTTTGAAGTTATATAGGGAAAGAACAATATTAGGAATCTACTTTAAGATAAGGGAAGCTAATTATTTACAAGGTGTTAATTTTCTTAATATATTGAGTCTTGGTTTTGAGATTTAATTTGGGATATTCATAATTTATCTTTTCCTAAATAGGTGAGAGGTGACAAATTTCTATTAGAAAAATTATGATAAAAAGTAGAAGAATTGTTTCTTTTTACAAGAGGAATATTTGTGATGAAAATGAAAAAAATGCATTTACATCATCTAAACTTGAAAAACTCACGATAATTCAAAAATTGAAGAAAATAAAAAACAACTCTTTAAAGTTCCTAGAGTTACATATAATGAATTTGAAAATGCTTTAGAACGTGATCCGGGTAAACGTCCTCAAACTTGGCAATACCTATCAAATCAAATTAATGAGGTACGAAGGACTTATCTAAAATGGGGTCCATATCAAATGCATCTAGAAAACTATCCGTTGTCTAGTAAAGATGGTTATCCAAGAAGATATCAACACACATGGTTTAGCTTATTTCCTTCATGGTTAGAGTATTCGGTATTTGCTATTAAAAGATGTTGCATATTGTTTATCATACTATCTTTTTAGTAAAAAATCAAGAGGACAACCTGACTCAAATGTTTTCATTGTTACATTGAAGTCTAATTGACATTGAGTTGATTGTCATCAACATGTTTTATCTTTTTTTGAGTGTTTTTTATAGGTTTTAAAAGTTTTTATAGCAAGGACTATGATCATCTATATTGCAAGAGATATTACAACAAACTTTATTTTTTATTCAATTATTCAAGTTTTTAAAGTTACCTATAGTAACTTTTGTTGTTTTTAATATATGATTGTTGATAAATAAACTTTATGTTACACTTTCATATATATATATATATATATATATATATATATATATATATATATATATATATATATATATATATATATATATATATATATATATATATATATATATATATATATATATATTATCATTTTTTTTTGGATTCTATTATCATATGTGCTTGTTTTTAATAAAGAAAATAATGTGAGGAAATAATTTTTTTAAATATAAAAAAATTTATGTATAAAAAATATAATTTGGCCCCCCTAAAATTTTGGTCCAAGTTCCGCCACTGTTCATACGCATTTCCTTCATCCATATTCATCCTTTTCATCAATATTCATCTACACTAATCTCCTTCAACCTTTGTAGTATTTTTTCTTTTGCGTTTATGTTTATTGAATGTAGAGGTCTTTTACGTGAAATTTTTTTCAAGTTACTATCATTAGCATCAACCAAATCAATGTAAATTAATTTAACAATAAAAATAGATTTAATTTAGGTTCGATAACCGAAGTTAAATTGAATAAATTTTAAAATAAAAATACATTAGTTTCTGTTTGACTGATGTTGAACTACTTTAATTAAAATATTTAGTCGATGTTACTTAGAGCCAGCCTTCAAAAATTGATACTAACGAATTAGTGTCTTGATTTTGGAGTTGTATGCATGTGTGATGCAAATTTGACGTTAATGACCATGTAGGTTCAACTTTTCTTTATTGGCGTCGGCTTTTAGTCAATGCTAAATATATGTTTTCTTATAGTAATATCTTAATATTTATAACTCAGTTTATAATATAAGCTACTAAAATTCACTTTTTAACATGTTTTATAAGTTCTTTTATGATTTACATATAAGATTTTGTTCAAATAATTACAAATAATATTCGGGTTAAATCCTTTTGACCTGTCTCAAATTTACCTAGAATTTGTATTTGTTCTTGTAGGGTTGACACGTTTGTACAATATCCTTTTGAGATGTATATGCTCTTAATCTGCGATGCTTTCTCCTCTCCAACATCCTTACTCCTGATTTGAGATTTTGTCTCCTCTCCTAGTGCAATGTCGAGGAGGGAGGGGGTGCTTGTATTGCTTGGCGGTATCTACATTTGGTGGTGCGAGTAATTTCCTCAAGGGTGGTATGAGGCTGACATTAAGATTACCGTCAAATATGCGAGCTCGGTTAGCATTGAGTGACAAACAGTGAGTGAAACAAGGTGGTCTTCACTCCTTCATGCATGTTACTCAGGGAGGGGCATATTTCTTTTTTAAAGGTTTCTTCTTAGGTGCTAGTACTTTGGTTTTGACTATGTTATTATAATATCAAAGACAAATGATTTCGTTATTACAATAAAATTAAATGGAATTGCTTTATTGTATTATCACCTTTTAAATTTCAAAATAATTTATAAAGTCTTCTTTTATCTTCATGGTGATCAATAACTATGTATTTCTAACCTTTGTAACATGAATTTAATCTTCAAATATCATATGAGATATGCATAAACTTAATGTGTTTGTGTGTGTGTGTGTGTTTATGTGTGTGCGTGTATGTTTGTGTGTGTGCGCGTGTGCATGTGCATGTGCATACGTGTGTGTGTAGGAATGGCAAACCGGGGCAGGCTACACAGGTCGACATGCACAAAATATGCATGGTGGGCTACGATTTTAGGCTTGCTAGCTCGCATAAGCCCGTAGCTTGTGCAAGCCAAGGACGGGGCGGGGTGGGCTCACTTGCGACCCATAAAAAAAAATCTTGCACTTGTCTATGTTGATTACTTCCTTTTTGGAATTTTACATAGACGTTTCAAATTCTTGTATGAGTGAAAAAAGCTAGTGTTATGTATTTCTGAATGTGCTAAGATTTCAAGGATTTATCGAACATGTCAAAGTACGAATATGTATGTGATGAAAATGTTGGATTATCAATTTATTATTCACTCCCCAAAGTCTTTGCTTAATTTTGTAAACTTGTTAAAGTTTTCCAATTTGTAGGACATTGAAAGCTTTATCATAAGAAATAAATAAAAAACAAAAAACGGGTCGGCCCGTGATCCCACAGGTCAAAACCTATATGGGACGAGCTAGACTTTTGAGCCTGCATTTTCAAAATGGGACAGGCTAGCTCAGCCATATTCTGCATGCCTAGTGCAGGGCAGGCCAACCTAGTGCATATTTTGCAGGCCAAGTGCGAGGCAGGCCTAAACGGGTTGGGTCGGCTGGCATTGTCACCCCTATGTGTGTGCATGTGTATGCGCATGGGTGTGTGCAAGCGTGTGTGTGTGCGTGGTTACCTGGATAAACAACTTTTTAAATGTCTAGCTTCCTTTACCTGGATAGACACTCTTAGGCGCAAATGGTGCTCCATACAAACTCTACTTCACACCTGTTGCTCTACTTTCACATAAAAAACTTTGATCAACAATAAAAACATATCCTAACAATCCTAATCAAACAAAGATTCATCTTAAGTCCTTAAACACCTCATGCAAGCCCAAAACACCCTATGTCCAACAAATTTCTTAAAAGACGAAAAAGAATGATAAAGTATGAACTTATTTAGTTCAAGATTATTATGGAATAGAATTGTAGATCTTAATACCATGAGCCTTATGGTATACTTTGGTCTTCAAATAGATGAAGGATAGAATCAAAAATCTAGAGAGAAGATATAGAGAAAGTTTAGAGAGATAATAAATTTTATAAAATTAACTTATGTTAATAGAAAACCTATTTATAATTTCAACCTTTTATTATTAAGATATTCTACTATCATCTTTTAAAACCACCACTACTCTTACTCTATGACTACTTTTTAGATTCTTACATGAATTAAATATACACAATTTCTAACAGAAAGATGCTAGACATATATAACAAACCTACTCGTACCATTTGCACCATGTGAACCTTCCATGATATCACATGAAAAACAAAGGCCGTATACCTGAACCACTATTAACCACTAGTTAATTTGGATTTATATGTGTGCGTGCATCCAACTTTATTATATAGAATTTCCTAATTATTTGCGTTCTCTAATCTCTATAACCACTCTGAGGATTCTAATGTAGTTAAATTTAAAGCATTAATAAATATTTACGAAAATTTATCGGATTAATAATCCATTATGACGATTAAGATTAATATATGATTTGGGATAAATTGACGAAGTCTTGATCGAAAAATTTATTCAAAAGATTATTATTATTTTTTATCTTGCTTCTTCAATAGTCAACGTCATTTGTATGTACATTTTTCTGACATCATTAGCCAATTAAGTAGTTAGAAAAATGTGAAAATGGTTTACTTTTTATGACTTAAAAGGTTAGCCTTCAAAGTCAATTCCGAATACTTTATTTAAATCCCAATCTATACTTTAGAGTTTGTAATGAAAATTACTTTTTTAATCTAGTTCCTACTCATTTAACAGCTTGATTACGAAGTTTAACTGTTAGCAGATAGCTATATGTAGTCCCATAGTAGTTTCATATCAATTTTTCTAAATTATTTTCAATAAAAAATATGTGGGGTCCACGTATTCTATAAGAACTAATGTAAGATTTAAGTACAATAAGATATAATAAAGTTGACCCTTTAAATAATTAGCAGCAAACCAATTCCTGGCCCTCTTAAGATGGTTTAAACTTTTTATTAAACTCCTAGATGAATTTTGTACAACCAGGAAGTTTAGTTAAATGCGAAGTCATTTTCATAATAGTTAGGGACAATAAAAGTAGATAAAAGTAATTAGGGATAATATTGTGCCATGGTAATCTATCTGCCAACTCATTGGGTACCTGTTAAAGGTGTTTCAATGTTACAATAAGTTTAGGTTTGATTGATTTAAACAATTAATGCTATAATAAAAGTTTAACGACCGAACAATCATACATTTGACCTGTATTTATATCTTTCTCCATGGCCTTTTTATTAGGAAGGACCTAATTACGACCCAATATCCTTTAAACATTCTTAATGGCATGTTTATGTTAATTAGATATTTAGCTTATTTTAATAATAACTGATCAACTTTTTCCACATCTGAGTGGTTGGTTATACTTCATCTTGCACGGTTTGTACTTTGGTACATACAGTACAACTTAATTCATCTATTGAGACACTTCCGAGTATTTACAAGAGAGAAATTTCTATTCTTAACTGAATCTTATCCTGATTCATATGATCAAGTGTATACTCAATTTAACACTTATCTTGAAACATCTTTAAGTGGCATGGCCTCCAGCATTGAATCATAAGTTTTTCATCCTCATATTATCTTTTCTGCCTTTCAATTTTTGAATTGAATATTATTTCCTTTTCAAATTTCTCATATATATTCATGTTCTTTCATTCTTTTAGGCAAGCTTTCACACTAGTATAATTAATTATATTTAACTTGTGTCCAATTGCATGCTTCTAAGAATTTATATCTTATCTTTTCTTTATATCATTGTGCTCTTATTTTTCTTTTCTTGGTCTTTTTCCACTCTCACATGCAAACTTTCACACTTAATCATATGAATTAAATCTATGTTTAGTGATGAGTATCTTTGAGATTCATGTCGTTTATTTTATAATTTTAAAAATATAAGAAAATTCAAGTTTCAATACTAAATCAAGCTAAAACATATTTAGACACTAATCAAGAAAACTCTTAAAAAAAAACACCTTTAGCCCAAACCTTAGTCTCCAATAAAAAAAAAATCATTTTATCAAACACCTTTGAAATTCATCCATAATATCACAATTAACACAAAAACATTTCTTGAAAATACTAAGTGTTCTTCCATCTCATACATAACAAGGATGGTTTACTTGAAACTTGAACAACCAGTAGTGGAAAAAGAGTAACCTATGTCAGGAAATTATTGTCTAACACAAAAGAACACGACATAAAATATGTGCAATAATGTTTTTGTAATTAAAATCAATTTTTTTACGTGGACCATCCCAGGATTCATTAAACATTTAATGATATACGTCGTTTGACAACATTGTCCGTCATAAATTTTAAGATATACGTTAGAGGTTTGACGTAAATTTGTTTATATTTCTACATGAAATCCCTTTCTTCCACACTTCTCCTCGTGTTTCCAAAATTTTGGCTATTTTCCTTGGTTGTGGCTCTGACGAGTGTGTTCCTATGTACATTGGTGATCCAAAGTATATTGTTCTATCGTCTCAATGAGTGGTTGTTTCAGTTTGATTTAGTTGGAAGTTAATAGTTTTCATTGAGGTTAATGATCTAAACCTCCATTTAGTCTTTTAAATTTATATTGTGGTTATTTTAAAGAATCTCATTCATAATAATGTATAAATGTCTTAATAGAATTGTTGTTACTTTGATAACGTGTTATATTGATGTTACATTTGATATTGTGAATATTGAAATTCATATTCAAAATTAAGTTAAATAGATAAAAGTAATTATATTTTTAAAATTGAGTTCAACGTATTGGAATAATAAAAATTATAAGGACTACTTATTTAAGTTCTTACTTCATTTACAAGGGATCGAATAATTAACGTATCCAATTGATAAGAATATATATATATATATATATATATATATATATATATATATATAATAATTTAATTTTATAAAAATTAAATAATAATAATAATATTGATTTATTTAAGATATAAAATTATTTAATTTTTATAAAAAATTGTAATGTTGCAAGATAAATAATAGAAGGTCTTGCAACATTACAAATTTTTATAAAAATTAAATAATTCTATATCTTAAATAAATCAAAATCAATATTATTATACATTAAAATTATTGTTAACAAAATATATATTTATTTAGATAGAAGTGATCAAAACAATATTTAGCTTTCATGATATAGAAAATGATTGTTTCATTTATTTCTTTTTCATAATGTTCATTTTTGTGTGATTTGTACCTCACTATATACAAGTCTTTTTATTGTTCTCATACTCAAATTGTTACTTGATTCACAACATCTTTTAAATTTTAAGCTCAATTAATAGATTATATTTTCTTAGTGTATTGTTAGCATAACAATAATTGTATATTCCAAACAATGCATCAACCAAACACTATAACACAAATAAAACCATCATAAATTAAATGGTGGATTAAAAGTAAACCAACAATAATATTCATAGTAATAATTTGGAAATGATATTTATGTATTAAACTTATTTTCAAATTAAATATGAAAAACATAAATTTAGCAATGATGCATTAAGATAATTATTTTCTTTAACGTAAGTATATCTGTAGATATTAATCATCCTAAATATTTTGAATTCACCGCAAAAAATAAGATCTCTTGTGACAAAATTTTAGTGATAAACATAAATTTTAACACTAATTATACTTTTTTAGTGACTAATTTCATATTTGTCACAAATAATATTAACAATAGTAACAAAATTAAAAAATTGTCACAATAAATATAAATTTAACAGTGATAATATAAAATTTGTCACTAGTTATATATTATATACTAGTTATATATTATATGTGATCATTTATAATTTATAATATTTTTTTAAATGATAAAATATACATGTCACAAATAATTATTTAATAATAAAAAATGTCATGCGATAGAATTACTTTTATTTTAAAAAAAATATAATTAACAAAAAATATGAATATTTAATAATTAATAATAATATAGTATTAATTTTTATTATGATGATAATATTCGAACTGTTAAAAAAAAGTAATTATTTTTATTTTGTAACAATGTAATTAATAATCGTGAATACAAAATTTGTAACTATTTATATATAAATTGTCATTATTTTTTAATTTATTAAAAATGAAAAAATATACTTGTCACAAATGATTACTTATTAATATAAATATGATAAAAGTATTTTTCTTTTGATAAGAATATAATTAATATCAAATTTATTTAATTTTTGTAAATTAAGAATGATCATATAATATTAATTAGTATTGTTATTTTTATATTATTAGTTTTGTTAAAAAAGAAAAAGGAAAAATATGTTTCACAATATAAGTTGAACTTAGGTTCTTTCACTGAACACTTTATTTGCACTATGCCACTTTATAATTACTTGTTTTGTCATCCTAATGTACTAAATTATCTATTAGTTCATATTTTTTTACTTTTTATTATTATATAATAAATAACATGTCAACTTGAAATTAAATTTAACATATAACATTTAAATAGTTAAATAGGTAGATGGATTAAAATAAATAAATACATAACATACATTAATCTAGATAATCAAAATAATAAACATAATTAATAACATACATTAATCTAGATAATCAAAATAATAAACATAATTAATAAGAAAGATTGTTTTACAAAATGGTATAAAACAATAATCAATTATCATCACTATCATCTTCCTCAATAATATTATTTTCTTCATCTTCTGATAAATCAATACTTTCATTATCACTTTCTTCGTTGTCGTCATAAATAACCTTTATAGGTATCGTTGGATTTTCAGTAGTTATGGATTGAACTAAGTCATTTATGTGCAAGGGAAAATCATGCTCATGTGACACATTAGATATCAATGAGATTGAGTCAATGTCTTCATTTTCTTAACACACCTCATTTGAAGATTCCATTAGCATATCATACCAATCTCGTGGTTTTGTTTTCACTACTACTAGCCAATTAGAATCTTTGGTGTCTTTAACATAGTACACTTGTTGAGCTTGACTAGCTAAGACATATGGCTCATTGGTCCTCAATTTACGCTTACTATTAATAAGAATAAATCCATATTTGTCTTCCTTGTATCCTCTCCCCTTAGAATGCACACACATCCCACCAATCACATTTAAATAAAATGACATTATTTCCATTTAAGTAACTTAATTCAATAATATCCGTCAAGACACCAAAGTAGTCTAAATTACCTGTATTCTCGTCACCTCTAACTAAAAGTCCACTATTTTGTGATTTCAAGGACATGTCTCGATTTTTGACATTGAACCTCTAGCCATTTATCAAATAACTTGTATATCGAAAAACACGTGAATCTGGTCCACAAACCAAGGATAATAATGACTCGTTTATTCTTATGTCACATTCTCTTTTCAAAAATGCAACCTGTGAAAAAAAAAATAGTTAAATGTGCTCAAGCTATGTAATAATAGTAAACACATTTAATTAATTCTTACATATTTTTTGAACCATTGGAAAAATTCTCTTTCATGTCTTTGTTCCACATTTTTTGAATTTGCTTTCTCCAATTCTTGTTTGTGTAATATTTGATAATAAATACATTGTTATACTGGATTATATATAACCAAAATAATAGGAATATGTAATTTAATAAAATAACTCACTCAAGGAAAGGTGAAACTTCATCACAATTTTGGAGGACATAATTTCTTGCTTGCTCTTCTTCAACTACATTTAACTCAACATATTTTTTTGCATGCAGTGGTTTTCCAAGTTGTAGAAAAACTTTTAGCTTTGATTTATCTAATTGATGTAGATCACCTTCGTGATTTCTTCCATATCTATTTAATCTTGTCTCAACTCCATCCAAATATCTTGAACAAAAGTGCACACACTCTTGTGCAATATAAGCTTCAGCGATACATCCTTCTGGTCGAGCCTTATTTCTTACATATGATTTGAGCTTGCGAAGGTACCTTTCAATTGGATACATCCAACGATATTACACTGGTCCTGCAATCTTTGCCTCATGTGCTAAGTGAATGGGTAAATGGACCATTATGTCAAAAAAGGATGGAGGAAATATTTTCTCCAACTTACATAAGGTTAAAACTATAGATTTTTCTAGCATGTCTAAAGTGTCTAGATTCAATGTTTTTTTAGCATAACTCTCTAAAACAAAAACTTAATTCAATTCGGGCATCACAAACTTCCTTTGAAGAACACTGCATATTGAAAGAGGAAGAAAGCGGTGTAGAAATACATGACAATCATGACATTTCATCCCATATACTTGGAGTGCTCTAGAAAGCAAATTTTTGTATTCTTTCATAGAAGGCGGCCCACCTTCACACTCATCTAAACAATAACTTTATCAAGTCTATCACAATAGACCACTCAACAAATAGAGCTATAAAGTTATTACGTCCTTTACACTTATATCACAATCATCCATCAAGTCCTATTGAGGACCACTTAACATATAGAGTTATGGATTTAATCACTACCATAGGTACATGGATGGACTGTAATGCATCACAATATTTTCAAGCCAAAAGCTTAAGTCCCATCCCTTGAGAAGTCTCTTGAATGACTCTCCTACTCAATCCCTTTGTTAAAGGATCTGCTAGGTTTCTTTATGATCTCACAAACTCTAGACAAATTACTCAATTCTTCAAGATTTGTTTAACTGCACCATGTCTTATGCGAATATGTCTTCTTTTACCATTATACACATAATTTTTGGAAAATCCAAAGCGGTTTGTGAATCGCAATGTAATGATATTGGTACAGAAGACCCTCACAATGGAATATCACCTAACAAGTTTTTCGACCATTCAGCTTCTTCACCTGCTAGCTCAAGAGCAATGAATTCAGATTCCATGGTGGAACGAGCAATACAGGTTTGTTTGGAAGATTTCCATGAAACAACTTCTCCCCTTAAAGTGAACACATATCCACTAGTAGAACTCACCTCATTATTATCTGTCACCCAATTTGCATCACAATAACCTTCTAAAATAGTAGAAAACTTGTTAAAATGAAAACATAAATTCATAGTTCCCTTAAGGTATTTTAATAATCGATGAAGTGTATTCTAGTGTTCACTATTAGGATTATGACTGTATCTACTTAATCTACTTACAACATAAGCAATATCAGGTCTTTAGTTTGTGAGATACATAACACTTCCTATAACCTTAGCATATTCAACTTGTGAAACACTATCACTTTTGTTCCTTTTAAGACTCATGCTAGGGTCATAAGGAGTTCTCATAGGCATTGCATCAAAACAATCAAATTTCTTAAGTATCTTTTCAATGTAATGTGATTGACATAATGAAAAGCTAAATTCGGTTTTCCTTATTTTGACACTAAGAATAACAGTTGCCTCACCTAAACCTTCCATCTCAAAGTGAGTAGTAAAAAACATTTTGGTATTATTTATTACTTCCAAGTTAGATCCGAAAATCAACATGTGTATGCATGATGAATACCTATTTGGCTGGTGAAACATGATTTGTTTGTGGTTAGGACGTAATTCCCTAAATCTCTAGGTGAACTTTTAGGATGGTGCCTTAGTTGGTCGGGACGTAATTCCATGACCCCTGTTAGTGGGAGTTCATGGTGGTGCCCCATCTATATAATTTAGTAAGGATTCAAGGTAAGGTTGCATCCTGACACTCTAAGGGGTCAGTTAGTCTCACATAGAGCGGACTCACTCATGTGGTGAGAGTAGTAGGAGGCCCGAAACCCATTAAGGGCTAAACTTGTGTGTGTGGGTTGAGACATTGTAACACTTAGCTCGAGGGTGAGCAACTCGGTAGAGCAGGGAATCCACCACAAGTGCATCGGCCAAGTCATGTTACTATCATTAGCATCAGCCAAGTCAATGTAAATTAATTTAATAATAAAATTGGATTTAATTTAGCTTCTGTAGTCAAAGCTAAATTGAATAAATTTTAAAATAAAAATTCATTAGTTTCTGCTTGACTACCGCTAAACTACGTTAATTAAAATATTTAGTCGATGCTACTTAGAGCTGGCCTTCAAAAGTCGATGCTAACAAATTAGCATCTTGATTTTAGAGTTGTATGCGTATGTGGCGCAAATTCGACTATAAAAACCATGTAGGTTCAACTTTTCTTTGTTAGCGTTGGCTTTTAGTCAATGCTAAATATATGTTTTCTTGTAATAATATCTTATTATTTATAACTCAGTTTATATAAGCTATTAAAAGTCACTTTTTTTAAGTTGTTTTATAAATTTTTTTATTATATACATAGTAAGATTTTGTTCAAATAATTACAAATAATATTCAGGTTAGATCCTTTTAACCTGTTTCAAAATTTCCAACAATTTGTATTTGTTCTAGTAGGGGTTGAGACGTCCTTACAATATCCTTTTGAGACGCATCTTCTCCTAATCTACGATGTTTACTCATCTCCAGCGTCATTACTTTTGATTTGAGACTTTTACTCCTCTCCTAGTGGAATGCCGAGGAGGGGAGAGTGCCTATATTGCTTGGTGGTATCTACATTTGGTGGTGCGGGTAATTTCCTCAAGGTGGTATGACGTTGGCATTAAGAGTATCGTCGAATATGCGAGCTCGGTTAGCATTGAGTGGTATATAGTGAGTGAAACAGGGTGGTCTTCACTTCTTCAGGCGTGTTCCTTAGGGAGGGGCTTGTTTCTTTTGTAAAGGTTTTTTCTTAGGTGTTAGTACTTTGGTTTTGACTTTGTTATCATAATAAAATTAAATGGAATTGTTTTATTGTATTATCATCTTTTAAATTTAAAATAATTTATAAAGTATACTTTTATCTTCGTCGTGATCAATAACTATTTATTTCTAACCTTTGTAACATGAATTTAATCTGCAAATATCATAATCTACAAATATCATGTGAGATACGCATAAACTTAATGTGTGTGTATATGCGTGCGTGTATGTTTGTGTATATGTGTGCGTGTGTGCATGTACATGTGCGTACATGTGTGTGTGTGTGTGTGTGTAGGGATGGCAAAGCGAGACATGCCACACTGGTCGACTCGCACAAAAAAACGCGTGGTGGGCTGAGATTCTAGGCTTGCCAACCCGCATAGGCCGGTAGCTTGTGCAGGCGAAGGACAGGGTGGGGTGGGCCAACTCGTGACCTGCAAAAAAAAAAAACTTGCACTTGTATATGTTGGTTACTTCCTTTTTTTGGAATTCTACATAGACATTCCAAATTATTGTATGAGTGGAAAAAATCAGTATTATGTATTTCTGAATGTGCTAAAATTTCAAGGATTCATCGTGCATGTCAAAGTACGAATATAAGTACGAATATATATGTGATGAAAATGTTGGATTATCAATTTATTATTCAACTCCCCAAAGTCAACTTAATTTTGTAAACTTGTTAAAGCTTTCCAATTTGTCTGACATTGAAAGTTTTATCATGAGAAATAAATAAAATAAATAAAAATGGGTTGCCCCGCAAGTCAAAACCTATATGGGTCAGGCTAGACTTTTGAGCCTACATTTTCAAAGCGGGGGGGGTGACTAGCCCAGCCTGAACACCCCACATCCAACAAATTTCTTAAAAGACCAAAGAGAATGACAAAAAATGAACTTATTTAGTTCAAGATTTTGATGTGATAGGATTGTAGACTTCAATACCAAGAGCCTTACGGCGTACTCTAATTTTCAAATAGACTAAGGATAAAGTCAGAGATTAAAAAAAAATACATAAAAAGTTTAGAAAGATAGTAAATTTTATAAAATGAACTTCTATTAATAAAATACCTATTCATAATTTCCACTTTTATTATTAAGATATTTTACTGTCATTTTTTAAAACCATCACTGCTCTTAGATTATTTTCTAGATTCTCACCTGAATTAAATATATACACTTTCTAACATGCTAGACAGATAAAACAAGAACCTACTTGTACCAATTCCACCATGTGAAACTTCCATGATATCACATGAAAAACAAAAACAAAGCCTGTATAATTGACAGAGTAGTTAACTGCTCTTTGGATCTTTGATAACCTAAACCACTATTAACCACTAGTTAATTTGGATGTATCTGTGTGCGTACATCCAACTTTATTATATAGAATTTCCTAATTATTTGCGTTCTCTAATCTCTATAACCACTCTAAGGATTCGAATGTAGTTAAATTTAAAGCATTAATAAATATTTACGAAAATTTATCGGATTAATAATCCATTATTACGATTAAGATTAATATATGATTTGGGATAAATTGACGAAGTCTTGATCGAAAATGTATTCAAAAGATTATTATTTTTTTTTATCTTGCTTCTTCAATAGTCAACGTAATTTGTATGTACATTTTGCTGATATCATTAGCCAATTAAGTAGTTAGAAAATGTGAGAATGGTTTACTTTTTATGACTTAAAAGTATGGCCTTCAAAGTCAATTCCGAATAGTTTATTTAAATCCCAATCTGTACTTTTAGATTTTGTAATAAAAATTACTATTTTTTATCTTATATTTTAATCTAGTTCCTACTCCTTTAACAGCTTGATTATGACTTTTAACTGTTAGGAGATAGCTATATGTAGTCCCACAGTAGTTTCATATCAATTTTTCTAAATTATTTTTAATAAAAAGTATGTAGGGTCCACGTATTTTAGGAGAACTAATGTAAGATTTAACGAAAATAAGAAATAATAAAGTTGACCCTTTAAATAATTAGTAGCAAACCAATTCCTGGCCCTCTTAAGATAGTTTAAACTTGGTATTAAACTCCTAGATGAACTTTGTAGAACGAGGAAGTTTAGTTAAATGCGAAGTCATTTTCATAATCGTCAGGGACAATAAAAGTAGATAAAGAAAAATAATCACTTTGGTTGCGGATTTGATTTAATGTCTTAAATTATGTGCTTTTCTAAGTAATTGAGAAAAGAGATAAAAGATTTGTTTTAAGTTTGGTGTATTTTAATGCTAAATATATAAACATTTTTATACTAAATATAATAATTATTTAGAAAGTTAAAAATTCTAAATAATGATTAATTTTAGTGGCTAAAAATAATTAATCACTATAGTAACCAATTTAGTTATCAATTTGTAAATTAAAAATTATTGATAATTAAAATTGTTTCTATTATAAATACAAAATTAGAATTGGTTTCTATATTTGTAAGTAAAATAGTTTTTATTATGAATTAGTATATAAATTAGGTACTAACATAAGGTTTTGACTATTAAAGAAATTGATATCTAAGTCTCTAATTAAGAAATTGGTCTCTAAACATAG
Organism: Vigna unguiculata; assembly: GCF_037176805.1. Taxonomy (NCBI): domain Eukaryota; kingdom Viridiplantae; phylum Streptophyta; class Magnoliopsida; order Fabales; family Fabaceae; genus Vigna; species Vigna unguiculata. The sequence goes on from NC_140801.1 coordinate 10,443,804, forward strand.
TTTTTGTTGGAAGTCCTACATCAACTATAAATAAGGTCAATTCACAATATATATGTGGATGCAATCCTCACCTTACAAGCCAGTTTTGTGGGGTTGAGTTAGACTTAAAAACTCACTTCTAACATGCTATCAGAGTCAAGTTAGAGCCTATCCTAGCGAACTTTCTTGGACATTCTGTTCCACCCATTATAAATGGATGCAATCCTCACCTTATAAGCCGATTTTGTGGGGTTGAGTTAGGCTTAAAAACCCACTTCTAATAGTTTTTGTCATTAAAATTTATCATTATTTAAGAATTTTCTTATAGTAACTTATCTACACTTATCCTTTAGTAAGTTTTGATTAAACTTTGTATAAATTCTCTTTATTGTAATTTCACTATTTTTTTTTTTTGTTTTATTTAACAAGATTAAATGAACTTAGATGTTCACTTGAGCAAAAATTGAAGTTGTTTGAGTGATGGAATCTAGATAGGCCAATACCATACAAGACATTCACTCAAGAAAAGATAAAGGTTGGTTGAAAAAATTTTATTCGCTCAAATGAGTTAGATCAAATAAAGCAAGGATTGATTGAAGGATTATCACTTGACAAAGCATGCAGATTTCTTAAGCGATAGTATGACTTTAAAGCAACAAGTCAATGATATTAGTGAAACATGGACACTATAACTGTGTACTTAACCTAGAAGCACACTCTAAATTGGTTGCAAGAAAAAAACCCAATCAAATGTTACAAATTTAAGATTATTGATGCAACTAAAACAAACTAAATCATTGAAGGAAAAAAAAAACTCAACACTAACAAAAAAAAAAAAAAAACTCTATATGAATTTCTTATGATGCCTACTTTCTACTCATTGCCTCCACTACTATAGGAACAATCTTTGGAGGTTGAGTCTACTGTATTTTTGTTCCCATTTCTCCCTCCTCTAGACCTTCCTCTACCACACTTGTTCCGGTCGTTTCACCCTCTAGTACTTTGACCAACTTTGGCTTGCAATGCATGCTCAGTGACTTTCTCATTATTCTTTCTTTTAACTAGCCGTTGCTCATGAGCCTCTAAGGAATTCGACAATTCCTCAATTGACATTGCTTCTAAATCTTTAGATACCTCAATACCAACCAGAATATGATCGAATTGAGGGGTCAAGGTCTGCAAAACTTTCTCAACAATGTTGTTACAAGATATCCTATGCTTCCTTTGTTGTTACAACGTTTGAAATTTTTTGAAAAAAGTGGCAGCAACACGTTGATGTTAGAGTACCCGAGCTTTGTAGACCCATTTCTTCTTCACCTTAAATTACTTTTTTACCTCTTCTTCAACATTCTTGGGTGATTCTTTGAAACCATACTTCAGAATTTCATCAACTTCTTGAAAAAAGGAATTGTCTCCATCTTCACACACCAATCATCATATTTCTCTTGTTTTTCTTTCTCAAACAAAATTGCTTTTAAAAGAATTCAGAAACTTATTGGGAGTGCTTATATTCATGTTATCCACAACTAGCAAAGTCAAAAGAATATTTCAGGAACAGTTTACCTTCTCATACATATAATTAAATTATATAACGACTCACGAAAACTTCTTTAATAGCTTACAAGCTTCGACTTTAAAAAAAAAAGTGTTAACAAAATGGGGAGATTAAAAATAAAAGCAAACAAAGTTCCCCAAAGTTATTGTTAGCATCTATGGGAAAAATTAGTTGGTATATGTATAAATTTAAAGTGATGAACGCCATATTTTTCCCTTGAAGGAGATTATTACTATAGAAATGTCATCATGATAAAGACGTCGTTCCCCGTGTGGGATATTCAGCAATTCATGGAAGTCCATACCTGCAAAAGACCATGTAAAAACAATTACTAAGATGTTTTTGACTTAATCATTCAATTATTATAAAAATTTGTATTTTATCATTAAATTAAAAAATAAAATATTTATTTTTAATATTTTATGAAAATTTAATTTTCACATTTTATGAAAGGCATGTAAGATATTTCTTTCCAGAATATTATATACGGGGATTTTCTTAGAATTTAGAATTTTAAAGTGAATTATAGCATAACATTCACGGGGAAAATATTTTACATTATTCTTATAAAGTGAATGGAAAAAATATTTATAATTTAATTTAAAAACGAAATACAATTTTATAGTATTATAAAAAAAATTATAAGTGAGAAGGTATCATGAATTTCTTTTTCAACTATGTTTTTAGTGCTTAGATTTATATTCAAAATTGAAATTAGTCTACATCTCAAATTTTGATACATTTTGATTTATAAATTTTAAAAATGAATTAGTATAATTTTATAAATTGAACAATGTTAATTTTTTTTAAGTGTTATAGGTTGACATTTGACACATTCCAACTCAAATGTCAACATAAAAAATCATTTAATATCTAAAAAAAATTAACATATCTGAATTAAAATAATTATATCCATTTGTTAAAGTTTGAAATATGAATAAATTTTAATTTTTGTTTCTAAATTTTAAGTGCTTAAAACATATTTAACTTTTTTTATCAAATTAAACTGAATGAAACATGCAGAAGAGATTTTACCAGCTTTTTTGGCTGCCCGAAATAGTGCTTCATTTATAAGGAGTTGTGCAGGATCTGTATCTGGAGAGGAAGTGATGAACGAGTCCACTATGGCAACTGCTTCTTCGTTTGTGAAGTATTGTTGGAGTCCATCAGAACACAATATCAAGAATCTGTCACTTGGCCTCAGCCTGTGGTGGTAAAGTGAAGGAGAACATACGATGTATGGGGATTCCCCTATGTAGTTAACTTTCAGACTCTCTAATACTGCATTATTCTGTTTAGGCTGCAAAATGCATATAAATATAATAAAACTTTCAAATTTATATATTTGTTGTGAATCTATTAGTACTCTTTAAATAAATACCATAGATTATACCTCCTTCAGGAAGCCAGCACCAAAAGCTCTTGTAACATTTAAGTAACCTTTCACCCTTCCTTTAGTAATTGCACAAGGGTCATCTGGGTGCTCCTTCATGATTCTGTCAACCTCCTGAGATTTGGTAAATGTGTCATATAACACAATTAAGTGACACAAACCAGAAGCCTATGTTCATAAATTTGTCTCCTCTAAATACCAGAAGTTGATTAGGAAATCATGTCTTAATCTTCTGTAAATGTGTTATATTTCACAAATTTAACAACTGATATGTCACATTCAAGTCTTAAAGTTTTATGTTGAAAATAACCTTCTCGTCAAGAAAACCAGTTCTAACATACACATATACGTATACCTCTTTGACAAGGGTACTGTGCTCCATGGTGAGCTGAAGAGAATTAACACTGTGATCAGCCAATATTGCACGACTGTCTCCCACATTCATCAAGTAAACATCTTCTCCCTTCATCAGCATCACCAAAACACAAGACCCCATCATAGTCAACACAGGATTATTACCAATCACTTCATCAACTTTCTTCAGAAACGCATCCTCCGTCTTCCTCAACGCCTCAGAAAGACCAACCAACGCATCTGAATGCCCAAAACTTGATGCCCCTTTCACGCTTAACTCCAATTTCTTCCAACAATTCAAAGAATCCCAGTTATCCAACATCGAAGAACAACAACCTTTGACCACTGTGTTCCTTATTTTGGAGGACCTACCACTACCATTAACCAAACCTAACAACACTTTCTCCGACGTGTCGCCACATAGCATGCCCTTGAGCTCATCATGCACAGAATGGAAAAGATTATCAAGAAGATAATCAGTAGCATCAGGACCATTGAACCCATCATAAATTCCTACAAAAACCCACCCATGCTCCTCAGAAATCACAATATGCACACGATCCTCACCTGCTCTCCCTTCAGCCCATTCTAGATTCTCACATCCCATCAATTCACGGTCTGCAACCGTAACCGACGCCATAAAGTCTTGATTTTTAAAGTCACTGCAACAACTTCCAACAACGTTAAACTTCTCGTTATCATCACTCAAATAAGGATGATGATGATCATCATCATTATCATCTAAAGAAGGATGATCATCAGAATTCTTATCATCGTCACCACCACCACCGTCATCATCGCCGTCAACTTTAACAATGTCATTTTCTTTCTTTTTCTTGTACCCTCCAATGGAAACCACCCTTTTAACAAAGGACCCAGAAATCACCCTCTTGAGAATCTTCCTCACGCTTTGCTTCTTACTTTTGTCCTCAAACGCAAACCCATTGTCATGAGAGAATCTTCTCCGCAGCTTCTTCTTCAAATCTCTTTCATTCATCAAAGCGCCAAGCACCACGGGGCCCGAAGAGAACCCTCTCTCCATTGGGCTGCACCAAACGGGGTTGCAGCTTCCCCCAAAGGATCCATCACGACACGAAGCGTGTTGTTGCTGCAGAGGCATCGACGTGAACGATGGGGAGCTCTCAAACGACGCCGAGGAGTCCAACACGACGGGGGAATTGGTTGCGCTGTGGTGGAGAGAATCGAAGGTGGTGGAAGGCGGGGTGGAGGAGTTAGCGCTGACGGAAGCGCCGGAAACTGATCGGAAGGTTGTGATCGTAGTGACGTTATCGGTGGAGAAAAGGTCCGGCGGTCGAACGTAACATATTGAGTTTCCGAAGGGGTTGGCATTGCTATGGTGGTACCGGCGGGAGATATCTCCGGCGCCGGCGGAGCAGAGGCACCCTTTTACGACGTGGTTGCCCATAGAGAAGACTGTTTGAATGTGTTAACTTTATGTTAATAATTACAGTGAAGAGTTGGTGTGTTATATGGAGAAGTAGAAGAAAAAAGTAGTTGACTTAAAAAAAACTGAGTGGTGTCATTTGTTCTCTTCCGGAGAAATGATACTTTAACATCCAAAAATACCACTTTCTTTACCACCTAACAATTTGATTTAATTTTTTTTTTATAATTGAAAAATGAAATGAAACTGATCAAGCTTATTTCCCCGTTGTAGTCACATCCACTTGCTCACTCCTCACACACCAGTCCGCGCAAATTTTTTTTGTTTTCAAAAATGCCTCTCCTCCACCGCTTCTCTAGTTTTTCTAAAGTGCCCACAAACCCTCCCCTGTCACTCGCCACTCATCACAGAACACTCAATCGAAAGCGCACAGAACCCTTCCCGCACACACACACACACCTCTGGTCACCTTCTTCCCGCAACCGCCGCCCCACAAAATCCTTCCCGCACCACAGAACCCTTCCTCTGGTCGACCTCTTCCCGAAACCGCCGCCCCACAACCATCATCCCGCACACACACACACACACACACACCTCTGGTCGACCAAGTATTAATTTTAATTGTCGGAATTGCTGGCTGACCCGTACTGACATCTAACATGCTACCCAAACACATATAAAATGTAATCTAACACATAGTTTTTAGACAAATTACTTGTAACATTTGTTAATAAAATAATCATTCCAGGGCATTGCTGGACCCCAGTTTGTTCCCCCGTTTGAAGACAGACAATATTTAATTTGTTCTAATAAATGCATAGGTTCTAAGTGACTAAAAACATTAATGGACCTTGTTGAAATTTAACATGCGACCCAATCAAAAATAAGTTGTAATCCATGATAGAGTTTTTAGACAAATTACTTGTAGCATATTTTAATGAAATAATTATCCCAGGGCATTGCTAGACCCCAGTTTGTTCCCCCTTTTGAAGACAGAAAATATTTAATTTGTTTTAATAAATGCATAGGTTATAAGTCACTAAAAACATTGGTGGACCTTGCTGAAATTTAACATGCGACCCAATCAAATGTAAGCTGTAACCCAGGATAAAGTTTTTGGACAAATTAATTGTAACATATTTTAATAAAATAATTACCCCAGGGCATGAGTTACAATTAATTTGTCCAAAAACTATATCTTGGGTTACAGCTTACATTTGATTGGGTCGCATGTTAAATTTCAACAAGGTCCACCAATGTTTTTAGTCATTTATAACCTATGCATTTATTAAAACAAATTAAATATTGTCTGTCTTCAAAGGGGGGAACAAACTCGGGTCCAGCAATGCCCTGAGATAATTATTTCATTAAAATATGTTACAATTAATTTGTCCGAAAACTTTATTCTGGGTTACAGCTTACATTTGATTGGGTCGCATGTTAAATTTCAGCAAGGTCCACCAATGTTTTTAGTGACTTATAACCTATGCATTTATTCAAACAAATTAAATATTGGTTGTCTTCAAAGGGGGGAACAAACTGGGGTCCAGCAATGCCCTGGGATAATTATTTTATTAAAATATGCTACAAGTAATTTGTCTAAAAACTCTATCATGGATTACAGCTTATTTTTTATTGGGTCGCATGTTAAATTTCAACAAGGTCCACCAATGTTTTTAGTCACTTAGAACCTATGCATTTATTAGAACAAATTAAATATTGTCTGTCTTCAAACGGGGGGAACAAACTGAGGTCCAGCAATGTCCTGAGATGATTATTTTATTAACAAATGTTACAAGTAATTTGTCCAAAAACTATGTGCTGGATTACTTTTTATATGTGCTTGGGTAGCATGTTAGATGTCAGTATGGGTCAGCCAGCAATTCCGACAATTAATATTAATACTTGGTCGACCAAAGGTGTGTGTGTGTGTGCGGGAGGATGGTTGTGGGGCGACGGTTGCGGGAAGAAGGCGACCAGAGGTGTGTGTGTGTGTGCGGGAAGGGTTCTGTGCGCTTTCGATTGAGTGTTCTGTGATGAGTGGCGAGTGGCAGGGGAGGGTTTGTGGGCACTTTAGAGAAACTGGAGAAGCAGGAGAGGCGTTTTCGAAAATGAAAAAAATTTACGCGGACTGGTGTGTGAGGAGTGGGCAAGTGACTGTGAGCGGGGAAACAAGCTTGATCAGTTTCATTTCATTTTTCAATTATAAAAAAAAATTAAATCAAATTGCTGCTGCCACGTCAGGTGATAATGATAGTGATCAATTTTAGATGTCAATGTATCATTTATCTTTGTTCTGTTCTTTTAAAATGAGAATCGTTGTTTATCTTGTGAACGGACAAGAAACTTTTGAGATGCCCATTGGGAGCAGAGTGTTTATCACTAGAAAAGTTCCATTGTCTTCGCAATCTTCTCAAATACACAGTTAATTACGGAAACGGGTATATTTATTTCTTAATTTACATAAAAGGGCCTATTTTTAAAATTATTACCAACTTAGGTGAAGTGGTAAGATCATTGATGACTTCTATAAGGATATAAGAATGAAGTCGTCATTGATATAATGACTTCTATCTTTTTTCTCACAGAAGTTTTCACAATAATAACAACTCCAGTTTTTCATTATGACTCAACTGTTAGGAACGACGACTTCTAGATTATTCTTATTTTAAATGAAGTTGTTATAGTTTTTATTTATTTGTTTAAAAAATATATTAATATATAATTTTTTTAAGTTTGATTTTTTTTATTTATTTGTTAATTTTTTTAATTTGTTTTTATTATTTTTAAATGTATTATTAATTTGTTTAAAAAATATATTAATATATAATTTTTATTCTATTATATTTTAATGATTTATTTTTTATTTAATTAATTTAATGTTTAAAATAAATTTAATTAATTAAATACATGATAAAGATTATTATAGTAATAAAATTGAAATTACTTAATATAAAAAATTTAATAAAGTGCAAATAAATAATACAAAATGATGCATCATTGCCTATATGAAAAATATTCACGATTGTAACCTTGTTACGATAGTAAGAACATTTTTTTTTTGCTTACTCTTAGTTTATTGATCCATTTCATTATAGATACAAGCAATAGTTGACCTTCCTGATTGTTTAAGATATGGATTGTTATCGACTTACAATGTCTTCACAGCGATATGATAACGATGGTAGGGATAATGAAGATGGTCAAAATGATGATAATGTTGAAGAATATTTTATCATGCTAGTTGCATCGTCATCGCAGTCATCTATTGAACATGGAGGTCACCAAAGACCTAGAAGACAATGAAGAAGGCCACCATGTGACACTCATTTACACTGATAAGTATTTATAATGTATTTCATTCCACTTATTTTATTTTCATTATTTTTAATTTCCTCAAGTGTTACTAATATAATTACAATTTTTCTTTGCTTTATTATTTTGTCATGTATTCAATAAATTGAATTAGTTAAATAAAAAACAAAAAATAAATCATTAAAATATAATATAATAAAAATTATGTATCACTTTACTTTAAACAAATTAATAATATATTTAAATAAATAATAAAAACAAATTAAAAAAAATTACAATTAAAAAAATCAAACTAAAGTCTTCATACCTATGACAACTTCACATCTAAAAAAATAATAATAATCTAAAGTTGTCACTCCCAATGGTGGAGCATAGTGGAGACTAGGGGGCATGGCCTCCACAAATTTTGATTTTTTTTTGTTATAGATAATATATTAAATATTAATAATAATTAAATTAAATATTTTTTTTTATAAAGTACAACATATAATGTTTATAATTGTTTTCTTTTGTTCTTGAAGAGAAAAAGATATATTTTTTGTTCTCATTTTTCATGTGTTCTCTTCCATTCTTGAAAAAGAAAATAAGATAATTCTCTCTTGTCGTCTCACTTGATAGTGAAATATTATTTTATTAATTTATTTCATGAGGATCTTGTATATTAATTTTTTATTTTATGAACATAGAAGAAAAAGTATTGTACTGTGTGTTTTTCTATAACTGGATTTTAATTGTGGTTTGATTATCATTGATTTTTTCTTTAGTTTTTACGTCTCTCAATTTTGTATTAGATTATAATAAATTATATTTTAGTCTTATTTTTTTTAAATAGTTATATTGATGAAGAATAAAATAATATATTCATTTTTTAAAAAATGATAAAGGAAAACTACCCGTGAAGATGAAAGCAAGACAAATTCAACTTCTGAAGCATGATACTAATGATCCAATTCTTCAACTAGAGGAGCCCTTTCTTAAGGTTCAAAGAAGTATAGGTGAGGAGTTTCATATTAATTCTTTGGAACGTGATCCATAACAACTTCTTCAAATTTGAGAATATCCAATGAGCCAAAGAGATGAAATTAGAAGAGCTTATTTAAAATGGGGTCCATATGAAATACAACTTGAAAACTATCCTTAAAGGAAAAACATCCAAGGATATTTCAATCTAATTTGTTTAAAATGTATCCTTCATAGCTAGAGTATTCCCGACTAATGATGGAGCTTATTGTTTGGCATGTTATCTATTTAATTCAAAGCTAGATGGTCATCCTGGGTCAGATGTGTTTACTAAACAAGATTTTAGATCATGGGAAAAGGTTAATGTAAGAAAAAAAATGTGCATTTCTCAACCACATTGGAGATAGTCATTGCTCATCGCATAACAATGTAATGAAAGTTTGTGAAGATTTGTTGAATCAATCTATACATTAATAACATTATAAACTATAATAATACAATGAAAGTCTGTGTGATTTTTTTTGTTAGTTTTCGTTATACAAAATTATGTACTTATTTTTTATTGTATTAGTAACAATAATTAAATATATAAATTTTGGGCGTATTATTTTGACTTCTCCAACAATGTTGGTCAAGATCCGTCACTGGTCACTCCTAATATGACTTCAATTGAGATAAAAAAAAAAAAAAACCTAAAGTTGTCATTGTTGTGAAGAGTTCTCTAAAGAAAATGTAAAAGTCGTCACACCAATAACGACTTCACCCTAACAAATGTCCTAAAATCATCAATACTCTTACTACTTAACCCAATTTCATAATAATTTCAAAAACAAACCCTTTGCATAAATTAAAAAGTAAATTGACCTATTTTCGAAAATTAACCTCTCAAATACACGTACTTTTCTCTCTTTAACAATTTATTTCAAATTTAAGGATTTTTTATGGGTCACTTCCTCTATTGCTTTACAAAATTGGATAGTCTAGTAAAAAATTATATTGCAGAGACAAACATTGCATATCCAACACGATTTTTTATACCAAAGTCGAATGGTATAAGGACGATATTTTCATAAAATTAAAAAAGATGAGGTCGTCATTATAAATAACTACTTATGTGAAAAAAAAATTAAACTAAAATGGTTATAGGTCTGTAACGACATTTGATATAGGAGAAGTGACTAGGTATATTAAATGGCTTTCAATTTCACGGTATGATAATATTTTATTAATTTTTTTTCTTGATTTTAGAGGAGTCGTTATGATAAACCACGACTTCTCTTATTATTTTTTTAACTTTTTTAAAATTTCTAAAATTATATATATACTATGTATAAATTAAATGATTAATTTACTTAGAAACTAAAAAATATTAATCTGCAAAGTTAAAACTTTTTATTTTAATTTGAGAATTAAATTATTAAAATATGACTTAAAGGAAAAAAATTACTCAAAATTTTAAAAAATAAAATTTCGTTTTAATTAAATTATTAAAAAAATATTAAGACCTTAAGACTTCAAATTTCATAAATTCTAAAATTCTAATATATATATATATATATATATATATATATATATATATATATATATATATATATATATATATATATATATATATATATATATATTCTATTAATTTTATATTATTTTTTAATAAGCTGATTAATTGGATTTTAAAAATTATAATACTTTTAATATATTTGTACATAATCATATACTTTTAATTTATTCTAATAATTTAAAAGTTTTGATAATATTTATATCTTAAAGTTTTTTAATAATTTAATTAGAAATAATTTTAAAATTTTAAAATTTTTCTGTAAACATATTTTAATAATTTAATTCACAAATTGAAATTAAAATTTCTAACTTTATATGTTAATATTTCTTAAGTCTTATATAAATAAATTATTAAATTTATACATGGTATATATATATATATATATATAATACTATTTATGTTTTTTCTTAATTTACATAAACACATTTTTTTTAGTTTAAATTTTAAAATGATAAATATTATTGTATTTTATTTATGTTTAATATTTTAATAATAAAATATAATAATCAAATTTAAGATATTAAATTTTAAAATTTCAAAATTTTAATAAAATTTTATTTAAAATAATTTTAATCAAATTATTTTTAAAAAAATATGTATACAAAATTTTAGAAATTATAAAAAAGTTAAAAAAAATAAGAGAGAAGTGGTAGTTGATAACAATGACTTCTCTAAAATGAAAATAATAATAATAATAATAAAATATTATTTTAAGGTGAAATCGAAAATCATTAATATATTTTAAGACTTCTTTCAAATCAAATATCTTATGATTCATAACGACTTTAATTTATTATTTTTTTACTTAAAGTTGTTGTTTACAATGACGACTTAATCTTTTTTAATTTCGTGAAGAAGTCGTTCTCATGTCACATAAGACTTCACTTCAGTATAAAAGTCTAGTTGGGTTTGCACGACTTGCATCATGCAATGTAATTTATTATTAAACGATCCATGTTTTATAAAAAAAAAGAGTTAAAGTGACCTATTTTTGTAAAAAAAAAAAACGAAATTTAAATATTGCTTTTTGTTGAAATAAAAGAGAAACATAGGTTGAATTCTTTACCGAAGCAATGCACATAGTGTTAATTATCTGTCCTAAGTTCTGATACTACAAATAGAAAAAAATATTAACTAAAGAGATAATACAATCAAGGCAACTATGAATCGTTTAAGGCATAATAAGTTAAATAGATACATAAAGACATAAAAATACTATGAATATACATAGAAGGAAGAAGATGAATAATACCAATATTATTTGAAGAGACCCTGTATCTATTTATATCTATTGGTCATGGTAGCATAAAGTAAATAACCCAAACTACACATTAAAGAGAAAAACAAATTGTACTACTAGGTCGAGATGTACTTAGAAGCACATGTGTCTACTTGTCATTTTGTTCTTCATGTATATATGTTATCTATCAACTAAGTCGATACAAAGAGAATAAAAAGGCTTTAAAGGAGAGAAGATGGACTAGGCCTGACTCATAAGTGATGTGACATTTTGATTTGACTTGGGAAGGCAGATAACAACTCATCAAGACCCTTGGATCTAAGCGGATCTAATGTAACATCCCGTCAGGATATTACGAATTTTAAATAGTAAATAAAGAAAAAGTAATTTCAAGTCAATTAATACAACTGCATTTCACAAAAATGTGGGAAATTTAAATCTTTATTTCACGATAGCAATAACTGAAATACAAAATGAGTAATTATCCATTATAAATCTGAATCTGATAATATAAGAGTTTACATTTGATTTAAAAATCATAAAATATAAATTCATGATGAAATATCCCCAGTCTAGCCCCTGCTCCGTCTCTATGTCTCACCGGATCCACCTGCAACATCCTTTGCTCACGCTTACCGAGTACACGATCAACGCCAAACACAAGCAGATAGGGTGAGTTTAACAGAAAAAACATATAAAACTATATATACATATACAAACGCTTATATATATATATATATGTCATACAATCACACTATAGTAATTTCCTCCTTTGATTTCCATATCACATGGCCACAACCATGTTAATCGCGTTCTACATCTCCAAGTGAGTACCTCAAGGTGTCTTGCTGCCATACCTATCGACCACAACAGATAGAGCACGTGCGGGAAACCATGCTATGGATCATATACCGTAACGCCAGGTGGAGTTCCCAAATACAAACATAGTTCGTAACGTTCCAAGACTACCAAACTCGTCAGCTAGTTACTGAGAAGGGTAATCTATCTGGACTCATCCGTACTGGCCACAACCAGCACACTCACACTGGCAACACTCGCCAACCCGAGCTCAACTCAAGGGTTCCTCGTGTTCATCCGCCATCCTAAGCTCAACTCGAGGGATGCCATTCCGAGCTCAACTCGAGGAATGCCATGTGCTTAACCCCTATCCCGAGCTCAACTCAAGGGATACGTTTCGAGCTCAACTTAAGGAATACCAGCAAGCCGACCTTTAAGATATCCTAGAAACAGTGTAGATTATGCACACAAAGCTCTTTTGCTTCTCGGTATTGCTTGGCGCAACACACTAGGCACCAGGCGCACAACGCTTACAAGCCGCCTAGCGGGGGACACGTACCGCCAGGCGCCCTACGCCTCTGTAGTCCATTGTCCTATAGTTACCCCCTGGCGGATCGACCATCATCGCCAGGCGCCAAGCTCTCTATTGCTTTCTAGAACTACAACTATCTCCTGGCGGATCTCGTTCTGCCGCCAGGCACTGCACCAGTATAGTGATGGTTACTGGTTTAAATCCTCCAACCTTGATGATCAAATTTTAATAGATACTAGCACCCACTGTAAACTTCACTAAGTGAATTACATCAATTCTTATGAGTTTGGCTGGCTACTAACGTACCTATAATTATTTGGGTCCCCCAAATGAGGCATTCCCATTCTTAGACTTCCTTAAGTTCAACACTTGGAATTCCAAATCTGCCAATATTGATCCTAATACTAATTAGTATGATCCATCATTTACTCCAAGTAGTACCTATGTCTCTACTAGGCTTGCTTCCACTTCTCCCTCTTTATAGCTTACGTACATATCAAAGCCAACTCACCATCTTATACTCGTATCTTAACTAACCTCGTGCATTCACTATGGCATCCAAACAAGGCCTATCAGGATCCTATATTTTAATCAAACCAGTTTATGCATCACACCAGTATCTTAACACCTATCCTTTCCTATTAATCTCATATACTTAACTCCACATAACCTATCTACAATTGAGGCAGTTTCAATTCACACGCTCATGATCCAGTGACCCCATGCTCCATCATAATGAACTAATTTTCACAGAAAACCACAGACCCTCAAATTCCTTCTCAGCTACATAGAGTCACTACCACTGCGCTGGCGCCTGGCGGCAAGCCCCGTGCCGCCAGGTGGTGCATCAGTTTTGGGGAATTCCAGAACTTTGCCCTACACCTGCGAAGTTCCAACTTCTCAACATTCCTCTCTTACAGCTTTCTCCCACTTCTCACGCGAATTCACTTATGATTATAAGGTTTCCCATTATGAACCCATTCATTCGCTCTTACTAGTACCATTAAATCACCAATATGATAGTGGACAACCAGACCCCAATTTCCAACCCTAAAAAGCGTCATAACACTGTTCCATTCAACTAAGCCCTCAATTACGTGAAATTAAATGCTATGTGACCTCAAATCATCCTTTCACAGTTAATTTGGCGTCCCCCAATCAAAATAATCCAAAAACCAACAGGACATCAAAATATAACTGAGATCAGTTCGCGTCGCCTGGCGAGTACTCATCACTGTCAGAAAGTTCATCAAAAACCCAAAAATTTGGGTTTGTAGGCTAGTGTCGCCTGACGGTACAGGGCTTCACTGCCAGGCGGTTCCTCAAGGGAACCCAAAAAACACTAAGCTGGCATGTGTCGCCTAGCGACTATGAATAGCCCGCCAAGCGGTTTCTGGAAATTTTCCAGAAACACAAAATTCATCATACAGCAAGGAGAAATCATGCATATTCAAGTCACACATCATATAGTTAACCAAAAGTATAACACTAACGTGGTAAAACTCCTCTAACCTAGAATTCCTTTGCTTAAAGTTTGAATTATGGATCTTCCCCTTGAACACCAATGCACCTTCCTTTGATTCCTTCTCAAAACAGCCCTTATTTCACACTAGTATCACACTTTTCTCTCTGAATTTCGTTTCTCACAATGGCCTCTCTAATGGCAACCACTAAAACCTTCTCTCTTACCTCTAATTGGCCTTTTAATTGGGTCTTAATGTGGGTTAATGGCATAAAAACGAAAAGGGTTTAATGTTGGTGTTTATTGCCATTCATAGGTGGATTGTTTTTCAGCCACCTCTAGGCTACCCATTCAGTTAGGGTTTCCTTCAACTTTTCACATTCAAGCCAAAACTAAGTTTAGCAAAAATAAAGTTTAATTCGAGTTCTCCAAGACTTGAACCCACAACCATGCCAACGTCAAATCAATGCTTAACCATTCAACCAATTCATATTTCATGTTGACTAATATAATTCAATGATTATACTATCCCTCAACTTGATCAACATATATTTAAAATAATAACAAATAAATAACACACAATTGACATACAGCGAACTCAAACCTAAGTACTTTCACACAATCAAATACTCTCAACCATTTGAGCTAGTACGTTTCCACATCATACAAGTTAGAATTTAATGCCATAAAGGCTCTCACTACCCGCATCTATTATTTATTTATTTATTTAATTAATTAAATTCTACGGGTCTTACATCTAACGGTTGGGTGTGAAGGGTACATTTGAATGCCCTCACAATTTGTCTATAAATAGGCTCGTGGGACACTAGGGCACCACATTTGATTGTTCTACTAGTCGAAGAGTCCCAAGTTGATTTTGTGCTCGTGTAAAGTATGTTCTTATCTTCACTTCTTTCTTAGTCTATTGGATACACTCCCTCCACAACTCTCCACTCAGCAACAGGGGTTGTGTTAATATCCCCTCATCCCATGTGGATATGTTTCGATGTGTTCATCCTTTGCTTTTAGCTTATATGTTAATTTAGCTTACTTTCTGTGTTGTCATTTGCAAGTGTAATGTCTGTTGGATAATCTTTAATTTTGTTAGATAATCTTTAGATTACGTTTTAGATTACAGAGGTATTTTTATTTAGCAAAGTGATAGGGTATTTTATATTTTTGAATTAGATTTAAGTTAGTTGTTATTTTAGTTAGTTGGAGTATCTAAGATTTAGTTTATTAATATGGCATATTAGATTAGATTAGGTTAGATTAGATTAAGATTTAGTTTGGTTTGTTAATATTTGGTTTGTAAGTGGCTATATAATAGCCCATTCTCCATCAATGAAAATCACCACAGTGACTTATGTTGCATATTCTTTTAGTGTGTGAGTTTTTTCCAACAAAGTAGTATCAAAGCTTTATGCTCTGAGTACCGAGAGAAAAAAAGGAGGGAGAGTGAAACAATGGGACAAAGGAAGAAAGGAGTATGCTTGAGTGAGAGATGAATAAAGTGGTGAATGGTATGACGGTGCCGCAACTGACGAAGAAAACCAATTATGATAATTGGTGTTTGCAAATGAAGACCTTTTTAGGATCCCAAGATATTTGGGATGTAGTGGAGATCGGGTATCAAGAACCCGAGAAGGAAGCAAATCAGACGGCGGCCCAGATTACCGCGTTGAACAAGACACGAGTGAGAGACAAGTCAGTTCTTTATTTCTTGTACAATGCGGTGGATGAGTCAGGCTTTGAGAAGATTGCAAACGTTGCATCTTCAAGGAAGTGTAGGATATTCTAGAGTTTTCATACAAAGGTAACAATTGGGTCAGACAAGTCCGACTTCAAGCTCCTAGAGGAGAGTTTGAAGGCTTGAAGATGGAAGATAAATAGCAGGTAACCGAGTACATAACTCGGGTAGAGAAGGTGGCCAACCAACTCGACAAGAATGGAGAGCCGATGCCAGCAAGCCAGGTTGTGGAGAAAATCTTGAGATCACTAAGAGATGATTTTGAGAGCATCGTATGTGCCATCAAGGAGTCGAAGGACCTATCAGTTCTCTCAGTGGAAGAACTTGTCGGGTCACTTGAGGCCTATGAACAAAGGAGATGGAAGAAGCATGAACTGTGTGACCAAGCACTACAAGCGCAACTTGATTTGAATGAAACTCGGAATACTCAAAGCTGAGGTTCTGGAGGTAGAGGACGAGGTAGCAGAGGATGAGATGGCCGAGGTCGAGGTGGACATGACAAAGGTGATGTTCAAGAGAGCACGGATCAAACCAGGCAGCATAATCGGCATGGTCATGGTCAAGAAAGGGACTAAGGAGATTTGACCTAGTTAGAAGTGGAATGCATCCGGTGTGGCAAGCACAACCACTACACAAGAGAATGTAGATCGGTAAGTTGCTACAATTGTGGCAAGGCTGGTCATATAGTGAAGTTTCATCGAACTTAAAAAAGCGAGAAAAGTCTTCTCACAAAGGAAGATGACGAGAAAGAGATAAGAATTTTAATGATGATGCAAAACTCAGATGTCAAACTAAAGAGCGGTAAATCGGAAGCTGAGTGGCGTTAGGGCTGTGTGAAGGAAAGAAAATCAGGTGACGAGCTTAGTCCAGGTTGGTTAAATAGCTCAGTCTGATATCTAGACACTGGAGCAAACAATCACATGTGTGGAGATGAGAGTTTCTTCAACGAACTCAGCAAGATGGAGGCCTAATTAGTGTCATGTGGAGATGATTCCAAGATGGTGATAAAAGGGCGTGGATCAATCCGACATATGCAAAAAGATGGACGAGTTGGAGAAATTAGGGATGTCTACTATGTTCCTGAGCTGAAGAGTAATATTTTAAGCATAGGTCAGAGAGTGGAGAAAGAAAACTCGATTCTGATGAAAGAATCGAGTACTATACTTGAAGGACAAGTACAGTCGGTGTAACATCCTAGTCGGAAATTACTTATTAAAAATAAACAAAAATAAATTTTAATAAAACAACCTCGTTTATTATTCAACAATTTCCCAAAATACGGGAAAATATTTAAAACCTCAAGTTCAACGCGCCAAAAGAGATAAAATAATTCACGGCAATACCGTATTACAAATAAAATTGTCTATAAAACTATTACAATAGAACCATAGTCCAACAAAATAAACCAATGATAAAATCCTCAAGAGATTCCCACTTCGTCTCTATGCATCAGTCTGCTCACCTGCATCAACATCTGCTCCCATGTAACAAGTTACATGATCATCGCCAAGCACACACATATAGGGTGAGCTCATTTAAATAAAACCAAACAAATATAATATTAAATACAATATCTCAACATTAAAACCCGGGTTAGTATTCTTCTCCCTTTTCCTTACTTCTCCATTTCCAGCACTTGCATTAGACGTCTATCATTTCTATACCCTTTAGGTGAAATCAATGATCGATCTTTGCTGCACGAGCGTCTACTCGCCCCTCCGACTACAGGCCACCACCTGATAGTCCACACGTGGGAATAACTTTGCCACAACATCTCACTGTGACACCAAGTGGAGCTCCCCAAAACAAACATAAGTTTGTAGTTGTTCCCAGACTACCAAAAACTTTATCAGAATACACTGAAGAGGGCAATCACCCGAAACCTCACCGTACGAGCCACAACTTGCACACTCCATTGGACTTCCTAAACCACCATGCTACAACCTAGAGTAGTCACGTGTTACCCCAATACAAGTTACACTCGTAACTGGGCCCCCAGCCAAAGCCTCGTATCATGAACATCACCTAAAGTTGTGTAGAAACCTTTCCTCGCGCACCATCGCTGCACCCAAACCGCCTGGCGCGCATCACACGCCGCTAGGCGGAATCTGGGTCCATACCGCCTAGCGGGCATATCACACCGCCAGGCGCCAAGCGCCAACACAGTACCAAGCACAGTTCTATCACCAGATTATCATACACACCTTTTAATCATGCAAATTGTAGTGTGATTAAGTTCTCTTTATTTACAATTTCCACTTACTTCATCATTATCAATACTTTACACCTTAACACAGTACCAACATTGCACCTACCAATGACCCAAATAGGTATTTACACAAAAAATATAGCACCATATGTTCACCAAGAATAGTCCGGTAACTACATTACCATACACATATACCTCATACCACAAATGCAGAACATACTTCCATAAGCTCACAATTTTACAATTTCAACACACCCTTACACCACTCTAATATTGTCTACCACTCACTCCACATGATACCAATTTAGTATTTATTACTCATTTACCCCAATCGCATATGGTTTCTGTAATCATAGTTTGCCATTAGCTTCAGTTCATAACAACATAAAACTTTATTTAGTGTAACACATATCTCAATTTTCACATACTCATACACACTTCCCATGATATCCTATATCGAAATTTCTTCCATCTCATTACCCTACTAATTCCGCCAGACATACAGATATGCAGCAAAACAATCAATAGCCTCAACCACAGTGGAACAACAATTTGATCATGCATAATTGTTTCCAATCCCCAACATAACCCTAACCCCAATTTCATACAAAATTCATGCATTCTGCAAAAACATGATATACACAGTCAACTATACTCATCAAAATTCACATTTAAGCATAGGAACATCACGACGACACCATAGGTACCCCAAAAATATCCAAAACAGCCAAAAATAGCTTAACTGTGTTCGTGCCGCTTGGCGAATCATCCCCTACCGCCATGCGGTTCATGGAGGAAACCCAGAATATAAGACCCGCGAAATTTAATTAATTAATTAAATAATTAATTAACAAATGCAGGTAGGAAGAACATTTATGGTATTTAATTCTGATTTGTATGACATGGAAAAGTATTAGCTCAATTGGTTGAGAGTACTTTATTGTGTGAGAGGAGTTGGGTTCAAGTCTTATGTATGCCAATTGTGTATATTTATTTGTTATTGTTTTAAATATATGTTAATCATGTAGTAGAATAATATAATACTTGAATTATATTAATTAACAAGAAACATGAATTGGAACGGACCATAAAGGAGTAATGAATGATAATAAAAGGCAAGAATTAGGTTAGGAGAAGGGTTTTGCAAGACTGAAATTGCACTCAGAAAATAGGGCACGAATTTTGTTAGAGTGGTGAGGTTTGAACGAGGTTTTTGGAGTCGAATTGAGAAGAACCAAGGGGAGTCCTTAGTGATCAAGGGAGAATTTTTTCAGTGTCAAAGTTTAAGCTAAGGAAACCAGGTTAGGAGAGCTTTTACGCGCTAATTTTATTTTAAGTTTGATGGGCATGCTAAATAGAGTAACCTTACGCGTTAACTTTATTTTAAATTTGATTCGCATGCTAATTAGAGTAACCTTACGCGTTAATTGGATTTTAAATTGGAATGGCATGCTAAATAGGATAATTTCATGAGTTGATTAATTTAAGTCTAATTGATATGTTGAATTTGGTATGAACATGATTGATATTTTATTCCTTTTAATTTATTGTTTCTGGGAAATTTCCAGAAATTGTCTGGTCGACAATGAATTGTCGCCAGACGATTCTTTCCTCTTCTAGGAAATTTAGGGTTCCTATAGAGGAACCATCTGTCAAATATAGCGTAAAATATACAAATTGACCACGGTTGACCAACCCTTACTCAGAGTTGACTGGTTGACCAGTTTGACTTTTGGACTGTCCATTGAGAAGCGAACATGTGGCAGCACTTTCTCTTTCCAGAATTAGGGTTTGGCGCAAGGTGCGTTTCATAGAGTCACGAGTGGTTCGGCGAGTTCATGGTGGTTGTCGCGGTGGATATCGAATTGATTGAGTGCTAGTTTGAGGGAGGTCGCGACGCGAGTTGCTTGCTGTTACAGGTATGGAGGCGCCGTAGTGACCACAATTTCTCTCACGACGCAGGGGGCGGCGATGTAGGCGCAATGGAGGCACAATAGAGGCTTGACGACAGCGCGAAAGTGACAGGTTCGAGCTCCTGGAGCGCGTAAGTGGCGACGTCTCGACGTAAGCGTGACGATGGTGTCGCGATGGATACGGGCGCGAACTCCGACGGCAGCAGTGGGGTCTGCATTTTGACGATGGCGCGAGGAAGAAGAGGGTGTGGTGGTTCGTGCTCGTGGATGCAGTCCATTGTCGGCGAGTGTAGTCCCGGCATGGTGGTGGCTGCAGGACGCGCGGAGAAGACGATGCAGTCGCGGACCACCGGTGCAGCAGCGGTGACGGGGTTTTCCTGGGTTAGCGCGTCGTGGTGGCTGCGCTCCGGTGTGAGCAACGGTGGCCGAACTGGTTCGTGGCGCCCGTGAGGGATGCCAGCGGCGTGAGAGTGATGGAGAGGGAGAAGAAGATTAGGGTTAGGGTTTTGGTGGTGTGAAAGAGAGAGAGAGTGATGAGGTGACATGTTTTGATTGGTGATTTGAGTTAGTGGAGGATTAATGAGGTGGCAAACTGTGAGTGGTTATTGTATTAAGTGAAGGATTGCCACGTGGCGAAATCTGGTGGATTAGATTTTTAAGTGACATTAGGGGTGCAGCTTAGTAAAAAGGAGGGGTGCAGAACAGAAATTGAAAGTCCAATTACAAAAGGGGTGTGAACCTGAAAACAGGGGGTGCAGTTAGCTCCAGAAATGTCCTTTCTTAGAAATAGATAATCCAATTGGAAAAAAGGGGTGTAAACATGAGAATTGGGTGTGTATTTAGTACCTGAACTATTCCTCTCCAAAATTCTTATTTTGGGACTTAATTTATGAATTAAAATATTCATTATTTACACTCTTAAGAACCTAAAATAAATTACAATTGCATTATTAAACTCAAGAATATCCAATAATATAATATGCAACTAAATACAATTTTAAGCGCAAAAATAATATTAAATTCCCAAAATTTAATTATTGAATGTGAACCAAGGTTTGATTCATCATACCTTCCAGGCGGTTTGGAAGCGGGCAGCGCCTGGCGGTACGTGTCTCCCGCCAGACGATTTTACTGCAGCAGTATTGGTGTTGTTGATTCTGTAGGCGTGATCTACAAGGCTTTTGGTGATGCTTCAAAGGTGGGATTGCTGGTGTTCCTTGAGTTGTGGCTCGGAACGTATCCCTTGAGTTGTGGCTCGGGATAGGGGTTAAGCACGTGGTATTCCTTGAGTTGTGGCTCGGAATAACATCTCTTGAGTTGTGACTCGGGATGGCGGATGAACACGAGGAACCCTTGAGTTGTGGCTCGGATTGGCGAGTGTTGCCGGTGTGAGTGTGCTGGTTATGGCCAGTACGAATGGGTCCAAATAGATTGCCCTCCTCAGTAGTTGGCTGACGAGTTTGGTAGTCTTGGGACGTTGCGAACTATGTTCGTATTTGGGAACTCCACCTAGCATTACCGTGTATGATCCGTAGCAATGGTTTCCCGTACGTGCTCTATCGGTTGTGGCCGATAGGTATGGCAGCAAGTCACCTCGAAGTAATCACCAGAAGATGTAGAGCACGAATAACCTGGTTGTGGCCCGGTGGTATGAATTAAAAGGGATGGAATTCATTTGGGATGGATGTATTTCCTATATATAAATGTGTTATATATGTGTATGCCATTTTATACGCTTTATTTGTTAAGCTCACCCTATCTGCTTGTGTTTGGCGATCGTGTATGCGGTACACGTGAGTAGATGATGTTGATGCAAGTGGTCCTGGTGAGACTTAGCTATGGAGCGGGGATAGCATGGAAGTTTTTGTGATTTATGGCTTTGAAATAAATTGTAAACACTATGGATGTTTTATATTATTTTGAGTTTTATAAATTATGGAATTTTAGACTATTCATAGATTTAATAAAGTTTTAAATTTCCCGCGTTTTGGAAAATGAGGTATTATTAAATGCGACGTGATTATTTATTTTCTTTATTTTATTTAAAATCTGTAAGATCCTGACGGGATGTTACACAGAAACTGGGTCTGTAGCTTGTGTCGCCCGGCGAGTCGCGCGCCACCGCCAGGCGGTTTCTAGAAAAATTCCAGAAACCTGAATCCAACTCTAATAAAACATAAAATTTAGTCCCAAACCCTTGATACACCACGATTTCATGCAATTTAAATTGAAAACAACCAATAGGAACTCCCCTCTTCCTCCTTGATCGCCAATAGCCTTCTTGCTCTTCTTCCAACTCTGCCCCCAAAACCTCACTCAACACTCACCAAAACTCACAATTTCGTGTTCTCTTCTGCCATCACAATTACAGCCCAACCAAACCTTCTCTCCTACCTCAAAATTCCCTTTTAAAATGGTCTTAATGTGGGTTTATTGAGAAAAAAACGAAAATGGCATTAATCCTAAGTTAATTACCATTCAATGTCCTAATTAGGTTCTATTTTTCAGCCCCCCCCCCCTTGGCTGCCATGTCTATTAGGGTTTTCCTTTAACCCTTCAAATTCCAAGCCAAATCCAAAAATAGCCAAAAATGAAGTTTAATTTGGGTTCCCCAAAGCTTGAACCCACAACCATGCAATGCCAAGTCAATATCAAACCATCACGCCAATTCATGTTTCATGCTAATTAATATAATTTAATTACTATATCATTCTACAACACGATTATATAAAATCACATAAATAACACATAAATGGCATACATAGGACTCAAACCCAAGTCCTCTCACACAATCAAGTACTCTCAACCATTTGAGCTAGTACTTTTCCACATCATAAAGGTTAGCATTAATTGCCATAAAGGCTTTTACTACCCTCATTTAATTAAATTCAGATTTATTTAATTATTTAAATTAGTGGGTCTTACAGTCGGCTAGCAGCTCGGGTAGAAAAGAAGAAAAATCGGATGTACAAATTGGAGTTGAGCATCCTGCAGAAAAGGTGTTTGAAACGTGAGGACAGTGAAGGTGGTGCAAGATCTGTTCGCAACAATGTGGTGAAGAAAGAGACCAATAAGCAAATTAAAGCAATGCGATTTGAAAGAGAAGACACAACCAATCTTGTTGAAGAAGTTGAAGAAGAAGCAGTGTTGTTGATGATGGGATGTAGCTCGGGGGACAAGCACAAACAAGTGGAGAAGTCGACAATAAGGTTGAGTGTCATAAATCAGTCCAGTAGCATGGAGATGTCGTCAAGACGTGCGTATAGCTCAGTGGAGCATGTGAAGAGTTTGATGGAGCATGTGAAGATCTCGGTGGAGACGCTAATTCAGTTAGCTCAGTGGGAAATTTGAATTGCTTGATTAAGTTGGTGGAGCAAGTGGATTTCCCATATCATTCGGGGGAGCAAGTGATCACCTCGAAAAGCTTAGCAGGGAGCCTTGGTAGCTTGGTAAAGCGTCTAGCTAGCTTAGATAGCTCAGTGTGGATTGTGGATAGCTCGGATCTTGAACAAGAAGAGCAGTTGCATGCTGAGAAGGATTTGAGAGTTATAGTAGAGGTGCAAGATTAGAAGTGGCAATTTGAAACAAATGATGAGTTTGGTGTGAAGAAGGCGTGGGAATTGTTCGATCTCTTAAAGAGAACTCGACCTATTCAGAGAAACTTGGTTAATGACAAGTCAGCCACAAAGACAATAAAAAACCCCGCAAAGGGTAAGTCAACCAAGGTTAAGATGAAGTCGGTCAATGAGAAGATGAAGTTGGTCAAAGAGCAGTTCAAGTCGATCAAAGAGAGAAGCAAGTCGACTATGGAGATAGAAGATTGTTCAAAATGATAGAAGGAAAAATGTAATGCTTATGGGGGAGTTTTGTTGAATAATCATTAATTTTGTTAGATAATCTTTAAATTACGTTTTAGCTTATGGAATTGTTTGTATTTAGCAAAGTGATATATATTTGATAAATTAGATTTAAGTTAGTTGGAATATTTAAAATTTAGTTTATTAATACGTCATATTAAATTAGATTAGATTAAGATTTAATTTTTTTTGTTAATATTTTGTTTGTAAGTAATTATATAATAACTCATTCTCTCCGTCAATAAAAATCATTGAGTTACGTTGCATGTTCTTTTATTTTATTTTAGTGTATGCAAGTTTTTTCCAACAATGGCTTCCATGAAAGTGTTGCTCCCAATCACAAGAGTCATTTTCATCTTTTACGTAAGGAATTTAATGCTCGCAACAAAGAGAAAAAGGGGTCGGAGACCTATAACCCTATTACTGATCCCGAGCCTACTCTATACAACAACAACTACTCCACATTTTACAAACACAATTTAATGTTGGGACAAAATTGGTACTTAATTTGATTTAAAAACGAAATTCAGACACGATAAATATATTTAATCACACACACACACACACATATATATATATATAAAATGTGACAATGTTATTTCATATTTTTTTAATATGGTGTAAAAAAATAAATAATGTGTTTTAACTTCTTTTTTTCCAAGATTGTAGCATTTTATCAGCCATAAGGAATCCTAAAAAAGTGGAAAGGAAATATTCTTCTTTTAGTCACATCCTTGACAAAATTTGAGAAATAACTTCTTTGTACCTAAATCTTTTCTTGGTGTTAAATTATTATGAAAAGATAGATATATTTACAACCATCATTGAATCTTTTCTTCTTCTCTTGTTAACAGAGAATATTCTAATTTTGAAGCCTTCGGTAATTTTCTTGACATATTTTACCATTTAACAGTCATTTTGATTTTGAAGAATTGTTCATGTTTATCGTAACATGTTTGTGTGAAACCCTGCGAAAAACTGACAAATCAATTTCGGTATTGAAACCACGAGATAATTAAGAAGATTTATAAGCTGATTGGATAATTGCTACACTTACTTGAATTCCTCATCCATATATATGTGTTTGATATTTTATTTTTGTAACTTGTGCAGGTTTGACAAGCTTGTTGCAACAAAATGCATATCATTTCTAAACCAAGCTTGTTTAAAAGGTGAATTTTGCCAGGCATGGCAAGGAAGATGAAAGATAAAAATTCTGAATCGTTATGGGTGAATCATCATGACCCAGAGGGCAAAAAGTCCCTATTTCATGTTATTAAGTATCATCCCCTATTGAGTCATTTCTTTGACAGACTTGCATACAAAAGAGATGGTGATGAAAGAAATTATTTAGGTTAGTGCATTTTCCTCTCTTCTTTTTCATTTTGAAGTAAAAACTGGCATGGATTTAGTGTTGTAGGCAATGGTTAGGAGAACAATTGGCTAATTCATAAATGAAATTGATTGAGCAAAACAAGTTTTCTTGTAGAAAATATGAAAGGAATTCTTACATTATTGAAAATCCTCATTTAATTTAGTTGAAAACAATTGTTTGTCTAAAATTCTGATCAATATTTTATTTTTCTGCCATGTGAAGCTCATTGTATAAATTGTTTAGGATATATTAAAACATTAGAAAATATCGAAGGAATTCTTACATTATCGCAAATTCCCATTCAAATTTAGTTGAAATCAATTTGTTTGTCTTGAAAGGTGATCAACATATGTTAAGCTCATTTTGTATAAATTGTTTAGGATATAATAAATTTAAATATTTCTATACTGGAAGGACTTCTTTTTCCTATTTTTTAAGGAATATGTATATTAAATGAACTTTAGTGTAAACATTATTTAGCAAATTTTCTGCATTATCTAAGGACTAAATATTTCTCAAAGATGTCATTGCCTTCTAAATTTTGAATAATTAGCTCCTAATCTCATGCAAACTATGTACCTATATTCTCAGCTGATAGAAGGAAGGGACTCAACCATGTAACAAGAAATTCAAATGTAAGTTCTCCCCTTCTAGTTCAACTTATTTCTTTTCTCCTTGTTCCATGTCACCCTTTACATTATTGTAGTCTTTAATTGTTAAAATAATAGTGAAAAAAAAAATTCTTTAGGAAAGCACATAATATGTTGAATTAAAAGCAAAATTTTTAATTTTTTCTTTATCAACGATGTTTGTATTTATTACGATTGAAAAACATAGATCGAAAATTAAAAGATATACTTATCATTGAGGTAAAAGACATATGCATATCTAGCAACTTAATGTCCAACCCAAAATGCATTTGGCAAATGTTGATTTCCCCAAGCAATAGTTGTTTCTCCATAAAAACACCTTGAATGGTTA
Source organism: Vigna unguiculata (assembly GCF_037176805.1). NCBI lineage: Eukaryota > Viridiplantae > Streptophyta > Magnoliopsida > Fabales > Fabaceae > Vigna > Vigna unguiculata. The sequence goes on from NC_140801.1 coordinate 10,470,440, forward strand.
TGCTTCGACCCAATTGTACATCATTTGAAAAATCAATAGTACCTTATCAATTAGAGATAAATATGATTTTAATCCCTTCTCTTTGATGCAAACATTTGAATTCATCTCTGATAAAAAAAAAAACATTTGAATTCATCTCTCTTAAAAAAAATTATATATTTCGATACGCAATCTTTAAAAATGAATGAATATAGTCATTTTAACATAATAGATTCATTTTTTCTTGAAGTGTTAAATGTGTTTTTCGCATTTATTAAATCAAACAAATTTAATGAAATTGAGTTAAAAAGACTATATTTATTCATTATAAAGTTTGAAAAACAAAATGTATCAAATTTTCAAATAGAAACAAGATGACAAATTCTATTTTTACGTCAATATTTCTTGAATAAAAATATATTTAATCTTATTTATGATTATGCATTTCTAACTAACTTGCAAGCATTTTATATAGTTTTTAATTCAATTGATATTGGATTCCGGATGCGATGGTTTTTTCACAATGCAGAATATGAGTCCACTAACTTACCGGGAAATAAATAAATAAAAGGTTGTATCTAATTTGAAGCTTGCAGGTTGAGAAAAGGACGACACCATGTTCTTCAGTGACAAAAGAGTCTATAAGAAGAAAGTTAATATTATGGAAAGAGATGTCAAAAAAGAGGAGCAGACATCATAGAAGTTCAACATGTCCAACGTCTGCAATCAGCATGAACGACAACTTGTTAACAACATTTGTGCAAGATCCTGTCTCTCCTTTGGTCTATCACCTCCATAAACAACATGTGTATACCACAAAAATGAAATTAACTAGGTCTATGTCATTTCCTCTACCTGACCCCTTATCAAAAAGACAAAGTTTTGGGACTGTAGGGAACGCTTTTTCACCAAAAGGGAAAGGAAAATTATGTTTCGAAACCAAAACACCAAAGTCAGCTAATTTTGAATCCTCAAGAAAGTTTTACCTAAGGTCCTTGTCTCAATGTTTCAACGTAAATGAAGCAATGATTACAAGAGATGTTACTAGTTCTTCAGCTCAGGATCAAAGTCTGAACGAAATCAAACATTTTAAGAATCTGAAGCAGAAAATAGAGCATGTTATAGGAGAAAGTAGAAAAGAAAAGCTTCGAGTTGCTATGGATGCTATCATTGACAAACTTCCTCAAGGTCATGAGATATCGAGTGATTTGAAGAAGGAAGTTTTTAAGAAAATAACAGATTCTAATGTGAGTAGAGAAGATGAAACCTGTCATGGAAAATGTAATGAGATCAGTGGTAACGTTACTAATTCATTTGCCAAGCATCACTGGAACATCATAAGAAGAAAATTGTCTCTTGAAGAACCACTAGACAATTATTTTCGCTCCGATGACAAGGGCTTTAATGCAGAACAAAGTCATCCTCAATCTAAGCAGCTAAAATTAAGAACAGAAAAAGGACATTCACGATTGAAGATGTTGGTACAAAGGATGCTTTCGTTGCCTGATCTCAATTCCTTGTCCTTCCCTGATATTTCATCTTTGACTGAACCAAAGGCAAAAGTAGCTTCTGGCGATGCAACATTGAGTTCAGACAACATTTTCCATCAGAAAAGAAGGTCTAGCCTTAATTTACATTCAAAAGTTCAGCTTCAACCAGAGACACCTGTAGAAGATTTTATTCAAAAACACCCTCACAGTGTGGATGAAAATCATCAAGAGATTAGTAATATTGTTGAACGAGGATCAGAGTGCAGTAGTGAGATTAATGACAAGGCTAGTGTGACAACTGATGATTTCGGACATAGTTGTTTTAAAAGTGGTGACACCTCTAATGACCAAGAAATGATTGAGCCAATAAAAGAAAACATGACTGCAATAGAAGAATCAGGTTACCCTATCTCACTCAACTCTTTTTTTCTTAATATATGCTGCTCTCTCTTACATAGTTGTGGTTTAAATACATTTTCATAACCCATAAGATAGAAAAGAAATAGTTTGGATTAAATTTTGTATATGTGGTGGTGGGTCCAACATCCGATCTGATCAGTGATAGGTTCCATGAATGTTCACTAAGGTCCAATGACTGATTGAACCGTTGAGAGTACTTTAAGGTTGTTTATGACTAATAAAGACAAGAGACAATAATGAGATGTTTCAGGAAGGGAGATGGGGCAGAAAAAGAGGGGTTAAAAAGAGGACGAGAGACAAGGAAAAGGACAGATCCATTAAATACTTATGGCTGACCAATCCTAATTCTTTCTGGCTAGAACACATATATATCAATTTGATATAAATGCATTTAATATATATATATATATATATATATTTCCTTTGTAAAAAGTTGTTCAGTTTAATATAAATCATGATGTATTTCATCTGCATGTTAAATCTAGTGTTGGCTGCAGCTTACTAGGTTGCATTCTTTGATTTCAGTGGATTCAAAATTGATTACGGAACCCGGCAATGAACTAGAAAACATTATTGAGAAACAAGAGGCTACAATCACAGATTCAGTTAAAGTGAAAGAAAGCACAGAGAATGCTGAAAAAGTGGAGAATCAAAGCAAGCACATGAACTATGACATTACTCTTTCCCATATCCCCATGAAAGACAAAGCTGACTTTAACTACGTGAAATTTGTACTTGAGATATCTGGACTCACTGGTAAAGAGTGCCTTTCAGCATGGCATTCAAGTGAGCACCCAGTTGATCCACTACTCTATGAAGAAATGGAGAATGACCTTGATTTCTGCAGCTATGGTGGAAGTGGCCAGTGCAATCACCATGTGTTTTTTGACCTAATCAATGAGACATTGTTGGAACTTTCTGGGAGGTGTTACTGTTGTTGTTCCATACCCTTTTCATCATCTCATCCAATGCCAAAAGGGTGTCACACTCTTTATCAAGTGTGGACTGGTATGAACAAATCCTTGTGCCTTAGATCCAAAACTGGGCTAACCATAGATGACCATGTAAGTCGTGATCTAGAAAGACGTGATGGGTGGGTGAACCCTCAATTGTATGCACAGTGTGTCAGTTTGGAGCTTGAAGACTTGATTTTGCATGATCTTCTGGAAGAAATATCATGTGACTTAGCAACATCCATTTAAGGATCTTAAGTTACTGAAATAATGTGCATTTTCTTAGTTTCATCCTTTGTAATCTTATTTAGAAGGAAATGTATTCATAGTTTGGAGACTCTATCATGATTCAAGGGGAGAAGTCCAAGTTATTCAAAATAGTTTGAATTTTGACATTCTAAAATTTTTTTTACAATATTATCTTTCGCTACTTTTTACTTTTTTTTATTTATTTATTGTCTTTACATTTTTTATGACCATTTTATTCTTACATGAATTATCAAACAGTGTCCTACAATTTTTTTCCATTTGGATATCATATCGATCACATAAGTCAAAGCTTACTCAATCTAATGTCAAACTAATCCTAGTATATCATGGCATACCCTATGTTTTAGAAAAAGAAATTTATTTAATCCTTTAAACTTTAATTATGTTCATCAATACAAACCTTAAAGTTTAGCTTTTATTTTAATTCATCTTCAAATTGATCACGTATTTAAATAGATTAATTAATTAGACCTTAATTTTTATTATTATTTGTAAATAGATATCTCGAATTTTATTCTTATTTATAACCTTACAAGTTATCAAAGTTTATAAATAGCTGATTTTAATTAATAAGTTTGAGTTAAATCATTTACATCACATAGCGGACTATGTGGGTCAAATGCCGGTCATCCTACCATTGGTTTGCTCGGATTGCAGATTATGCGGGTAGTCCTAGACAGGTTAGCAAGTTAAAATACTCAATCGGCCTCACACTTTTTTTTGTGGGTCTGCTGGCTGGCTTGTGTAACTCACCCCATATTGTCATCCCTAATGATAAGGAATTTTTAAAACTATTAAAATGGATTAAAACTTGTGAGCCAACCCGATCCACCATGAGTTCGAGCAGGGTTGGATTAAAAAGAAATTACAAATTTCAATACGGACTAAAAATGAACCCAATCAACTAAGAACCCAGCTCACCTAGATAGAACCTATAATGAGTCGGGTTGACTTATATACAGTCCCCGTATATAAGTCAAATACCTTACATCTTGAAAAAGAAACTCACTCTTTGAAATACTATTGTGACTGCACTTGCCACAAGGTTTCATTCAACAAGGGCTTTAAATCTATATTCAATGTAAGATATAAAATCAAAGTTTGTTCTGAAATTTGCCACAATTTATTTCTCAAGGTATATAAATATCTACAGAAGTTGTGTGATCAGTATAAAACTATATGAACTATATATCCACAATCAAATGAAATATACACGTCGTGTAACGGTTTCTGCTTCACCATCAATGAAATATAGCACTTGCAAAATTGTCAGAATGTGGTCAAAATTCAATCAGCTTCAGCAATACCAATGGCAATCCCTACAAAGCAGAGAAGCTGTTATCAAAATTCAGGTAAATTCTGAAAATGCAATGCTAGATAATTTAAAATGTAACAGTGAAAGCAAGGAAAATATATTATTAATTTCCAAAAAACTTTCTAAGGTAGAACAATTATAAGAAAATCATATTCAAATAACCATGTCTTTAGCTCCGCTGAAGTTGCATTGTCATTTCAAGGAAGAAAAACAAGTCATTTTCTCAATCCTTTAATTTCACATCTCTAAGGTCTTAACATATTATGCAAATATTTTCCTGCTAATTCAATCAAAATATTCTATGATAATATTATACTGCAACCAATATCAACAAAACCTTCTGTTCCTAGGGAGTTGACTTTTTCAGTCAGTTGACCTTCTTTCTATAAGAAAGAGTTGTTTTTCAATCTAAATGAACAATTAAAGGAAAATGAGTAAGAAGAACGTACTTCTCTGCCAATTTTGTCTTATGAAGACCATCTTTAGTCATCACAACACTCTCTCAGTAGACTTTTCCATCTCAGAAGCACTTTTTTCCATGTAAAATGCAGAATCAAGTTGTTTCGTCAAAGACTTAATAGCTGTTTGCTTGGATCCTAATCGGTATAGAGGAATTATGTTCAAAGCATTATTTAGGAGACTATTACTCCCATGGCCATGAACATGAACTCCAGAGCAAGAAACATCATTTGAACTCACTTCTTCATTACATACATGTGAATGAACTGCATTTGCAAGCTTTCTGGGAGTGGCAGGTAATTCACCTCCATTTCTTCTCTTCCTTATTATTGAAGGAGTTGGGAATGTTTTGGCTGCTTTTCTCAGTATTGATTCAATAGATTCTGAGCATGATTCAATTCCCTTCACATGAGGTGGAGTTACCAAACCAACACATGACTTCAACGGTGGAGAAATGAACTCATTCTGCAGGCCAGAAGAGATGTTAAAATCAAGAGATTCTGAAGGATGTGGATTATCAAGCCGTGATGGTTCATGACAAAAAGAACCAAACGTTAGACCTTCCTTTGAATAAAAAATTCTGGTTGATTTGTCACTGTTCATATCACTATAATTCAGACAATGATCAATTCTCGGGTTAGCATTGGGTCCAGGATTCACAAATTTTGGCCCCCTGTTTATTTTAAAATTATCTCCTGACCCTGATTCCAAGTTACTACAGCGGAGACCTCTGTGGAATAATCTATTGCAGTCTACACAATCAGAATCAGCACATTTTTTTGGTGGAACACTTGAAGAATCTCCAATCTCTCTAACTATTCCAGAGGATTCTAGTTGATTCTTATCACTGTTATCAAGGTTAGTAATGTCTGTAGCTTTAGATGATGATGCAACAGTGGCATCTAATCCTTTATTTGAACAAACATGAATTGTGTTAGTTGTAGAATGTTTGACTGTATCTTTGACAGCAGCTTCCGTACTGCTCTTTGGGATGGGCGGAAGTCTTCCATTAGCTAAATAGAAATCTTTCTTTTTCTTCAAAGAACCATTCCAGTGATTCTTTATTGCATTATCAGTCCTGCAGGAAAAAAAAATGTAAAGGGTATATAGAAACTGGTACACATGAGTATTTATTGTTGTACAGTGATACATTCTACCTATGACAAGATATCCTGACAAGAATATAAAAAAATTATATGTATATTTTAAAGGGAAAACTCACACCTGGAAGAAGTACCATTTAAAATTGACTTACATGTTGTTCAGTTCTTGTTAATATGGTTAAATTTGGGTTATGTTCTCTAAATACTATTTGTAGGCTTGAGCCTCGTAGAGTTTAAGATTTTTGAAATGGTCTGAATCACCACTTAGTGGTGAAATAGCATACATCTGGCATATCATTGCCATATCATCAGTAAGCATGGTGATAAAGACCTTACAGAAATACTTCAAACTTACAAGAAAAAGTTAAAAGGCTGAAACCAAATTTAATCATATTTATGGGGTCTAAAAGCATATTTAACTCTTTATATTTATTATATTCATTGGATAAAGTAGCTCCTGCCTACTATAGCATTTTTCTTCAGGACATTATTCTTTGTCCTTTGTATTGCAGGTGGGTGGGTTGAACTAAATTTCATTGAAAGGGAGTGTATGACAACAAAGAGAGAAAGAATACCCCAAAAAATCAGAACTCCACAACTAGCATAATAATAAAATAAAAATAGCACTCGATGAAACTTGTTACATGTTAATTATGACTCTAATTTCCTTTATGACAGCTAAAGAATTAATTGGAAAATATACCTTCCACATAGAACCTTGGCTATTTCAGCCCATTTGTTGCCATGTATACAATGAGCTTTCATAAGAGCTAATTCCTCCTCCAAAGTCCAGGGATCCTTCTTTATGTCTGGACTAAGATGATTGCACCATCTGTAAATGTTTGAAATTAATTTCATGATAATGAACATATATGTATATACCAAAGCCAATGCGTATGTATTTGGTGTTCATGAAGGATTTAGTAAGCAACAGAGTATATAATAATACCAGAAAAATGAAAAGCAAAAATAACAAAGCTAGTACAACTTAATTCTTTAGTAGCCCATATACAAAGCTACGAGTTGCCAAATCTTATAATATTCTAAAAAGAGTTATTCTTTAAGCTTAGGTATAGTTTGATGAAAGGTTTTAGATTTAAAGGCTAAACATTCTAATTAAGTCATATACAATGAAGCTTAGCATTTATCAATACAAAAGAATTAATTAAAAAAAGATAGAAGAATTTCTCACAAAGTTCAGTTAACCTTACCGTTCTCTGCACTGTTTTCCTATTCGACCAGGCAAAGACTGGGATATCAAAGACCATTTTGTAGGTCCATGTATAGTCACCAGTTCAATTATTTTATCATCCTCCTGCATGTCAACTAAGAGAAGTTAATTATGAATAGAATTGTTAGAAAGTAACAAAAATTGAAAAGGAAAGAACTATGTTTTAACCTCCTTTGTCCAATGTCCTTTAACAAGTTCAGGATTAAGAACTTTTTTCCATCTGTGAAGACATTGAACTTCTGATTTATCCGGAAAAAACTCAGCTGCATTCCACATTTGATAAATCAGTTTCATGAAATGAGAATAATGCTTTCAGAAAGAACTCAATACAAAAGATCTTGAATATATGATGATTATGGTCACATCACACAAAATAATTCCATTGGTTCACCCATATATCAATTCTCATTCACAAAAAATAATGCATTCAAACATTAAGGAAAGATGGAAATAGAGGTTTAAGGACTATAGTTTCCCTGGTTTAATTCTGACTTAAGCTAATAAGTTCATCCTCAACCCTTATGGGGTCATTGTGCAATTTATTTTAGAAACCAACAAGCTTAGTCCTTCAATTCTAATATCTCAGGTTCAAACACTCAATACACCTCAACAAAGTCACTCGACTCACATCTTATTTTACCAGCATGCAATAGCAAATAAACTTTTAACTCAATATCAAAGGTCATCACTACATAGCAAATAAAAGTATATACCTATTTTCTTCCAATTCTTGCCATTAAAAACTTCAACAGCATTCTTTAATGTTTCATCCTGCAGCAAATTAAAGAAAACAACTAAATTGAATTCCAAGTAGGAGTAGCAATGAATACAAATACATTGAATTCAATATACAATAAGCTAAACAAAAAATATATATAGCAACTTTTTTGTAGATGTACACGTAGATTAACAGTCATTAAATGTAGTAATCCGAATTCACCATGTAATCAATTCCTAAGAAGCAAGCACATAAATGTTAAAAAACTAAAACAAAAAGATTTGGTAACTGAACGTCCCAGAGACTAACCTCCTTTTCCGTCCAACCATCCTTTACCCGTCTAACAGGACCAGTGGTCCTCCTACATGCAATAAAAGCATTCACGTAATGAAATCCAGTGCAGAAAGATTGTAGAAAAAACAATGAAAAAGGAAGAAAATAAAAAAAGAATCCTCCAGAGCAAAAAGTAAAATCAGGTACTGTTACAACATGTAAAATTAAGCAACAACAAATAAACAGTACACTGCAGTTCCCTCAAACTGCAACACTACGATGAATACTGGAGAACAATTAAAGAACTTAAAACAAAGTTACCTATTACACGGCAATGCTGATCCCGTTTTCCTTGATGATGTTGGAATAGCACTGCCATTTCCATCTGATACAGAAGAACTAGAAGCAGCATCGGTTTGCTTATTCTTCAAACAAAGCTGCTCTGGTTTCTCCTCGGTCATCTCCTTCTAAAATCATCACCAAAACCCAAAATCACAATCAACAAACAATTGCACGTAACTTCCTAAAAATTGCTCGGCGAACTGTATACATATATTTGCATGAAAATATCAAAAACCCTCTCAAACACTACAAGTTTCAATCTTTAGATGTAAAAGACAAAAACTTCAATTCTCAAAAACAATTATTAAATCATAGCACCACCAACATGAAAAAACTAAAAAAAAAAAAAAAAAAAAAAGAACACGTTATGAAAAATCATGGGCATTAACCACATAATTAAATCATGATAGTAAATTCTATGAGCCAAAAGTCAAAACCTACAGTGAAAAAAAAAAACAGAAAAAACTCTTTCAAGACATAGAGTTACCTTGATATAGAGAAAGAGAGACTGAGAGTGAACAGAAGCAGAAAAAACAAACAAACATAAGGGAAAAAAAAAAAACTGTGAATTTACGTGAAAGAGAAGAGATACCTCCACCGTTGGCGGAAAAGTGGCGGGGAATAGGAAGAAGAAAGGAGGTAGAAACTAAGGAGAGCTACAGAGAAGAGTAACAATGGCTTTTGAGGACTGGTAAACCGTTGAGACCACGTAACACAGAAGAGAAAAATCAAATCAAGTTTAAAAAACAATAAAATAATATTGGATAACTAATTTAGGCTGTTTTTATTAATTAACCCGTGAGAAGGAATCTGCTTTTATTTTCTCAAATATTTTAGCCTTTTAGAGTAAAAAAAAATATATTTATAGTATCCAGATATTATACTTAAGATAAACAAATTAAAATTATTGTTAGTTTCCAAATGATTAAGATAACACTTATTTTAGAATGTAATATTTTTTAATTTGAAAAATTAAATCAGGATTTATTTAACATTCAAAGATTGAAAACAGAATCAAGCCACGACTTCAGTTACCGTTTCACATTTATATAATTTTTTTATCAGAATTTTTATATATCTTATAAAACACACCTTAGATTCAGTTACTCTTTCTATCTATGAAATTATATCCTCTTTCCCTTTGTCCATTAACAATCTGATTGATTTTTCTGTTTTATTTTAAATTTAATTTATATTTTTCTTTTATCAGAATATTTATATATCTTATAAAACACAGCTTAGATTCCGTTACTCTTCCTATCTCTATTACTGAATGAAATTACATCATCTTCTTCCTTTAAGTTAATAGTTTAATAGGTAAATAGTATTTTTGTCTCTATACAGAATATATATTTATTTTATATAAATAAAAATTATAACAATAAACTAGTAAAATCACGTGCATATATGTTCAATATTCTTTATAATAAAAAATAAAATAAAATAATTATTATTTTTATTATTTTATTATAAATAGTATTTTAATTTTAATTAAAAACCATTTAAGTTTAAAAGATCTACTTAGAACAAATTGGTCAAATTTAAAAAAATAATCATTTAAAATTGATAAAATAATTATTTTAATTTAAATAATAAAATTAGAAGATAATTATGAAAAAAAGGAATCCACATTAATACTTAAATATAAATATTTAAAATTTTCAAAATTAAAATTTATAATAAATACATTACCCAAAGTTTCAAACGTGTTATATGTACTTACTTTTACATTATACATGTATTGCATTCTGATGTTACTGTTTGTATTTCTATTTCTATTTCCTACATTTAATTTGTCCAAAAATTATTGTTCTTCGATCTTAATAAACTAAAATGTGTAATGTAATGTAATGGATAGCAGAACCTCACATCCATTCCTAACCTTTTTTTATTTGGATTCACGGGTCGGGTGGATTGACCCACTAACCCGATCACATGAAATATGGGTGTAGGGTTTAAGCATAGAAGCTGCTTTCTTTTTGGTTCTTCACCAAACAGAGCCGTTACTGGCGAAAGACCTAAAACCTTTGCCACTGTTCTCTGTCCCTCTCATACTGCGCCTTGATCGAAAAATGGACAAGAAAATAATTTCAGACTTGGATAATTTCCCTGAAGAAGATAAGCAAAGAATGTCCACCGTTGTAGACCAGCTCCAGTTCCGAGACAGGTAAATGATCAATTATTTTTATTGATTCATGATTTTAAACTCTGTTGTTTAGTTGTAATGAGATGTTCATATGTGTGATGTAGTTCCCTTAGATTAAATAATAAATCTGTGGGTCAAAATTGGATGCATGTACGTGTAGGTGGATTTGTGTGCTTTAAATGAATCGAATTTTTTTCCTGTTAGGGGAAAATAGTGAATCTGATTCTTTAGTTGGTTTATGCTGATAAGAATGTATACTGAATGATCAATGATCGTTTGTATTTTCCATTGGATGGGTTTTTGACTTTTATGGTTTAAATGAGTGAAGATTGATGCTTTATTGGTAAAGTTTCTAAACTATGACCTGTGTTGTGTTTCTGGTATTTGACATTGTTCTTAACCTGTTCATGGTGAATCTACTATCTATTGAATTTCAGAGTGAAAATTATATTGAATTTCAGAGCGAAAATTATGTATTATTGGGAATCATAAATTAGTTAGGGTGGACATTGTGACTTTGATTCTTGAGGACTTGCAGGAATGTTCTGTTGCATAATACATTGACACCATACTTATAATTTACTGAGTTAAAAGTTGCAAAGATGTGAATGTAGAGTTTTATTCTGCCTTGTTGCATACCGCGGATTTTGTTGTTGATTTGTTCTCTGCTCCAACAAAAATGCAGTCTAAGGATGTATAATTCAGTAGTGGAGAGATGCTTCAACGAATGTGTCAATGCATTTTATCGAAAATCCCTTACCAAGCAAGAGGAAACTTGTGTTCTCAGATGTGCTCAAAAGTTCTTGAGTCTTTCAACGCAAGTTGGTTTGAGATTTTCAGATCTCACACAAGAAGCATCTACAACAGATAAAGGTGTTTTTGAGTAAACCTCTGGACTATACGTTGTGTATCACCTAGAAATCATTTTTACTATATTTGTGTTCTATTTTCTTTATTACTAACCAGCAATATTTATGATTTGTGAAAGTACTTGGATAGAATAAAGGAAACGGAATTGTTTTTGACATCTTGCTTTGAAGCAGTGTACATTGTTCTTTTAACATTTTTAGTTAAATATGATACCTTTTCGTTTCAATTTTCTATTCCTATGATTTTTATATTATATTGTATATAAAATATGTATCAAGGCTTCAATATTTCTTAGAGCGGTTCTTTAGCTTTGTACTTCACTTTCCAACATTGGAGATGCAACTGCAATTTACTAAATTTCTTGTTTTCTTCTCCTTCCTCAATGCACATCATTGCAGGTGCAGAAAGTAAACTTGATTGTTGAGGGCATGCAACTAATTGAGTTAATTCTCAGCAGAGAGTTGTTACTGTGAATTGCTAATTTGCATTGACTTATACAGAGTCAATTTCGGCGTATACTATAAATGAAAAAGAATAGAGTAAAAAAAGTAATATTAGTTCTTTAAGACGCAAAAGAAACTGCGACGTGAGAGGTTAGGATCAAAATACATCACATATGTGGAACCTATTAATGGTAGAAAATAAATTGATGTCTTCATATTGACGAACATGATTTCTGCAATTGTATTAGTTTTGTTACATTATGAATTAGAAGTATGTGCTACACTTATTTGTAGATAAGGCATGTCAGAATATTGAATTGTGTTCTCGTTTTGTAACTGATGCATAGTACTAGAAGATAAGGCTAGTGTTTTTCTAGCTAATGCATAATTTTGATATGTTAATGAGAATATTCAATTGCTAGATATGTCGAATGGAAATGATGAATCAGAGGTATGCATGAGAAATCTGCTTAACATTTAGCAGCTAACTATTCAAATAGAAGAAAACCACTTTTGAGGAATTGCTTGGGGGGATTAATTCATCTCTTATAAAGTGTAGAAGTTGTGAAGCTTTAGCTTAACCTTGGAGAGGAAATTCACAATTTGTAAGACATTCAAATACATTGCATTTGAATGAATGATATTTCAAGTTGTTTTATTTTTCAACTTTATTTGTTTGGATAAGGTTTTTCAAATTTAGTGAATTTCAATTTTTTTTATAAAGTATTTCAAGATAGTAGGTTCAAACTCATGCAAAGTTAGGGTCAAGCCAACTTGTGTCAAAGTCAAGCAAAACCATCCAAAGACCAAGTAAAGTCCATTTGGTTTGGGTCCAAATTGAGCCAATTAGGTTTAACCTTCATTTAAGTCGCATTGGTTTGGGCTTTGGTTTGGGCTTTAGATAGAATCTAGTAAGCTCGGGTGTTGGTTAAGTTGAGTTGGTTTGGGTTCAAGTCAAATTGAGTTAGTCTAGACTAAGATTAAGTCGAGTTGGTTCAAGGTTAGGTTGAGCTAAGTTGGTCTATACTCAAGTTTATCCTAGTTGGTATGGGTTCAAGTTTAGCAAAGTTTGTCTTGGCTCAAGTTAAGTCGAATTGAGGACAAACCCACATTCAATTAGGGATGACAAAACGAGTTGGGTTTGACATTTCGCCTATTAGTTTGTCCAAAATGGAATGGGTCAGGTTGAATTTCATCCTGTCAACCATTTTTGGCTCAATTCGTCTCACTCATCAATTTGACGGGCCAAAATGTCGGTCAGACTCATTGATTCGTTTTTTTAAACCAAAAATAAAAATAAAAAATAATTTAAAAGATTAACTTTTCTATATTATAATTTTTAAAAGTGTAAATATATAATAGTATTGTAATTTAAATTATTAACACTTACAAATTAAGTTCTAGTTATTAATTATAATAGAGTAATTTAACACGTAAAAATAATAATTATTTTAATTTTAATTTTAATTTAATTTATCTAATTAAAAATATTAACTAATCAATTAAAAGTTAAAAAAATATTTTATAAGATTAAATATGATTTTGATTTTATTTATATGTATATCTAAACAAGTTTCAAAAATAAAAAATTGAAAACAAATTATAAAAATTAAAAGTTATATATATATATATATATATATATATATATATATATATATATATATATATATATATATATATATATATTCTAAAATATAACATGAAATTGAATGTATTTTCAAATTTTGATTAAATTTATCATCAAACGTTTAAAAACGAATTAATATAATCATTGTTATTCTATACACGCCTACGTTTATATTTTTATACGGGTTTTAAAGATTTTTCTTCTTCCCACCTTTATTTTTCTCTAAATTTGAGGTGATATATATATATATATATATATATATATATATATATATATATATATATATATATATATATATATATATATATATATATATATACTTTTAGTTTCTAAAATATAACGTGAAATTGAATGTATTCACTCTTCTAATTTTGATTTAATTTATTTTTAAACTTTTAAAAACAAATTAATATAGCCATTGTTATTTTATACACGCCTACGTTTATACTTTTTTTATGTGGGCTTTAAAGAATTTTCTTCTTCCACCTTAATTTTTCTCTAAATTTTTCCTCTCCAGTTCATCTCCCAATATCATCCTCTTCAAATCTCATCATCAACATTTATCTTCTAGTCACCCTGATCGTCCACCTACACTCAAACATCACCCACTCCAACTTTCATTTTTCCTCCATTCTTTGCAATCCACACAAACCAGATTCTTCAACACTTCCACCTTCTCCATCATCTTCCCTCTCTCTGTTCCATTACTAACACAACACTCATTGCATTTTTCCCTCCCTCTTTTTGTGCTCATCTCCAAAAACACTCGGCACCTCCATTTCCTCATTTACCTTCTCTAATCCATCTTCAAGATTCAAAATAACCCAACCAACAAATTAATTTATTGAAATATGTAAGATTGGTTAAACATGAAATTCAAAACCAAATTAGTTGGGTGATTCCAGTGTTCCTTTTAATTTCCCATTTAATAAATAGACTTACTTAAACGACATGTCATACAATATAATATGAAGAGCAAAGGTTTGGAGCATAACGTCACTCCTTTAAGTATCCAAGGTACTTAAAAGAAGACAAGGCACACCACGATGCCAAAACACAACGAAGTAGAAGGATTGACAGAAATTAATTAATACTTAAAAACAAGATGATACATGGGCCATGGCCTTAAATGAAAACTCGAAGAAACGGAAACCATCCCAGACAGGCTAAGCAGCGGAATCATCATCTCCCTGTTGACCACGAGGAGTTCTCGCCTTTGCTCACTTCAATAAATTGATGATCATCACAAAAAGAGAAAATCACACACACAGAACATACAACAAGCAAAAAAGGGTAAGCTGGAATAGGAAATGATTTATCATACAAATACATACACTTTCATAATCCAACATGCATATATCGATCAATCATGTTATGCTCGCAAACAATTCGTTAAGACTCAAGACACGACTCATCCAGATACATATAATTAGTCAGATTCAGCGGATGCTTGCACTTGTGGTGGTCTTAACTGCTCTACCGAGCTAAATGTTCAGTGTCTCATCCCCCACACACAAGTTTAGCCCTTAAAGTGTTCCAGGCCTCCTGCTACTCTCACCACTTGATTCAGCACATTCTATGTGAGACTAACTGACTTTTTAGAGTGTCAGGATGCAATCCTTACCTTGAATCCTTACTAAATTATATAAATGAGGCACCATCATGAACTCCCACTAGCATGGGTCATGGAATTACATCCTGACCAACTGAGGCACCACCATGAGATCTCACCAAGAGATTCATGGAATTACGCCCTAACCAATGAGGCACCACCACGAAACTATCGTGGAATTTTTCCCTAACCAAACCAATATCATGTTTCCATTAATCAATATAGAATCATTCCTCATGCCAAAACCATGCCACTTTTATAACCAACCATCCCATTCGTTTTACATGCCAAGATCATACCAACACATCAATCCAGTTCATAACCTCAGATATTTCATGCATATTCGCATACCCCATACTTTAAATAGAGCAAACCAACCAATCATACAATCAATAACAATCAATTGAGAAAACAGTGTGGCCTGCAGCAGGTCTCGCCCAAGCCAGAAGCCCTCGCTCAGGCGAGAGGGGTACTCTCGCTCAAGCTGCAGGCTCTCGCTTAAGTGAGACTACGAATAGAGGTTCTGGGGGTTTCGCGAACTCTTGCTTAGGCGAGGCCATCTCGCTCGCCTGAGCGAGATGGTTTTTCGCTTAAAAACTTGGTTTTCCGCCTGAGCGAGTGCTCGAGCGAAAACCCCTGGGCAAGCCTCTGCTACTCTTGCCTAGGCGAGACGAGCTCGCTTGGGCGAAAATAGCATTTCTCCCTCACTGCTCTACACTTGTAAAATCCGAGATTCATCCAAAACAGTATACCAAGCATATCCATTTCAAAGTAGGCACCATACAACCACCAGAGATACATAACAGAACCCAAACGCAGGCAAAATACGGTTAAAATAAGAAACCCTAGCTTCCCTTACTTGGAAAGGGCCAGCCAAGCGACTCCGACACTTAAGCGAATGAGCACAACAATTTCAAGAATGGGTTTGGGAGCTGGAAAATAGTGGAAACTGTAACATCCCGTCAGGATATTACTAATTTTTAATAAAATAAAGAAAATAAATAACGTCGCATTTAACAATACCTCATTTCCCAACGCGGGAATTTTAAACCTTTATAAATGCTAATGATAAAACCAATATCCAGAATTACAAAAAGGGAATAATCCAAAAACGTCTCAAAAGAGTTTATAACTTATTTCCAAAACAGAAAATATATATAAAGATAAAACTCCCAAGCTATCCCCTCTCCGTAGCTAAGCTTCACCAGAACCACCTGCATCAACATCATCTACTCACGTGTACCGCGTACACGATCATCGCCAATCACAAGTAGATAGGGTGAGCTTAACAGATAAAGCATATAATTATATTCATATGCATATATAAGTCACTTATATATTTTATGCAAACACAGCAAATACAAATTCCTCATTCAATTCCATATTCCCTGGCCATAACTAGGTTATTCGTGTTCTACCTCTTTTGGTGATTACCTCAAGGTGACTTGCTGCCATACCTATCGGCCACAACTGATAGAGCACGTGCGGGAAACCATTGCCACGGATCAAACACCGTAACGCCAGGTGGAGTTCCCAAATACGAACATAGTTCACAATGTCCTAAGACTACCAAACTCGTCAGTTAACTACTAAGGAGGGCAATCTCTCTAGACCCATCCGTATTGGCCACAACCAGCACACTCACAACGGCAACACTCGCCAACCCGAGCTCAACTCAAGGGTTCCTCGTGTTCATCCGCCATCCCGAGCTCAACTCGAGGGATGCCATTCCGAGCTTAACTCGAGGAATGCTACGTGCTCAACCCCTATCCCGAGCTCAACTCAAGGGATACGTTCCGAGCTCAACTCAAGGAACCCAGCAATCCCACCTTTGAAGCATCACCAAAAGCCTTATAGATCACGCATTCAGAAATCCAGAACCCAAAGCTGCAGCAGCCAAATCGCCTGGCGGGGGACACGTACCGCCAGGCACTATCGCTTCCAGACCGCCTGGCAATTGACGCGTATCGCCAGGCGCGTAGTGCCTCAGAAAACCCCCACGCTACAGACCCCGTCTGGCGAGTCTACCCTTATTGCTAGGCGCAAACGTACCAAGAGCCCATTGTCTATGTCTCTATCGCCGGGCATAACTAACCCTGACGCCAGACGTCGCGAGCTCGAGTCACTCACTGATCCTGATGCTATCGCCTGGCAGAACAAAGCTCACCGCCAGGCGACATACCAGTAGTTGCACAATACTGGTTTTCTATTCTTCTGAGTCAGATTGCACGTTTAAACTGGCGATTAAACCCTTAGTGAACTTCTCTAAATGCACTACGTTAATTCTGTAGTATATCTCATCAACATAGTACCTATGTAACTTTAGAACCATAATTTCAAAGCTTACCACTTTCAATCTTACTTAGGTTCAACACTGACAAGCTCACATTCTGCTGGTTTTGCCATTAAAGACTATACCATAGCAAATTTTCCCCCTCTATACCTGTACTCTAAGGATCCTTGGCAGTTATGGCCATTATAAATCACTTGTATTTACTTCGTTCTTCTAGTTAGACACTTCAGTCTATAATACTTCCCTAATCACAAACTTCTTACCTGCCAAATCTTCTAGTGGTTTGATCAATCTAAAATCCCATACGAAAACATCCATTTTTATTCAACATTCATGGATTCACACGCTAGCCCTCTTTTCAAACACAAATTCTTCACTTAACACCATAACCACCAAACTACTTCCTACCTTCTCATACATCTCAATTAACTTCACTGACCCCTTCCATACCCCAAACTGCACCAATAGCCACGCAGAAACCACTTCTTTGTGGTGGCGCCTGACGGCAAGCTCCTTGCCGCCAGGCAGAGCAAGCAATTCTGGCAAATTCCCAGAATTTTAGCAGCTATCGGGTCCCCTCTCATTTCCCATTGTTTCTCTCTTTGCATTCCTTAAGTGTTCTCCCACAAACCAACATATTCGTGATTCGATAATCAAATTTTAACAAATTTCCAGCTACAATTTGAGTGAAATCAACCATCCTTAATATCTAGGTATTAAAACTCCAAATTTCAAACCCTAATTATATCTTCGTACTGTTCCATTACATTTAGCTATCAAGGTTATGTGTTACAACACCATTTGACATCCAATCATTCCACCATAGTCAAAATTAAGCTTCCCTCCGATCAGAATTAACCCAGCCCCCATAAAACACTAAAAACGAATCATTTAGCTCGTGTCGCCTAGCGGTTCAGTTAAATACCGCCAGACCCATCATCCAGAAACCCAGAAATTGGTAAACACCATGCATCACCTGACGGCCGGGAATGTGTCGCCAGGCGATTTCTCTCCAGGAACCTAGAACCATGTTAAAATGCATGTGCCAAATCAAATCAGGCGATTTTTGGAAATTTTCCAGAAAACACAAAAAAAAAATGCAACAGATCAAAAGGTATTCATGCAATTCACTACGTATCATGTAATTCCAAATCAAACATACAAAATCTAACGTGGAAAACTCCCCTAACCTGGTTTCCTTGCTATTTGCTTGAGAAATCCAAAGTTCTTCTTTAAGGCAACAAAAGTCTTCTTAGCACTCCCTCCAATCAACTCCTATGCTCCTCTCACGCACTAAAACACTCTGAATTCGCCTCCCAATTGTGCAGAACCAAGAACACTCCAAGCTCTCTCTTTCTCTCTCAAAACTCCCTTAATTATGTGTTAATTACTCTTAATTGTCCTAAAAACGAAAATAGCATTAAAGAGAATATAATTTCTAATTAAAATCACTTACGGCTGCTTTTCCAGCCTCCCTTGGCTGCCCACTCACTTAGGGTTTTCTCTATCCCTTCATATTCAAGCCAAAAACTACGTTTAGCAAAAATAGAGTTTAATTTGGTTCTACCAAGGATCGAACCCCTACCCTTGCCAATGCTAAATCGATGCATAACCATCAAGCCAATTCATGTTTCTCGATAATTACTAAAATTCTAAAGTTATCTCATCATTCAACATGATCAACCATAACATTAAAAAAATAATAATTAAATAACACATAATGGCATACATAGGACTCAAACCCATTTTCCCTCACACAAACAAGTACTCTCAACCATTTGAGCTAGTACTTTTCCACGTCATACCAATCAGAATTTAATGTCATAAAGGCTCTTCCTACCCGCATTTATTAATTAATTAATTATTTAATAATTAAATTCTACGGGCCTTACAAAAACCGATTCCAAATGGGTTACCATGGTGAACCCTTACTAGATTCACGAAAATCAAACTAAAGGGGAAGAGTATGCACTAAAAATAACTTACGTGAGTGGAAGAAGGAGGTTGAACTCACTTGAACTTGGATCAAATCCAAACCCTAGCAAAGGAGTGTTACTATTCTAAGAGACGGGAGGTTATTTTTTGAAAGTGAGAAGAATGAATGGAGTTAGGGCAGTTTAGGGTCCTTGATTTCCTTTGAGTCAGCCCTAGGCCTAACTGATTTGGGACAGCCCCTTTAAAATAAAAGTAGAAATGTAAGTGGGCCTTACATTACTTCCATCTTAAAGATAGGACACGAGTCTAAACAATATAATACAAAGTATTAAAATAATTTTCCAAACTTCTTTCTAAATTATTCAAAAAAGTTCTATTCTATTTTGGATCAGTCCTATATAACTTGCTAACAGTATAATACAAGTATTAATAATAAATTATTTATTTTGTTTTTTATTATAATTTTTTTATTTTCATTCTCTTTCTTATTTGTTTTCCTTCAAAACAATTTATACTTTTAATTTATCTCATTTTTTTATCTCTTTTGTT
Organism: Vigna unguiculata; assembly: GCF_037176805.1. Lineage (NCBI taxonomy): Eukaryota > Viridiplantae > Streptophyta > Magnoliopsida > Fabales > Fabaceae > Vigna > Vigna unguiculata. The sequence goes on from NC_140801.1 coordinate 10,490,468, forward strand.
ATCTCTTTTACTACCTCTTTTTATTTTTATGATAATAATAAATATTTTACTTTTACCTTCTCTAAGATAAAATCTTTGTTTTTACTGTTTTTATTTTATCTATTCAGCTAAATAATCTCTATTTTTACCTTCTTCTTTTTTCTCACTCACTGTATCAGATTTTTTCCTATCTTTATTTTTTTATTTTATCTATTCAGTTAAATCATCTCTATTTTTAACTTCTTTTTTTCTCATTCACAATATTTGTTGTTTTCCCCTATCTTAGTAAAATTTAAGGAACAAAAATTATGTCGAAACAAATATCTACATTGAATAGGAAATAGGTGCACCCTCACCAGACAGATATTGTGTCTACTAAGTTTATTCTATCGATTCAGAAACCAAAGAAAATCGCTTCTAGGATTTTTATGGCAAAACTTGAAATGCAAAAGGGAAAGTGTTACAATTTGAATGACCGAATTCCATATCATCGCACAAGGAATTTGTACTCCCTTCTTCCTCAATGATTTTAAATAGTATTTATTCAATCATTCTAAAAGGGTCAAACTTGAAATTTCATATGGTTATTACCAAGATCTGAAGCATGAATCTTTGGGAAGATCCGAGTTATAGAATGTTCTTAATGGATAGAACTAAACTCCTTGTTGTTTAGAGGGGGAGATTCACTTGCAACTCTTTGACGCTCAAATCAATAAGAGACTTTAGGATCTATTAGTATAGTAGTTATATGATAATGCCATTGTACTCTATGGGAAAATACTCCATATATTTATAGTAAAAGAACAATAAAAACTTACCACATCTAAGATAAATCAGCATGATAACAACATTAATATATTACTTAACTAACTAACCATATATTTTGTTGACATATGGTATAAAAGGATATTTATGATACAATCAAACTATCGAGATTTGATCATATATTTTGTTAATATACAATAACTGCACCAACAAATATATCTATTAATATTATTTAGCTACTTTAGGCAAATAATGTTGAATGATCCTTGTTGGACCACGTTCATTTGTTGGGTCGGGTAAGTACACATACTTTATTGGAAATGGAATGTGGAAAAATTTTGTACTTGACTTCGAAAAGGGTTTTCAAGATGGAAGGAAAATTGGAAACACTTAACTGATTTGGTTTTAAATTTCACATATTTAACCAATTTTACATATTTCAATAAATTAATTTGTTCTTTGGTTATTATTTCGAATCAAGAACATGGATTAGAGAAAGGAAACGAGGAAATGGAGGTGTTGGGTGCTTTTAGAGATGAGCATGGAAAGAGGGGCGAGAAACATAATGGGTGTTGTGTTAGTGATGAAGTGGAGAGAGGAGAAATGATGGAGATGGTGGAGGTGTTGAAGAATATGGTCTTTTTTGTTTAATCAATTTAAGTAATCCATATCAATATGTGCAAGTCTTTTATGTCATTACCATGTATCATCTTCTTTGGACATTAAGCATTTAAGATCATATGACAAATGATTTAAATCAAGCATATATATATTGTTCACCCTTTTTCTAACGAGGATAATTCTTTCAGATTTTATTTCATGAATGAGATAATGATTAGATTCAAATACAACTTTAGAACCTATATCTCACAACTGACTTATACTAAGTAAATTGTGTTTCAAACCTTCCACGTATAACACATTTTTTATTGTTAAACCAGTTCCATCACCAATGATTCCAAAACCAAGAATTATTCCTTTATTATTGTCACCATATGTAATATAGCCTTTACTTTTGTGTGTAGGCTTTATGAATTTGTCAGAATCCCTAGTCATATGCCTAGAACAATTGTTGTCAGGATACCAAAGGTCCTTCTTGGCTCTTGATTTATCCTACAAAATAGATTTAGGTAGCATATGGTACCCTTAGTAAGTTGGCCCAAAAGAGTTACTTTTCTTCCATGTACCTTTTGGAATCCATTTAAAAATACCTTTAGGAACATAAAATTTTTCTCATTTTATAGTTCTTAGACGTGTGACCCTTTCTTAGGCAATAAAAAGCATAACATTTTGGCTTATTATAAGGGAAGAAATTTGAAAACTTCTTCATGTTTTGTTGAAACATAGGTTTTTCTAGCCAATTCTTGGTTTATCAAAAACATAGTTCTGAGAACCTAGAATTGCTTCCAGATTTGCCTTTCCCATAGTAAACTTTGCAGAAATTTTAATAAGATATTTAACGTTGTTTTCCAAATAGTGCAATTTTCACAGGTTTTTGAAATTAATTGTTTTTCACAAACACAATTTGATTTTCTGTATATCAATTCTAAGTTTTTCAAGTTTGATTTTTTATTGATTAATTCATTTTCAAGCTCGTTCATGGTCTTTCCTAGCCAATTATTTATATCTTTTAATCTGTTATTTGAGACAGCTAAATCTATTTGCTTCATCATGTAATTTTTCAAATACATGCAATAGTTGATAATAATCTTTTTCATCCTTGAAAGATGTCGAACCTACCTGACTTGTGGATGATTCATATCTAGCCATAAGACACAATTTTGCTTCTTCTTCCTCATTTTCAGATGAGCTGCTTGTGGTTGAGTCATCATTATCTCCCCATGCAATATAAGGCTTTTCTAGCCTATGGCATATTTTTCTCTCTATTGTCAATAACCTTTTTTTTTTGCATAATTAACGTTAGGACACTCAATTTTGATGTGTCACTATTTTCCGCAATTAAAACACGTAAAGTTTAAAGAGTTAGAATCAAATCTTTTGTAGCATACCTTCTTTTATACCTGCTTTTGTCTTTACCTTTTCCTTTCAAGAAATTTCCAAATTTCTCCACGAGCAGATTTAGATTCTCAATGTCATTGTACTTTTATATTACTCCTTCGCTTCTTTCTTTTGAGCAAGACTTTTCAGGGGCAATGTTTCTGTTTTTCTTCTCATGATTTTCTTGCTCACTTAGTCTATTCATCTCAATTTCATGTTCCCTTAATTTTCCAAACGATGTGGCAGTAGTGAATCTTGATAAATCCTTTGACTTAGAAATAGTTATGACCTTGGGTTACCAACTTCTATCTAAACACTTTAGTACTCTTATATTCAGTTCTTCTTCATAAAAAAATTTTCCCGGACCAGTTAAGTGATTTACAACGTGTGTAAATCATTTCTAAACATCGGTTATGCTTTATCCATGTTGCCTCTAAAAAATTAATGCTCTTAAGTAAACGCATGTTTCCTTACTCTCTTTGCATCACCCGTCCCTTCACGATTGACCTTGAGAACATCCCACATCTCCTTAGCACAACTGTATTGTGATATTCTAAAGAACTCATCTAGATTCAAGGGAAATGTTATTATATTCTTTGTTGCACAATCATTTTGTGCCTTTTTCTTCTCTTCTTCAATCCACATGCTCCACAGTTTTTCTACATGTGAATTTTTTAACATGTTTAGGAATAAATGGACTATTCACAATTGCATCCCATATACCTTGATCAATGGACTCAATAAAAATTTTCATTCTTATTTTTCAAAATTGATATATGACACCACTAAACATAGGAGGTCTATGAATAAAGGCTCCTTCAAGAAAGGGCAACTTGCTCATGGTCATGTTTATGAAAACTTATAATATGTTAGGACCAAAGTCTTGAATCTTACAAGAACCTACTTTGATACCAATTGTAGGAAATATTTGACCGAGTTCAAGAGGGGGGGTGAATTGAACTCACACCCAATTTTTAATTTCTTAAAGGGTTGTTTTAAAAGCGAAACGTTATTGAGTCCATTCAATCAGACATATAGAAAATCATTGCCAAAAAGTCACTTATTAAACCATCTAAAACATATATTCAATTAAATATATATCTGGACAAAATATTATTTTATTTCAAAAAAGGACACATAATTTTCAAATTGATTTTCTTGCGATATCTATTTACAAACAATAATATTTGAAAACACAGAACCTTTGGTGAAACACAAAGAATGAAACCAAACGTACATACAAAAAGATTTTATGTTTATAAAGTTCTTCAAAGAAAGAAAGCTAAAAATGCAAGAAGATTTTATATTGGTTCACTCTTTCAGAGTTACACTAGTTCTAGTTTGCAACCTAAGCAGAGTGTTCCACAAATCAATCAACAAAGTAAAAGGTACAAGACTTTCACAATACAAATTTAAACTCAATGCTTCTGGACCCTACAAGAAGCCTACAAAACTATGCAAAACCCTATTGCAACATATTGGAATCCTACCAAATGTATAAACAATAATACTAGAAAAAAATTTTGAATAATACAACCTAACAGAGTGAACAACACAACATACACGATCTTATGTGAAAGCCATCTAAGCCTCATTGTAGAAAATTCTTCTAAAAAATGAATGATATTTACAATTTCTTGTTAATACCATACTCCAACTCTCTCTTTTTAAAGTAATGATTTCAGAAAAGAATTTTTGTTTTCGAAAGAGCTACAGATAATGATATATAGACATATCTCTTATGTATTTAACCAATTTGATGTAATGAATAATTGGTTGGTTTCACTTAATTAGTGAAATCAACTGTTCATAGTAAATGTTCAAGAAACTAACAACATTTTAGCTTGTTAAAACTTCACTTTAACAAACTAAAAGGTTGTCAAGGAAATCACCACTTGATAAGCCAAATATTTAAATACAACTTAATCAATATTGTAGCCTAACTTCATATTTACTTCATCAAAATTTATTTCACAACATCATTGTGTTGGATACATCAAATCAATGATCTTCTTCTAGTTGAATAGTATATGCTTGGGTAACACCCAGGTTTTTCTCTCGGTGGCCTGATCAATATCATTTTCAGGTTGGTAGGACATGTGAGTTTTCTCGGCTAGTTTCCTTCTCATAACTTCATTTTCTTGCCTCAACGTGATAAGTTATTTGGCATTCTGTCTTTTGAGTTCAACTAATTCTCTTTGCAATTCTGTCAAAAGAGTCAATTGACTATTGTTGGTTGTTTGAGCTTCTGTTGATCTCTATCTATTGACACTTGTCATTCCAGTTATTAATACCATACAACCTTCTAGAATTATTCCTAGTCGTATGATAGGCGCAAAAAATGTTCTTAATGAGACCAAGGAGGTTCTTCTAGCAATTATGATCTCATATAAGGTACTGAATGATAATCTAAATATTCTCCAAAATTTTCGATCCCTACAAAAAGTTTTCCAATATTGAAAATAATATAGGTAGGGGTGGTAAAATGAGCCAACCCAATCCATTTTGATTTGACCCACAAAAAACGAACTGGGCTGGGCCAACTCGAATGTAAAACATGAGTTGAAAATGGTAACCCATCCCGTCATTGGGCGAGTTGACGGGTTTACCCAACATTTTTTTTTGTAGTTTTAGGGTTCCACCAACATTAGGCTTCAACCAACATTTTAACAAGCGTAGAAGAAAACCCTAAATCCTAAACAAAATAACACGCGAGGAGAAAAAATACAAGGAGATGGTGTCACGAAACCTTTTGGTCTCGATGCCTACGACAATCGACGGAGGTGGCTCTAGTGACAAACAATGCGGTGGTGTTCATTCCTCTAATGATCCAATTGAGGTGGCTCCATTTTGAAACCCTCATGCAAGGAAATCGAAGGTTCATTACGAACAAACAAAGCAACCCTCAGTCTCGCATATCTCACCCTTGTCGTTATTGGATCTGACCTTCACTCTCTCTCAGGTCTCACCTTCGTCGTTGCTGGATTTGGTCCTTACTCTCGCTTTGAGATTTCGCCCTCGTCATTCGTGGATGAACAAAATTGTTGGATCTGGCTCACCTTTGTTGTTGTGTTGTGTGTATAATTTGGTGGGTGAACAAATTACTCAAACGTATGCAAGTTGACGAGTTAGCCCACCCTGTCCAGTCTGTAGCCCGACAGGTTGATGGGTTAGGTGGGTCAGATTTCTTTAGGTTGACAGGTTCAAATATCTAACCCGACCCGTATATTTTTTGTCAGGTTGGGGGGTTGGCCCATTTAGTCTGGTCCACTTTGTCATCCCTAATATTGTGTTCATTTGTGTGGGTGAAAACATAGAAGGGAATTGCAAGTGATGATCACCAATGATTTCATGTGTTCCTTTGTGTGTATTTGGATTTAAGCGAAGGCGCGAAACCACAAGAGAAGGTCATTTTTTCCCATACTGCTTCAATGAAGAGATATGCAAGTGAATAATGGTATTTTACCAAACTATCCTCTAAAAAACCATCACGTGCATTGGTGCATGGAGGCAAAACAAAAACAGAATCAAATCCAAGGTCTTTGGGAATCAAATCTAGTTTTCAAAACAATAATGGCATCGATTCTGTTAATTTTGGTACCCATTCCACTCTCTGAGATTTTTGGTTGTGTTGATAGAACCTATTTCAATTAATAATTGTTTTTAATAATATTATTCATCATTAAAAATATTTTCAAAATAATTACAACTCATCTAAATATCATTTTATATTCCTTTTAACATCAAGAACAATTTGGTAATCAACCTATTTCATCTATTAAATTTGATTTTTAATTAGTCACATAAATCAAATCTCTCAGGAACTTTCACAAATTTTACTTTCAAATCTATTTCACCATTACTTCCAAATCCCTTCAAAAAATCAACACAAACTTCACTTTCAAATCTACTCAAATCGATCAACTTTCTTCCTCAAATCATTCTTCCCAAAATAACACATATTAATTATAGGTATTAAGAGATAATAAATGTTTCCGTAAACAAAAGTCTATCCTATGAAATGTCAAATTATTTATCGATTTTCAATAGACAGTCACATTATATGTCAAGTTATTAATTGGTATGAGGTCAATTTTACACTATTCACTATTGTTCCTAGTAACCAAGATGTACTCCGCCAACCTTCATGAACTTTCTTCCACTAAGTTTGTGCAAGTTCATGTCAACTTTTTTCCACTATTTCCTTGGTTGGGATAATCCAAGGTGATCTCGGTTTCATATAATAAATATCTATCACCACTTTTTAAGTGATTCCTTACAATTAATAGTTTAGTGCAATCATATATAAATTTCAGTAGCCAAGATTACAAAGATGCGAAAAGAAAGTGATACAACAGTGGTATATTTTGCTGACATAATTATGGAAAATGATTTTTCTAATTGACTTTTTAATATGATGAGGGTGCGTTTGATTTTTGCACATAGTTAGTACTACAAATGCAGTGCAGTACATGTACTAACAAGTCACCAACCCAATTACTCGGTGGATTGCACCGAATAAACCAGCATTGTGGAAAAGAAAAAAACATATTTTTATTTGCTTTATTTTTGTTACAGTGTATTATTTTATTTATACTGCTAATTCAAGTAAAAAATTTATTTTAGAAAATTAAATAAAATACGAGTTGAAAATTAAATTAATTTCATTATGTTACTCTAGATAAATTTATTATCATTTATAGAAAAGATACAAAAATAAATAACTATATTTATGAGAAAAAAAATGATTACATATATGGATCAATAATGTAGAAATACTAATAGTCCTGATTCCGTTCAAGAACAAGTATATGAAGAATCAAAGGATGATAATTTATAAAAGATCATGTTGAATAGCATAACATATTGAAAATATGCATGAAATGATAGTAAATTTTCTAATTATGTAAAGACCCATAAAATGGTATTTTAGAATGGATAGGGTATTTAAAATAATAATATTCAAATAATTTAATATTAAAATGTTAAATTATAAATAGATGTTTTATAAACGAGTTTTATTATTTATAAATAATACATCATCTCTAAAAATCTTTTTCCTATAATCAGTGACAGAACTTGGACAAAAATTTAAGGGGGCTAAGTTATATTTTTTATTTATAAATTATTTTTCTAATTAAAAAAAATCATTTTCTCTCACAATTTACTCTACTCAAAACAAATACACATGATAGTAGAATCCAACAAAATATGACAATAATATATAATAATATATATATGAAAGTGAAACATAAAGTTTATCATTAATAATAATATCTTAAAAAGAAAAATTTACTTTTAGTCAAATTGTTGCTCTACGTTATTTCAATGACTTCAAAATCTTTAATAATTGAATTAAAACTAAAACTTGTTGCAATATCTCTTTCAATATAGATTATCATGCTACTTGTTAAAATTTCAAGCTCAATCTTATTTCGCAACCTATTCTTGATTATTTTTATTGCAGAAAAATATCTTTTAGTTGACACTTCGCCGAATCACGTTCTAAAGAATTTTCAAATTCATTATATGTAACTCTAGCAATTTTAGAGAGTTGTTTTTCATTTTCTTCACTTCTTGGATTCTTATGAAGTTTTTCAGGTTTAGTTGACGTAGATACATTTTTGTTTCATATCCATCACAAATCTTTTTCTTGAAAAAAGAATCAATTCTTTAACTCTTTACTGTAATTTTTCTAATATGAATTTGTCACTTCTCACCTATTTAGGAAAAGAAAAAATTATGAATACTCCAAACTAAATCTCAAAACCAAAACTCAATATTTTAATAAAATTAACAACTTCCAAATAATTAACTTTCATTATCTTTAAGTAAATTCTTAATAATATTGTTTTTCCCTTACACAACTTCAATGCCTAAAATAACTCCATTTACACACAGAAGAGTTCTATCAATAATTATATCATGATTTTATTATCTGTAACAACTAAAAATATACCTATAATGTAGAAAAGCCGCATACAAGAGGAAAACATATTGCTTATAACAAAAAAAAGCTAAAAAATAAACTACTCAAAATGAAGAAGTTATTCGGTTCAAAATATTCCTTAACTCTTTAATTTTGCCTTAGTGTAATTTGATTTTTAAAATGATGAGAGATTGAGAGGGAAAATTGAGATAAAAAGAAAAGATGAGAAAGAGAAGTATAGAAAAGAAAGAAATCAAATAAAACAGAACAAAAAATAACAGAAGAGGAAGAAAACACAGTTTTCAAATCCTAAAAAACCTTTTTCTAAACTAAATTAATATAAATAATAAAATAATATAAAAATATATTTTTAAAATACATATAAATTTAAAAAAAAAAAGGTTAGGGGAGTCGTGGCTCCCCTCGGTCCTTTAAAAGGATCGCCTCTGCCTAGAGTTCTTTCTAGGATTTCTCATCACATGTTCATCTCTTTTAAGATTGAAGACCACTAGGTTGATCCTCGTGGCGAACTCTCCACTTTCGTCGGATCAATTTCTCCAATTAAGAAAGTTGGTTTTCTGTTCTTTTCTCATGATCAATTGATCTTCTTGTTGCATGTGAGTGATTCTCACTCACATGTGGTGTCTAAGTCATCTTTGTGAGCCTTTGATGATTTGTGGTTCTAACGGTATGGTCCTAATCATGTTGTGTTGTTCCTAGGTTTAGTGTGGGCATCCTATTAATTTGAAGGAGGTTGGTAAATTGCCTTTAATAGAAACAATATTTGAGTAAATTGTATGAATTTACTGTGATTTGATTGTGCATATGATATGTTGAGTGATATATGATGTGTGAATCATGGATTTTAGGTGTGATGATGCTTACTTTGGAATATTGATTGATTTGTTATTATATTTGACATTAATTGGTACTGTTGTTTGTGATGAATTTGGGTTTGGTATGTTTTTTACATTTAGAATGACTGTTGGACTGCTTAGAATGGACTGGAATGAAATAATTCTACAGAATTATGGAGACTTGTTGAGTGAGAATATGCTTGCTGAGCGAATCCAAATTCAGGGTGCTTACTGACTTTGTAGTCACTAAGTGAAAATGTAGTTGTTGAGCGGATTTTTAAGGAAGTTACCTCTATGAGCTCTAGTGATTATTCACTAAGCGAGCCATTCGATCGCTGAGCGAGCCATTCGATCGCTCAACGAGTGGACAGCTGTGAAATTTTTGCCTAGCGAATAAATGATCTCGTTGAGCGAATACATTAGAATCTAGTAGTTATTTTTTATGCTAAACTTTGGTGTGTTATGGCGAAAGTGAATTACTACATATATGACATTATTGGTTTATATCATGAAACAAAGGTATGTTTTGAGCGGTTGTAGGGTATTTCCCGAGGAAGAAATCCAATTGGTAATGTGTTTCACTAGAGTGTGTCTTGACAATCAGTACTAATCCATTTTGTGAGTCTATTCTGAACTCTACAAGCTATTCATACTCATGTAAAGGAGAATGGTTAGGTGGTGAGAGTAGCATGAAGTCTTGTCATAAGGATGATTCCATTATTCTTATGATCATGAAAGGGATTAACCCTGTGTGTGGTAGCTCGCCTCACTACACCAGGTTATATGACCACAACTGCATGGCTTCGCTAGTCTGACACAAGTGCATGTATCCAGATAATATTGAGTCTAGAAGAGTTTGCTTTATAACATGACATGTTGTGTGGTTGTGTTATATACTTTGAATTTGAAAATTTATATGTATATGGACTGTTTTATAATGCATATGTATCATTTTATTCATCTAGTTTACCATGTTTGTTTTCTTTGTTTGTCTTGTGCTATCTTATTTTCTTTTGTTGTGATCACCAATGTGGTGAGCAGGGAATGATGTCCGCCTTGACGCATCAGTGGATGTGGAGAAGTCTTCAGCTTGAGGCTTGAGTTAGTTGAATAGAAGATGCGTAAAGTTTTGATAGAAACCTTTAGTGGTTAAATCTTTAAGTTTATTCTTATGTTTGTATAATTAAATCCCTTTTGGATGATTGTATAAATATATTATATAGGTGTGTGTGTGTGTGTGTGTGTTTTATATGTTGGTTATGTATTATGAACTTCTTTATTTAATAGTCACATATTATTAAATGAGATGTTACAAATTACATTATAATATTTAATATTTAATGTAAAAGAAAACACAATTTTACAACTCGAAAAATTAAAAATTGTTCCTGCAAAACAATACAGATTATCATGAGACATAAATCTTGTCTCACCTAATCTTCGAATCTCTCGGGCGGATACTCTACGATCTCGCTTGGCATGTCTTCATATCCAGCTACTGGATGGAACATTAGGGAGGTTACCTGTAGGAAGGACTCCAATGATCAAGTGAGCAAGAGTTCTAGAAGTCAAATATCAATTTTCAGTATTAATGAATGCATATCTTTAATTGCTGGGGTCCACCTGTATTTATAAAATATTAATCACAAATTACCTAGCTTAGAGGTTGAGCCTGTATTGGGCTCGTTGGGTCTTCTTTGGGCTTGTGTGGGTCTGATCAGGGTCCAAGTATCAGGCCTATGAAACGATGGGTATTATTTCCTAAGTTTAGAGTAGGTGGCATTTACCGGTATGTAACCTTAGCCATCATGTATGTATTATTTTTCTATATAGTTGATCAATGATTTATAGCAAATAGGACTATAAGTTGATGGATAAGGCTGGGTACCTCACCTGTCATATCTACCTAGTATAGTACAAAAACAATATAAAATAAAATAATGTATACAATATCTTTTAATTCCATAAGGCCTTAAATTTTTTAGATATTGTTCGGATTGAGACCACCTTACTAAGTTTTTACTAACCATTTAAAATGTAAAGTATTATTGTTATTTAAAATCCTCACCTCACTTCTTATATATATATATATATATATATATATATATATATATATATATATATATATATATATATATATATATATATATATATATATATATATATATGTGTGTGTGTGTGTGTGTTTTATACGATGGTTATGTATTGTTTAGATAAAGTGTTTGTGTGATATTTTCTTAAGTAATTAAAATATATAAATGGAAGATTGAGAAAGAAAATAAAAATATTCATATGGTCTAAAAAGATCCCAAAAATAATGAATATATTTTACTAAAACAGCAAATCACGCAGAGTGGTTATAATAAAATCTATGCTAACTAATCGTAATAACTCTATTAATTATGACTAGAAATATTAAAATGGATATGATTAGATTAGAATTTCAATGAACTCTGATAATTAGACTTGATCTCGCAGTAGCCATTTCAACTCCCTTTAAAAGATGGTTTTAAATTTGACAATTAAATAATATATAAATGTATTTTAATAGAATAGTTTTTAATACAATTATTGATTTTAAAAATGGATCGGACCTAACGAACTAAGTAACGGACTAAGTGAATCATAATAAAACAATAGTTTAATTTACATTAAATTTTAGATTAAATAGACTTTTTTATTTCACTAAGATGCATTTTGTTTTTTCAATTTTATCTTATTGTTTTGAATGTTAATAATTTAGATTTTGTTTTTTCTAAATGAGTTCATATATAGTTTTTTTTTTTGTTTTTTCAATTTTATCTTATTGTTTTGAATGTTATTAATTTAGATTTTGTTTTTTTTTAAATGAGTTCATACAGTTTTTTAGTAATGATATTAGAATAATAGTAACAATAATTGTTACATCAATAACATACATTACATATCATCCATACTATGTATGAATGATATGTAACTTTAACAATAAAATATGTCATGTCATATTATTTATTGTTATTATAAATATAAATTTGACCGAAAGTGATATGTTGAAACTAAAAAAAATCAAATTGAGATCATTTAAAGTAATGCATAAAATTGAAAAAAAAAAAAGCATCATAATAATAAAATAAAAAAACTATATAGCCTAAGTTTTAATGTTGGAACTTTTTAGATTGTAAATATATTTTTAGTTTTTAAATTTAGATGTAAAATTAAAATTTATTTATTTTTAAATGTTTTATATTTTAAAAATAAATGAATATAGTTCTTTAATATTATTAGGTAAAAAATATTATATTCATTTATTTTTTAAGTTTAATGTCAAAATTGGAAGAGTGATAAATTTCAATTTTACATCTAAATTTAGAAATTAAAATCATATTTAATCCACCACGTTCTATTCATTTTAAGATTTATAATTAAAAAAAAATTAATAGTTGGATTGGCCTAAGACTTCAACTATTAGGAGAAAAAGAAATATGATATACTACTACTAGTGTAACAGAGTTGCAAATTAAACATGAAAAAGAAAAGATAATTGTACTACACGAATGACATAACCACTTTCTTCCCACTTTCTTATTCTTCATTGTACTCTCCCTTTCGGTTTCCTTTTTCTTTCCAATCAAAGACATGATTCAAGTCTTGTGGACATCTTCCATGGTCCACTTCCTCAATTGTGGTCCAATGAAATGATGTTTTTTAAGCATTATGCAGTACAATGATGCAAATCTTAGAAAGCCTCTATGTCCAAATTTAACACAAATGAAGTCTTTTACCTTTTAATGTCAAAGAACATTTTAAGAAGATTTTCAAAGTGAGAAAATTTTGAAAGTTTTTGCAATAGTTGTTTCCTTATACCAAAAGTTATGAAAACAAATATTTTGTTGATTCAAACAAATTCTTGGGTGAGGAAAAGAATTAAATGAACTTTACAAATTAAAATTAGTTTAATATAAGAGAATGGGTAGAAGTTCTCTCTTGATTTTTCTAAATTTTCAAGTTAATTTTGATTTATTGTTGTAAAAAATACGTCAAAATATAAGAAAAGAGAGTTGAATTGGTTTAATTTTTTCTGCAATGTTTCATAAATATTGTCTAATGATACCTAATGATATGGAGTAAAACACTTGTTTTAGACTTTGTAGATGTTTTTGTAAAGACCTTCAAAAACTTCGTTTAAAAAATATTCTTCGTAAGTGACACAAATGAAATAACATGCAATATTAAGAAGATGGGTAAGGAAACAAATACTCGAGATGGGTAAGGACTACGTTCAATTCTCAATCAACAAATTGAATTCTACTAAGCAGACTAACATTGCATGTTACAACACAAGTATTCTTTCGGCTAATAGACACTCTTGACTAACATATACAAGTATTGTTTCATAATGTAGTAATTCTTGGTTAACCCATCATGTATTCTTCAAACACTTAGCCACTTCAACTAAAAAGCAAGTTTTGTTTTATAATGTAACACTCCTAGCTAACCCACTAAGTATTATTAGTCACCCTTGGCTAAGACAAATGATTGTCTAAGATGTAATCAAAAGATCCTAGGATTCGTTCATTAGAGAGGGTAGTGTCTTTCGATGTGTACAAGGATTAAACTCTCTCTTCTCATTCATTAATGGACACAATAGTGTTCTTAACAAGCTTTTATGGCACAACAATTCTAGAAACGTTTTGGCACTTTTGCAATGTGAACTTGCTGCACTACTTCCTAAAATATAGATTTCTATAGGTGTTGAAGAAAAGAGTCCTAAATCCTTTTTTGGCCATTGAGTAGTTTTTGCTCGTTAGAAAATCTTCCTTGCATCTAAACACCTTGAATGTAGATGGTGCATTAATTGTGCTTTATACATGTATTAAATGATTTTGTCCTCTTCAAAGCAAGATCTAATAATTGGTAGAGCTTATCAAGTCTCTGTCAAAGTGAATTTACTCGATATTGTATAAAGCATTGAATCGTACAAGGCAGATAGTGTTTTCCAAAGTTGACAAAGCAAGCACTAAGGCGATGTTGATGCATAACAACTTTATATTCCAAGAGATTATTGATATCACATATTCTTTTTTGAATCTTCTTGGTAGACGAAGGAAACTAACATTCTCCACAACATAAAATAAGCACAAAGATATTTTAGGAAGTACAATGTTAGTTTATGACAACGTATGTATTGTATGAGAACAACAATGCTTATCAAATATAAAAGAGATTGCATAGTGATGTATTGTCTGACAAACAAAACACTTGCATTTTACTTTTCATCTTACAAGTGAAGTATGGTCATATTTTCAACTTTGTTGTTTGACAACACTTAATCAAAACATAGTTTATTGGGTTTTTCTCTAATAGTACCCCTTTTTCATGGTGCTTAAAACAATAAAGTTTAACATGATATTTTCAAAAACAAGGTTCAAGTGATCAAATTTCCACAAACAATTTTGAACACTAAATAAACTGATAGAATGAAGCATAAGTTTAATGGGTTGTCAAAATGTTAAAATTGAATATTGAATTCTTATTAAATCAAATCATATCAAGATGATATAACCTTTAATCATTTGAGTACGAGCATAACAAAAAATCCAAGTTGTGAAAAACAAAAATAAAACAAGAATAGGGGTTGAATTATGTTTAAAAATTTGTGCGATTTTTTTGCTTGTATAGTTTGTGTAAGAACTATTAGACAATACGTAGATAGATATAAGATAATATATTAAAAGCTTTTGCAAGTATGATTTTGAATTTTCCTTCCCTTTTTAGTTAGTTGAACAATTATAACGTGCAATATAAAAGATCAAGCAGAGAAAAGATACTCATATGCATATTGATTGTATGATCATGCAAACTACATATTTTTTGAACCAACCAATGAAGTTCTACTAGCATGCTAACTCTCCCAAGCACAAATAAGTACTCTTTCGGCTCCCAACCAATTTTAGTTGGCCTTGTTCAAGTATTCTTTCCACATGCCACTTATGGGTTAACTAAATATTCTTTTTGACAAGCCACTCTTGACTAATACAAACACAGAGTTTGAGTGACTAAAAAAATAACAAGTTTAACTAACTAGATGAGCTTTAGAGGGTTAGGTGACTTGAAGAGAGGCTCAACACCAAAAGAAACCCTCCAAGAGAGTTAAAGAATCCACTGAACACATTGCAAAGAGGCTAAACATAAAGGAAACCTTGGATATGACAAAATGTCATCAATTGAGTGAAACATACCAATGTTGATTGCAAAGTTTTCAGAGAGAACAAAGTAGTTTGAATCTATAAATAGAGAGTAGATAAATGTCTTAGACATTGAGTCATAAAAAGCCAAAATTAGATATAATTCTATATTGTAATATTGTGTTATTTGGTATTATTGCTTTGCATTGTAATATCCTACCAATCACAAGTAGCTAAGATTCTTTATGTTCAAATTGAATGGAACAATAATTTCCTTGTACTATCTTCTTGTTTATGCAATTATACTCAAATGTTTATGTCTTCCATTTGATTTGGTTTTTGTGTTTAATTCTTGAACTAGAGGGGAATCTTTGAACTTGATCTTAGATTGGAAAATGATTTCATTATCTAAACTAATTTAAATCATCCAAAGAAAGCAACTACGAGGAATGGAGTTGTATTTTTGGCCTCCATTGTTTTGACTCTTGATGTAGGAATTTAATAGCTTTGTTAAAAGGAATCGAGTAAACTAGTTTGAGATTTAGATAATCAAGTAAGAGGTATCAACATGGCTTGGCCTTATAGAACAAGGAAGGCTATGACATATATGATCAGTCTTATAGAACAAAGAAGGCTATGACATATATGATGAGCAAGAGTAGCTACCAAGAATGAAAATATATCTAGCTACATCATCCAAAGAGAAACTATTGAAAAAAACGTTGTATCTTTGAAACTGGACATTCATAAAGTAACTAGGTAATCTTTCACATCTCATAAACCTAATTTATCCTTAATTATATTATGAAATAAAATAAAATATATATCAAAAGTAACTAAAACTTCAACACAACAATATTAATATTTTTTTCTTAATATATAGCTAATAAAGGGTTATTTCTTGATTAGTAACTGATAATATAATATGATTTCATCCAATAACCAACTTTTTAATTTCCATCCTCTACAAATTTGTCTAGACAAATGGAAAGTGATTTTGTCTATAGTTAATTTAAAATAAAAATTAAATTTTACAAATATTTTTTTATTTTTGTAATATTGTTACTTCTTTGATATTTTTATGCTTATATTTATTAACTAACTTTTTAATGTTCACTGTCTAGTGGTAAAAAAAATAAAAACACTTGATGACTCTATATAATTTAAGGGAAAAAATATTAATAATAGTGATTATATAGAAAAAAGTAAGTGAGCATACAGTAATTGCTTTTAATGTTGACTTAGTTTATCTTTTTATTTGTAAAATATAACTAAAAGTAAAATAATATATATATATATATATATATATATATATATATATATATATATATATATATATAAAACCTTATATATTATTATATATATTTTTTAAAATTTTAGAATACTATTAAGAGTAAAATATAAATATAAAATATATACATGAAGAAGAAGATAATGTTTTTATATATTGTGATATATTATACATGAAAAGTGCGTAAAATATCATAATTATTAAAGTTAAAATTAAAATATCTTTAAGACAAAATTTTAGACATATTTATTATAATTTTCTCAGAGTTTCTATTAGATAATTGAATATTATAAAAATGACTTTATGTAAGTTAAGGAAAAACAATATTAATAACAATTATTCCACAAAAAGAAATAAGTAAGTATACCGTAGTTATTTTAATGTTAAAATATCCTTTTATTTTAGAAAACAATCAAAAGTAAAATAAAAATATTAAATTTATATCTCCTTGTATATTATTGTATATTTATTTTAATTTTAAAATATTATTAAGAGTAAAATATGAGTATTTATATATATTTTTGTAGATATTATGCATAAAAATGGTTTTTATTGCATAATAATCATAATGCTTAAAATTAAAATTAAAATATTTAATAACTAATTTTTATGCATATTTTATTATAACATTTCTAAGAGTTTCTATTAAATAATTAAATAATTAGAAAATTTATTTTTTATGTACATTATTTTTTATAATCTTTAATATAAAATTTAGTAAGTTTTTTTAATTAATTTATTACAATAGTTATATTTTATTTGTATTTTTTTAATATAAAAGATGCATATCCACGTATTCTTGTATTTTTACCAGTGTACACGGTATATTACATTTATTTCCACTAGTGTACCTGCATATACACTGCTGTGTATACAGGGTACAGTATGTTTTTTCCTTATATATTTTTTAAAACTCAAATTTTTTTAAGAAAAAAATTTTATTTAAAAAGAAATAATCAATGAATTAACTGAAGCTTAGTCATATAGTTTTTGTGAACATTTTAATTTTTATTATAGACATTTTGAAATTTATTGACCTTATTATATAACTATCAGTTTTGTAACTTTTGTTTGCATTTTATCACTTGCACATTCACAATCACGCTTTCTTTGAATCTCATATTCATTAAATCCTTATTATTTTTTATTTAGGTTATTTTTATTTTTATTCTAAATCCAGTAAAAAATGTATCTTTCATAATTCTTTATTTATCCTTTCTATTTTTATAATTTGAAAAATTATTAAATAATAAAAATAATATTGTGCAATGTTATAGACATTAAAATATTTCTTTTGTTTCAAAATAGAGACCCGACTCGTAATTTTAATATTCACATTATGAGATTTTATATTTAAGAAAAATTAATTTTAAGACTCGTCATTAAATATCAAATTCTACTTTTAGTGATGAGTAGCAAATTCAAAAATAATCTAGTCATTAACTTTGAATTTATCTTGCTTTAACATGTATCACCTGCCACTAATTAAAATCATCTTTACCAACTTTTATATATATATATATATATATATATATATATATATATATATATATATATATATATATATATCTTACTTACTAAACAATAAACTGGTGGAAGATATAAATAAAATACTTCAACTGTGAAATGGAAGAAAAAATGTCTGACCTGAGAGGACTTTCTTTTTTATAATATAATTTTTACTTTATTGTGAAGCAGAGACTGAATGTTCTTTACACAAAACCAACAAAACAACCATAGCCTGAGACATTCACCACAAATTACACATAACATATGAAATTGCTTGAGACAAGCCAAGACCATGAAAACCACTGAGGATGTTACATTAAACACCACACAACACAACAAACACAAACACATAGCTATTATTCTGCAACTAATAGATCATAAGAACTGTCTCTGCTTCATCATTTCTTCTGCACCTCATTTACAGTTGCAAGGGTCACAGGTGCAGTTTGATCCACACTTGCAACCACCGTTCTCAGCTCCAACATCCATTTCAGCACCATCGATGTGGGCCTTCACAGCTGCAACACCCAAAACAAGAGTCTCTGTGGTTGTTTTCTCTGCATAGCTCAAATCCGGGTACATCTTGCAACTGCATCATTTAAGAAAGAGCATTAGATCTTTCGTGTAACACAGACCAGAATCTTTCAAGAGAGAGAAACAATTGTGTGCATGGTTTATTCCTAAGGAACTGCATAGTTCAATGGTTGAGATGTGAATGAAAATTAAAAATATTTCTCATTTTCTCTTTTTCATCACCTCAAATTTGCATCTTTTCCCAATTTCTTATTTTCATGTATTTTAGTCATCTTGGTGAAGAAGGTACCCAAAAAACCAATGAAAACCCCCCAACCCAACAAAAGTTTCCCCATAACAAAAACTCTGAAAGTTAAGTCCTGGGAAGATATTAGAATCCAGCCATTGAAAAGCAAAACCACCATAGAATTTCATGCAATTCAGTTAAAATAGCAAACAAAATTACCAAAACAATCAACAATCAGAAGGATTAAAAACAGCATTCCAGCAAATCAGAGAAACACGCCACAAAAAGAAAAGTGTTTGAAAAATGAAAAAAAAATTACCCTCCACAGTTGCTGCCACAACTGCAGCTACTGCCGCACCCACATTTACCACTGCAGCAAGACATTTTCAGATTAAAGCACAAAGAACAAGAAAATAACACTGTTTACTACAAGCACAGATTGAAACTAGTTATTTTGGCAAAGAAACCTGACCCCAATTTATAGCCAGAGGTGGGTTTCGGATTCACATATTAACCGTACACGTGTCAGATGAATCTAAAATCGATACCAGTCATCTCCGCATTCCGATGTCACCTTAATAACTCGTCCGTTTCCAAGGATCTGAGAGTTTGCATTGAAATGCTTTTCTGAACTATTACTCTTTTCCGTTTCTGTAGATTGAATTGAATTGAATTGCTTGGGAAGGAAAAGAGAGAGAAAAAATAGAAAGAAAAAAATAAGTTTAGTTGAATCGAGATAAAATAAAAGGATTTGGCTGAAAAATATATAAAGATAGAACGAAAAGGAAAAAATTTAAAATAGTTCTATTATGTAATGAATTATTGATACGATTTTTCTTATACATTATTGAAAAAGGAATGAAATTTAATAAATATATTATTTTGGATAATATATTTTTTTACAACTTTCTCTTATAATCTAATGTGTTATCTTTTAAATGATTTTGAAATATAAAAAAATAAAAATAAAATAAAAAATTATGTAAAAAATATCATCTCAAATTATAAGAGAAAACTATTAAAATTTAGTTGTTAATTCTTTTTTACATATATTTCTGCTTATGTGAGAAAAAATTTGCTTAAACCAAAAATAAAACAGACGGAAAATAAAACTGCAATTTAAATCAATTTTTTTTCTAATTTTCACTTATGCAAGTATATAGTCTCTTTTACCTATTGAATATATATGTTTTTATAAAATAAAAATTTAATATTAGTATTTATAATTTATTTGTTTTTGGTTTTATTTAAATGAGTTATATTGTATTATAATGATTTTTAAATTGATTGATCTTGTATGAATTTGGAAATGTAAGCCATTTTTTGAGTGGTGTAATATTAAATATCGATACTTATGTAAATATGTTTACTTTTGTTCAACTAGGATACCAAATTGGAATTTTTTTATATCCCAAATTTTAATGCATTCTAGTCATCAAATTTTAGAAATAAATGACTACTCCTCTTAACTCACTGAAGTTATTCTTTTAATTAATATCAATTTGGTTTCTTTTTTTATGCTTAATTTAGTTTTTATTTTGTGAAATTTGATGGAATCAATTTCTTACTGTTAATATTGACAAAGATGTTCATGTGTTAGTTCGTGACTTTTTTTATTTTTTTATTTTCTTTTAACTTTTTATTTATTTTTAAAATCTTTCTTAAAAAACTAATAATTTGTCACGTGTCAAGATGACATTGTAGTGTGATGTCGTAGTGAGGTGCTACGTGTCACTGCTACGCCATGCATCTTCATCTCCCTCTTAATTTGGTATGTGTATTTTTATTATTTTCTCAATTTGGTCTATTTTTTTAAAATTTAAACAATTTTGTCCTTCTCCAAAATTAAAACAAAATTTAATTTTTAAATAAATGTTATACAAATATTTCTATTAAAATTATTATTTTTATTCAAATTAATATTTTTAATATATATTTTTAACAAAATTAAGTTTATTCAAATTTATATTTCACATTAAACTTTATTTAATTTGTTTTAAATTGTTATAAAATTGTTTAAAATTATTTAAAAATTTTTCATTTTAATTTATATAATTATTATTTTTAAACTGACTAAAACATTTGTGTAGAAATTATCAAATTTTAAATATTTTAAAAATATACAATTACTTAAAATATAAATATAAATAAAAAAACAATATTAAAGTATAATATAATAAAATATCAATACAAATAAAATTTAATGTAAAATATAAATTCTGAAAGAGTTGAAAAGGTTGATAAGTTTATTTTATTTTATGAAATGTAGTTGATAAACAAGTTTAATTCATGTATTAGTTGAAATTAATTTTGATTTTTTTTTTATTAACAACTTTTAAAAAATTTATTAAAATTCAATGTAAAATATAAATTTAAATAAATTTAATCTTATTAAAAATACTTAATAAAAATATCAATTTTAATAAAAAAAAAGTTGTATATCATTTAAATAAAAATTAAATTTGGTTTCAATTTGGAGAGTGTAAGCCCCATTTTTCAGCCTTATGTGTTTGGGTCTGGCTTTTTCGTAGGCCCAAGGCCAGCCCTCCAGAGGACACAATACCCCTTCCAGCTGGCACATTCCTCATTTGTCACCTTTTCCGAATCAACTTCTTTCCCCCCTCTCTTGTCTTCTGCTAGGTGCTCTGCTAGGGCACGACCTTCTTCCATCTCCAAGCTAACAAAACTCATCATGTACCTCCTGGTAAGTTGAACTTTAGAGCTTTCTGGTCTATTTCTTCCCCTTTTCACTGTTTGATCATGTTGATCGGGTTAGGGTTTAGTCTTATACCCTGGTTTGTCTTCGTTCTATGTTTCAACTCACTGCTCTAACCCTTGGAGCTGTGGTACTCCTTAGTTGCGGGTCTGTTGCGTTTTGTTAGCATCTAAGCAAGGTAAAGGAAGCTAGGTTTTTAAGCTTTAAAGTTATTCTCGCATGTTATGTTTTGTTCCATGATTTTGGGTGCTTGAATGGTACTTTTAATCATGTGCAAATGGCTGGCTCGTATTCTAGATGTTGTCTTGTATTATTTTCTGCCCTGCATGCGTGGAACAGTGGGGGGAGAGCTGATATTCTTGCACAAGCGAGCTCGCCTCGCCTAGGCGAGAATAGCAGAAGCTCGCCCAAGGTCTGCCTCGAGCGCTCGCCCAGGCGACCCATTCACATTTTGAGCGACGCCCCGTCTCGCTCGGGCGAGAAGGCCTCGCCTAAGCGAGAGCTCGTGAAATCTCCCAGGGTCCATTGTAGCAGTCTCACCTAATCGAGAGCCTACAGCTTAAGCGAGGCAACTTCCCTCGGCTGAGCGAGGGCTCCTAGCTTGACCGAGGTTGGTGTAGTGGTGCGTTCTGACACTGTTTTCTTGAATGGTTGGATGGTTTGTAGCGTGTTTTGTCTATTTTACTCTTCCCAAACATGATGTGCGTGAATATGCTTGGTTGTTAGAATCCTATGAATGAAATTTGCATGCTTGGTATGAGATTGATCATGGAATTGTGGGTTGGTGGTGTTTTAACATGAGAGTTTGATGAATGAAATAAAAGTGATGGAACTGTTATGAGAAACATGGTTTTGGTTGTGAGATAGGCATAATTCCATGAGTCTCGTGGGGAGATCTCATGGTGATGTGTAGTGTATATATTAAGATAAGGATTCAAGTAAGGATCACATCCCGAAACTCTAAAGGGTCAGTGAGTCTCATGTAAAGCAAACTGATCCAAGTGGTGAGAGTAGCGGGAGGCCCTAGTCTCTAGCAGGATAATGGCCTTAGACGCTTAAAGGCTAACCTTGTGTGTGGTAGGGTGAAACCCATTGGTAATGGCTCTGCAGAGCAATAGAGGCTAACCTTGTCTTATTTTCTTTTTGCGATGATCACCTTTTGGTGGGAGCAAATGAGAGAAATGTTCAAGGTGGATCTGATGGTCGTAGTGGTGCTGTATAAGTTGAACCTGTTATAAGTGTATGATGAGTGCGTATTTTTGCCCTCATTTAATGTTTAATTCTTGGTATTTTAATTGAATTTGTGTGTTTAAAGATTTATTTAATTGGGATTTCCTATAATTGGGTTTATTGAGCATCAGATACAAAAACATGTTAAAAATAACATTTTAGTTGCATAAATGTTCTTTGGATATTTTGAGGCGTGTTAGTGCAACTACAGCTAAGTTGAGCTCATGGAGGTGTGAAAATAAATTGATTAAAGCTTCATGACACCTTAAAGATAAATCCAAGAATAAGAAATTATCAAAAGCACAAAAATCCAAGCCAAGCATTGCATGAAGACGGCAAGAAAAGCTTGAAAAAGTGAAGAAGTTTGGCTAAACCAAGAAGAGAGGAACAAAAAAATTGGACATTGCGGTTTTCTTTATCTTTATGATAGAAGATAATTTGGGAAAAATATATCTTTAGATATTTTATTTGATATTTTTAAATAATTATCTTATTTAATTATATCATAAAATATTAAAAGATAATAACTACCAAATCTTTTTAAATATGACAAGATCTTCTTGAATCTTTTTAGTTCCACAACAAACAAATATATCTTGAAGATATTGGATTATTTAGAAGATAATTTAAGGAGATTGCAAAGGGTTGATTTGGAAAATTAATACAAATACTAATTGGTGATAATTTATCATATATCTTTAATTAATTAATTAATTTAATTATATTAGATATTGATATTATCAACCAATTATATTTGTCAAATAATCTATATCTCTCCAAATATTTTTAAATATTTATCTTTATCTTTATTTTAAAGATATTTGAGAGATTTTAGCAACAAAAAAGCCTAGTCCAATTCCTATATAAAGAGACCAAGGGAGAAGTAGAAAGGACAAGCTCGGGACTTCGGAGTTTTGGAACCCTTAGGGGGGCCTAATTTCGTTTCCTTTCTCTCTCTTTTTCTTTCTATTCTTCTTTTGTATTCCATGGATTGCTAAACTTCTTGGGTTGATTCAATTGTAATTTTATTATGGATTCTGAGGTTAGAATGAAATAATTTCTTTGTTCTTTTTATTATTGTTGAGGTTTTCATTCATCTATGTCTTTTATCTTTGAATCACGTAAAAAATAATGATTTTAAATCTATATGCATGTTGATCATATGAGTTCAAGGGTTTTTAAATTTAATTGAGACTTTACTTTGATTTTATTTAGAAACTTTCATGTGATTGAATGAGTTTTTACCAATAATTGAGACTTTACTTTGATTAAAGGTATTTACTCTAACTAAAATTAATTGAGACTTTACTTTGATTAATTAAGCTTTTTATTTGGTGAGGAGATAAAAGACTAGACATGATTAGGCATAGTAAATTTGATTGAGACTGTACTTTGGTTGAATTTACTGTGGATAATCTAAAAGTTCTCACTTTTAATTAAGACTGTACTTTGGTTAAAAGTGAGAACGCCAACAAATTAATTGAGACTTTACATTGATTAATTTGTAAATCTACAATAATAATTAATCGAGCAATAATCTTTAGATAACCGATGATGAATCTATTTTGAAAAAGCAATGGAATCAATCTATTTTCTTTACTATTGTTTTTATTTCTTTTTATCTTTTAAATTTTATTTCTATCTTTCTTTATCTTAATCCCCTATATTTTTTATTTTATTTGACTAACTCATTTGTATAGTTTTATAAGAACTAATTTGTTAAAAATCAATTCCGTGTTCGTTGGGAGACGACTTAGGGTTACTTTACCCCTTCTATTTTCTTGACTACTATCTTAGCAATACTGAAGTTGCTATAGTTTAGTAGTATTAATTTGATCGCGTCAACGACAGCGTTATCAGTGGCTCTTAAGAATTGTAACATCCCTAAGGAATATTACTAATATATAATAAATAAATTTCGAAATAAAACAATTACCGCATTTAATATAAAACCATTTCCAAAAAACGCGGGAAAATTAAAACCTTAAAGGTACGTCTCCTAAAACTAGGAGTCCATAATTTATAAAATGAAAACAATCTTTACATGGCTCCCAAAGAGTTACATATTTATCTCAAAATCAAAATAATAATGTAGAAATAATATTCCCACCTATCCCTCGCTCCGAGTCTATGCATCTCCTGACCCACCTGTCAAATCATCTGCTCCCGGATAACGAATCATCCGATCATCGCCACACACAGAGAGAAAGGGTGAGCTATGCACAACATATAAACATAATACATGAAAATCAATATGCCACCCATCCCAATATGACATGACTAATATTTCATGATTTTCAATTAACCTAACCATGACCTCATAGTCCTTCATGAGTCATATGCATGAACTAGGTCTTGGGACTCCACTGTGCTCCCACGAAACTAACTCATTCGTGGTCCAACCCTATGAGCTTATCCCACTCATAGTCCTACCCTACAGACTCCTCGTTTGTAGTAAAACATCCAAGTCTCAACCTTGGGCCCTAGCACGCACGCAATCACCATACTATGGACTCCTTGCCCAATGGTAGCCGATGGGAACATAACAGTTCCTTGCCCATCATGCGCCCGACACATGTAATCACCATACTAAGGACTCCTCGCCCATTAGTAGCCGACGGGAACTCAACCAGTTCCATGCCCATCATGTGTCCAACCACCAAGCACATCCCAGACCCTTATTGGACTTAGTCCTTCAAGCCCAAACACCACACACATGCACATACATCCTATACATAGGATAAGGAACCAAATCGCACACACAAGCACACAAACATGGAATTTTGCATAAACTCGCTTAAGTTAGGGACTCTCGCCCAAGCTAGACCCTCAGTCTCGCTTAGGCTAATCCACCTCGCCTGAGCGAGCTTAAAACAGCAACAACGTCAAGTTATCTCGCTTAGGCGAGATCCTCTCGCCTGGGCGAGTCACACCTTCCCCCAAACAACACATAAACCTCGCATAGACGAGGTTTCGACAAAAACATCACCACTGCACTTTGAGAACTCGCTTAGGCGAGTCACTCTTGCCTAGGCGAGAGTGTCCCTCGCTCGAAACTCTAAACCTCTCGCCTGGGCGAGATATCGCGCTCAAAATTCCCAAGTCCCTTCACGACCTCGCCTAGGCGAGTGTCTCTCGCCTGAGCGAGAAGCAAGTCGCTCAACACTGATGCCGGATCGCCTAGGCGAGAAAGGCGAACCAACACCCAAACACGAGACCTTGCAACTCTCGCCTAGGCGAGAAGGAGTCGCTTGGGCAAAACATGCAGAGTTTTGCCATTGCTCGTGCCTCAGAAACACCCAACCATTACCAATTTGTGATACATTCATATTCTTTATCTCTAATTCATCTATCAAACCATAAAACGCATTGCAAACACAATTTGGACCCTCAATATGCAATATGAATATAACCCAATTTAACAGTACCCAAAACCCTCGTCTAATTCATACAACTGCATAACATGACTTTACCTACAATCTCAATCAACCAAATTCTGGACCACAACACATACCAGACGAATTTCTCAATCAAATAGAAACCAATTAGTAAAACACAGCAACATACAGTATTGAAAACGCACAAGTTTAGCACCCCTAACCTGGAATCAGTGATTAAAAAAATTGAGAAAGATAGGACCCTTGATTCACAATTTCCTTCTTGCTTTAGCCCTTGCACACCCAACTCAACCTCTCACTCTCCAATTTCGCTCTCCTCTCAAGCTGCCACAGAACAATTGCAGAAACCCATCTTTTTACAAAAATTGGGCTTTATTGTGGTTTTCCCAACCCTCTTGGTTGTGCCCCATTCTGCTAGGTTGTCTCTACCTTTCCACATTCATACCACAATTAATAGTCAGCAAAAATAAAACTTACTCTATGCCCATCAAGGTTTGAACCCGTGACCTTCCACTCATAAGAACAAAACACAAGCACTATGCCAATTCACATTTGGTGATAACCCTTATAATCTTAGGATTATACTATCACTCACCATTCACAATTTCATTACCAAAACAAAATAATAAACCATACAACATACAATTGACATACATAGGACTCAAACCCAAGTCCTCTCACACAAACAAAGTACTCTCAACCACTTGAGCTAGTACTTTTCCACGTCACACAAAACAATAATTAATGCCATAAAGGCTCTTTCTACTCGCATTTATTAATTAATTAATTATTTAATTAATTAATTTCACGGGTCTTACATGAATCGTTGATGGCCTAGTGCCTTTTTGTAATTCCTTGCTCTAGGAGCAACTCTTTTGCAAAACTGTTAAATTCCCTGGTTTATGTTTGCTTATGGCATGGTGGTATGCCTAAGTTCCTTTCTAAATACATTTGATGGATGGCTGTAATAGTGAATCCTTTTAAGTGTATTGTTCATCTCGTGTGCTCCTTATTACTATAATTATACGATGTTTAAATTTAGTAGATTTAATCTATTTAAATGGATTTAATCTATTTAAATGGGATGTCACAGAGAGAGAAAAATTGTCCAATTTTTAAAATAATTGGGGTTAAATTGAAACAAAATAAAAATACATGGACCAAATTAAGACGGAGGTAATGATAAGTGGCAAGTTAGTGACACGTGACACTACCACTACCACATCACATTGTCACTATCACTACCACATCACATTGTCACTATCACGTGACACGACATCTGCTTGACAAATTTTTTATATCCTTTTCAATTTAAAAAAATGAAAAAAAAAGACGAACGGGTGGCACCTCTTTAACGTTGTTAGAACAATACTAACAGAAAGGATATGATTGCATCAAAATTTTCAAAATAGGGACCAAATTGAGACGAATAAAAAAAAGTGATCAAATTGATATTTTCTTACAAAGGTGGGGACCAAAGACATAATTTAACTTATTCTTTTTTACGTATTATACAACATTCTAAACTAATATTTGAACTGGAGGAACATGTCGAATAATGTTAATTACAAAAACACCAATTTGACGTTTGATAAGTAAAAAAATTAATATAACTTATTTAGGAAGTTTATATCTGTTCATTATTTTTAAATTTGAGTATCAAATTGTATCAAAGTTAAGGAAATGTACAAATATCAATTTCATGCCAAAATTAGAGGACTGAAAACATATTTAAACCTAAAAATTAGATCTTCTTAGTAGTGTGTCGATAGAAAATCGATTCTGACTTGATTTTCATGGATGATTTTTAATATATTAATTTAATTTAATAAAATAATCGATAAATATATGAAAGTTATAAAATAAATTATAAATATTATCAAAACTTATTTGAATATATTTTTAAATTTAAAAAATTAGAATGAATAAAAAATAAAAAATTAATTATAATATTTTAAATTATTTTAGATTTTTGACTAACATTAGAAATATATAAAACACAATTAATAATTTATAAATGTTTCCAATTATTTAATATAAAATTAATAAATAAATTTAAAATACTAAATTTTAATAATTAATATTAATATTTAGAATTAGTAGAAATACATGAGAACGTGTGTCCACATTTTTTATGTTGAAAAAAAAAACTATTATTACTGTTGTTGTTATTATTATTATTATATTCATAAAATTAAAATAACTTATGTAACTTTGTAAATATTTTATTTTATAATAAAATGGTTAAGTTAAAAAAGTTCAGTGTAACAGTCACTTAAAAATTAAAATTGATAAAATAATTATTTTTACTTTAAAAAAATATTAAAATGATAAGATTGAAAAATGAATCTGAACATTAAAGTCAGGGATGTAACTCCCCATTTAATTTAATGCGTAAAATTAAAGAAAACGTCACACAGAGATAACAATGTAGCGTAGTCCTGGGGTTCTAAACGCAACCCCTACAAAAACCGGGCACACCACGATTCCAAAGGAAAACTGAAAACAAATCTAACAAAGAGTGTAGAGTCGAAATGCATAAAGAGATACATGGGCCATAGCCTAAGGAAAACATGAAGAAAAACTCCAGCTCAGATGGCTAAGAAGCGGAATCACCATTCCCTTGTTGACCACGAGAACTTCGCCCATCTGCTCCCATCAATCAAATTGATGATCATCGCAAGAAAGAACAGCCACACACAATACAACCATGCAACAAAACGGGTAAGCTAGAGCCAACAACTTATTCATCGTACAGTCAAATATATTTTCATAATCCCATATCCATATAACAACCAAGCATGTTATGACTCTTCATTCAATACACTACGACTCGACTCGACTCATCCGGATACGTATAACTTGGTCGGATTCAGCGGATGCTTGCACTTATGGTGGATACCTCTGCTCACCCCGAGCTGCTGATAAGTGCAAAAAATGAGTAATTTTCATATGAAATGAGGGCACTTATGTTCTTAATTTGTATTTATATCATGATTAATTCTCCTTAAACCTAGAACAAAATGAGCTTCCAAGTTCTTTTTGTTGAAAAGAAGTCACTTGATCCCTGTTTTGGTAAATTTCAGATACAATAGAGTAGAGAAAGGAAAGAACTTAGGAGGAGCAAAGGAGAAAGCAAGAAAGGAAGAAAATAAGGAAGAAATGCTGTCAAGGTCGCTCAATTTTAAGCATGCTCGCTTAAGCTAAAACCATTGCCGCCATTCTCGCTCAAGCGACGCAGGAGCTCGCTTAAGCGAGCGCTCGTGCAGTGGAGACCTTCCCTTACCGCCATTCTCACCCAAGCGAGTTCAGATGCTGCCAATCTCGCCTAAGCGAGATCCTTTCTTCAGCTTGAAGTACTCTTGCTCGCCTAAGCCAGATGTTGGCTTCAGCACATCTCGCCCAAGCAAGAGGCTTTCTTTAGGATGAAGAATGCTGTCTCGCTCAAGCGAGACTTAGGTAGCTTGAGCGAGACTTCGTGGGTATATATTCTTCGTGCATCAGAAAGTGATTTTCAGCTTGGAATTTTGGGAGAAGAACACGTCCGTGCTGCAGAGCTGCTACCAGGAGCATCACAATTTCTCATTTTCTTCTTCTTCTTCTTAGCTCATAGGATTTTGTTGGCTACCATGAGTGGCTAATCTTCTCCTTTGGGATTGAATGTAATCTACTCGAACTTGGATGTAATCTGGTGATATTTATATATAGCATTTCTGTTTTACTCAGTATTGGTATTATTGTTTTGCTCTTAATGCTTACTTCTATCTGATCAATAGATGTTTTGATTTTGATTTTTAGATCTGACTGGAAAGTATTTCTGAAAATCTGATTTGAACAATGATACTTGATATACTGTGATGCTAGGAATAGATCTCAATATATCAATTGCTTTTAACACTCGACCGTAATGCTGGATAGTTTGTTGAATATGTGAGGAATCAATATTCAGGAAACTAATCTTAGGAATTTTATACGCGAGGGATCGGTATAAATGATTTTTGAGTGTGCATCAATATTGGTATTTTCAGATGTTATATATTATATTCATCCAGATTACAGACAAGGGAGATAGATGAAATTCAATCCCAGTTTCTTTTACTGTATTTTTCTAAACTTTTCTGCTTTTACTATATTAATTTCATGCAATAGTTAATGTCAAATCAAATTAAAATCTTTGTATATATATGCTGATCGAGATAATTAGTTATTTTAATTGAATCCGTTCCTCGTGGGTTCGACACTCCTACTTTAAATCATTATACTACAGTTGACTTTTGGTACGCTTGCCAAGAGACCAACAAGTATTTTTGGCGCCGTTGCCGGGGAACGGTGTTCTTTTGAATTTTCTAGTTATCTCATCCAGCTTTGTGTATATTTTTCTTTATTAGATAGCTTATTAGATGAATATGATCCATTCTGGACCTGTTGCAGGTGAGGGACCATCAGGAGCTGCTGACACAGATGGAGCAGACATTGAGGATGAGATTGATTTTGGAGGAGATTGATCCACAGCACCATTCCACCCTTCAAAACTCTATAAATACGGTTTCATTGTTCTTTTTCTTTTAGTATTTTGCAGTATTTATGTAATTACTACTATTTTGCTTTAGTTGTTTTGGCTAGAATGTTATATTATCTAGTTAATTAACTGTTTAACTTTACCTTTTGGCTTAGTATTCTGTGCATAATACTTAGAGACAGCTAAAATTTTTTGGGAATCACTTTAAAAATTTTTCTTGAGGAAATTGGTTAAAGAGAAATCTGATTTCAGTAAGTATCTTGAGTCTAGAACAACTGAGTGAACTGAACACAGAGGTGAAAAAAAAGGAAATTTTGGTTGAATTCATAATTAAACAGAATTAGGATATTAGTGCTGCATAGTTAGTCAAGATAATCAGTTGTAACAACAAGTGAGATACCAGGGAAATAAACCAGAAAACCTAGTGAGTGTGTGAATCCTTAAACAGTTTGAGTGTTTCCACTGTTGTTGACAAATTGATATTGCTTGAGTTTTCATTTAATAACATCACATTTGAAGCATGGAAATGATTAAGGCAATTTTGTTGAATTTATAACTCAGTGCCAAATAGCCAACCTGTAAATAATCATCCTTTGTTGATAGCCCATTTGAGCCTAATTGTTTGAATTATGCACCTTAACCTTAACTTGAATTATTATCCTTTCCCTTTGCACACTTAGGGATAGAGAGCATAGGTGTATTTTTCAACTGTAAGGGTAATTGGTTGGTAGAATTGCACTTAAGGAAGAAAAGGGCTGAGTATCATAATTCACTCTCTAGTATTGTGTAGGAATGTATATATTTACTTAAAAAAAAGGAAAGAAAAGAAAAGAACAAAAAGAGATAAGAGTGAATTATGAATGAAAAAGAAACTTGGTGTATTGAGGTCTGAATTGTGAGGAATGGAGAGTAGAATTGGGTTTGAATTGTAATTATGCTCTCTTTTCTAAGTTGTGCTTTTTGTGATCTTGAAAAACCATTATTCTTGAAAGCCTAGCCTCATTACAACCTTGAAAAGACCTTAAGATCCATGCTGATTGTGTGTTTGTGGTTGGATTGAAAATGACTAGCAATTTTGATTTCTTGAAATTCAGTGGAAAATGAGAGAGACACATGCCTGTGAGACTTAAGAGAGAATTTCCTTGGTTATAATCACTTGTTCTTACAATTAGTTTTCCTGAAAAATTGGCTGCACTCTTATCCTACTGCTGTTTGATAATTGGACTCACCATTTGCTTTTGATTTTGAATCTGTGGTTTGGAATGCAAAAGTTGTCTGGTAAGGAACTGTGAAAATGATTTCTCAATAACCAAATTCAGAGTTTTAGTTTTGAATGGCTGTTAATCTTGTTACTTTGCTTGAGGACAAGCAAGATGCTAGGTTGGGGGAGTTGATAAGTGCCAAAAATGAGTAATTTTCATATGAAATGAGGGCACTTATGTTCTTAATTTGTATTTATATCATGATTAATTCTCCTTAAACCTAGAACAGAATGAGCTTCCAAGTTCTTTTTGTTGAAAAGAAGTCACTTGATCCCTGTTTTGGTAAATTTCAGGTACAATAGAGTAGAGAAAGGAAAGAACTTAGGAGGAACAAAGGAGAAAGCAAGAAAGGAAGAAAATAGGGAAGAAATGCTGTCAAGGTCGCTCAATTTTAAGCATGCTCGCTTAAGCTAAAACCATTGCCGCCATTCTCGCTCAAGCGACGTAGGAGCTCGCTTAAGCGAGCGCTCGTGCAGTGGAGACCTTCCCTTGCCGCCATTCTCGCCCAAGCGAGTTCAGATGCTGCCAATCTCGCCTAAGCGAGATCCTTTCTTCAGCTTGAAGTACTCTTGCTCGCCTAAGCCAGATGTTGGCTTCAGCACATCTCGCCCAAGCGAGAGGCTTTCTTTGGGATGAAGAATGTTGTCTCGCTCAAGCGAGACTTAGGTAGCTTGAGCGAGACTTCGTGGGTATATATTCTTCGTGCATCAGAAAGTGATTTTCAGCTTGGAATTTTGGGAGAAGAACACGTCCGTGCTGCAGAGCTGCTACCAGGAGCATCACAATTTCTCATTTTCTTCTTCTTCTTCTTAGCTCATAGGATTTTGTTGGCTACCATGAGTGACTAATCTTCTCCTTTGGGATTGAATGTAATCTACTCGAACTTGGATGTAATCTGGTGATATTTATATATAGCATTTCTGTTTTACTCAGTATTGGTATTATTGTTTTGCTCTTAATGCTTACTTCTATCTGATCAATAGATGTTTTGATTTTGATTTTTAGATCTGACTGGAAAGTATTTCTGAAAATCTGATTTGAACAATGATACTTGATATACTGTGATGCTAGGAATAGATCTCAATATATCAATTGCTTTTAACACTCAACCGTAATGCTGGATAGTTTGTTGAATATGTGAGGAATCAATATTCAGGAAACTAATCTTATGAATTTTATACGCGACGGATCGGTATAAATGATTTTTGAGTGTGCATCAATATTGGTATTTTCAGATGTTATATATTATATTCATCCATATTACAGACAAGGGAGATAGATGAAATTCAATCCCAGTTTCTTTTACTGTATTTTTCTAAACTTTTCTGCTTTTACTATATTAATTTCATGCAATAGTTAATGTCAAATCAAATTAAAATCTTTGTATATATATGCTGATCGAGATAATTAGTTATTTTAATTGAATCTGTTCCT
The DNA here is from genome assembly GCF_037176805.1 of Vigna unguiculata. NCBI lineage: Eukaryota > Viridiplantae > Streptophyta > Magnoliopsida > Fabales > Fabaceae > Vigna > Vigna unguiculata. Next base: position 10,524,279 of record NC_140801.1, read on the forward strand.
CGTGGGTTCGACACTCCTACTTTAAATCATTATACTACAGTTGACTTTTGGTACGCTTGCCAAGAGACCAACAACTGCTCAACCCCGAGCTATGTGTTACAAGTGTTACAATGAATTGAATTTCCCTCACCACAAGGTTAGCCCTTACTGAATTTCAGGCCTCCTGCTACTCTCACCACAGGAGTCAGTCCGCTCTAAGTGAGACTAACTGGCTCCTTAGAGTGTCAGGATGAAACCTTAACTTGAATCCTTACCTAGTTATACAGATGGGGCACCACCATGAACACCCACTAACAGGGGCCATGGAATTACGTCCCGACCACTGAAGCGCGGCCCTGGGAATCTCTCCTAGAGATCCCCGAGGACTTACGCACTGACACGAATCCAACAGGCATAAATCAACAATAAGAGAATATTAATCAATGCTCACAATCCCATGTTATCCTCAACAAAATAACACCTCATTCGTATCGCATGTTGAATCCTTACCATTGATCACCACCACCCCATGAGTATAGGGCCTCATCTCATATCAATAACATGTTCCTTTAGTTCCAAACCACACATTCATTTCACATGCCAAGTTCCCCCAACACCCATCATTCATCATTTATGAATCATGTCACGCATATATAGCAAACCATTAGGCATATATCCATACATATGTACATGCATCTCATCATGGCAGTCATACCCAAATAATTCCAATCATTAGTGAGTAAATACACAACCCAACACCACACTGTCTCGCCCAATCCCTCGCTCAGGCTGAAGGGTCTCGCTCAGGCGAGTCCCCTTCGCCTAGGCGAGGGCTCGAAAAGAGCATCAGGAAGCAATGCGGGATCTCGCTTAGGCGAGACCCCTTTCGCCTGGGCGAGATGCTCGCTCGCTCAAAAACTAAGCGGGTCGCCTGGACGACCTCTCGTGCAAACTGGTTTGGGCGAATCCCCGTTTGTCTCGCCTAGGCGAGACTGGCTCGCTTGGGCGAGATTAACAGGTCTCGCCACTGTTTCACCTGCAACAGCCATGTTTTTCAAACCAACCAAACATACAAAGTATTCTCACGCATCAAATCGAAGGATTAAACCATACAATCAGTAACCAACCCAAGAACAAGCCAAAACAACACCAAAAACTGGAACCCTAACTTCCCGTACCTGGAAAAAGGCTAATAGAACTTCAACGCGGAACCTCGGAGAACAGTAGCTCGAGTGATGGACTTGAAGAACTGCCGAAACAGCGGAACAGTGGAAGAAAACGAGATTAGTTCGAACCCTAAACGGTGAAATGCGAAGAACAGCTCAAGAAGTAGATACAGTAGGGTCAGAATCACTTACGTGGAGTAGGAATCACTACTTGAGCTTTTAGGCGGACTGGTTCTAGGTGGGAGACAAACCCTAGCAGAGCTCTAGCAGTACAGTGGAGAGGAAACGGTTGAAGGTTCTATGAATGCAAGGAAAAGTGGGACGTTAGGGTAACTGAAACAGGTTTTATCAGTTGGGCCAACTCTAGGTCCAAACACAAGGGGCAGCCCTTTACTCTAGGGCAGAAAAATAGTAAGCCAAAATTAATGGGCCTTACAAGGGATCTCCTTATATTATTATATTAATTATTATTATATATTGTATTATATTATATTATATTATATATTACTAGTGAAAATATTTTGCAGTTTTTGTAAACATAAAAAATAATGAAATTATAATTATAAAAGTAAATATAAATATTTTTTTCTTTTTAAATGATTTTTATTTACTTAGTAGATAGTTTTTTATTTATTTAATTTAAAAAACAGTAAAATTTAATAAAAATGATTAAATTTAAAAAATTAGTTAAATTTAAATAAAATAATCGCTTGAATGGTAAAAAAAGAAAAAAAAAAGAAGCGAACACCAAAAAGTTGAATTCCTATATATAGGCATAGATATATTATATATTATTATTGTTATTATAATCATAACATTATTTTGTAACTTTGTAAATATATTTTATTTATTTTTAAGTGTAATAAGATGGATGAGTTTAAAAGAATGATGAAATAAAAAAAAACAATTAACTTTAAAAAAAAAGTCATTTAATAAAATTGATAAAATAATTACTTTATTTAAAAAGAAATATTTATTTAAAGGATAAAATTGAAAAACAAATATGGACATTAAAAAAAAGGAGAAATTCTCTTGATATATACCGGTGAAAACATATATTCGTAGATGTGTATTGACTTTTTTTAAAACACAAAATATAATGAAATTATAATTATAAAAATAAATATTAATAATTTTTACAATTTAGTTATAAATATTTTTTTTAGATAATTTTTATTTATTTAGCGGATAATTTTTTATTTATTTAAGTTAAAAATAGTCAAATTAAAAAAAATAACAGTTAAAATAAAAAAATCAGTTAAATATAAATAAAATGGTAACTTGAATGGTAAAAATAGAAAAGAAAAGTGAACAACAAAAAGGGATCACCTTCATAGGTATAGATAGATTATATATTATTATTAATGTTGTTGTTATTATTATTATCATAAAATTAAAATAATGTTTGTAACTTTGTAAATAGTTTTTATGTATTTTGTAATATTTTATTTGAAAAAAGAACATTTATTTAAAGAATAAAATTGGAAAACAAATATAAATACAAGAAAGGAGAATATATATATATATATATATATATATATATATATATATATATATATATATATATATATATATATATATATTTAAAGAACGTTGACCATGTGGTGCTAAGTGCTAGAGACCCCTGTAGGTGTGGAAGTAATTAATTGCCATGACACTTAGTGTTGAATGCTGTATGGTAGAGTTGAGCGCTCATTTTTATGAGGCAAATGGCATTGAGAGCTAGTGTTGAGCGTTAGATGCCCTGTTTTATCTGTTTGGCTTGTTTTTACTATTTTAAATTGCTTTATGATTTAAATGAAGTATGTTTATGGATTTTATTAAGATGAAATGAATATAGAGTGTTGTGGTGAACATATGTATTGAATTTTGAAGGATTTCAAAGGAAATCCTTAAGGTTGGTATGGTTAGTGTATGCCATTGATGTGGGTGGGTCTGGAAGGAGATATCCTAAACCCTAAAATTATTCAAACTCACTTAAAGTAGAATGAGTTATGTGGTGAGAGTGATAGAGGGTCTTAACCTTTGGACTTGTTCTTCGGTCATAGGCTAGGATTAACCTTGTGTGGTTGGGTGATGACCCCTTGTGTCTTGTACTCTACGGAGTCTAAAAACCATCACAAGTGAATATCTTTAGTGATACCTATATCTATGGCATGTATCCAGATAATTGAATGTGTGTATAAATCTTTATTGTATTGGTTAACATGTTATGGTAATGTGTATTACATTTATGAGCATGCCTTTTCTTTTATACTAGCTTACCCTTTTGCTTTTCTGTGTTGCTTGGTTTTCTTTTGTTTTCTTTGTTATGATCACTTAATTGTGTAAGTAGAGAATCGTATGGGTGAGGATGCTCCTTTACTTGCATAGTTGTGGGGTTGCTTTATAGGGATCACTTATTTAATGCAGTTTAGGAACAAGCCTTTTGTTGAAAAACTCTTTGTTTTTATCATAATATTAATGTTTTATTTAGTAGTTCACACTATTAAATGGGATGTTACATTTTTTGGTATCAGAGTAGTAGTTTCTTTAGGATATGTAGGTGTGAGTTTGCATAGTTTCTGTTGTGTTTTCTGTGCAACGTGTTGAGTGAGCAATGTTAGTACCCTTTAGATGGACTTGTGGTTTCTTTCTTCGTATAATTAGAGTTATGGCACCTATGTCACCTCCTCCTCCAACATCATATGTGCTTAATCTTGTTGGTGCAATCGAAGCTATGATGGCAACCATGCAACAACAAAATGCTATAAAGGTGGATCAACACAACCTAGCTATGTAGCAAATGTAGTACGTTAGGCTATCAGCTGAAGCCACATAGTAGAGGCATTTGGATGCCTTACAACAGTTGGGAGAACCTCGCTTTTCAGTTGGTCCTTCTCAAGCTCTACCCATTCCTAGAGCTCAAGAGTGAAATTTGGAGGATTTTCTACAACATCACCCGACTAAGTTCAATGAGAAGATGGGTCCAGATGAAGCTGAACAATGGATGAAAGATATGGAAAGGGTGTTTGATGGCAAGAGGAGCCTTGTGGAGAACAGGTTGGCTAATACTATTTATATGCTCATTGGGGAAGCATAGCATTGGTGGGCTAGCATGAAAATGATGTTAGAATAAAAAAGGGAAGAGGTATCATGGAATGTGTTAAAATAGTTTTCTTGCTGAGTACTTTCCTAACGGTATTAGATATGCCAAGGAAATGGAGTTCCTACAGTTTGTGCAAGGAAATATGTCAATGGTGGAGTATGCCAAAGATTTAAACATCAGGGGCACTTTCATACCATAGTGGTAAATGAAGAGTGAAGATGTAGAAAATTTGAAAATGGCCTAGGGCGAGATATCAAGTTGATGGTGGCACCTCTCTTCACTAAGGATTTCATTGCCTTAGTAGAGAAAATAAGAGTGATGGAGAAGCTGAAGGCTGAAGTGGAGACTGAGTAGGTACAATAGAGAAAGGGAGGACCATCTGGGTCCAAGTCTAATCAAGAGGATGGGAAGAAACCATATTGTAGGCCTCAGTCTCGAGGGACTATGAGGTTTACTTCTCAACAACATTTTCAACAGCTAGAGAATCTATGTTTTTAGTGTGCAAGACCACATATAAAGAGTGCTTATCCACAATTGGTTGATCTTAGAAGGTGCCATGGTTGTGGAAAGCAAGAATATATCATCAAGTATTATCCTTCTACTAGGAGTGCGATAGCAAGACCTCTGTCTCAGCCCCAACAGAGAACATGAGGTGATAGACCTCAAGGTTTAGGGATGGTGTATGCTATGATAGGCACATAAGCAAGTGGTTCAAGTAACCTCGTAGTCAGGTGTTGTATGATACCTGGTGTGATTTTGTGTGTTTTGTATGGTTCTGAAGTGACACACTCTTCTGTGTTAGAGTATTGAGTTCAAGAGTTGTGTTTGCCAGTATGATTTGGACGTATGTACTCCAACTTCAGGGTTGGTTAAGATGTCTTTGATGTGTGCTAGGTGTTCCGTTTTTGTAGAGGGACATAAGTTCAAGGTAAATCTTATATGTTTACCTCTACAAGGGTTGGATGTGATATTAGGGATGAATTGATTATCTCACATTCTTATTGATTGCAATAAAAAGATGTTGTTGTTTCCAAGATCAGAAAAGGAAGGGTGGTTGTCTTCTCAATAGGTGGTAAAAGAGGTTAATGAAGGATCTCAGTGTTTTCTCATTCTGACTCATTTTTCAGTAGAGGAGGGTGATAGGAATGTTGAGGTACTTGTGGTGAGGGAGTTTGCTGATGTTTTTCCTGAGGAAGTGTTAGGGTTGCCCCCAAAAAGAGAAGTGAAGTTTTCTATTGATTTAGTGCCAAGAGCAGGACTAGTATCAATATCTCCTTACCGTATGACTCTAATGGAGTTGGTAGAGTTGAAGAAACAAATAGAAGAATTGTTAGAAATATACTTCATCAGGCCAAGTGTGTCATCGTGAGGAGCACTAGTGTTGCTAGTAAAGAAGAAGGATGATAGTTTCAGACTGTGTGTGGATTATAGACACTTGAACAAGTTGACTATGAGAAAGAAGTACCCTTTACTAAGGATAGATGATCTGATGGATCGATTGTATGGTGTTGTGGTGTTTTCAAAGATAGATCTAAGATCGTGGTATCATCAGATTCTGGTCAAGGCTGATGATGTGCAGAAGACGAACTTTAGGTCCAAATATAGGCAATAATAGTATGTAGTTATGCCATTTGGTGTGACTAAGGCTCATGCCTTATTTAAGAACTATATGAACAAAATCTTCAGGTCATTTCTGATGAGGCTCCTCCGTCGTGGTACTCACAGGAAAGCCTCTCCAATCGGTGTTCCATCGATTGAAACTCGTGGAGAGCGAGGGAAACGCAGCGAAAAGGCTCGATTAAGAAGGTTATCACTCGGTTCGCTCTGGTTTCTCACTGGTTTGGTAAACCCTAAAAGGCTAAAACCTAATCTAGGGTTTAGGGTGAGCTGATGAACGATGGGATTGATCTCTACTGAAAATCTCATTCATCAAAGCTAATCGATACAAATGGTTGGCTTGCCTTTTATAAATGAAGGCAACCGAAAAACATAAAAGAAAGGGGACGTCGTCTAACAGGTTCCTAACGGCGAGAGAGAAGGTGGTTTGGATATCCCTAACATCTAAAAGATGAGACAACGTGAAGATTTGGTACCCTAGCAAAAGGGAGAGGTGGAACACGTGAAGGGCCAAGAGAGGGTTGAGTAAAACCCAATGGCGTGAATGGTGATGCACGAATGAAGAGAATGGCTGCAACATGATGAACGGGTGAATTTGGTGTCCCGCTTGTGATGTCTAACCCTAGCCACAAGTGGGCTGATTCACCTTGCGGCCCAACCAGCTGAAGCACAGACCATCTCTCGTAATGTGCAGAAGAATGAAACACGTGGTGCAAACTGATGGATTGTTGGCCTACATTGGTGGCTGCAGATTATAAATGGGCTGCTCGTAACAAATGGAAGCCCACAATGTAAGCATGACGCGCAACGCTTATTGGCTTCAAGATTTACACTTCAATTCCAATTAAAGAAGGCCTTCAGATGCAGGCATGAAGAAAGATGGAGTCATGGGCTGAATTAAGAATTGGGCTTCAGGCTCATTATTTGATTGGCCCACTCATGAGACAAGTTGTAAACATGGGCTTCAATTAACAAACAAGCCTAATTAGAGTCAAGCTTTATTTAATTAAAAATAAAAGAAATTAAAAGAAATTAAAAAGAATGGGCCTAGAGGTTGGCCCAATGCTAAGCCTTATTGGGGTCACATCATCTCCTCCATCTTGAAGAGGATCTGTCCTCAGATCTAGAGGTTTATTAAAGGCCCACAACATGAAAGTTAAAGTTCCACCAGGATAAAAAACAAATCTACAGTAGTCATCAAATAAAATTGAATTAAAAGCATAATGACCATGCCGTATAGGTGATTGGGAAATGTGTGAAAATGGGCTCTTAAAGATTGAAAAAGATGGTATTAGACCCACTTCACAAAAAGAATGTTTTACACTTTGACTAAGATGATTTTTGAAAAGAATTTTAGAGTCAAAGTGTGTTTTTACACAAGATCTTGAGGAGGATGAAATAAGGGAATGAGAGAGGGAACAAAATGTTTGAGAGGAAAACAACCTAAAAGATTTAAGTACAAAGTTAATAGTGTAAAGATGGAAGAACTCCCTTTGAAAATTGAAACTTAATGGAAGGGATTGGTGAAAGATTGAACACCAAATCCTTAACAATGAGTTCCCTTTTTGCATTTGAAATGATCTTTAACTCTACCACTTGTGATTGTATTTCAACCTCACTCTCTTGTCTTATTTTCTCTCTTTTCTCTCATTCTTTTCTTTGGCTTTTCTTAGACTCTCCTCTTTAGCCTTTTCTTCCTTATCTCTTTTCTTCCTCTCTTTTATCTCTTTTTCCTCTTGTTCTCTTTGAACACAAAGCTTCTCAAACTGTTCTTTTTCTCTCTTCTTTTCATACTCTAGAAGCTTTTCAAGGTTGGCTTGCTCTTTCTTATGTTTTTCTCGCTTTATTTGTTAACTCAAGAGCAAGTCCAAATTGTGCTTAAAATCTTTTTCTAGTCTACAAAACTTAGCAATGTTTTGAATGAATGCATCCCCAATGTCAATGAAGTCTTCTATCCTAGCTTGTTGCGCTTTAGTGATCCTAAATGAAGGGGGAATGAAATGTTTCCACATGCATGTTTTTAGTTCATAAAATGTATTGATGCATGATTTTCTCCCCCTTTTCACATTAGACTGCCTCTCTTGCCACCAATCAAATGCACGTCCTACAAACCTAGATGTAACATGCCGAAGAATGGCTATATGACTATATTTACTAAACATTGGTTGCACCAATTTCTCAGTATCCCACATCCAATCTCTAAATGATATTAGTCCTATATCTTCCCCAAAGAAAAGAATGTCACTATGAATGGTATGATGCAACTCATGATTATTATGCCTACCTAAATGCACATTACTATGCCTATCTAAATGCACACGACTAGAAGAAAAACTCATTTTGAAACACTTTTAGAAAAACAATTTTTCATAAAGAAGTTGACAAATTTCTAAAGAGAAAATAGTGAAAAAGATTTCTAGAGATACTCCCAGGAAAGGGAGGTGAGTCACATAGACAAGCTTAGGAACCAAGCCTTTCCTAGCTAGAGATCTCTAAATTTCTTTCACAAAAATTCTCAATAAAAATACAAATGAAAACAAATTATGTGAAAACAATTTGACAAAGTGTGTGAACAGAATGAAATCTAAAGACCAAAAGATGGTCAACTAGGTGATAAACGCATTACACCTAGATATCACGGTGACCTAAAACATAGAAACAATCATACAAATCACATAAAACTTGGACATTGAAAACATAAAACATAAAGACTAAAAACATAAACTAGACGAAAATCCTAAGTGAAAATTCAAGTAGCCTTTGGAACCCCTTGAACCTCACACTACACGCTTAAACTATTACAATTAAATGTTAAGGATGGGATTGCTCTAAAGCATTTTCCCACCTAAGCCAAACGAAGCAAATATAAACATAAAACTGAAAAAAAATTACACAAAGTCCGTGACATCAAAACAGCAAAACACAAAAGAAAGCTATGTCCACTCTCACTCCAGCCTCCAAATATGTCTCCCTCAAGTGTTTCTCCCACTTTGATGCTCTATAGTCCCAGCTTACTCCCACAATTCCTCTCGGCAGTTTTACTTCCCAACAGATTCACTCACCCCACAAGAAAAGGCTTCACCTACAAGGCTGCTAACATAGTGAGATGCAACGAATCCAAAACAGAACCAAGGAAAGCAAGCTGCGTAAGAGTAAAAAATCAGAAACACAATAAAAGCTCAAATGAAAGAATTGAACAACATCAAATGAAAGATTTAATAGAAAAACTCAAAGGATAGCCAATAAAGACAAGCAAGAAAAACAAGCTAACCAATAAAGAAGGCACACAAAAGGAACCTAAAGAAGGGGTCTAGAAGACGATTAACAAAACTAAAATCAATAAGATGCAAAACAAGCTGAATCAAGAGTATATGCAATTGACATTGAAAAAGTAGTAGTCTTAATGTGAGCTGGGCAAGACAACTTGTATGTTGCTGAAAAAAATGTTTTCAAATGCAATCAAGACTTTTTCATTTTCATTTTCAGTTGTGTCTATCTTTCGCATCATATTCTTTTTCTTATCACTGATTTCTTCCTCGTTTTCTTTTCAGCTCTAAAAAACTTGAAGAACAGCTCACACAAAGGTCAAGTTTCTACCACCAAATCAATAAACAAATGCATATGACAGATTTCAAATCATCCAACTTAAAAACAATGAAAAGCACACTAGAAAACAATGAATGGTCAAGTACAATAAGTTTGGCCAGTACAATACTCAATCCATAAAACTGTTTCACACAAGGAAAACTGATTTGGTGAATCACATAGAGGACACAACTGCAGTAAACCACGTCAATCAGTGTAATAACACAAATAGATGCAATAGATTTTGTAATGAAACAGTTGCAGTGGTATATGGCAGAAATGAAATTGATACGCAACCAATCCTCAATGATGAGATAATGTGATAGTGTAAAAGAGCAGCAACAGAACCAAGACTCAAAGGTAATTTGCAAGCAAATGTTACTCAAACAACACTGACTCTCTGATTCAAACAAAATGAAGCAGCTGCACTAAAACTGGATGCAATTAACATAACAGCAAATTGAACAGGACACAAAGTGCGTGAAGCAGAATTGAAACTGCAGTATACTGAAACAGATATGGCCAAATCCAATGTTTCACAATGAATCCAATGTTCACTCCACAAGGTTATCAAGCCACAAGGAGAAATAGAAAACTGACTCAACATGCCTCAATTCAGTGAACAAATAAGGAACATCAGTAGAACAATTGATTCAACGCAACAGATCGTGAAGAAGGCAGATGCAACTATTCAACCAGAGCAGTATTGTTTCACGCAAAAGCTAAATACACACATGGCCAAGTAGACAGATAGATACTAAACCAGTACTAGAAAAAAAATGAACACAAGGACTAGTATTCAAAGAAAATAGACAAGACTACAGTTTGGAATTCAGATTCAAACAACTCCAACAACCAAGCAATATTTGCAAAATCTAAATGAGTTGATTAAAGCAAATCTGAATGGCAGAAAGAAACATGAAACCCGTGAATGCTCACAGAGACTGATACAACACTCAAACTCAAACAAATATACTAGTCCAGTAACAACATTTGAGCACAAAACCAAGATTTAATCATCTGTGAAGGAATAGAAGACTGTAGTGAACAAGGTACTTATAATGCCTATGCTTTCACAGACCAAGCTTGCATTTCCACACATAGATTGTGATATGAATCAGAGTACACAGTGATGGAATGCGCATGAAATGCTTTGGTCACAACAATCCTAGGTAAACAATGGATTTTCAGATAGCACAGATTGAACACATAGGCAGTTTAAGCATAATTGAACAAGAGCAATATCAATTGGCATTGCAGACAATTTGCTAACGATCTAATAGCAAATTCAGAAATCATACAATCATAGTAACTAGTCAATTAAAAATAGAACAGAACATAGACTGAACAAAAGCGAATAAGTGAACAATACACAAATTAGGCACAACGTCTATGGAATTCAGTGACATAAAAAACAACTACACAAAAACCTAAGACAAAACATCAGATCAGAAAATTTGAAAGCTACGTAATAAAATGAAATCAAACCTACGGACATACATTGACAACAACAGATTCAGCGAGCTAAAAACAGTCTTTACAGTATTGATTCAGAAAATTAGAGCAACGAATTGTGAATCAATTTCAACAGGAAATCACCACAGCACAAATTTAATCACAGGACATCAATCTTGAAACTCAAGAGGAAATAGAACAAGACATAAATCAAACTTAGAAGAAGAAAATAGCAGATATAAGGCTCGAATACTTAGCTTTGAAGACCTCCGAGATCGAGTGGCTTTGAATACCACTTGATGAGGCTCCTCCGTCGTGGTACTCACCAGAAAGCCTCTCCAATCGACGTTCCATCGATTGAAACTCGCGGAGAGTGAGGGAAACGTAGTGGAAAGGCTCGATTAAAAAGGTTATCACTCGGTTCGCTCTGGTTTTTCACTAGTTTGGTAAACCCGAAGAGGCTAAAACGTAATCTAGGGTTTAGGGTGAGCTGATGAACGGTGGGAGTGACCTCTACCGAAAATTTCATTCATCAAAGCTAATCGGTACAAATGGTTGGCTTGCCTTTTATAAATGAAGGCAACCGGAAAACATAAAAGAAAAGGGACGCCATCTAACAAGTTCCTAACGGCGAGAAAGAAGGTGGTTTGGGTATCCCTAACATCTAAAAGATGAGACACCATGAAGATTTGGTACCCCAGCAAAAGGGAGAGGTGGAACACGTGAAGGGCCAAGAGAGGGTTGAGTGAAACCCAACGGCGTGAATGGTGATGCACGAATGAAGAGAATGGCTGCAACGTGATGAACGGGTGAATGTTGTTGTCTCGCTTGTGATGTCTAACCCTAGCCACAAGTGCGCTGATTCACCTTGTGGCCCAACCAGCTGAAGCACAAACCATCTCTCGAAATGTGCAGAAGAATGAAACACGTGGTTCAAACTCATGGAAACGTTGGCGTACATTGGTGGCTGCAAATTATAAATGGGCTGCTCATAACAAATGGAAGCCCACAATGTAAGCGTGACACGCAACACTTATTGGGTTCAAGATTCACACTTCAATTCCAATTAAAGCAGGCCTTCAGATGCAGGCATGAAGAAAGATAGAGTCATGGGCTGAATTAAGAATTGGGCTTCAGGCTCATGATTTGATTGGCCCACTCATGAGACAAGTTGTAAACATGGGCTGCAATTAACAAACAAGCCTAATTAGAATCAAGCTTTATTTAATTAAAAATAAAAGAAATTAAAAAGAATGGGCCTAAGCGTTGGCCCAATGCTATAAGCCTTATTGGGGTCACATCAATTTCTAGATAAGTTTGTTGTAGTCTTCATATATGACATTCTTATTTATTCAACAACACATGAAGAATATGTTTACCATCTAAGGACAATGTTAGGCATATTGAGAGAGAAGTTATACGTCAAACTATCTAAGTGTGAGTTTTGGATGAATGAAGTGTAGTTCTTAGGGCATGTGATATCAACTTATGGGATAATAGTGGATCCATCTAAAGTGCAAGTAGTGTTGTAGTGTGAGCAACCTAAGTCTGTAACAGATATAAAGAGTTTTATGGGTTTAGCTGGCTAATACAGGAGATTCATAGAAGGATTCTCTAAGATAGTGGAACCTTTGACACAACTAACTCGGTAGGATCAATCGTTTGCTTGGATTGATTAGTGTGAGGAAAGTTTCCAAGAGTTAAAGCGGAGGTTGACAAGGGCCCAAGTGTTAATAATTCCTGACATAGGTAAATCTTTTGATGTTTATTGTGATGCTTCTCATCAGGGATTAGGTTATGTGCTTATGCAAGAAAGTAAGGTAGTGGCTTATGCTTCAAGGTAGTTAAAGATTCATGAGAAGAACTATTCTACTCAACATTTAGACTTGGCTGTTGTAGTGTTTGCTTTGAAGATCTAAAGATTTGTATGAAGCTTAGTTTCAAGTTTTTAGTGACCATAAGAGTAAGTATTTGTTCGATAAAAAAGAATTGAATATGAGGCATATATGTTGGATAAAGTTTATGAAAGATCATAACTTTGATCTGCTATACCACTCATGAAAAGCAAATGTAGTAGTAGATGCGTTGAGCAAAAAGAAGGTAAATGTATCCTATATGATGGTCAGAGAATTTGAACTGGTGGCACAGTTTAGAGATAATGCAATTACAAGTGGTTGAAGGAGAAGATGTCATCAAATGTAGTCATATGACTATATCTAGCAATTTTGTTATATTAGTGAAAGAAAAGCAGTGGAAGGATCCTAGCTTGTGGAAAATTGTGTGTTTGCTTGGTACATAATAGGCTAAGGACTTTGTGATAGGAGTTGATGGTGTGTTAAAATTCAGAGATAGGGTTTGTATTCCTAGGGATGTAAAATTGAAGAGCATGATTATAGACGAAGGGCATAAGTGTAAGACCAGTGAAATTTAATTAATTAATTAATTAATTAATAAATGCAGGTAGTGAGAGCATTTATGGCATTAAATATTGATTGATGTGACGTGGAATAGTACTAGTTCAATTAGTGGAGAGTACTTGATTATGTGAGAGGACTTGGGTTCAAGTCCTAGGTATGCCATTCATGTGTTAATTAATTGATTATTACTTTTAATAATATGCTTGATCATGTTCAGTGAATTGGTTGAATGTTTGTGCATTGATTTGTCATTGGCATGGGTATGGGTTCAAACCTTGGTAGAACCAAAGTAAACTTTCTTTTTGCCAAAAACTTCTTGTGGCAAGAATGTGGAAGGGCAAGGAAACCCTAGCAGCCAAGAGGTGCTAAAAAAATAGCCAATAATGAACCTTGAATGACAATTAAACTCCAAGTTTAATGTCATTTTCGTTTTTTGAATTAATGGTGCCTAATCAAGTGAATTAAGAGCATTATGAGAGAGGAGAATGGTTTTTTGCAGCTACCAAAGAGTGAGTATTGTGGAAAGGGTGTTGAGTGCGTGCAAGGAGAGAAGAGAGAGGATGAGAAGGAGTCTTGAGGAGGGATCACATGCTAAGGTCAATTAGGATCAAGAACTCAAAGATTTAAACACTTTTGGAGCAAGGAATCCAGGTTAGGGGAGTTGGACCTAACGTTTTTACTTCGTGTTGTTAATTATATGAAATGTATGTTGAATTGGATGCATATACCTTGCTTATTTCAAGTATTCTTCATGTTTCTAGAATTTTTCTAGAATCCACCTGGCAAGTGATGAACCACCGCCAGGTGACTCATCATTTTGTGCTTGTTTTTGGGTTCTGGATGAAAAACCACTTGGCGGTATGAGTCTGACTGTCAGGCGACACGTGTGTATTAACCCAATTTTTGGGTTTTTGGTTGAATGGCCTGGCAGTGGTGAACACTTGCCAGGCGACGTGAGTCGAATTGACTCGGTTTTTATGTTTTGTGCGTTTTAGGATGATTATGATCAGAGGGAAAGCCAGTTTTAATTGTTCAGGGATGATTTGATGTCAAACATCATTGAATTTCGTGTAATTGATGACTAAATTGGATGGAATAGAGTGAATATGTTTTAGGATTGGAAAGTTTGGGGGTTTGATACTGTGAGACCAGTTGGTGGTGGATTTCTAATGGGAATTGGTAAGGAATGAGTGTGGGTTGTAAATTAGTCTCAATATAGTTGAATATGTGTGAGGAATGGAAAAAATGGGCAAGGAGAAGACAAACTTGTGAGATTTGGGAGCTATCGCAGGGTGGAACAATTTTGGGATGCCAGAAATTATAGGCACCTATTGGCGGCAGGCCTCGTGGGAATTGTACTTATGGGTGATTAGTTAGATAATATAAAGAATTTGTTGTAATGTGCTAGTGATATGAGAAGCAAGAGTTCACCTAAATATATAAGAGCTTGGAGGGATAAACCTTCACTTGTTAAGCCATGGAAGAGGTCAATCTTGAGATAAACCAGACCACATGATGATGAGAATGATATCAGTAGTGTATAAAGTTGATGGTGAGGTTGTGTTCAGGTCAGTTGTAGAAGTCATATAAGTAAATTAAGATTAAGTGATGCTAATGATTTCTAGCAACATAATGTGATTGGGGATTCTTTGACTTGGTAATTAGAATGTGGGTAGGCTACTGTAGGCACCATTATGGTGCAGAGACATGACAAATTAATTGGCCGAGTGACTAGGAGAGTGAGGGTGTGAGCAATGGTTCCTGAACCAGAATTCATACTGCACGAATACATATATGGGGCTTGGCGGTAATATGTGAACCGTCAGGCGATAATTGTGAATCCAGAGGTTACAGGGACGTGTGGCGCCTGGTGGTGCAGGTCGTCCCGCTAGGCGATTCCTGCAGAGATAATGTGTACTGTAGCGCTTGGCGTTTGGCGATATGTGTCTCCCGCTAGGCGATCTAAAAGCCTGTTGCACTTGGCAACTCGTGTACATCGCCAGGTTACATATCTGCAGTAAAATTGTGTTTGTGTGCTTCGGATGTGCGTGATCTACAAGGCTTTGGTGATATCTCGAAGGTTGGGTTGCTAGTGTTCCTTGAGTTATGGCTCGAAACGTATCCCTTGAGTTGTGGCTCGAGATAGGGGTTAAGCATGTGGCATTCCTTGAGTTGTGGCTCAGAATGACATCTCTTGAGTTGTGGCTCGGGGTGGCGGATGAACACGAGGAACTCTTGAGTTGTGGCTCGCGATGGCGAGTGTTACGGGTGTCAGTGTGCACGTTGTGGTGTGTACGGATGGTCCAGTTAGATTTCCTCCTCAGTATCAAGCTGACAAGTTTGGTAGTCTTGAGACATTACGAATGCTTATTCGTATTGGGAATTCCACCTTGCATTACGGAGTGTTGTTCGTAGCATCCTTTCCCGCATGTGCTCTATCAGTTGTTGTTGGTAGGTGTGGCAACAAGACACCTTGAGGTACTCATTAAAAGACATAGAACACGGTTAACATGGTGGTGCCCATGTGGCATGAAATCAAAGGATGAAATGCCTTTGGTATATTTATATTGATATATAAATGTTATATATATATATATATATATATATGATTTGTTTGATATTAGCTCACCATATCTGATTGTATTTGGCGATGATCGTGTACACGATACACGGGAGCATATGATGTTGCAGGTGGATCTGATGAGCAGTGGCGGAACTTGACCAAAAATTCTAGGGGGTCCAAATTATATTTGTTATATATAAGTTATTTTTTTTTAATTAAAAAATAATAATTTCTTACATAATTTTTTATTCAAAATAAGCTTTCATGACAATATAATCCAAACAATATAACAATAATATATATGAAAGAGTAACATAAAGTTTATCATCAACAATAATATATAAAAAAAAACAAAAGTCAAAATGTTCCTCCAACTTTTAAAACCTATAAAAAAACATTCAAAAAGTTAAAACATGTTAATGACAATCAACTTATTGCCAATTAGAATTCAATGAAAATAAACTCAATTACCTGTAACAATGAAAACATCTGAGTCAGGTCGTCTGCTTGGTTTTTAACTAAAAAGATAGCACGGTAAGCAACATGTAGCATCTTTTAATGGCGAATACTCTAACCATGAAGGAAATAAGCTAAACCATGTGTACTGAAATCTTCTTGGATGATCATCTTTACCAGACAACGGATAATTTTCTAGATGCATTTGATATGAACCCCATTTAGATAAGCCATTTATACCTCATCAATTTGATTTTGTGGGTATTGTCAGATTTGAAGACGCTTCCCCGAATCACGTTCTAAAGTATTTTCAAATTCATTATATGTAACTTTAGGAACCTTAGAGAGTTGTTTTTCGTTTTCTTCAATATTTGGATTATCATGAAGTTTCTCAATTTTAGACGACGTAGATGCATTGTTTTCATCTTCATCACAAGCCTTCCTCTTGAAAACAGAATCAATTCTTTTACTCTTTATCATAATTTTTCTAATATAAATTTGTCAGTTCTTTTACAAAAAAATAAAATTATGAATACCTCAAATTAAATCTTAAAAGCAAGACTCAATATTTTAAGAAAACTAATAACTTCTGAATGATTAGCTTCCCTTACCTTAGAGTAGATTCTTAATCTTGCTCTTCCCTTACACAACTTCAAAGCCTAAAATAGCTCTATCTACACAAAGAAGAGTTTGATCAACAATTAAAGCATGATTTTATGATCTCTAACAGATAGAGATATGCCTAGAGCATAGAAAAGCCACATACAAGAGGAAAACAAATTGCTTAAAAAAAAGAAGGGAAAAAATGAACTTACTCAAAAGAAGAAATTGTTCAATCCAAAATGTTCATTAACTCTTCAATTTTGTCGTAGTGTAATTTGATTTTGAAAATAATAAGGAAATGATGGTGAAAATTGAGATAGAAATAAAACGAGAGAAAGAAATGGAAGCACAAAAGAGAAAAACCAAATAAAAAAAATATAAGAAATTATAATAGAGAAAAAACACGTGATTTTTAAATTTAAAAAAATTCCAAACTAAATTAATATAAATAAAGTAATAATATATAAATAAAATAATAATATATAAATATATTTTTTTAAAATATATAAAAATAAAATAAAATAAAAATCAATTAATATAAATAAAATAATAATAGATAAATATTATTTTTTAAATAAAAAAAAAGAAAATGGCTGGGGGAGCCATGGCTCCCCTATGTCATAACCTTCTTCCGCCAATGCTGATGAGGCATAGAGCCGGAGCGGGGCTAGCTTGGGAGATTTTGTATAGAGTTGTTTTAATTATGAATATTACAGACTAGTAATCTTTGGTTTATGAACATGGATTTATTTTATAATTGAGTTTATAAGTGGAATTTGAGATACTTTATAAATGTAATAAAGTTTTAAATTTCCCGCGTTTTTGGGTAATGAGGTTTCATTAATTGACTTTTATTTACTATTTCTTTCTTTTATGATTTAAATTCGTAATATCCTGTCGGGACTTTACATTTGGTATCAAAGCTTTGTTTTCAAAATGATTTTGGGGTCTGTGGGGAGTGAGCTCATCGTGTTACGCTTGCGTGACTGTTTGATGTGTTTTTATGTTAATTTTTGCTTCTATAGTCATGACTTAAGTTGTGTGAATTGAACAGCTAAAAATGTGGCACGCACAAGTTATGGCCAATAGGAGAAGGAGGAACAATGTAGGAGCTAATGAGATCGCCCATGCGATTCATCAGATGCAACCTATTGCAGCACCACCCAGAGCCATGGTCGCGTCCGCTCAGCCGGTGACTATGGAGGACTTCATGCGACGTAAGCCCCCTAAATTCACGGGCAAGGCCACTCCTGACGAGGTGGATGCCTGGTTGAGAGTGTGTGAGAAAATCTGCCGAGTTATAAAGTGCATTGATGCACAGAAGCTGACCTTCGTCACCTTTCTGCTGGTGGTGGATGCTGAGTACTGGTGGGTGGGGATGCAACAACTTATGCAGACCCGAGAGGAACAGGTGACATGGACTACCTTCAGGATGAGATTCCTGGAGAAATACTTTCCAGACAACGCCAAACACGAGAGGGAGGCAAAATTTCTAACCATCCAGTAGGGGAACCTGATTGTGCAGGCATACATAGATAGGTTTGAATATTTGGCGAGGTTCTATTCGGCTGTTTCTACCGAGTAGAGGTGCACAAAATATGAAGGCAGGATGAAACATGAGCTGTATAGTTGGGGTCCAGCAGGGTGGCACGACAACAGAAGTCCACTATAGACTCTAGATTGTAGAAGAAATCATACAGCAAACCACCGACTTTGTCTAGAAAATTGCAGTATTTTAACTGTGGTGGGGAGCAGCTTAGGAGGGATTGTTCAAAACCCTCTAGTAGCTCGGGTGGCAGTAGTAGCACCGACAAGTGCTATGTGTGTGATCAGACTGGATATTTCGCCTAAAATTTCCCAACAAGAAGCCAGCCAGTGGAACACCACTAAAGAAACCAGTGGGAAAGCAACCTAGAGTAGCAGGATGAGTATATGCTCTGACCAGCCCCGAGGTGTCTCAGTCAGGTAATATGATGCAGGAAACTTGTATTCTTTGTGGTGATAATGTGGTGGTATTATTTGATTCAGGAACCACTCATTTATTTGTGTCCAATAAATGCGTGATGAGGTTCGGACTTGTAATGCAAGAGCTGGGGTGCGAACTGATAATTGCGACACCAGTATCTGGGGAGGTATCCACCAATTTTGTTTGTGTGGGATGCCCTATTGAAGTGGCGGACCGCAGATTTAAGAGGAATCTCATTTGCTTGCCAATGGATGGACTGGACGTGATATTGGGGATGGACTAATTGTCCAACAACCACATCGTTACTGATTGTGGACGACATAGTGTGGTGTTCCCAGAAACAGTAGGACTGAAGTTGATCTTAGCTCAGAAGGCGATAAAGGAAATAGAATGTCGAGTTACTTGTTATGTGATAGTAGCTCAAAGAGAAAAGAAAAGTACAGTTGAGCATATCAGAAGCATACATGTGATGGATGAGTATGTTGATGTAGGGATGTGGATTTTGCTATTGATCTCATCCTTGGAGTTGGCCTGGTCTCAATGGCACCATACAGGATGTCGTCGATAGAGTTAATTGAGCTGAAGAAGTAGATTGAAGATCTCCTTGAGAAGAGATTCATTAGACCGAGTTCATCACCCTAGGGAGTGCCTGTACTTTCCGACCATATTTGGATAAGTTAGTCATAGTGTTCATCGACGATATCCTCATCTATTCCAGAGATTGGGAAGAACATACAAATCATCTAAGAGTGGTGTTAGCAGTTCTCAAAGAGCATCAACTTTATGGAAAGTTGTCGAAGTGCGAATTTTGGCTAGATGAGGTACAATTCTTGGGTCATCTAATATCAGCCCAAGGAATAGCAGTGGACCCAGCGAAGATTGAAATAGTGGTGAAGTGGGAGAGACCATAGACAGTTACTGAGGTGCGAAGCTTCTTGGGTCTAGCAAGCTGTTACAGCCGGTTTGTGGAAGGATTTTCCAAGATGGTCAGTCTGAGAGAACCATACAGTCATTGAAGGACTTGCTGAGGACTTGTGTGTTGGATCACCTAGAGTGATATGCTGCCACTGGTGGAATTCACTTATAATAATAGTTATCATTCCAGTATAGGAATGGCACCGTACGAGGCTTTGTATAGTAGGAGATGCATGACACCATTATATTGGCAGTGGGATGGAGAATTAGTGGTGCTTGGGCCAGAATTCTAACAGTAGACTATTGAGAAAGTGAAGGTGATACAAGATCAGATGCGTGCAACCTAGAGTCGGTAGAAGTCTTACGCAGATAAGAGGAGGAGACCGCTTGAGTTTTAGGCAGGTGACCATGTAATCCTTAGGGTTACACCTACAGCGGGAATTAGGAGAGCTCTCAAGTCGAGGAAGTTGACTCCTCGATTCATCGATCCGTATAAGATCACGAGGAGGATTGGACCGGCAGCCTACAAGATCACTTTGCCACCTCACCTGGCAAACCTACACGATGTCTTCCATGTATCAGAACTGAGGAAGTACATTGCGGATCCTACTCATGTGCTAGAGGAGGACAATGTTCAAGTGCACGAAGACCCGACGATAGGAGTTAGGCCCGTGAGAATCTTGGATTCTCAAGTCAAGCGACTCAGAGGAAAGGAGATCCAGACTGTGACAGTTCTCTAGGACGAGGCAACACAAGAGATGACATGGGAGATGGAGGATTTCATGAGGAAGTCTTATCCTCACTTGTTTCTTGGTAAGTCTTATTTTTGGGTTCAAGTCCTAGGTATGCCATTCATGTGTTAATTAATTGATTATTATTTTTAATAATATGCTTGATCATGTTGAGTAATAATATAATCTTAGATTTATAAGAATCATCATGAAACATGAAGTGGTTGAATGGTTGTGCATTGATTTGTCATTGGCATGGGTATGGGTTCAAACCTTGGTAGAACTAAAGTAAACTTTCTTTTTGCCAAAAAATTCTTGTGGCATGAATGTGGAAGGGCAAGGAAACCCTAGCAGTCAAGAGGGGCTGGAAAAACAGTCAACAATGAACCTTGAATGACAATTAAACTCCAAGTTTAATGTCATTTTCGTTTTTTTGAATTAATGGTGCCTAATCAAGTGAATTAAGAGCATTGTGAGAGAGGAGAAAGGGTTTTCTGCAGCTACCAAAGAGTTAGTACTGTGGAGAGGGTGTTTAGTGCGTGCAAGGAGAGAAAAGAGAGGATGAGCAGGAGTCTTGAAGGAGGGATCACAAGCTAAGGTCAATTAGGATCAAGAACTCAAAGATTTACACACTTTTGGAATAAGGAATCAAGGTTAGGGGCTCTGGACCCTGCGTTTTTACTTCGTATTGTTAATTGCATGAAATGTATGCTGAATTGGATTCATATACTCTGCTTATTTCGTGTATTCTTCGTGTTTCTAGAATTTTTCCAGAAACCGCCTAGCGGGTGACGAACCACTGTCAGGCGACTTATCATTTTGTGCTTGTTTTTGGGTTCCAGATGAAGAACCGCCTCGCAGTATGAGTCTGACTGTCAGGCGACACATGTGTGTCAACTTAGTTTATGGGTTTTTGGTTGAATAGCCTGGCAGTGGTGAACACCCGCCAGGCGACATGAGTCGAATTAACTCGATTTTGATGTTCTATGCGTTTTAGGATAATTCTGATCGCAGGGAAAGCCAATTTTAATTGTTGATGGATGATTTGATGTCAAACTTCATTGAATTTCGTGTAATTGTTGGCTAAATTGGATGGAATAGGGTGAATATGTTTTAGGGTTGAAAAGTTTGGGGGTTTGATACTGCGAGACAATTTGGTGGTGGATTTCTAATGGGAATTGGTAAGGAATGAGTGTGGGTTGTACACTAGTCTGAATGTAGGTGAATCTACGTGAGGATTGGAAGAAATGGGCAGGGAGAAGACAAACTTGTGAGATTTGGGAGCTCTCGTAGGGTGGAGCAATTCTGGGATGCCAAAAATTATATGCACCGCTGGTGGCACGAGGCCTGCCGCCAGGCGCCATCGTAGAGACAATTATCTTTGCGTGGCTTCGAGAATTTCTGATGGTTCTGGGATCCCGGGGAATCTAGGTTCTTGCTACCTGTGAGTTGGAAATAATATTTGGATAAAAGCCTTGGGATGACTGGTGCAAGTTAGAAGTATGAATTACTCGATTCTTAATGGAAGAGAAGGTTATAATAATGCAGTATGTGTAGTGTGATTTAGGGTGATGTAAAGAGAAGTGGGAATTGTAATTATGGGTGATTAGTTAGATAATATAGAGAATTTGTTGTAATGTGCTAGTGATATGAGAAACAAGAGTTCACCTAAATATATAAGAGCTTGGAAGGATAAACCTTCACTTGTTAAACCATGGAAGAGGTCAATCTTGAGATAAACCAAACCATATGATGACGGGAATGATATCATTAGTGTATTCAGTTGATGGTGAGGTTGTGTTCAGATAAGTTGTAGAAGTCATATAAGTAAATTGAGATTAAGTGATGCTAAGGATTTCTAGCAACATGATGTGATTGAGGATTCTTTGACTTGGTAATTAGAATGTGGGTAGGCTATTGTAGACACCATTATGGTTCAGAGACATGACAAATTAGCTGGCTGAGTGACTAGTAGAGTGAGGGTGTGAGCAACGGTGCTTGAACCTAAAACAAACATTTGTACTACACGAATACTGATATGGCACCTGGCAGTAATATGTGAACCGCCAAGCGATAACTATGAATCCATAGGTTAAAGGAACGTGTGGCGCCTGGCGGTGAAGGTCATCCCGCCAGGCGATACCCGTACAGATAATGTGTACTGTGGTGCTTGGCGTCTAGCGGTACGTGTACCCCGCCAAGCGGTCTGGAAGCTTGTTGCGCCTAGCGAATTGCGTACAACGCCAGGCGATATGTCTGTAGCAGAATTGTGTTTGTGTGCTTCAGATGTGCATGATCTACAAGGTTTCGATGATATCCCGAAGGTCGGCTTGCCGGTGTTCCTTGAGTCATGGCTCGAAACGTATCCCTTGAGTTGTGGCTCGGGATAGGGGTTAAATACATGGCATTCCTTGATTTGTGGCTCGAAATGGCATCTCTTGAGTTGTGACTCGGGGTGGCAGAAGAAAATGAGGAACTCTTGAGTTGTGCCTCGGGTTGGCGAGTGTTGTCGGTGTGAGTGTGCACGTTGTGGCGTGACAGGATGGTCTAGTTAGATTGCCCTCCTCAGTATCAACCTGACGAGTTTGGTAGTCTTAGGACGTCATGAATGCTTATTCGTATTGGGAACTCCACCTAGCGATACAGAGTGTGATTCGTAGCATCGTTTCCCATATGTGCTCCATTAGTTTTGGCTGGTAGGTGTGGTAGCAAGACACCTTGAGGTACTCATTAAGAAACGTAGAACGCGGTTAATATGGTAGTGGCCATGTGACATGAAATCAAAGGATGAAATTCCTTTGGTATATTTATATTGATATAAAAATGTTTATATATATATATATATATATATATATGATTTGTTTGATATTAGCTCACCCTATCTGCTTGTGTTTGGCGATGATCGTGTACGTGGTACACGGGAGCAGATGCATAAAGCCGGAGCGGGGCTAGCTTGGGAGATTTTCTATAGAGGTTTTGTTTATTATGTATTTTACAGACTGATAATCTTTGGTTTATGAACATGGATTTATTTTATATTGAATTTATAAGTGGAATTTGAGATACTTTATAAATGTAATAAAGTTTTTAATTTCCCGCGTTTTTGGGAAATGAAGTTTCATTAATTGACTTTTATCTACTATTTCTTTATTTTATGATTTAAATTCATAATATCCTGCCGAGATGTTACAATAAGAGTCGTCTCGACATGCATCTTGGCATGACTAAGATGTAAAAAGATTTGAAGGAGTCATTATGGTGGTCTGGTTTAAAAACTGATGTATCTTAGTTTATAACGGTCTGTTTGACATGTCAAAAAGCCAAGGTGGAACATCAAAGACTCGGAGGGATGTTGCAACAGTTTGAAATACGAGAGTGGAAATGGGATAACATCGTCATGGATTTTTTTACCCCTTATGATGCAATCTGGGTGATAGTCGACTATTGACAAAGAGTGCTCATTTTCTAGTTGTTAATTTAAGGATGTCTGTGGCTAAGCTAGCATAGTTGTACATCATGGAGTTGGTGAGTATACACGAAGTACCTGCTAGCATAGTGTCAAACAAAGATCCAAAGTTCACTTCTAGATTTTAGCAATCTTTGTAAAGTGCTTTGGGTAGCATATTGAATATGAGTTCAGCCTATCACCCGAAGATAGATGGTCAGTCAGAAAGAACGATTCAGTCACTTGAACACTTGTTGGGAACATGAATGCTTGATAGTCTTGGTGCATGGGATGAAGTTCTGCCTTTGGTATATTTTACCTAAAACAACAATTATCATGCCACTATTGGTGTAAGACCCGTGAAATTTAATTAATTAAATAAAGGTTTAATTAATCGCAAGGTACCCAGTTTGGTACTAGTGTGTCAAATTGGTATCTGCTTTTAAAAAAGTATCAATTGCGTACCCAAATACGTTGATGTGCATCAATTGGGTCCAATAATTTAGACGCCGTTACAATGGTTAACGTTGACTGATTTAAGTTGGTCTGAGAAGCAAGAAAATAACACGTGGCCATCAGAGAATTAGTGACGTGGATATTGTTGGCGTGAGAAGTAATTTAATGTTATGGTAAAAATTAATTGTAGAAGGCAAAAAATTAAAAAGGAAGGAATTTTGGTAAAGTTACTGGTGTAGTTCGAAGAACAAAAAAGGGGAGAAGACGAGACCGGCGAATCGATTCGCGCTTGCATTCACTGGCATTCAGTACATGATCGGAAGCATCCTTAACAGCGACGTGGGTTTAGCGGTGGAAGAAAGGTATGTGTTCCTGCCATTCAGTAGACGAACCACTCGTACAGGCATTCACTGCCATTTAGGGTTTTTAGTTTTGTCTGACATTGTGGTAATTTTTGGGGTTCTGTTCAATGTATTTATTGTTTTGTGTGCTTTTATTCTTGTGTTGTTGTTATTTGTATTGCGGTGCCGGTGTTGGTCCTCCACTTTCAGATTTCTTTATTCATTTGGTCCCCCATTACATGTGACGGTGACGGTGACGGTGTTGCGTTTACTGTGTGGTCCCCCTTTGTTCATTTTGTCGCTGTCTTTGTGTGTTGGATGGTATGGTTTGTAATTTCTTTTTGATTGTTTGGGCATTTTCATATGTGATAGGTATATATAGATAGGAATATAGTACTTCATATGGAAGAAAATTTCGAAGTTGTTTTTCACCATGGGGGAAGGTTTGTTAATGATGGGTCACTGAAATACGTTGGAGAGAGTAATATTTTGTCATGTGACCCAGACAGATGGAGTTACTTTGAGATAATGTCCATTTTGAGGGAAATGGAATACGTCAATGTCAAAGAATTGTGGTATTCAGTAGGTGGAAGTGTTGTATTGGATGGAAGGCTGGAATTACTGAGCGATGATAGAGGTGCATGTCACATGGTGAACATCGCCACACTAAATGGTCAAGTGCACCTATATGTGGTGCACTTCGTCTGTGAGCCTGTAGTAGTACATATGATAGAGGGTGGGACTGAGACAGAAGTTGGTGTGGATGGTGCAGTTGAGGGTGAGGTTGATGTGGATACTCGGGGTGATGAAGAACCTGCTGGGGTGGGTAGGGTTGAGGTGGAAGCTGCAGGTGAAGGTGAGGGTGATATGGAGGCTGCAGTTGATGTAGAACATGTTGGGGTGGAAGTTGGTGAAGCTCCTACAGATAAGGGTGAGGGTGAAGTGGAGGTTGAGCATGATGAACAACCTGCTGAAGTGGGTGGTGCAAGTGAGAATGAGGGTGAAATGGAGGTTGAGCATGATGACCAACCTACTGAAATGGGTGGTGCAGGTGAGAATGAGGGTGAAGTGGAGGTTGATCATGATGACCAACCTGCTGAAGTGGGTGGTGCAAGTGAGAATGAGGGTGAAGTGGAGGTTGAGCATGATGAAGAACATGTTGTGGAGGGTGAGGAAACAGACTATGAGGGTGATGATGATTATGAAGTGAGGAGTTGGACTGATTCTGAAGAGGAAGTAATGGGTGAGGATGAGTTGTTTGATGTTAGAATTGAAACTGAGGAATTGGAGGATGATTTGTTTGATGTTACTATTGAAGGAGGAAGTGGTTTGTCTAGAACAAACCCAAAGGGTGAAAATGTGTTTGACAGGAGGTTGTCTGATAGGGAATGGGAGTCCGAGACTTTAGATAGTTGTGGAAATAGTGATGCAAGTGATGATGATAGAGAATGTATGGTAACTTTGGGATATTCTCCATGCCCAAAAGTATGGAAGACTATAATTGGGAAGTTGGGACGTACTTTACTGAGAAGGAAGAATTCACTGAGGCTATTAGAACTTATGGTGTCCAAAGTGGCAGAAAGTTAAAAATTTTTAGAAATGACAAAAGGAGAATTTGTGTGAAGTGTTTGGGTGCGAAGGGTAAATGCAAGTGGTATGCATATTGTGCTTATAAAGCAGCACAAAGTACATGGCAGTTAAGGAGAATTATCAACAATCACACATGTAGTAGGGAATTCAATGTGCGT
Organism: Vigna unguiculata; assembly: GCF_037176805.1. Lineage (NCBI taxonomy): Eukaryota > Viridiplantae > Streptophyta > Magnoliopsida > Fabales > Fabaceae > Vigna > Vigna unguiculata. Next base: position 10,550,810 of record NC_140801.1, read on the forward strand.
TTGATGACTTCAAAGTGGTTAAGTGGAAGGCTGGAAAAATCACTAAAAGAGAACCCAAATATGAAGTTGACTGATTTGAAAAACAAAATTGGGAGAAAATGGAACATTGGTGTTTCAAGATCAACGGCCTTTAGGGCTAAGACTATGGTATACAAGAACATTGATGGGTCATTCCAAGAACAATATAAACGTGTTTATGACTATGCACATGAGTTGTTAAGGTCAAATCCAGGTTCCACTGTCAAAGTCCATGTTGATGAGAATGAGGGCAATCCAATTTTCAAACGACTATATGTATGCCTCAAGGCTTGTAAAGATAGCTTCTTTTGTTGTAGGCCTATTATTGGTGTAGATGGTTGTTTTTTGAAGGGAAAATATGGGAGAGAACTGTTAACAGCTGTGGGCAGAGATGGAAATGACCAAATGCTTCCATTGGCATACGCTGTGGTAGAAGTAGAGAACAAGGAAACATGGACATGGTTTCTTGATTTGATGATAGAAGACCTAGGAGGAGCTGAAATTTGTTCTAAGATCACTTTCATGTCAGACCAACAAAAAGTAAGTAACTATATCCATGTGCTATTTGATGTTTAATTGTGATTCCTTAATATTTGACCAATCAATTGTTATGCTCTATAAATTGCAGGGTCTGCTTCCAGCATTGCAAGAACTGTTGCCTGGTGTGGACCAAAGATTCTGTGTGCGTCATATATAGGCCAAATTCCGCAAAAAATTCCCTGGAAAAAATCTGAAGAAATTACTCTGGAAAGCAGCATATGCCCTACACCCACAAGCATGGGAGGCTGTGATGAGGGAGATTAAAGAGTTGAATGCTGATGCTTTTAAGCATCTCATACAGATTCCCCCAAGGCATGTTTTTAAATAATTTTTTATAAATACTGTTTTGGATTTAAACTGATTTCAAATTAAAAAGGTTTTTTCCCTGCAATCAGATTCTGGTCCAAGCCCAGATTTACATCAAGACCTGCGTCTGACACTGTTGTGAACAATATGTCTGAGGGTTTCAATAGCACTATAGTAGATTCCAGGAGTAAACCCATCATAACCATGATGGAAGAAATTCGAATGTATCTCATGCAGAGATGGGCTTCCAATAGAAAGAAGGTAAATGCATTTCATGGTTCTATTTGCCCAAAAATTCAAGATAGACTGAACAAGGAAGCACAAAAGACCAAATATTGGTTACCAAGGTAAATGTATTTGATGCACCTAATTGTAATAATGTTTCATTAAATATGAATGTCTTCTGGCTAATTTTTAATTATATCTTGTATTCATTGCAGCTGGTCTAGACAATAACTATTTGAGGTCAGCCATACTGCTATGATTGGGGAGAAATATGTGGTGGATTTAGATAAACAGGAGTATAGCTGCAGGAAGTGGGCAATAACATCAATTCCCTGCTGTCACGCAATCACTGCCATCCGATTTATGAATTTGAATGCAGAGGATTACCTCCCACACTGGTTTCTGAAGTCAACATACGAGGAGACCTATTTGTCCCTCATATATCCTATTAATGGACCTCATCTGTGGGAGATGACATCTTATGCTGATGTGTTACCTCCTACTAAAAGAGTGCTGCCTGGAAGACCAAAAAAGAAACGAAGGCTGGAGTCGTGGGAGCTGAGGAAGGATGACACCCAAGTCAGGCAAGGTGGAACCCGTAAAAGATGTGCCATTTGCAGAGCACTTGGACACAAAAGAAATACTTGTCTGCAGGCACCTCCACCACAACAGCAACCAACTCCAACTGCTTAACAAACACAAGCAAATCAGCCAACTCAGGCAACTGATATCAGTGGTGGTCAACAAAGTTAGATTACTGCATCTGAACCAGTTATGCCAGCAGCAACAAATCAGCCAACCCAAAATCCTTCATGCCAACAGAGTGAAGTGCCTCAAGCAACCCAAAATTCTGCATGCGAACAGACTCAAGTGCCTCAACCACCAACAACAACCACATTCAGAGAAAAACTGTCATTTAGGAGGGGACCAATCACGGAGCCATGAAGAAATTATGGAACACTTGTTTTATTTTGGAAAATCAATATGTGGTGGCTTTTTTTTGACAAACTCAGTGTTGTTATCTTAGAATGTAGCAGTGTTATTTTGGAAACAGCTTGCTAAGTGCTGTTATTTACATATTCAGGTCTTTTGAAGAACAATATTATGTACTGAAATGGCATTATGAACCACTTTAATATTATTTGCTTTCTCATCTCCAGATTATCTTCATTATCAAATCATGTTAAATGCAAATAAATAGAACACAGTCAGTTCACTCAAACTTGTAATTCGTTCATTAAGAATTCATTACAACATTACACCACTGATACTTACTGAAGCAGTCAGTCTAACATCAGTTCAACAACTCTTTTGAACTAACTTACAAACTAAAATTACATTAACGAAAAACAAAAACACTATTATTACACTTAAAATTTTAACCCATCTATTAGAAATCGCAATTGCTTTTTCCAGAGTGTAAATCTTTCTCCTTTGTCTTCCAATGGTAGCATCTTTTTCATCTCCATTATCTTCATTCAGCCATTTGAAGTAATTGCACCCTTTAAATACCTCATTCCCACCACTCCGCTGTTTGCAAGAACAAAGAATCAAACATTAATCAAAAATAGAGAACATCAAAAACATTAATAAAGATTCAATCAAAATTAAATTAAAATCAAACATCTACTCCGACCTTATATTTAGGACACCCCCAAAATTGTTTGTCGGCATTCCTGACTGTTTTAGCGACTCTCAACACAGCGTTCTCCGCACAAAAGCAAAGAGGACATTCACCCAACACCCTATACGAACCACCAGTGGAGGACACACTTTGCTTCTGCAAACCCCACGAAGAGCACGAACAGCCTTCACTGCGAGACATTGCAGATTCACCAAAAATTACCTCTTCCAATCAAGAACGAAGACCAAAATGATTGAAGAAAGAAGAGCAGAGGAAGAACCCCACCACAATGATAGCGAAAACCCAATTCTACAATTAGGGCACAACACAATCTGATTTTTAAATATACCACACCACGTCACTGTACAATTATTTTTTCAGCCACAACTGCTTTTTAAATTGACACGTATCCGTTCACAAATGCCACATCATCTCATTTTTAACGCCATTTCTCACAATTTAACGGTATGGACCCAATTGATGCACATAAACGTATTTGGGTACGCAATTGATACTTTTTTAAAAGCGGGTACCAATTTGACACACTAGTATCAAATTGGGTACCTTGCGATTAATTAAACCTTAAATAATTAATTAATTAATTAATGCGGGTCGTGGAAGCCTTCATGGCATTTGATAGTGGTTGATGTGATGTGGAAAAGTACTAGCTCATGTGGTTGAGAGTACTTGGTTTGTGTGAGAGGACTTGGGTTCGAGTCCTATGTATGCCAATTATGTGTTATTTAATTATTATAGTTTTAATAATATGAATGTGCGGGTTAAGTAAGAATATAGTATTATGATAGTTAGAACGAAACATGAATTGGCTTGATGGTTTAGCATTGACTTAATATTTGCATGGCTAGGGGTTCAAACCTTGGTGAGACCCAAATTAAGTTTTCTTTTTGCTAAACTTGATTTTTGGAAAAGAAGAGAAGAGGTAGAGAACCCAGCAACCACGTTAAGGTAGCCAAAGGGGCTGAAAAACAACCCCATAATGGTCTTGAATGACATTTATCACAAGCAATAAAATCAATTTTCGTTTTTGGCTAATTAACCTTCATTGAGAAGTAATTAAAAGACAAAATTGAAGGGAGAAAGAAGGTTTTCTTGGTCTAGATTGGTACTGCACGAAAAGGGAGAGAAATCAGAGTGAAGAGAGTGAGTTGGGTGAATCTGTGAGGCGTTTTTCAAGAGGACTAAGAGAGACCTTTGAAAGCAAGTGGAAATCTAGAGCCATTCAAGTTTTAAGCAAAAGGATCCAGGTTTTGGGAGTTCTGGTTGTATGATTTATTGTTATTTCGTATGATGATGAATTCTGGATCAAGTTTGAATTATGAACGCTTGCATTTTTTGTGTTATTCACGTTTTCTGGATTTTTTCCAGAAACCGCCTGGCGGCGCATGAACTGTCGCCAGGCGTTGCACTATTGATGTTGTTTTTTCTTCATTTTGATTGGTTGGTCAGTGATGTTGTGGTATTTGGATTGAACTCTTATTGCACATATATCAATTGCATGATGAATTATTGTTTGCAGTGACTAAATTGACAAAAAATGCATGAACTCGCGAAGGAAATTGGGGGTTAGGGTTTATGTTGGGATTGTGGATAATGAACATAAACTATCTCAATATTTAGTACACTGATTTTACAGATTTGAGAATAATATGGATGATTTCTAATCTGGTATTATGTGTGCACTAGAATTTTATGTCAATATGATGGTGTGCCGTAAGTGGGATGTTTGAGTCATGGTTGGTGCGAGAGCGATCCGGGCAAAACCCATAATTTTTATACACCACTTGGTGGCACCTGGGATTACCGCTAGGCAACAACGCAGGCGCAAGCAGAGACATTGGTTTGTCTCGTGATGGGTTCTGGAGTGGAAGTAAATGAAACCTTGGCATGTAAAAATTATGTAAGGGGATGAAGTGTGAGAATAAAACCTTACATGTGAGATGATGAACTTTGGGTGCTAGAAGTTGTGAAGTGAATTGTGTACAAGAAGGTGCATTATAGTTAATTAAAATATATGCTAATAATTGAGTAGGATGGTAGGTACAGGGTGAGTAGGAGTGCTTACTATAATTATATTCATAAATGAATGAAGGTGTGTAATGCCAAGAATGATTGAGTTTATACGCATCCATGTATGTGTAGTTCAAAATTAAAAATATCTTAGTGAAAATCTTGATAGCATGATGTGTCTAAATATTGATTAGTATGAGTATAAGATTTGGACCATATTGAGTGAGATGAGATAGGTTTCAATTCAGTACCTGAAAAACAACATGGTGCGAATAAATGAGAAGAATTGTCTTGTTGATGTGACTTAAATGTGTGTATTGTGATTGAGCTGCGTAGTATAAATGGATAACTGTGAATGTGATTGGAGTTTGGTTAATGTGTGATTTGAGGTCCAATGGGATCTGTTTTAAGGGCCAAAAACCAGTAGCATTGCGCTACTGGTATAAATCTGTGACAGGGGTCACAGTGCGAGCAGGGCGCCTGGCGGTAGGGAGGGTTCCGCCAGGCGGAATGGTGCAGCAGAGACCCTGAAGGCGCATTGGCGCCTGGCGGGGCGAGGAGAAAACGCCATGCGGTGGCGGCGAGTGGCGCTCGGCGGCATGATGGAGTCCGCCCGGCGGTGACGGTGCAATGATGATGCTACAGGCGCGTGGCGCCTGGCGGTGTGTGATGCCAGTGTTTGCCTGACGACGTGAGATGCGCGCCAAGCGGTTTTAGTTCAGTGATGGTGCGCGAGGAAAGGTTTCTACACAACTTTAGGTGATGTTCATGACGCGAGGCTTTGGCTGGGGGTCCAATTACGAGTGTAACCCGTATTGGAGTAACACATGACCACTCTAGGTTGTAGCCTGGTGGTTTAGGAAGTCCAGTGGAGTGTGCGATTTGTGGCTCGTACGGCGAGGTTCGGATGATTTCCCTCTTCAGAGTATTCTGATATAGTTTTGGTAGTTTGGAATAGCTACAAACTTTATGTTTGTTTCGGGGAGCTCCACTTGGTGTCATGGTGAGATGCTGTGGCAAGGTTATTCCCACGTGTGGACTATCAAGTGGTGGCCTGTAGTCGGAGGGGCGAGTAGACACTCGTGCAGCAAAGATCGATCATTGTTCTCACCTAAAGGGTATAGAGATGATAGACGTCTAATGAAAGTATTGGAAGTGGAGAAGTAAGGAAAAAGGGAGAAGAATAATAACCCAGGTTTAAATGTTTTGATGTTGTATTTAATATTTTATTAGTTGGTTTTATTTAAATGAGCTCACCCTATCTCTGTGTGTGTGGCGATGATCATGTAACTTGTTACATGGGAGCAGATGTTGATGCAGGTGAGCGGACAGGTGCATAGAGACGGAGTGGGGATCTCTTGGGGAATTTTCTCACTAGTTATTTTATTGGACTATGGTGTTATTGTAATAATTTTATAGACCATTTTAATTGTATTATAGTATTAATGCGAATTATTTTATCTGTTTTGGCGCGTTGAACTTTAGGTTTTAAATATTTCCCGCGTTTTGGGAAATTGTTGAATGATAAATGAGGTTGTTTTATTGAATTTTATTTTTTTTTATTTTAATAAGTAATTTCCGGCTAGGACGTTACAATTGGCATGGCTCCGTATGAAGCCTTATATGGCAAGCGATGTAGAGCCCCTCTGTGTTGGTATCTAGATGGAGAAGTAGTGGTGTTGGGACCAAAATTGTTGAAACAAACCACAAAAAAAAAAAGCGAAGAAGATACAAGAAAGGATGAAGGCATCGTAGAGTAGGTAAAAGTCATATGTTAATCAAAAGAGAAGACTTTTCGAGTTTGCAGTTGAGGATCATGTTTTTTTGTGAGTAACCCCAATTGTTGGTGTGGGAAAGGCTATTCGTTCGAGAAAGCTTTCTTCTAAGTTCATTGGTCCAAATCCTATTTTATATAGAATTGGACCAGTGGCTTAAGAGATCTCTTTACCTTCTCAGTTGGCGAATCTTCATCCAGTGTTTCAAAATGTCTTTATGTTAAGGAAGTATCTGTCTGACCTTTCTCATGTGCTAGAAAGAGAGGATTTACAAGTCAAGAAAGATCTCTTAGTAAAGGTGCAAACTGTTGTTATAGAGGAACAGAGACAAAATAGCTTAGAGAAAAATCCATCATTCTTGTAAAGGTCATTTGGGATAAGAGAATAGGTGACTCTACTTGGGAGTTAGAGGAGGATATAAAGTAGTCATACCCCTATCTGTTCTCTGGTAAGCCAATTTTCGAGGTCAATTTTTTTATTGTTAGTGAGAATGTGAGAACCTATAAAATAATATTTTAAGAGTGATCTTGTTTTATAATAATAAGATCCTATTATTTTAATAATATAATTGTAACATCCTGGTAAGATACTACTTAAAATAAATAAATAAACAAATAAACAAGTTAAATAAAAGAAATACCTCATTTATTAAATAACACCTTTCCCAAAAACACGGGAAATGTTTCCAACTTTAAAACATTAAAATCCAAAATCCATAAAGACCGTAATCAAATTACATATAAATCCAACAAAACAAGTATAAAAATCCCCTCGTGCACTGAGCCCACACTCTGCCACTAAGCGTCTCTTGGCTCACGTGAAACATCATCTGCTCCCGGATAATAAATTTACCCAATCATCGCCACACACAAATAGATAGGGTGAGCTATGCACATATCATAAACAAATATGAAATTAAAACCCAGCCCAACATAAGTATTCATTTGTTTAATTTGCAAAAATACCCTCTTCCCGCACACTCATAACCAATATGAGTTCATGCATGTACTCTAAATATGGGATTTCATGTGCTTCCACGACCCTCTCGCTCGTGGTCCAACCTACAAGCCTATCCCGCTCATAGACCTGCTTCACGGACTCCCTCGCCCGTCATCCGAACTCCTCGCTCGAACCGAGACACGCATTCCCGCCTTTCCTACTATGAACTCCCTTGCTCATAGCATTCCACGGTTGAGCATGACAAGAACTCCCTCGCTCATTCATCCTAACAAGGGTACCTCCGATGAACTAAACCGTTCACATTCCGCATGCGGTCCACCCATCACGAACTCCTCGCTCGTGACTCAACCAAGAACATCCCAACTCCTAAGGACTTAGTCCTTCAAGTCCAAACACCACAAACACATGCATATAACTTCCTATAAGGTAGGAAATACCAACAAACAGTACAAACAACACATATAAACATGACTCTTCACCATTCTCGATTAAACTATGCCTGTTCGCCCAGGATAGTACATCTGTCTTGCTTAGGCTAAACTACCTCGCCTGAGCGAGTATGCAACAGCGGCTGCACCACTTCATCTCGCTTAGGCAAGCTTTTCTCGCCTGGGCGAGACCTTAGGTCTCTCAACACACAAAGCACCTCGCCTGGACGAGGATTCAACAAGAAAACACCAAGTCTCATCGTGATCTCGCTTAGGCAAGCCATTCTTGCCTAAGCGAGTGTACCTGTCGCTCAACACTCCAAAACATCTCGCCTAGACGAGAAATCGCACTCAAAACGTTAGGTTTCCTCGCGACCTCACCTAGGCGATCCATTCTCGCCTAAGCGAGACTAGGTGTCGCTCAACATTGAACCAAGTCGCTTGAGCGAGCAGCGCGAACCAAAACCAGAAACGAGGTTCTACAACTCTCACTTGGACGAGATAGACTCGTTTGGGCAAGAATTGTAGATTTCCCTCTCTGATTTCTCACCCAATTCACCAAAACACCAACCAATCATTTCCAACACAATGTAATGGCAAAAACACATCAGAATCGTGCTTTATATCCAAATTAGACTAACAAGACACAAGGTTTAAGCGTCCACAACCATTCCAAACCAAAAACCCTCATTCCCAAAACATATAATGCACAAAAGGGTTTGCAACTTTTAACCATCCAGCCAATTCATTATTTCATCACACAAACACGAATTCACCACAACCATACTCCAATTGATAAGGCAATGACACAAAATCATAATTAATATCATGAAATTGACATATTCAAAATACAACTCCCCTAACCTGGACTTCTTGATTCAATTTGGGGAAAAAAAGAATGTTCCTTTGTTGCCCACTCTTTTGTTCCAAAACCCTCCCAATTCAGCCTTCAATTCTCTTCTCACACCCTCAGAACTCGTGCTCCACTCAAAAGCCCATTACCAACACTGCCAAAACCCTTCTTTTCCCTTAAAATGTCCTTTTATAGGTGTCTTAATTAAGGGTTTAAAGGTTAAAGCGAAAATTGACTTTATGCTAGGTTAATTCTACCTTTTCACATTCCCTCCAAACCAAATTTGGAAAAAATGAGAAGGTTAATTCGTGTCTATTAAGGTTTGAACCCGTGACCTTCCACTCATAAGGCCAAAGCATAACCACTATGCCAATTCACATTTTATTGATAACCACTATCATCCTATGCTAATATTATCACACACCAGTCACAATTATTTTATAAAAACAACTAATAAATCATTTAACACACAACAGGCATACATAGGACTCGAACCCAAGTCCTCTCACACAATTAAGTACTCTCAACCACTTGATTTAGTACTTTTCCACATCACATCAAACAATATTAAATGCCATAAAGGCTCTTCCTACCCGCATTTATTAATTAATTAATTAATTTCCACGGGTCTTACATTCTCCACAACTCAAAAGAATTTTCGTCCTTGAAAATGAGACTTACCAGAAAACAGGTGAGGGTACCTCCTCATGACATCCTCCATCTCCCACGTCATCTCCTGTGTCGTCTCATCCCAAAGTACCTTCACCGTCTTTAACTCTTTGCCCCTCAGCTACTTGACCTGGGTATCCAGTATGTGAACCGGTCCAACTGGCATAGTCAGATCCTCGTGCACTTGCACGTCATCTGACTCCAACACATGATCTGGACTTGCAATGTATTTCCTCAACTGTGAGACGTGGAACACATTATGCATGTTGGCTAGGTGAGGTGGCAAAGCAATCTCATACGCCGCAGCTCCTATCCTCCATATAATCTGATAAGGCCCTATAAATCTCGGAGTCAACTTCCTTGATTTAAGAACCCTTCTGATACCCGTGGTTGGAGTAACTCAGAGGAATACATGGTCTCCTTCCTCAAACTCCAATGGTCGTCTTCTCTTATCGGCATAAGACTTTTTCCTACTCTAAGTGGCTCGCATCCGATCCTGAATCAATTTGACCTTACTAGTCGTTTGTTGTAGAAATTCAGGACCAAGCACAAAGGCTTCACCATCCTGATACTAGCACAATGGAGTTCTACACCTTCTTCCATACAATGCTTCATAAGGTGCCATGCTAATGCTAGAGTGGTAATTATTATTGTATGTGAACTCCACCAAAGTAGCACATCATTCCAGTTTCCCATGTGATCTAGCACACAAGACCTCAATAAGTCTTCTAGAGATTGGATGATCTGCTCAGATTGCCCATCCATCTGAGGATGATAAGCTGAGCTCATCCTCAACTGTGTACCCAAGGCCGCCTGTAATGATTGCCAAAACCGTGATGTGAATCTAGGGTCCCGGTCCGACACTATGCTTTCGGGTACTCCATGCAATCTCATCACTTCTCGCACATACAACTCTGCTAATTTGTCCATCGACCACTTCTGATTCATAGGTAAGAAATGTGCACATTTTGTTAGTCTGTCTATTATCACCCAGACTGAATCATGGCCCTTTGTCGACCTCGGAAGATGCGTCACAAAGTCCATAGCGATACTGTCTCACTTCCACTGTGGTACGTCCAGTGGTTACAGTGTACCTCCCGGCCTTTGGTGTTCAATTTTGGCCTTTTGACAAACCAAACATTGAGCCACAAAGTCTACAACATCTGCCTTCATTCCGTTCCACCAGAAGAACTCCTTCAAATCCTTATACATCTTAATCATACCTGGATGTATGCTAAGACGACTCTGATGGCCCTCCTTTAGAATCTGCCTCCTGAATATAGGTCCTCCTGGTACACATACTCTACCTTTAAATCGTAGAATGTCATCCTCTCCCATCTGATAATCTTTCCCTTTCTCTGTACCCAGCCACCCTACAAACTGTTGCAATTCCAAATCGTGCCCTTAAGCCACACGAATTTCATTCAAGAATTCATTAGTGACTTTTAGCAAGCTGCACTATATAGAGTCTTGCCCAAACAGCATCCCTAGATTCATATCTTTGAGCTTCTCAATCAACTCTAATTCCTTTATCATTATACAAGACATATGCATCTTCTTCCGACTCAAAGCATCGGCTACAACATTTGCCTTGCCCGGGTGATAGAGCAATTCAAAGTCATAGTCCTTCAAATACTCCATCCACCAACACTGCCTCATATTCATTTCCTTCTGATCAAACAAGTACTTCAAACTCTTGTGATCGTTGAATACTTGGAATTGAGAGCCGTACAAATAGTGCCTCCAAGACTTAAGAGCGAACACAATGGCTGCTAGCTCCAAGTCGTGAGTCGGGTAATTCTTCTCGTGTACCTTCAATTGTCGTGATGCATATGTCACTGGCCTCCCTTCTTGCATTAACACACACCCCAAACCCAAGTATGAGGCATCACAGTACACTTCAAACTTCTTTTATGTATCAGGAATCACGAGTACTGGAGCGGTAGTTAAGAACCTCTTCATCTCCTCAAAACATTCTTCACACTTCTCAGTCCAGAAGAATGGTTGATCCTTCCTCGTGAGTTGGGTCAAAGGGTTCACCTTCTTTGAAAACCCCTCCACGAACCTCCTGTAATAACCCGCCAGGCCCAAGAAACTCCTCACCTCCGTTACAGTCTTAGGCCTTTCCCACTTCAACACAGTTTCTATTTTGGCTGGATCCACTACTATACCTTCAGCTGAGATTACATGCCCGAGGAATTGTACCTCATCAAGCCAAAAGTCGCATTTGGATAACTTGCCGTATAGCTGGTGTTCTTTGAGCACATCCAAAACCACCCTCAAGTGATCAGCATGATCTTCGCGAGTCCTCGAGTAGATAATAATGTCATCAATGAAGACAACAACAAACTTATCCAACCAGGGTCAGAAAATCCTATTCATATAGTCCATGAATACTGTCGGTGCGTTCGTCACTCCAAATGGCATCACCACGTACTCATAGTGACCATATCTGAACCTGAATGCCATCTTTTGCACATCATCCGGCTTGACCAGAATCTGATGATACCCCGACCTCAAATCTATTTTGGAGAACACCCTGCACCCTTCAACTAATCCAGTAAGTCGTCGATCCTTGGTAGTGAATACTTGTTCTTAATTGTCAGCTTATTTAGTTGTCTGTAATCCACGTAAAGTCGCGAACTCTCGTCCTTCTTATTCACTAATAAGACTGGAGCTCCCCAAGGTGACGCGCTTGGGCGAATAAACTGCTTCTCCAATAGTTCCTCAATCTGCTTCTTTAGTTCTACGAGCTCTGCAGGTCTCATTCTGTATGGAGCCATAGACACTAGACCTGCACCAGGAATTAGATCAATGGTGAAGTCAATGTCTCGACTCGGCGGCAATCCTGACACCTCATCTGGAAACACATCTGCATACTCACTGGCTACTGGTATAGATTGGATTATCTCTACAGCACTTTTCTTCTTTGGCTTAGCCACCACCATATAACACATGACCCCTTCTTGCAGTGCTTTCACAGCTTCTTGAGTTGAGATCAACTTCAACACTTCATGTTCTGGGAATACCAAACTACGCCGTCCATAATCAATTATCATGTGATTACTAGACAGCCAGTCCATCTCCAATATCACGTCCAATCCCTCCAAGGGCACGCACACCAAATTCACCTTGAATTTGCGACCTGCCACCACCATTGAACACCCAACACAAACTGAACTAGTAGCTACCTGACCCGAGGAAGGAGTTGAAACAAGCAACTCACACACCAAGTCACATTTTTCCAGGCTCAATCTCCCCACACAGTCATTAGAGATAAACAAATGCGTTGCGCCAGAATCAAATAATACCATTACATCATGCCCCATAAGTAAACAAGACTGTAATATTAGATTACCTAACTGAGTAGCCTCAGTATATGTCATGGCAAAGACCCTCCCAACTGCTCTAGCTCTCTCCGCTCCAAAGGCTAGTGATTTCTTCGGGGCATTGGCCTTCTTCTCAGGGCATTGATTAGCGAAATGCCTAGGCTGATCGTAAATGAAACATTTGTGATTGCTCCCCTGTCCCCTGGGTGAACTCTTCAACTGTGGGAAATTCTTGTTCAGGTGTGCGCGCCCACATTGGAAACACTTAAAGTCTCCAGAGGTGGCAGGGGGACGGCTGTAAGGCTTTTTCTGTTGCCTAGCCTCTGCAACATTCCTCTGATGTCGGACAACTGGACCAGGGCCCTTCTCTAGATGTTCTGCACTCTTGGCTTGCTCCACCAAGACCGGAAATCTCTTCTCCCTCAAAGGTGTTACCACCCTCTTCAGCTCATGTCTGAGTCCTCGCTCAAACTTTAGACACCTCCATTCTTCAGAAATAGCTTGCGAGTAATACCTTGCCAGGTGCTCAAATATGTTCACATACTTCTACACCGTCATATCCCCTTGCTGCAGTGCAAGGAACTCAGCTTCCCTGTCTTGTTTAGCCGTGTCAGGGAAGTATTTCTCCAGGAAATGCGTCCTGAAATTAGTCCAATCCACCTGTTCCTCTCGGGTCTGCATTTGTTGTTGCATTTGTTTGCCAGTGAACTCAGCTGGCTTGTGGCGCAAGAAGTCCTCCACGGTCAGCACCCTGATTGGTGCAATCGCCGTTCTAGGCTGCACTGCTATGGGTGGCTGCATCGCATCCACCATCCAGTGAATAGCCTCTGCGATGTCATCAACACCACTACTCCTTCTCCTCCTGTTAGCAGCCATAGCCTCAATACGCCACATTCAATTGTTAAGAATCAACTCACCAGTTAAACAAAGCCACTCATGATTTACCAACATGCAACTAAAACACACACACAATCAAACGGTAAGCTCACTCCCCAAAAGCCCCAAAATATTTTTAAAATATCTTCAAAACTTTTACTTTGATACCAATTGTAACATCCCGGTAGGATACTACTTAAAATAAACAAATAAACAAGTTAAATAAAAGAAATACCTCATTTATTAAATAACATCTTTCCCAAAAACACGGGAAATGTTTCCAACTTTAAAACACTAAAATCCAAAATCCATGAAGACTGTAAACAAATTACATATAAATCCAACAAAATAGGTATAGAAATCCCCTCGTGCACTAAGCCCACACTCCGCCACTAAGCGTCTCCTGGCTCACCTAAAACATCATCTGCTCCCGGATAATAAATTTACCTGATCATCGCCACACACAAACAAATAGGGTGAGTTATGCACATATCATAAACAAATATGAAATTAAACCCCAACCCAACATAAGTATTCATTTGTTTAATTTGCAAAAATACCCTCTTCCCCCACACTCATAACCAATATGAATTCATGCATCTACTCTAAATATGGGATTTCATGTGCTTCCACGACCCTCCTCGCTCGTGGTCTAACCTACAAGCCTAACCCGCTCGTAGACCTGCTTCACGGACTCCCTCGCCCGTCATCCGAACTCCTCGCTCGGACCCGGACACGTATTCCCAAGTTAAGCATGACATGAACTCCCTCGCTCATTCATCCCAACAAGGGTACCTCCGGTGAACTAAACCGTTCACATTCTGCATGCGGTCCACCCATCACGACTCCTCGCTCGTGACTCAACCAAGCACATCCCAACTCCTAAGGACTTAGTCCTTCAAGTCCAAACACCACAAACACATGCATATAACTTCCTATAAGGTAGGAAATACCAGCAAATAGTACAAACAAAACATATAAACATGACTCCTCGCCATTCTCAATTAAACTATGCTTGTTTGCCCAGGATAGTACATTGGTCTAACTTAGGCTAAACTACCTCGCCTGAGCGAGTATGCAATAGCGGCTGCACCACTTCATCTTGCTTAAGCGAGCTCTTCTCGCCTGGGCGAGACCTTAGGTCGCTCAAGACACAAAGCACCTCGCCTGGACGAGGATTCAATAAGAAAACACCAAGTCTCATCGCGATCTCGCTTAGGCGAGCCATTCTCGGCTAAGCAAGTGTACCTGTCGCTCAACACTCCAAAACTTCTCGCCTAGACGGGAAATCACGCTCAAAACGTTAGGTTTCCTCGCGACCTCGCCTAGGCGAGCCATTCTCGCCTAAGCGAGAGTAGGTATCGCTCAACATTAAACCAAGTCGCCTGAGCGAGTAGCACGAACCAAAACCAGAAACGAGGTTCTGCAACTCTCGCTTGGACGAGATAGACTCGCTTGGGCGAGAATTGTAGAGTTCCCTCTCTGATCATGCACCCAATTCACCAAAACAATACCAAAACACCAACCAATCATTTCTAACACAATGTAATGGCAAAAACACATCAGAATCATGCTTTATATCCAAATTAGACTAACAAGACACAAGGTTTAAGCGTCCACAACCATTCCAAACCAAAAACCCTCATTCCTAAAACATATAATGCACAAAAGGGTTTGCAACTTTTAACCATCCAACCAATTCATTATTTAATCACACATACACGAATTCACCACAACCATACTCCAATTGATAAGGTAATGACACAAAATCATAATTAATATCATGAAATTGACATATTCAACATACAACTCCCCTAACCTGGACTTCTTGATTCAATTTGGGGAAAAAAAGAATGTTCCTTTGTTGCCCACTCTTTTGTTCCAAAACCCTCCCAATTCAGCCTTCAATTCACTTCTCACACCCTCAGAACTCGTGCTCCTCTCAAAAGCCAATTACCAGCACTGCCAAAACCCTTCTTTTACCTTAAAATGGTTTTATAGGTGTCTTAATTAAGGGTTTAAAGGTTAAAACGAAAATTGACTTTATGGTGGGTTTAATTCTTATTCAAGGGTAATTATTCTATAGTTTTCCAACCCCTTTTACTAGGGGTACCTCTACCTTTTCACATTCCCTCCAAACCAAATTTGGCAAAAATGAGAAGGTTAATTCGTGTCTATCAAGGTTTGAACCTGTGACCTTCCACTCATAAGGCCAAAGCATAACCACTATGCCAATTCACATTTTGTTGATAACCATTATCATCTTATGCTTATATTATCACACACTAGTCACAATTATTTTATAAAAACAACTAATAAATCAATTAACACACAACAGGCATACATAGGACTCGAACCCAAGTCCTCTCACACAATTAAGTACTCTCAACCACTTGATCTAGTACTTTTCCAAGTCACATTAAACAATATTAAATGACATAAAGGCTCTTCCTACCCGCATTTATTAATTAATTAATTATTTAATTAATCAATTTCCACGAGTCTTACAATAATGCCTAATTATAAATACAAATTTCATAAACATTACTTAAAATTATTTCATCTCTCTAGAAACCTCTTTCTTAGAATTCTTCCATCTTTTTAGGCTATCTCACATTATGATCATCCCTTTGAAGATCAGAGACCGCTTGTGTGATCGTCGTAGTTAGATCTTCGAGTTCTTCCGATCAATTACTCAAATTGAGTAAGTTGATTTTTAGCTCATTCTTTGTGTAATTTTGATCATTCTTTGCATGTGTCTTTCTTTGAGGTTGTTTGTGACTCTATTAGTTTCTGTATGGTTCTCTGTTGATCAAGGGTTATGAGGATATGATCTGATCATTTTGTTATATTTCTATATGTAAATAGAGTACCTTGTGGCTTAGGGAAGGTCTTGGTGTTCTTAGAGCCAACCAAGCTTTTACTCAGGTAAGGGAAGCTTTGTTGTTGCTAGTGTGAGTGAATTTGGTGAAAATTGATGGTTGTGTGTTGATGTTTTCTTTAATTAAGGAATGAGATGGGTTTTGATTTATGAAACTATTATAGCAGGAATAATTGTTGTGATCTGATATAATGATTGATGAAAATTGGTATGTTGAATGCTGATGCTTTTGCCTTTGTGTGTGAATTAGGTAATTAAGACTATGGTCAATTGATCAATTTGGTACCACATTTAATTGGTAAAAATTGTTCTGAAATGAAGTTGTACGAGAGAAGTATCAGATTGATCTTTTGGATAGACCAATTTACCTAAATCATAGCACAAAAATCTGGTTTTTTTGACACAACGTTGAGCCTTACATACCAAAGCCGAGTGTTGGCTTTTATGAGCCAAACGACATTAAGTGTTGACCATGTGGCGCTGAGTGTTAGAGACCCCTATAGGTATGGAAGCAATTAATTGCCATGACCCTCAACACTCGTTTTTACGAGACGAATTGCGCTGAGCGCCGTATGCTAGCGTTAAGTGCTCATTTTTATGAGGAAAAATTGCGTTGAGCATTAGATGCCCTGTTTTAACTTTTTGGCTTGTTTTGGCAATTTTCAATTGCTTTATGATTTAAATGAAGTATGTTAATGGATTTTATTAAGATGAAAGGAATATAGAATGTTGTGGTGAACATATGTATTGATGTTTTTTGAATTTCAAGGGAAATTCTTAAGGTTTTTATGATTAGTGTATGCCATTGATATGGGTGGGTCTGGAAGGAGATATCATGAACTCTAACAATAATTCAAACTCACATAGAGTATAATGAGTTTTGTGGTGAGATAGGTAGGGGATCCTAACCTTTGGACTTGTTCTTCGATCATAGGTCAACATTAACCTTGTGTGGTTGGGTGATGATCCTTTGTGTCTTGTACTCTGCAGAATATAGAAAGCATCATAGGTGCATACTTGTAGTGATACCTATATCTATGGCATGTATTCAAATAATTGAGTCTAGTGCCAACTACTATTTGTCTATAAATCTTTATTGTATTCGTTAACATTTTATGGTACTGTGTATTACATTTATAAGTATGTATTTTCTTTTATACTAACTTACCCTTTTGCTTTTCTATGTTCCTTGTTATATTTTTCCTTTGCTATGATCACTTAAATTTGTGAGCAAAGAATAGTATAGGCATGAACGACTCAAGAGTTTGGGAGGCCTAAAACAAACTTAAAAAATGAGGCCTTTTATTTAAAATTTATTTTTCAATATTTTTTTGATACAAAATTATTTATCAAATTTTCATAATTAATTTCATTTAACACTTCTTATTCAATAGATAATAAGGCTTATCCATTTAATCTTTCTTGAGACATGGTTGACACTGAAATTGTTAACATTATTCTATAAGTTATATGCATTTGGAAAAAAATCTCATCTTTTTTTATAATTAAGAATGACAATTGGTTTATCATTTTCCAAACCTATAATTTCTCTTAAGATATTTAATCAAGAAAATAAATCAAATCCATCACTATCCAACAAATTGTCACATTTTAAAGATTTTTCAACGTTTAAGCATTTTTCTTTCGAAAATTTACAATCTAGTGACTTTTATTTTTTAACACTACATAAAAAACAAAAAATATATTCATATCTTTTAAATTGTTCAAATCTACTCTAAATGTGGTAATTTCTTTATCTACAACATACAAAAAGTAATCAATTCTAAACGACTCCTAAAGAGATTTTACAATTTCATTCACAGTGTTTTCATCAAATTGTTTCATTTTACATCTAATACGTTTTTCACAAAACTTAGGTTCTTCTCAACTCGATAATAAGTCTTTTTTTTCTAAACTTATTTTTATAGAAAACTAAACTTTGAATTATACTCCAATTAATCTATTATCCACAAAAAGATTGACCCCTAATTTAATTAATAGTTTTATAGAAAAATTTCAAGTCCTTGTTAAAATATATGCAAAAAAAAAAAACCCTTGAAATTCGTAAATCGAAAAGTACTGAAAAACAAAACTAGGCAAAAGAAATGTATTTTTAAATTTATTACAAATCCAAAACAGAACAAAAAATATGACAACACAACAGAAAAAACATACTAACCAGAAATTATTATGAAAAATTGGTACACATGGACAATATGAGATTGAAAAATTGTAATCTGCTAAGACCTTAAAAAAATAACTCTTAGAAGAGAAAATGAGAGGCAAAAAAAGTGACAAAGAGATAAAAAGATAAAAGAAGAAAATAAAATTATAAGAGAATAAAAATACTAATCATTCTCTTATTTAAACTCATTAATTATTTTAATACCAATAAAAAGTAACATACATCAATAATAATTTAATTAAATTTTATTCTCAATCACAAACTTATAATTAATTTAATAGAGCTATATTAGTAATAAAATATTCTTTTGAGGCCTTTTTCTTTATAATTAATGTAATAGAGCTATATTAGTAATTTTATAATTAATTTAATAGAGATATAATAAGGAAATATTAGTAGTAAAAATTTCTTTTTAGGCCTTTTTTTAGCTGGAGGCTTAAAGAGAGTGGTTTTACTTGCTTTACCCTTGAGTCGACTCTAAGTGTAGGCGAGGATGCTCCTTTAGTTGGATAGTTTTATAAGGATCACTTCTTCTTTGATGCAGTTTAGGAACAATTCCTTTTGTTGAGAAACTCTGTGAGATTTTCAAAACTAGAGTCCATATATATTAAGATTATATAGTTATTTCTTTAGGATAACTGCATTAATTAATTAATATATATATATATATATATATATATATGACTATCTATTTTTTTATCAGAGTATTAATATTTTATTTACTAGTTCACACTATTAAATGAGATGCTACAAAAATAAGGGTTAAATTTTAAAAGTCAATTACATTAATTAAAATGGTAACTTGAAGGATTAAAGCTAAACAAAATGGACACAAAAAAGGAATCTCTTTATATATATGTATAGATTATTTATAGATATTTTTTATTTATTTTGTAGAAGACTTTTCTTTGTGTAATAGATGATTTAGTGGATGATTTTTTTATTTAATTTAGAAAATTATGTAAATAAAAAAAAGGCAAAATTTAAAAAATCAATTACATTTAACTAAAATGTTAACTTGAGTGTAAAAGTGAAAAAATAAATGAACACAAAAAAGGAAAATCTCATTACATATTGATATAGTTTAGTGAAAACTAACGTGTTAGGCGTGTGTGTTCACATTTTTGTGATAACAAAAAATAATAAAATTATAATTATAAAAATAAATATAATCAACTTTTCAAATTTAATTATAGATATTTTTATTTATTTTGTAGAAGATTTTTATTTATTTAGTAGATGATTTAGTAGATAATTTTTATTTATTTAATTTAGAAAATTATTTAAATTTAAAAACAAGCGGTTAAATTTAAACAATTTGTTACATTTAAATAAAGCGTTTACTTGAAAGATAAAAGTGAAAAAAAATAACACAAAAAAATCCCCTGTATAGGTATAAATTAATTATAGATATTTTTATTTATTTAGTAGAAGATTTTTATTTATATAATTTAGAAAGTTACTTAAATTTAAAAAAAAAAAATCAGTTACATTTAAATAAGACAGTAACTTCAAGAGTAAGAGTTAAAAAAAAAAAGTTGACACGGAAAAGAGAAATCTCATTTATACATAGCTGTAGATTAGTGAAAACTCATATGCTTTTTATTGTATATGATAAAAAATAATTATGGTAATATATAAATAATTTTTACAATTTTATTGTAAATAGTTTTCCTTTATTTTGAAGATAATTTCTATTTAATTTATTTTAAAAAAATAAAATTAGAAAAAGAAATTAAATTAAAAAAAATTCAATTGAAGGTAAAAATTGAAAAAAATATGAACACTAAATATAGGAATCTCATTTATAATTTTATTTATTTTATAGGCAGTTTTATAATTAAAAAATGTTTCGAATTTAAAAAAAAAGTCAAATTGAAAAAACAATTAAATTTAAGAAAATGATAAAATTGATAAAGTAATTATTCGAAGGGTTTTGTATGTTTTTCATTCTTATATATTCTTATATATGTGAAATTGAAATCAAAGTTCACATAAAATTCATACCTATATTTTTAAAATACTTGAAATTCATCTTTCATTTTGGATGACGTTAATTTTTAATGGAGAAGTTGACCGAATTAAAAAGATTATAAACGTGACTGACTCATAGGCAGATACCTGTAATTTAAAAAATGAATAAAAATCTAATTCTTTTATTTTTCTTTTCTTTTACACTTTTTTTCTCTCTTTTCTTTCCCTTTTTGTCTTCTTTCCAATACCAAGGGACCTTCGTCTGGCCACAATCTTGCCCACCATCTATGTTCGGCACCTCCTCCATCTTTATTTTCATCTCCATAGCCATCATACAATCCCTTCAACTAGCAACCACACATATAAAAAGAACTCATCTACATGGAGAAGTGTATGCACGAGTGTTCGCAATCAAGTTTGAGAGGGAACTTTATCTTCTCAATGAAGCTTGGATGTATAGAGTAATATACAAAGAATGTGTGCGTCAAACATGTCACCATGATCCTTCCATTTTTCAAATTCTTCTCTCTGCTTTTAATGGATAGGATCAATCTCATAACTAACTTGCGGGCAAGTCTATCTAGATTGACAAATATAAAGAAAAAGGTTAATTTGGACTTATACAACACTTATTTTTTGTAATTATTTATTATTTTTTTATATAACCAGCATTATTAATATTATTATTTTTTTAAATATATAACATTAGGGAATATCTCTTTTCAACTATTAATGTTTTTCTTTTAATTGTATTTTAAAATAGGGGAAAACGTATAATAAAATATAAAGCGAAGAGATGTCCTATTTCATATATTCCAAATTTATCCTTAATTATATTATAAAATTAAAAAAAGTTAAATATTA
Organism: Vigna unguiculata; assembly: GCF_037176805.1. Taxonomy (NCBI): domain Eukaryota; kingdom Viridiplantae; phylum Streptophyta; class Magnoliopsida; order Fabales; family Fabaceae; genus Vigna; species Vigna unguiculata. The sequence continues at coordinate 10,572,345 of NC_140801.1, forward strand.
AATGTAACTAAAACTTCAACCCAACAATATATTTTCTTATTCACTGTCTTTTATTTAGCTTTTATTATCAATATCTTTTCTTAATATATCACTAATAAAGTGTTACTTCTTCATTAGTAACTAATAATATAATATGATATCATCCAATAACAACTTTTTAATTTTCATTATCTAAAAATTTAAGTATAAAAATGGTAAATGATTTTGTCTACAGTTAATTCAAAATAAAAATTAAATTTTGAAAATATTTTTCTGTTTTTTGTAATATTGTTACTTCTTTTATCATTTTTATGTTTACATTTATTAACCAACTTTTTAATTTTCATTATCTAGCGACTTGGTGACTCTATATAATTCAAGGAAAAAATATTAATAATAATAACTATATAAAAAAAGTACGTGAGTATATCGTAATTACTTTCAATATTTACGTAGTTTATCTTTTATCTTTAAAATATAATTAAAAGTAAAATAGGTGTATCTATCTTACCCGATAAACGTGTCTAACAATAAGATTTAACAAGATCCATTAAACCTCCATAGTAAAAAGATCTTTGGATATACATTTATGAGAAAAAAATGTTCATATATTAACCGTAACTATGACAAATATCTATAATTTGATTACACCATAATATTCTTTAATACCATATATTTATATAATATTTGGTATACGATGTATGTTGTCACATTATTGTTATTATTATCACATAATTGAGATAAGTTGTTATTTTATTGATATTATTTGATAATACATTATCAGTTTTATCTCATGGACCTTAGGGTTCAAAAACCCTAAAAATAAAGCTATTGTTCCTTTGAACACTTTCATACTCATTCTTTCTTACTCTAAATAGCTTATCACTCTTACTGACTTGAGTGTTAGAGAGTCTTTTGTAGGTGAATTATCCCCTGTGTTTCAACCCCCAAGAACATCCCCTCAAGGATTGCCCAAGCCATTGAGATCTTGTCATATGTCCAAAGGCTTGCCTAAAGTTCCCGGTAAAAATATTTGCACCCATCGTGGCCCTAATAAAACTTTGCCCTGGCCTCACTCTTCCATGGTCACTAGTTAGAGCGAAGCTTAGTTATCACACGAGATGGAATCCAACCTGGTGACGACCCTTCAAAATCAAATGCAAATGTTGATCCAGGAGAACGAACAACAACGCAAAACACTACGATGAGGAACTCGCTACCCTACGAGGCAAGCATCAGGCCAATCTCCAAATGTTGAATCAAAAGCTGACTGGCTTGGACAATGGGAGCCCTCGTCCGTACTCCACAAACATAGACTTGGCACTCAACGGCCAATGAGGAATCCCCCTCACAAAAAAATGTAGCAGAGGTCGGTCCTTGACACCTTGGAGGAGTTCTCAAGGGGAAGGCCAATGTCACTCCCAGGCAAGACCAAGCCTAGAAGCCCAGCGTGACTCTTCCAAGAACCACAACTAATCAAGAAGACCTCACAACCCTCATCAAAGGTGGGCATTAGTGAAATCTCAAAACTCTACCGAACATCCCAAAACGAAAATGGATTGAGGAGAATGCCAAACTGACCAGGTACAAATCTAATGTTAGAAATATCATGACAAGGCCGACTTCATGTACCCATCATACATGGAAAAATTCCATCCTTTCACGACAGAGGTAGCCCAGGCCGGCATCCCGAAGAGGATCCTTATCAATGTCTACAAGTATGATGGAACAATCAACCTTAGCACCCATGTGAAGGCCTATTTGATCTAGGTTAGTATCCATACTCATGACAAAAGGGTATTTTGCAGGTTGTTCCCTACCACTTTGGATGAACCGACTTTGGACTCGTACTACACATTGCCCCCACACTCAGTGTACTCTTTTGAAACAATGAGTACCAATTTCAGAGCCTAATTCATAGATCGCAAAATGGTACACACTAAATCGGCCGCCAAAAAAATACATAGAGTAGGGGGAAAACGAAACCCTCAAGCACTTCATGGAGAGATTCACCACCATAACGACCATGATCCCAAATCTCACTTTGTTCGTAATCATGCACTCCTTAATGATAAACCTCTTGTCACCTAAAGATTCAATCAAACTCAATTTCCTCACTAATACTAATTAATATAGTATAGTGATCAACCAAGGATCAATCCGACGGATATGCAAATGCAAATGATTGATTTAGTGAACTTATCTTGTGGAAATCTATCAAAATATGCTTGAACTAAAATTAAAACAAACCTAAAATGCTATAAGAATATAAAAATGCAAACTGTTCGATGAAATGCCTAAATGAAATCTAATGCACCTAAGGTGTTTGATGAAAAGCTAACACTAACTAATAGAAGTGTGAATATGCATTGCAATGATCCTAAATTCGAATTAAGCCCACATAATGCTTCTAACACCTAATTAAAACTCAAATGAATCAATAGAATGAATTAAGAATACAATTATGCAGAATTCGAAAGCCTAGAAAAATTCTTGAAAGAAATTCGTATTCGAATGTATAGGGCAACCTTCAAAATTGATTCACAGTGCATGAAATGCAAATGTAATAATGCAAAATACCTATAAATGATCTTTATTGATGTTAGGAATAAGAATTACTCAAAATGATAAACTAAAACTTGAATTCCCAAATTATGAACCCTATATAACAGAAATAACGAACTAATGCACGAATGATGAATTAGATGTGATGAATGATGAATTGGTTATGCAAATGTTTCAGAAACGTTGTATGTGAGCTCACGATGAAGATGCAAACGAGAATTGAACATAAGAACCGCAAATTAATTAAAAACGAAAATTAAAGAAGAATGGAATAGTGGTTCAATGCAGTAGAAATGAGAGTCATCATTCAAATTGATGATTTATGTATGGTTGATCATAATCAAATGACTTTTGATATCTAAGTAGGATTACTGTGCATCCTCTGCAAATTCAACTTGTTTCCAAGTCGAATCTAGTGTTGTTGTCGATTAGCATCACTCAATCACAAAATTGAATCATGAGATAACTTCAGTCGTGAATGACAAAAATCATTGATTAATCGGTAAAAATGAAAGGAAAACAAAAATTTCATCGCAAAGAATAAGTTCACAACAATTGGAATCAATAAAATGAAAGTAGTAGCTTATAACACAACTCAAAACAGTAGGAAATCAATAGCAGAAATGTGTGGAAATAGTACTGAAATGTGGTGTGGAACATCAATTGTGGTATGGTGGAGAAGAGAGAATGGTAGCGTGATGGAGGAGAGGAAAGGTAGTGAATCAGTGAATGAATTTTGGTGAGTGTGTGTTTCGAATGTTATTTGGCACCTAAGTTAACACAACCAACACCTGTTTCTAGTTGTACAAGTTTCATTAACTACCAACTACCACAAAATGTGCCTACGTACTTTGCAATTTCCACTTGGAACTTCGGTGGCAAGTTTCCTAGCAATTGTGTCAGCTTACTCCAGGTCACTTGTGCACGTTTGGTGATGCTTCCACATCTATGACCTACTGCAATTGGCTGAAAAAAATCTAAAGATTAGGGATTAGGGAGTTATCAATTAATCTGTGGCCTTCAGCCTAGACCCTTTTCAGACTCCATTTTTACACAAAGGTCAGACAACATGCATGATCTGAGAAAGCGTGCACCTAAATACAATATTATTAAAGAAAACAAGTTAAAGAGGGTGAAAAAGCCCATTATCCCAATAAGAGGGAGTAATAGGAAGAATAATGTCTTTGATCAAAACACATCCTAGTATAAACAATACACCCCCTTGAATGCCAACAAGGATACCATGCTCAAGGAGACATGCAACTTGGAGCTCATCTAACTCCTCGGACCTCGACAACCTCCCTAGAGACTAACTTGACGAAGAAGTGTGCCATGTTTTCTTTGATGGCCATGTATTTGGCCCTCATCCAACTAGGCTTTTTTGCCCTCTTCAGACTGTTTTATTCGATGACCACATATTTGGTCGTACATCTCTCAAATCATCCCTGTTGTTTTGCCTTTATGTAAAAAATAATTCTGAGAAAGGTTTGGGCTGAAGGCCACAAATTAAGGAGTGTATGATTATGGACGGAGTGAAGTCCAGGATCGTGGTTTTTGCAATGATGAATCTTTTCGTGAAGTGCCAAAGGGTTTCCTTTTCCTCCTACGTAATGTATTTCAGGGCGACCGATGTAGTGGGTATCATTTTTTGATATGCAAACCGGGATCTGAACATGATATTCAACGTTTCAAAAGAGTTCACCGAGTATGGGCGCAACGTGTAGTACAATTCCAAAGTTGGTCCATCCAGAATGGTAGGGAACAACCTGCAAAATACCATTTTTTTTCTTGAGTATGGATACTAACTTGGATTAGATAGGCCTTTAGATGGGTGGTCAGGTGGTTGTTCCATCATACTTATAGACATTGATAAGGATCATCTTGTTTGCTTTGTTGTCCATTCCCTTGGATAAATGTTTGTTTTTTATTTTGAAGGGTTGTCACCAAGTTGGATTCCATCTCATGTGATAACTAAGCGTGACTCAGGGTGGTGACCATGGAAGAGTGAGGTCAGGGAAAATATTTACTGGGGTCCCACAGTGGGCACAAAATATTCTTACTAGGGACTTGAGGCTAAGAATGGCAACAAGGCGGAGCACAGACGAGTTTCGTTATCCCATACCCATTTCCATAGAAAAAATTTATCCTCATCTCCATACCCAAACCCAATGGGTATCAAATTTTTTTCTCATCCCCATTACTATCGGGTAAAGGGTATATACTCGTACTTATACCTGTACCTGTTTTCTTATTGTTTAAATATTAATTAATTTTTATAAAATAATAAAAAAATTATGGTAAATGAAAGAGTTGTTTCTTCAGTATCAAGTATTTAGAAAGAAATTATAATAGTATACATTTCAAATTAGAATACCAAATAAAATTTCATGAGAACCAAAACATTTATTAAATTGAAAAACATGAATGAAACCTAGTAGATAAAATTTAGAAATATTTTTGAAAAAATATAAAAGGAAAACAAATATTCAAATTAAAAGATATTTTAAATGTCTATTTACTTCAATTTTTTAAATTCTAATGAATGTCTTTTTTATACACTAATAAAAGTTATAATACATCACTAAAATCACGCAAAGAACAACATTAAACTAATAATAATAGAGTTTTAACATAGAACTTCAATATATGTTGGATGATGATAACAAAAAAAATCATGACAATTACATTAAATTTTTATATTATAGTAAATAAAATTTATTTATACAATTATAATGACAAAAATTACATAGAATTAGAAAATAAAATATATCAAAATAATATTCTACATGATAAAAATAAACAACAAAAAATTATTAAAAAATTATGAAATTATGAAATTTGTGTCTTAGAAACCATTTGAGAGACTATTGAATGAAATCGCATAAAGAAAAACAAATATATAATTTAAGGTATGATAAGATGAAAAATACTTTAGAGATCTAAGAAAACTTTTCAAATATCAATATAGTCAATGGTTGAGAGATAATGAAAATTGTTTTAGCGAAACAAAAAAGTTCTTCAAATGAAACAAAAGTTAATAATAATAGAGTAAAAAAGGTAAATTTTTTATATTAGAGTAAATGAAAGGTTTATGCCATTTAACACTTAAATTGAGAGTGTTAAACATTCTCATGTGAAAGGAAAATATACAATAAATAAAAATATAAAAAAAGAGTAGACAATTCAAATTTGAGACATAATAAATATTTAATTGACATACATCATTTGAACATAATTGTAAAAAGGTTATGATAAGATGAAAAATATCTTTGAGATGCGAATGCATTTCATGACTAACCAAACAATTAGAAGAAATAAAAAATAGAGAAAGTGTAATATATATATATATATATATATATATATATATATATATATATATATATATATATATATTGAAAAGAAATATATGAATAAAACTCTCAACCCTCGTAATATTTCATACTGTAATTATATGACACCTAATATTCTATATTGTAATACGACTCTTAAAATTTCATAAGTCCGCATCAAACTCTCAAGATCAAAATGTGGACTTAAGCGAATGTTTACTATATATATATATATATATATATATATATATATATATATATATATATATATATATATAAAGATTACTTAATTAACTATGACTATTTTAATAATTTAAATGGGGACGAGGATATGGCGGGGACATGTATTATGACGGGTATGGGGACGGGGAGGGGGACGAGGTGGATATGTACATCCCCATCCTCATCTCCATACCCAATTGAAAAAGTCAGAGATTCCTCATGCCTATACTCATACCTAGTTAATGTAAGGATTGCTTGTCAAAATAGATGTGAGTTTATTTGCCATCCCTACTTGAGGCAAGCCATTGAACAGGTGGCAAGATTTCGATGGCTTGGATGGGATGTTCCTAAGGGTTGTAACATAAGATCCACCTGCAAAAGACTCTTCGACGCTCAAATCAGTAAGTGTGATAGGATACCTAAAGTAAGAGAGGATGAGTATGAGAGTGTGTGGCTTTCTTGAGAAACAATAGTTGTACTTATAGGGTTTATGGGCCCTGAGGTCCATAAGATAAAACTGGTAAGGTTAAATCATTCCACTAGTCCCCATTTTCGTAGGGAAATCACAAGTAGGTCCCTTTCTCTTTTTTTTTGTCTCAATTAGGTCCCTATTTCAAAAAATATGTTGCAATTAGGTCGTTTCCGTTAGTAGTGCACTAACAATGTTAGTTATGTTGTATGTGTCAGTACGTGATTTTTTTTAAGAAAAAATTGTATTTTTTTTTAAAATAAAATAAAATTGCCACGTGTCATATAAATGTTGTGCCATGTGCCAGAGGTAGTGTGAAATAACAGTGTCACGTATTACTATTGAATGTGAAAATTCTCAATTTAGTCCCTGTATTTGTTATTTTGTCTCAGTTTGGTCCAATTTTTTTAAAACGGAAGGAATTTCATCTATATTTAAATTGAGACAAAATTTAACCTTTATATAGATGTCACAATGATAATTTTAACAAGATTAAGTTTTTATTTTACATTGAATTTTATTTAAATATTGTTTCAAATATTTATATTTCAATAATTTATAGACAAATGTTAGAGTTGGTTTAAAAAGAACAACTTTATAAATTGAATTGTAAAATTTTAAATAAACATATTTATTTTAAATTGTTATAAAATTGCTTAAATTTTATATTTGAATTTATAAAATTTTTATTTTTAAAGCAATTCTAACATTTATCTATAAATTATAGATATATAAATACTTAAAACAAAATTAAAATAAAGTTCAATGCAAAAGATACATTTAAGTAAACTTAATTTTGTTAAAAATATCAATTATAATAAAAATATCATTGTAAAATTTATATAAAAATTAAATTTGGTATAGGAATGAAATTGATTCAGTTTTACAAAAATTGAGACCAAATTGAGACAAAATATTAAATACAAGGACTACATTGAGAATTTTCACATCAAATACCTTTGTCACGTGGTATAATATCAACTTGACACGTGAAATTTTTTTGTTATTCTTTTAAAAAATAAGAATAAAATTTAAAAATTAAAAAAAAACATGTGCTGACATGTGGCACATACGGAAATGACCTAATTGCAACAAATTTTTCAAAATAAAAACATAAGTCAGACAAAAAAAAGGGACCTACTTGAAATTTTCCTACGAGAATGGGAACCGGTGAAATTACTTAACAACCGGTAATGTAGTGTCAAATAATATTAATAAAATAATAACCTACCTCAATTAAATGGTAATAATAACAATAATGTAACCTGTTATACCAAATATTTTGTATTGCTGTATTTAGGTATATTATGGCTCTTATATGTATGTCAGAATGTCTTCTTAGTATATAGGTTTAACTGAGTTGGGTAGGTATAATAGTTATTAAAAGTTTAATTAAAATATCTTATAACTAATTTTTAGTCATATTTAATATATTTTTTCTATGTGTTTCTATTAGATAATTAGATATTACAAAAATGACTTTATATAATTTAAGAAAAAATATTAATAACAATGACTTTATAAAAAGAAATAAGTAATTATACTGTAGTTATTTTTAATGTTCGGTTTATCCTTTTATTTTTAAAATATAATTAAATTTAAAACAAAAATGTTAAATATATATCTCGTTATATATTATTTTACATTTTTATAATTTTTATAATTTTAAAATAGTATTAAAAGTAAAATATGAATATAAAATAGATACATAAAAAAGAAGAACATTTGTATATGGTTGTTGATAAAGATTGTTTTTATTGTATAATAATCATAATGCTTAAAATTAAAATTGAAATATTTAATAACTAATTTTTATGGATATTTTATTGTAAATTTTCTAAGATTTTCAATTAAATATTTATAAAACTTATTTTTATAATTATATTTTATGTACATAGTTGTTTTTATAATTTTTAATATAGATTTTAGTAACTTTTTTTAATTAATTTTAATGCAATAGGTAAGTTTTAATTATATTTTCTCTTATAAAAAAATTCATATCTAGATATTCTTGTATTTCTACTAGTATATACAGGTGTATTACATTTATTTCCACTATAATGTGCATGCATATATAAAACTCAAATGTTTAAGAAAAAATATTTATTTAAAAAGAAGTAATCCATGAATTAACTTAGGCTTAGTCATATAATTTTTGTGGACATTTTAATTTTATTGATTTTTTATATAAATTTGTAAACATTTTGAATTTTATTGACCTTATTATAAAAGTTTTTTTTTGTAATATCTGTTTGCCTTTATCACTTGCACATTGAAAATCATTATTCATTATTTCCTTGAATATCATATTTATTAAATCCTTATTATTTTTCTTTTACGTTTATTACTTTTTATTTCTAGATGTTATTAGTATATTTTTAAGCACATTATTATATTATTTTGTAATTCTAATATCCTATAAAAATCTATCTTTCATAATTCTTTATTTACCATTCTACTTTTTATAATTTTTTTATAAATTATTAAAATAAAACAAAAATAGTATTGTGCAATGTTATAGACATTAGAATATTTTTTTTATGTTAAAAATAGAAATCCCTTTGGTAATTTTAATATTGACATTATGAGAATTTATATTTAAAGGAAAATGAATTTTAAAACTCTTCTTAAATGTCAAATTCTACTCTTATCTTGCTTTAACATGTATCACCTGCCACTAATTAAAATCATCTTTACCAACTTTTATATATATATATATATATATATATATATATATATATATATATATATATATATTACTTACTAATACTAAACAATAAACTGGTGGAAGATATAAATAAAATACTTCAACTGTGAAATGGAAGAAAAAATGTCTGACCTGAGAGGACTTTCTTTTTTATAATATAATTTTTACTTTATTGTGAAGCAGAGACTGAATGTTCTTTACACAAAACCAACAAAACAACCATAGCCTGAGACATTCACCACAAATTACACATAACATATGAAATTGCTTGAGACAAGCCAAGACCATGAAAACCACTGAGGATGTTACATTAAACACCACACAACACAACAAACACAAACACATAGCTATTATTCTGCAACTAATAGATCATAAGAACTGTCTCTGCTTCATCATTTCTTCTGCACCTCACTTACAGTTGCAAGGGTCACAGGTGCAGTTTGATCCACACTTGCAACCACCGTTCTCAGCTCCAACACCCATTTCACCACCATCGATGTGGGCCTTCACAGCTGCAACACCCAAAACAAGAGTCTCTGTGGTTGTTTTCTCTGCATAGCTCAAATCCGGGTACATCTTGCAACTGCATCATTTAAAAAAAGAGCATTAGATCTTCGTGTAACACAGACCAGAATCTTTCAAGAGAGAGAAACAATTGTGTGCATGGTTTAATCCTAAGGAACTGTGAAAATATTTCTCAATTTCTCTTTTCCATCACCTCAAATTTGCATCTTTTCTCAATTTCTTAATTTCATCATACCAAACTAGCCCTTTAAAACTTTTGTTTTGTTGGTGTTTTAGACATCTTGGTGAAGAAGGTATCCAAAAAGCAATTCAAAACCCCAACCCAACAAGAGTGTCCCCATAACAAAAACTCTGAAAGCTATGAGAGCCTTGGGAAAGTATTAAAATCCAGCCATTTAAAAGTAAAAAAAAAAAAAAATGTAAGGAAAACCACCATAAAATTGCATGCAATTTAGCTAGAACAAAACAATCTACAATGAAAAGTGTGAGAAGAATGAAAAAGGTTTACCTACCCTCCACAGTTGCTGCCACAACCGCAGCTGCTTCCGCACCCACATTTCCCACTGCAGCAAGACATTTTCAGATCAAAGCACAAAAAACAATGAAAATAACACTGTTTAACACAATCACAAATTGAAACTGATGTTTTGGCAAATGAAACCTGAACCCAATTTATAGCCAGAGGTGGGGTTAGGATTGAGATATTGACCGTCCACGTGTCAGATGAATCCAAAATTCATAGCAGTCCTCTCCGCATTCCGATGTCACTTTAATCACTCGTCCCTTCCCAACGATCTGAGCGTTTGCATTGAAAAGCTTTCCCCAACTATTACTCTTTTCAGTATTTTTTTACCCACATAAATTTTACGCAAATAACACAGTTGTTTTGTGTTTGACGTTGGGAATTCGGTACCCGAATTCTAGACAGTCATGTTACATTTTGTTTTTTAATTTCCGATCTGGGTTATATTTTTTTTCTAGACAGTCATGTTACATTTTGTTTTTTAATTTCCAATCTGGGTTATATTTTTTTTCTTTTAAATGAATTTCAATTAGAATTTTGGGAATTTAAAAAAAAAAAGTTTTAAGTGTTATTTTTTAATTTATTTTTTAGAAAAACTAGTTGAATTAAAGGTTAAAAAAATTTAATTTCTTTTTAAATTTCTTTAGTTAAAAAAAATTTAAAATAGATTTATTATTGAATATTAAAGAAATATATAAAAAAATGTAATTTATTTATTTTTGAATTTGTTGAAGTTTAAATTTTCTTAAAGAAAAACTAATTTAGTATCGTGTATTAAAGTTATTTTAAGTATTATTCCGAGAAATATCAAAATAAATCTAATTAAATTTTTTATTGAATTTCTTTAGTTAAAAAAATAATTTAAAAATAGATTTAGTATTGTGTATTAAGTTATTTTAGGTGTAAAAAATATAAAATTTAATTTAAAAATTGTATATTAAAAGGTTAAAAAAATAATTTGATTTGTATACTTAGTTTTTTAATATGGTAAGAATTTTGGTAATGTAGCAATGGCTTTTTTAAAGAAAATAAATTTCAAAATATAGATTGATTAAACAATTCTTAAAAATTAAAAAAGAAATATCGAAGTACAAAAAAGTATAAATATATTTAATAAAATAGAATTATGTACAAGAAGTAAAAAAAATAACATTCTAAATTTGTAAAAAGTAATTTCAAAACGATAAAAATTACTAAAATAATTTAAAACCATTGTATTATTGTATTTTAAATAATTTTTTATTTGTTTTTGGTTTATGTAAAATAAGTAACGATAAAAGATAATAATAAAATATTTACCATTTAATTGAATCAAGGATAAATTTATTGAACACAATTTAAAGTATAACATAAACTAAGTGATTCGATGTAGATCATCTAAGTACATGATTGTTAGGAGAATGATTTCTTGTGTGTCATTTAGTTCTACAGTAGGAACATTTTCATGATTGTCTTCCTTCCCTAATGTTCATCTCAGTCCTAATTTTACTTGATTTAGGACGACCCTTCTCGCTCCTTTTTGTGGGAGGATGAGGCCAAACCTGTGGTCCTTGGTATGGTGACCAATATTCTTCATGTCTTATACTTTCATGACAAAATCTAGCCTATAATGGGGACTTGTGTACATGTTGAAGTCGTGATGTGCATGTTTGCAAGCTGCAATAACATGTGAACAGGGTAGATGGATTTTTTGAAACTTTCCACAATCGCACCACCTTTCATCTAATCTTACTAGAAATTTTCCTATAGGGTACTTCTCTGAGATTCACCATCTCTTCCATTCTGAATCTTGTGGTATTTCTATCAAATTCAACGATCTGGTACGTGTTTGACTTGGAGTCCGCATCTTGTAGGAAGTTGGTCTCATATTTAGAGTACACATGACCAACACTCACCATTACAGTTATTTGCCTGCCTCTTTTTGTGAAGTAGGTGTTGCCCCTAGTGTACGTGGCCAACACTATAGAAGAAATTGGCAAATTCCTTGTCTTCTTTAGGACAGAATTTATTGCTTCAGCCAGATTTGTTGTTACGTGACCCTACCTTCTTCCTTGGTTATATGCAAGACACCACTACTCCCTTAAAATTTGGTCTACCCAAGCTTTTGCTTCTGGGTTGTCTTCTCTAATGATGTTCTAGTAGTAGTTGCAGCATGACTCGGTCAGTGTGTATGCTAAAAACAAAATTTTAAAAACATTTCTTTTACTAATAATGGTGTTGAATACAACTTGTATACAAATCTAGGCAAATAAGTTTGCATGACTTGAAGTAGGGACGAAAATCGGTTGTAAGACTATTCCTAGTTTCCATACACATCTTCAATTTCTTGTTGTTTCGCCAATCACGCCTTTCTGTAGGTTGTGTTATACCCCATAGAGGTCTGGATGGATGAAATTATTATTGTAGTTGGTATGGATGGGTCTGACTTCACCATTTGTCTTACATGTTGGGAAATTATTCTTGAGCCCAGGTGCATGTGGTCTTGCATTATGAGTTGTGTGGCACATGTGTGCACACCTTCAACCTTTCTGATTTCCTACACTTGATCCCATGTACGTAACATTGTCTGACATTTCCAAGGACACATCTGCTATACACATTGCGCCTTCAACCTTGTTGTGTTTGAGTGTGTGGTTTTGTAGTTGCAATGGTTTACCTATTTAAAGCATCTAGAAGTTGTTCCTTTGTTTGGAACCTCATTCATTGGGTCAGTGTACCTACATCGTGCTCAAAGTTGTCATGCAATATTTTGTGGTGGTCATATGTGTTTGGAAATTCCTGGTGTGGGGTTTGGTTGTATTCTTCATATGATTCAAAGTGTTGTGGTGGGTTGTAAGGGACAAGTGTATGATGGTGTTGTTGTTGTAAGGGGTGGACATCTAAGTTTTGGTCATGGTCATCAGGTTGATCAAAAAGTATTTCGTCCTTATCTTCACTAAATGGGTCTAAGTACGCTATAGGTAGACCTACATTTTCAACTTGTATAGTGGTTAGAGGAGACAACATTTGGGTGTTGTGTTGTGCGGGTGATTGAAAAATGTTGGAGGTGGATAGACCAATTTATAGTTCGGTAGATAGGTAGTGTTAAGGTCAAATGGTTCTTGTGAGGCTTGGGTGTTTGGTTGTGGATCATGTGCATGAAAATGTTTTAAAGAATTTGGTTGTGAAGGTATGGTACCTGAGTTGTAGGTGGTGCATAGTTCAATAGATGTAACAGTTGGAGTGACTTGTATCATGTCGAAAGCCCCATCTAAGTCGTCGTCATCTTGAATTTGAGTGGTTGTGTACGACATGTTGGCCACACACTTTAGTAGGAAACTTGAAGTGTATCAGTGGAACTCCATCCCTTCCATCTCTGTTTGCCTTGTCAATTATTACGTGAATAAGTTTGGACAGCCCAAAACCTCTATGGATATGAATCATGATTGTCTTTACATATGTAAAGGAGACACCAGTTTGAGGGTCACTAGCAATTTCTCCATCGTCGTACACGTAAACAAACATTGATCCTTCCATTTGAGCTTGTAGTTGAACAAGACCTTCGAATTGAGTTTTCAGTGTAAGGAGAAATTGCAAGATTGAACTTGTGAGTTTAGAATGTGATGTTGAAGGTGGTCTTTTATACTGCAAATTAAAGTTATCATGTTTGTGACACGACTTCTTATGTACCCATGTGAGTTGCACAACCTCTAATGTGTCCATGTGACTTGCATGACTTATTATGTATCCATGTGACTTGACTACATTTTAGGTGATCATGCTAGTAGCAGTACATGTTAGGTTTTCATGTCAGATGAATAAAATCTTATGTATTTATGTATCTAGAAATGAACATTACCATTTAACCACCCTCCATTAAACAAATTAAAATGCATTCAAATTATGTGACATGTGATATGTCAAATTCAAATTAAAGGCACCACTGCCCATGAGTAGCATGCTTTAATCATTGTCATTACGTCTAGCAGCTTTAATTATGTGGCATGTGATACGTCAAGTTTAAATTAGAGGCACCACTGCCCATGAGTAGCAGACTTTAATCATTGTCATTACATCTAACAACTTTAATTATGTGGCATGTGATATGTCAGGTTCAAATTAAAGCCACCACTACCTATGAATAGCAAACTTTAGTCATTGTCATCATGTGACACCAACTTCAATAGTTTCATGCAAAATAAAGTCGTGGAGTTAGACGATCACAATTGATATACACACTACACGATAAATGTCAATCAGGGTTTGTTTAAGTTTACCACGTCAACGAAGGCGCTTATAAATTATTTTGTTTTAATTCACAACCATAGTTGGTTATTAGCAAAACAAGAAAGGTGATCCATCACAAAAATAACATTCATAATAGTTTCCTACTTGCTGTTAACTATAAATGTTGTATAAATTGTGCTTTTTATTTGTTGACTACTATGAATTTACAAATGTTGAAGGAAGAAATTGAAAGCTATCATTATTGCAGTCAGGGAAGACGAGTAAAAGATGTATGGTTTCACAAGCTTGTGTTAGGACGATGAGACCAGTATGATACAATTCAGCTTGTAACGGATGACGATGTTTGCGACATGGTTGCCTTCTTCCTTCCACTCCCACATGATCTTCCAATGAAGCTTTCAGTAACCCTACATCCTTCTAAAGGTGACAATTTGGATGCAACAAACTTAGTTGCAACCAAAAATGTCAATGACTAAACCTTAGTTCTTTATGTGTTTAGGAAGTTTAAATAAATTGTTTACTTTTATTTATGATTATTACTTAATTTCCATCTTGTGTTAAATTTAACTTGTTTTAAGTACTAAGTACCTGTTTTGTGGGCACTTTATCTGCACCTGAATATTTTTTTTAGTCTCCAAAACTTATGCTATTGGCTTTATTGCATGAAATATTATAAAATTAAGTTTATATATGATTTGTATGAAATTACTAAGACAACAAATAAAATCCAAAAAGTCATGATCTTGACTTCATTTTTCAGCATTTTTTACTACTAAGTACCTATTTTGTAAGTAATTTATCTGCACCTAAATAATTGTTTTAGTCTCCGAAACTTATGTCATTGGCTTTATTGCATGAAACACTGTAGAATTGAGTTTACATAAGATTTTTATCAAATCAATAAGACAACAAATAAAATCCAAAAAGTCTTAATCTTGACTTCATTTTTCCAGCTTTTTTACTACTAAGTACCTGTTTTGTGGGCATTTTATCTGAACCTGAATATTTCTTTTTTTTTTCTTTTTGCATTCAAAACTTATGCCATTGGCTTTATTGCATGAAATACTATAGAATTCAGTTTATATATGATTTCTATGAAATCATTAAGACAACAAATAATATCTAAAAAGTCCAAATCTTGACTTCATTTTCAGCGTTTTTTTACTATTAAGTACCTGTTTTGTGGGCAAAAACTCCATTGCAACTCCTCCCCACTTATTTGCATATTGTTCCCCACATGTTTGTTGTTGCTGCTATATTATGTTTTCTTTTTTGTTTAAGACTGACTCCAATGAAGTATTTTGTTGTTGATAAGGACTCAATGTAATCTTTCGTCCATATTCTCTACATAAAACATCTTGTCTATAAGTTACAAAAGTGTCCACAATTTGCATAAAAAACCCAACACAACTTCCCACTTATTTCCACATGGCTCCAAACATATGAGTCAATGGTGGTTCCAAATATTTTTCCGTTAAGACTAATACCAATTGACTTTATTTTTGTTCATAAATACCCCAATTACATTTTTTATTCATATTGGGTACAAAGAACATTGCAAACTATGAATAATATGTACAAAAACCCTAACCTAACTCCCCACTTATTTGGACATTGGTTCCCAAATTTGTACGAGTGTTGTTGTGTTTTTTCTTGTGAAGACTGTTTCCAATAAACTATTTTGCTGCATCATTTAGTCACCATCATACAAGCTTTAGTCACCATCATTATGAAATGATCTTTGCACATGAATGACTGCCCAAATTGGAGGTTGGAAGATTGACATTAATCACCCCTAACATGACAATACACCAACCTCTATCTAAGGGATGACATTTGTTTCAATAATCCAATGGCTAACATTCCCTTGCTTAAGTCTTGAATCATCTATAAAGATTAAAAGTTATTGTTTTAAATTGTTGGTATTGACACAAACCTAGATAGAGATAAACAAAAATGTTGCTATGGAGACAACAATAGCAAATGGGTACATACATTGCTTCTCAGGTATGTGAACTTCATTTATTATTAACACACCTATGTTCTTATATAATCACATATGTTACTTGGTTGTTTAGGACGCAAAATAGAGCATTGTATCGTCTTACTATCACTTCATGCTTGAACCATATCCAAATATTGTGCCTGTACTACAGGATGTAGGGTTTGGCAATGTGACTAAATTGAGACATCTAAAGGTTGACCATGGTTTAGTGACTACCTTGGCAGAAAGGTGGAGGCCTAAAACACACACATTTCATTTTTCGATTGGAGAATGCACCATAACCTTGCAAGATGTGTCCCTCAATTTAGGGCTTTATGTCAATGGACCCCCTATCATTGGTCCAACTATGTTGGATTAGGACGAGGTGTCTGATACCTTGTTAGGTATAACACTAGTTAAGGGGGAATCCATTGTTGGTTCTATGATCAAACTAAAATGGTTATGGGAAAATTTGTTGCCTATAGATGAAAATTCCAATATTGAGGTCATTCATGTACATGTCAAAGCTTATATATTAGGACTTATTGGCGGCGTATTAATGCCTGATAAGACTGAGAATAAAGCATGTTCCTGCAGAGAACAAACAAGATAAGTTAGGCACAAGTGTCACCTTACCCGTGTAGTCTGCTATCTTCTCAGTTGGCCTCTTCCCGGTTGGTACATGTTGGTTTGGACCCAGGAGGGGTTACCTGCAGAAGGGACTCCGAAGCTCAAGTGAGTCAAAACTCTTAAAAGGTCAAATCAGTGATTAATGAATGCGTACCTTTAATTACTGGGTTCCACGTGTATTTATAGAGTATTAATCATGTTTGGTTATGCCATGGGCCGGGCCCTGGCTTGGGCTTTAGTTCGGACTGTAAGTGGGCTTGGGCCCTAGCCCAGGCCCTTAGGACCTATTGAACACTGGGGGGCTTTAATTTTACTAAGTATATTGGAGTAGTTGGCCTAGGCCGACTACTTTCCTTGACGGTTTATGCTATCGGTTTAATCTGGTAAGGCTTAGGCCAACACGGCCTAGGCTGACTACTTGACTGCCTTGGCATATATGTATCATTTACTTATTTGGTCGAGTTTGGCTAGGTGTGGTACACCAGTCCCCCAGCCTTGGCCGATATGAGTTATCGGTCAAGGGTGATTATGTGTTGGTGTGCTAACGGGATCGGCTGGGTGTGGTACACCAGTCCCCCAGCCTTTAAGTGTGATGAACAGTGTTAAGGCTAAAAAGTGATAATAATTTGATGGTAGGTGAAGGGGTGTCAAGGGTTAAATCAGGGAGTTTTGTCGCCGTCGTTTTTAAGAGTCATGTCTCTCGTAATGATGGTGTCGATTGGTATGAGTTGTTGTTTTGGCGGGAAGGGGTTTTTGCCGTTTAGGATTCTGGCCTATAAATATGGATTTCAAAACAAGCAAGGGTTTACTTGGTTCATTTGCGAGAATTTCGTATTCAAAGATCTTGTATGCGTTTTCTTGTCCGACTAGTTCCCAATTCCAGCCGACATCTTTCCGAAAACACGAGAAAGGTATGTCTAATAGCGATAGCGTGTCGTTGTCTACATCTAGTAGTGAGAGTATGGAGTCGGGGACGAGTAGAGGTAGGCAAGTTGATGAAGAGAGTACCAGTTCTGGAGGTATGGTAAGCGGGATCCCCATGGAAACGGTGAGGGAGGTCCGAGAAGATCCCCTAGAGGAGTTGGCCGAGAGTGACTGGCCGGCCAAAGGCGGTTATGGGTAGGTGGCTGCCGATGTCCGTAATCAATCATCTTTATTCCGGTGATCTCGCTTATTGAACTCTTGGTTGAATTGTACGCTTGTCATCACAAAGGGTGTTAGCGGGGATATCGTTTCCCTGGTGAGGGTTAGCGCTATTGACCGTGTGTGTCACGGGCAGGAGGGGGCCACGAAGAAGTTCTTCTACATGTACATGTGTCACTTTTCTGAGCTACATGTGCGGCTGCCATTAGATGATTTCACTATGGGTGTGTTGCGCACGCTGAATGTGGCACCTACGCAATTGCACCCGAACAGTTGGGCTTACTTGCAAGCCTTCCGCATCTTGTGCCAATCTCTATACTTGGAGCCTTCACCTTACGCTTTCCTGTACTTCTATGACACTAGACCCCGCCAGCCGATTACTTGGCTGTCTCTGATAAGTCGTCCTAGTATCAGCAGACTGGACGCATTTTCCCAGTCTTTTCAAGCACTTTAAGGACGGATACTTCAAAGTTGTGGTGAAGGAAGAAGGCAAGCCCTATTTCTTGAACGCAGGTGGGAGTACAAAATTCCCATTTAGCTGGATGGGTACCCCTTCTCGGTACAAGAATATGGGGACCGACGAGTTGTCGGCGAGGGATAAGGAGGTGATGGAGACCTTGATGAAGTTTGTTGATAAGTTGCCCACTAAGGGCTTAGTTAGAGTTTATAATTCGGTGCATCCGATTATAGATATTGAAGGTATTTGTTTGTTACTTAAACTGTGTTAATGATTCTAAGTTGTTTTAAACGGGGTTTAATATGTTATTGTAGGGCACATGGCGCAATCAGGGAAGAAGAATTTGACACTCTTCCAATCGTTGAGGAAGGAGATGGCCGCTAAGGCTAAGGCAGCTGGGAAGACTGACGTTCCCAACCTGCAAGAGTCTGTGGTGGAAGTACATGTACATGGCGGAACGAAGAGGAAAGCCAAGTTGCCACCTCGCGCCGGCAAGGGGAAGGATGTGAAGAAAGTGAGGGCGGCCTTACTCGGGGCGGGGTCGGCCAGTGGGGCAGGGTCAGCTAGTGGGGAGAAGGGACCGGAGTCTGGCTTAATTGAGTTGCCGGAAATATCTGTGAGGAAGGATATCGCGATCAACCTCCCAGAGACCATTATAAACTATATTGATGGTATGGAGGCGAATCATATCGTGAGGACAATGGTGGAGTTTGGGAGCAAAGCTTTGATATTAAGCCGCCGCATCGGGTCTTTATATCGGCGGGAGGTGAAGGAGGGAGGTCGGGAAAAGGTAGAAGAGTTGCAGGGGAAAGTCAACAAGTTTGAGGAAGAGAGGGCTGCGTGGAAGAAGGAGAGGGAGGGTTGGGAGGAAGAGAAAAAGAGACTGGCAACGTGGAGGGTTCGCTGTTTGGATTCAGAGGGAAAATTGAACAAGAGCATAGGGGAGTTGGAGGAAAACTATGATGTACTGAAAGACAAGTATGAAGGTGTTGTAGGTGAGCTTGACGACCTGAAGAATTGTATTATACAAAAGCACATCAACGACTTTGAGAAGGGACTACGTTAAGCGACCTTTTTCCATCAGGAGGTTGACATCACGGACTCAAAGTTTGATGTGAACAAGGACGTTATTGACGGAAAGCTTGTCAAGGAAGACGAAAGCAGTGCGGATGAGGAGGCGGAGGAGAAGGCGATTGAAGAGGAGAAGGGAGCGGGCGATGCCGAGGAGGTGGCCCCTGATGCAGCAGAATAGGATTTCAGTTTTTATTGATTTAAAAAATATTATTTGAGCCTATGTCTGTAATAGTTGGTACATTATGTTACATTGGTACATTCTTGCACTTATGTTGAATGCGATTAATGTTCTGTATGTTATTGTGTATGATGGATTTTGATGATTTGTGGTGTATGTATGGCGCGTTCGATTGTATGTTATGGGTGTTCGACCCAGGCCGCTTACTTGTGTTAAGGGTGGTGAATTTGAATGAATTAAAAACGAGTTAAGGGTGTTCGACCCAGGCCGCTTACTTGTGGTAAGGGTGGGGAACTTGAACGAATTAAACACAAGTTAAAGGTGTTCGACCCAGGCTGCTTACTTGTCGTAAGGGTGGGGAACTTGAACGAATTAAACACAAGTTAAGGGTGTTCGACCCAGGCCGCTTACTTATGGTAGGGGTGGGGAACTTGAACGAATTAAACACAAGTTAAGGGTGTTCGACCCAGGCCGCTTACTTGTGGTAAGGGTGGGGAACTTGAACGAATTAAACACAAGTTAAGGGTGTTCGACCCAAGCCGCTTACTTGTGGTAAGGGTGGGGAACTTGAAAAAATTAAACACGAGTCAAGGGTGTTCCACCCATGCCGCTTACTTGTGGTAAGGGTGGGGAACTTGAACGAATTAAACACAAGTTAAGGGTGTTCGACCCAGACCGCTTACTTGTGGTAAGGGTGGGGAATTTGAACGAATTAAACACAAGTTAAGGGTGTTCGACCAGGCCGCTTACTTGTGGTAAGGGTGGGGAACTTGAACGAATTAAACACAAGTTAAGGGTGTTCAACCCAGGCCATTTACTTGTGGTAAGGGTGGGGAACTTGAACGAATTAAACACAAGTTAAGGGTGTTCGACCCAGGCCGCTTACTTGTGGTAAGGGTGGGGAACTTGAACGAATTAAACACAAGTTAAGGGTGTTCGACCCAGGCCGCTTACTTGTGGTAAGGGTGGGGAACTTGAACGAATATGAGAGTAAAAACATAGGAAAATTGTATAGTTGAGAACCCTTCGTTTTATTTATTGAATATGGGGTGCCTCGTTAAAACCTCCCTGGCCAAAACCCTTCTTAGGGAAAAAATACCAGGTGAGGAAAAAGAGTACACCCAAGGTTACAAGTATTCGGCTTAATGCAGTATACATTTCAACACACTTACAACTAAAAGCGAATTAGTAATGGATAGGAAAGGATCTACTTAGGAGATGGGATTGAACACCTTGTGGTTCCCCAAGACACCTAAGTAGGCCAAAATACAAGTTCAAAGAGTTAAAATTGGTACACAGAATTTAGGCAAAGAGGAGCAACCCAAGAGCACCAAAATTTTAGAGAACTTTGAGTAGAAAATAAGGCACAAAGGATGCTCCAAATTGACTAAAAGAAGTGACCAAATTGTAGAAAAACTAGTAAACTAAAAGATGCAACAATTACAAGCCACAATGGCCAACAAAAATGCTTGAAATTGGTGTTGGAAGCTACTCCCGAGGCCAACTTGAACACCATAATTTTGCACATCAAAGTGATGCACTCCCAAGAGCACTTTGGTGCCAAATGAAGCCTTAGTTGATGGCTTTGAAGTATACACCAATTGGAGGAATATTTAGACCCCTTGTGGATGCAAAATGCAACACCAAACAACAATAAAACCTGGCCAAAATAATGAACAAAAACAACAAACAAACTATGCCAAAGGCATTGGTTAGCTCTCACTCAAGCAAGAAATTGATGGCTCAAAACTTTCCAAAATATGGTGAAGGTGAGAGGAAGAATTCAAGCACACTCTCTAGAGTTTTACTTCTCAACCACCACCTAAAATGCTACCTTAGACTAGCAACCAATTTGGAAAACAAAATCACTTAATTCACAATCAAGAGCATTGAAGCCAACATTACTTGCCAATTGAAATGTATAACACAAGAAAAGCTAATTAAGAAAGCTAAACCACATTGAATATGATTTGACAAGACTGAATTGAATAGCCAAAAACAAGGACAAGCAAGAAATTAAGGCTTGAAAGAAAGGAAAGCACAACAAAAGGAATCCTAGAACGGAACTAGAATAGAGTAAAAACCAAAAATAGAAACTGCAGTACTCATAAAATGCTTATGGTATTCATTGCATGTATGCCAATGTGAGGGAAGTAATCCACTCCAAATGAAAGAAATTGATGGCAATATTGAATACACACATAAACAAGCAAATGCATAGACCAAGAACACTGAAATTCTGAAGCAAAACACACCAAAAACGCACTAAACAGTGATTTTCCCGAAAACACAGCACCAGAAAACGCTGACAGATGCCTTAACTTTGAAGATTTTTCATATGTTTTATACTGGACATATTTGAATTATTCTTTTTGCTACTTTTTTGTCCAGATGTTAAGAAAATTAGGCAAAAATCAGAAGGTGATTTGGTGCTATGAATCGTTACAGTTAAATCACACAAGAAAAGTGTGCGTCAGCACACAAGTGAAAACAGCAGCAAACTGGCACTGAAAAACGCAGAATGTTGCCTCTACTTCAAAAATTTGTATAGAATTCAATTCTCAACATAATTGAATGATTCTTGTTGGAGAATTTTCGTCTATGACTTAGATTTTTGAAGCAACAATCAGCTTAAAATTTGGTGCACCGAGTCACTCGTGACACTTCTCAAACAGAAGGTGTGCAATGGAAAAAAGTTGAAAACAGAAGCAAAAGCAGAGTGAAAGGGGAAGATGTTCAATAGACAAATCAATTTGATTTGGAGCTTGATTATGATCTAGAATCAAGCATAGATGAAGATGAACATCTTAAGACACTCTAAGGCACAAACCAATCGGTGAAATGACATTAAAAGAGTGAGGAAAGCTGACTCAAACAACCACACGCATAGCATGAAGCTTCATTGCGTTTTGGAGTGGCGTTTGACACGGTTTCACTCAAGCAAGTGCAGAAAATGAATCTAAACAGTGGAAAATTGAAGAAACATGTAAAGGAAAGCATGAACAAAACATAGAACACAACTTGAACGGTGGAAATTGAAAAGAGAAAAGAATCACCGAATAAAATTGACAAGAAACACAAGACTAGGAAAGAACCTTGCCAAACCTTGAGAGACCATGGTTTGATGGCTCTTGATACCATTATGTTGGAGCTCCAAAGGTGCATGAAGAGCTCCATGGGCAGCGGAAATGGATGAAGGAATGGAGGCAAGTTGGAAGGCACTTGCAAGCAATGGAAGGTGAAAGAGGTGATAAGATTTCCTAATCTATGCTAGCCTAAGGAAGGTGGCTAGAGGTAGAGAGTGAAAATCTCTAGAAAGTGGTGACTCTCAAAGGCAATAGAGGGAGGAGTGCTCTCAACTCAAGTTGCATCTATTGCATAAAATTTCAAGAGTGTCTACAAATGAGTGAAATTTTGGCTTTTATATGAAGCCATTTACACATGAGAAAGGAGAGCCATTAGATGGAGTGGGCCTTGATCTTGGCCCTTAGATCAAGCTTGGAGAAGGAGGCTTGATCTTGGCCATTGGATGATGCCTTGGAAAAGGAGGAAGCATTCCTAACCCTTGGATGCTTTGGATCCATAAGGTGTAGGAAGAAGTGTTGACTTCCACTTAGTCCACCTTGGCTCTTTTGATAGCTCATGGACAAATCTCCTATTGGGCTTAGTCAAGCCCAATTTTATCAATTAAACTACTCATTGTTTGACTTATTATTCTAGAAAGCAAAGCCTAAACAATGGGCCAATATTATTGCTATTCTATTGCTCTTTGAGACACCTATTCAAATCTTCACATCTTCTTTGGGCCTCTTGATGGGCTTGGGCCATCTTGATTGAAGCCCAATTGGATCTTTTTGAGCATGCTCCTTGTTATTAGGCCTCTTGATAGGCTTGGGCTTGAAGGTGCATGTGGGCCATGTATTGGGCTTTGAGCATGATTTGGGCCTAGGCGTTGACCCAAGCTATAAGCCTTGTTGGGATCACATCAGTATACATTTAACTAAAATAAAATTTCAGGTGGGACACGTTCCAAGTGTTGGGTATCTCTTCCCCAAATAGATGTTCAAGGCGATAAGCTCATCCTCCTGTGTCTTCACGTATGCGGTATGGGTCGTCCCAGTTGGCGGAGAACTTGCCATCCTTCTTTCTTTCACTGCTGGCCATTCTCCATACTAAGTCCCTGATTGCGAATGATCGTGGCAGCTCGTCGTTTGACAGCTAAATTGCGTATCTGGGCTTTTTCTCTGAGTTCGGGTAGGAGGTCGAGATGCGTAGCCATGTTTTGGTGGTTGTGGGTTGGGTCGTATAGTTCTCGGTGCAGGGATGGTTCGCCAATCTCAACCGGTATCATGGCGTCTGCACCGTAAACTAGGCTGAATGGGGATTCATTTGTTAATGATTGAGGGGTGCACCTGTAAGCCCATAGCACTTCTACTAACTCTTCGGGCCATCGGCCTTTGGCGCTATCTAATCTCTTGCGCAGTTCCACTAGGATAACTTTATTGGCCGCCTCTGCTTGTCCATTAGTTTGTGGATGTTCTACAGAACTTGTGATGTGTTTGATGCCCAGGCCAGTGTAGAACTTGGCTAGCTCCTTATTTATAAATTATCGGCCATTGTCTGTGATGATGGTATGTGGAACACCATATCTGCATATAATATCTTTCTAAACAAACTGCTGAACTTGTTGGGCAGTGATGGTGGTTAGCGGCTTGGCTTCTATCCATTTGGTGAAGTAATCAACAACTACAATTAGGAATTTCAATTGCCCTTTGCCGTGTGAGAAGGGGCCGAGGATATCCATTCCCCATTTAGCGAATGGCCATGGGGATAGTATGTGGTGTAGTTGTTCTTGCTTCTAGTGGATGAGGTTGCCATGTTTCTGGCATGGTTTGCACTTTCTGACATAATCATGGCAGTCTGCTTCTATAGTCGGCCAAAAGTACCCGGCTCTAAGGACTCTTGTAGCCATGGTACGTGCGCCGGAATGGTAGACGCAAATGCCTTCGTGTAGCTCTTTAATGATATATTGCGCTTGCTTTATCGTGACACATTTGAGGAGAGGTTGGCCGTATCCGCGCTTGTAAAGGTCGTCGCCTATCATGGTATACCTAGCGGCCTTAGCCAGCCAAGTTTTGTCTGCATCTTGTGGGGGGTTACTGGTTTTTAGGTATTGGATATAGGGGGTGGTCCAGTTATGGTTTTGGGGAGCGGTGGTGTTGTCAGTTGGGGTGTAGGTTAGGTTTTGGCAGGTATTTGTGATGAAGGGTGTAGATAATGTTTATTGTAGTAGAGATCGGTGGCGGTTTTTAATTTGGTGCTGGCTAATTTTGAGAGGATGTCGGCTCTGATGTTGTCGGTTCTTGGGATATGTTCGATATGGACTCGTTCGAAGGCGGATTGTATGACTGCGCGGACTAGGTGGTAATACAGTAAGTTTGGAGTCGGTCTTACATGTTAACGTCTTGACACCAACTTCGCGGGCAAGAGAAAGGCCGACGAGGATAGCTTCGTATTCGGCCTGGTTGTTTGATGTTTTGAAGGCAAAGTGAAGGGACTTTTCGATGAGGATGTCATTGGGTCCTTCTAACACGATGCCAACATCGACACCTGTTGGATTTGAGGAACCATCTACATGAAGCGTCCACTGGTCCTCTGTGGGTGTGTGTTGGAGGTCATTGACAAAATCTAAAAGACATTGGGCTTTAATGGGACCATGGGGTTCGTAGCGAATGTTGAATTCCAACAGCTCAACGGCCCAAGATGACATCCGTTTGGCTAGATCTGGTTTTTGCAATATTTTTTGGATTGGGTAATTGGTTTTGACGGTGATGTTGTGGTTTTGGAAGTATGGGCGTAGGCGACGGGCTGCGGGGACTAAGGATATGGCCAGCTTCTCCACCATTTGATATCTGGTTTCAAGATCTTGCAGTGTTCTGCTAACGAAGTAGACAAGGTGCTGCATGCCTTCTATTTCTTGGACGAGCGCGGCGTTGACTGTGTGGTCGGTGGCTGTGATGTATACGAGGAGGGGTTGGCGAGTGTCCGGCTTGTGGAGGATAGGTGGTGAGGTCAGGGTTGTTTTCAGTTTTTGGAAGATTTGTTCACAATCGTCAGTCCACGTGAACCGGGTGGATTTCTTTAGGAGTTGGACGATGGGTTGGGTTTGTTCGGCCAGTTTGGGTAGGAAGCGGGAAATGGCTGTGAGGCGGCCTATGAGGCGTTGGACCTCTTTAATGGTAGTGGGACTGTGCATCTTGATAATGGCCTTGCATTTTTCGGGATTGACTTTTATGCCGCGTTGGGTCAACATAAACCCAAGAAATTTACCACAGTCGATGCCGAATACACATTTATCAGGGTTGAGGCGAAGGTTGTATTGGCATAGCGCGGAGAAGACCGCCAAGTGGTCCTCGACATGTTGATGGTGGCTTGGAGACTTGACAACCATGTCGTCAACATATACTTAGACACATTGTCCCATTAGATGACTGAAAACCTTGTCCATTAGCCGTTGGTAGGTTGCTCCAGCGTTCTTAAGACCAAAGGGCATAACTCTATAGAAGTAGTTGGCATCGTCCGTGATGAAGGCGGTCTTATGCATGTCAGATACGGCCTTGGGGATTTGGTTGTACCCAAAATATGCATCCAAAAAGCTAAGCACCTTATTCCCTGTCGCGTCGTCAACAAGTCGGTCGATATTGGGTAAGGGGTAGGCATCGCGAGGGCAGGCCTTGTTCAGATCCGTGTAGTCTACACACATCCGCCATTTGCCATTGGCTTTCTTCACCAAGACTACGTTAGAAAGCCAAGTGGTGTACTGAGCTTCTTCTGTGAATCCTGCATTCAGTAACTTGTCGGCCTCAACCTTAGCCGCTAGTCGTCGTTCTTCGCCAAGTTTGTGTTTCTTCTGGGATACGTATCGGGCTTCTTTGTAGATGGATAGTTTGTGGGATGCCACTAGAGGGTCCACCCCAGGTAGGTCAGCGGCTGACCAGGCGAAAAGGTCTGTGTTGCTGGTGAGGACGGGTGTGATGATGGCACGCTGGTCAGAATTCAAACCGGTGCCTAGGTTGATAGAGTGGCCGTTGGGAAGCTCTAGATGGGAGGTCTCCTCAATTGGTTCAAGACGAACATGCCGGCCTACTCTGGGGTCTAGATCTTCGCCTGACAGGGCGATGCCGGAGCTAGGTGGTCGCTCAATGTGGTTGGTTTGTTGAATTGGAAGCTGTGGGCGCAGGTTGGCCATGTAGCATTCGCGTGCCAAGCACTGGTCGCAGTGGATGGTGAGGATGTCACCGGAAGGAGAAGGGAACTTCATGGCCAAGTGGGGGGTGGAGACGACAACGCCAAGGGTGTTGAGGGACAACCTAGGAGGACATTGTAGGATGTTGGCGTGTCGACGATAAGGAAGCGAATTGGAATGGTTTTAGTTTAATGTAGCCGCGGGTAGATACTTGTTTGCCAGAAAAGCCATAGATTGGTTCGTTATACGGGACCATAGCGGTGTCCGGAAGTTGGAGTTTTTGGTAGGTGGGCCAGTAAAGGATGTCAACGGAGCTGCCTTGGTCGACAAGGACTTTCTTAACGGTGTAATTTTCGATTTCAACAGTGATGACCATGGGGTCATCTTGTTGATGGTCGAGGCCATGAAAGTCATCATCTGTGAAGATGATGGGAGGCATGCGGCGTCTGTGGTGGGAATGGGTGATATGGTTGATGGATTGGATATGGCGGAGGTGTCTCTTTCTGGCAGAAGAAGTGGACCCTCCACTAGCAAAGCCACCAGAAATGGTGTTGATGGTGCCACGTAGGGGAAGGTCGGCAGGGGTGATGTCGGTGCGAGCCGGTTCGGGTTCCTGGTTAGCGGGTTGGGCGGGGCGTCTGTCATGACGGGAGTCGTGTGGAGGGCATCTGTGGTCAGATCGAGGGGGGTGGCGTGATCGAGAGGGATGATCATCTCTACGGATGAAGCGACGAAAGTGACCAGCACGGACCAGTTCTGCTATCTTATCCTGGAGTGCTTTGCAGTCTTCTGTAGTGTGGCCATGGTTACGGTGGTAGCGGTAATATTTGGTCATATCAACGTTAGGAGGTGTGGTTGTCTTGCGTGGTGGAGGGATGAGGTCAGCTTGTAGGGCCTCATCGAGGATGCGAGAACGGGGTACGGTAAGAGTGGCATATCTGGTGAAGCGAGGTTGGCGGGGCTCGCGTGGACGGGTATCAGGGCGGGGAGGTTGCGGGGTAGGGTTGGCGGTGGTGGCTGCATAGTCATTACAAAATTTGGTATGGAGGGTTTGCATCTCCTCCATGCGGACATAATCGGCTGCACACAATTTAAGTTCGTGCATAGAGACAGGTGGGTGGAGGTAGACATTGTTGGCGAAGGGGCCGGGTTGTAAGGTAAGTGCCATGCATTGGAGGATTATCTCCTGGTTGAGGTGTGGGGTGCGAAGAGCTGCCTTACTAAAGCGATCTATAAACGCTCTGAGTGGTTCGCCTTGTTCCTGTCCAATGCCCAGGAGGGAGATAGTGGTAGTTTGGTGTGGACGGCTGCCAGCAAAATGGGTGGAGAACATGTGGAAAGAATGTCGAAGCTGTCGATGGAGTAAGGCGGAAGGGTTGTGAACCATTCCAGAGCAGGGCCCTTGAGGGTGGTGGGGAAGGCTTTGTAGAAGACTGCGTCTTGGGACGTGTACAGAGCGACATGGGTGATATAGACTTTGAGGTGCTCGTTAGAGTTGGTTTCGCCAGTATAGCGGTCCAAAGTGAAGGGTTCCCATTGGGTAGGAAGAAGGGTGTTGGCGATAAATTCGGTGAAAGGGTGACGACGTCTAGGCTGGTGGGGAGGGAGCAGATGAGGTGGGATGGGATGGTTGATCATAGCGGGGAAGGTGGAGGTAAGGTTGTGAGGGGGATGTGGGTTGTTGGGAGGTATTGCGGGTTGTATGGTGGAACATGTGTGGTGTGTAGGGTGGTGGGTATGTTATAGGGGATCTGGGTGGTAGGGAGGGTAGCGGCAGGGGTTGGGGCTGCAGTATGTCCTGGTTGAGTGGATGGGAAGTGAGTGGGGTGCGTGGAGGGAATGGGTGTTTGTTAGGTGGTGGTGAAGGTGTGAGGGGTGTGGTTGTATTCGCTTTCCTCCTCTGTGGGCTGGAAGGCTGGGGACCTTGCAGCCTCAGAGGCTTCCTTGGCCTTTCCCTTTAGGGTAGGATCAACTTCGATCTTTCGCATAAGGCAAGAGTTCTCTTGCCGTAGCGCCTCCATCTCATCAGCACTATGTTTCTTCAGATCTGCCAGCTCTTGTTGCATCTTCGCCTGGCCGTTCAGGATGGCGGCTAAGTCAGGGGTGATGCCAGCAGGTCCTGAGGGACCAACATCTGCCTTCTTGTTCACTCCAGCTCTGCTGCGGGTGGAAACCATCTTCGGAGAAAAACGGGTACTAAAGGAGCTCGTCTCGTGCCCCACGGTGGTCGCCAATTGTTCCTGCAGAGAACAAACAAGATAAGTTAGGCACAAGTGTCACCTCACCCATGTAGTCCGCTATCTCCTCAGTTGGCCTCTTCCTGGTTGGTACATGTCGGTTTGGACCCAGGAGGGGTTACCTGCAGAAGGGACTCCGAAACTCAAGTGAGTCAAAACTCTCAAAAGGTCAAATCAGTGATTAATGAATGCGTACCTTTAATTACTAGGGTCCACGTGTATTTATAGAGTATTAATCATGTTTGGTTATTCCATGGGTTGGGCCCTGGCTTGGGCTTTAGTTTGGGTTGTAAGTAGGCCTGGGCCCTAGCCCAGGCCCTTAGGACCTATTGAACACTGGGGGGCTTTAATTTTACTAAGTATATTGGAGTAGTCGGCCTAGGCCGACTACTTTCCTTGACGGTTTATGCTATC
Organism: Vigna unguiculata; assembly: GCF_037176805.1. Classification (NCBI taxonomy): domain Eukaryota; kingdom Viridiplantae; phylum Streptophyta; class Magnoliopsida; order Fabales; family Fabaceae; genus Vigna; species Vigna unguiculata. Next base: position 10,602,254 of record NC_140801.1, read on the forward strand.
GGTTTAATCTAGTAAGGCTTAGGCCAACTCGGCCTAGGCTGACTACTTGACTGCCTTGGCATATATGTATCGTTTACTTATTGGGTCGAGTTTGGCTAGGTGTGGTACAAAGCACATTAAATGTACTTGAACTATTTGACTAATCTTCGAAGAATCAGGAAATATAATTGGAGTTCAGCGTGTTTGGTTGTGTTTTATAGGTAGATGTGCAGAGCAGCCGATTGAGGTGCGAAGACTATGGGTGGATGTGTTTTGTTGTTACAATGATGGGAATGATTTTAGATGTCCTTTATTGCACTCATTTCAAGAGTTTGACCAACTTTCTTGCTTGTTTGCCAATGGAGTGACAGTCGAGTACTGGACTACAGAAATGTCCCCCACAATGATTTAGATGGATATCGGTAAGGATAAACCACATGCAACAGAATCAAGTAACATTTTACATTTATATAGCGATAAACATAAGCTAAATAATTGACTAACATTTTCAATTATTGTTGTAGTTTATTTGGGTTCCTCATGAGAGTTTGAACTTTTTTATTGATGTTGAAGCATATTGGGACCAATCAATATGGACGTCATGCACAACTTTAATTTGTTTTGCCATTGTTGAATGACACCAGTCGGACATGGTGAATTCTGCTATCACAAGAGATCCCTGAACAACCTAACAACCTTGATCATCTACATAAAATAGACATGAGGGGGAGACAAGATGAGAACTGGGTTACTAGACATGCACAATGGATAAAAGTATGGAAAATTTGGCGTGAGCTAACGTTGAATGGATTTTCGGTGCTTGGGCCACCTCAACAAACAATAGAGTACATGTCTTGGTATATTTCAAACTCATGTTTATATTTGTCATTCCACAAATGTTAAATGATCCTAGAATACATTGTGCATTGACATCGACATATGTCCCTCTAACTGAACCATATGCGACAACTTTGTTTGCATTTCACATAAAAAGATATTGTTGTTGTAGTGACCATCATTGAGTACCACTAAATGGCATGCTGAAGATCTTCGTCATTCCTTACAAAAAGAAACTCATCAATGTCTTCCTCAACAAATTCAGGAGGGACATTGTAACATCCCGGTAGGATATTACTTAAAATAAAATAAAATAAACAGGTAGAAATACATACATCATTTATTAAATAAAGCATTTCCCAAAAACACGGGAAAATTCAAATCCTTTAAATTTAATTTCCAACATAAATAAATAAAGTATTAATAATATACTTAAATCCTCCTATTACAAATTTATTGTTCAAAACCATAATGAAATTACAGAAAGTTATTTAAAAAATGCTTTATAAACAATCCCATGATCTATGTTCCCACTCTCCGCTTCTATGCAGCTCCTAGCTCACCTGAAACATCATCTGCTCCTGGATAATAAATTACCTGATCATCGTCACACACACAGATAGGGTGAGCTATGCACAGATAGACATATAAACATAAAATAAATATGCCCTCCATCCCAATGAAAATAACACCACTAAAATATTTCATTATTTTCAAATTACCCATCCCTGATCTCAAAGTCCTTCATGAGTCATATGCATGAACTAGGTCTTGGGACTTCACTGTGCTCCCACGAAACTAACCCATTCGTGGTCCAACCCTATGAGCCTATCATGCTCATAGTCCTGCCCTACAGACTCCTCATCTATAGTAAAACATCCAAGCCTCCCTCGCTTGGACCCTAGCACACACGCAATCACCATACTATGGACTCCCCGCCCAATAGTAGCCGACGGGAACATAACAGTTCCTTGCCCATCGTGCGTCCGACGCATGTAATCAGCATACTAAGGACTCCTCGCCACTTAGCAGCCGACGGGAACTACACAGTTCCATGCTCATCATGCGTCCCACCATCAAGCACATCTGAGACCCCTATTTCACTTAGTCCTTCAAGCCAACACCACAAACACATGCACATAATTCCTATACTTTAGGAAATAACAAGTAACAATACAAACAACACATATAAACATGACTCCTCGCCATTCTCGCTTAAGGTATGCCTGTTCGCCCAAGCTAGTACGTCGGTCTCACTTAGGCTACACTATCTCGCCTAAGCGAGTATGCAACAGTGGATGTACCAATTCATCTCGCTTAGGCAAGCTCTTCTCGCCTGAGCGAGACCTTAGGTCGCTTAGCACACAAAGCTCCTCGCCTGGACGAAGATTCCACACAAAAACTCCAAGTTTTATCACGACCTCGATTAGGCGAGCCATTCTCGCCCAAGCGAGACTAGGTGTCGCTCAACACTGAACCAGGCAGCGCGAACCAAAACCCGAAACTAGGTTCTGCAACTCTCACTTAGACGAGATAGACCCGCTTGGGCAAGACTTGCAGAGCTCCCTCTCTGTCACGCACACGATTCACCCAAACCAATGCCAAACCAAACCAAAATAATACCACAATAGCACTCCATCATTACCAATAAAACAACACACTTATGCATCTTTCAAGTATAAGCACACATTCCTCTCTTTTATAATTCATATATACTTACCTCTTAAATCAATTCCATTACTTTTAAAGTATGATTATCATGTTCCCATACTTTCCCAAAACCCGTCATGATCATGCACCACTCGATCATAGTGATATCATCAATAGTGGCTTTATTCACACACTTATAACATCATACATTCGAGCTAACATATATAGGTTCATATATTCAACATGTTTCAACAAGCACTACCATAAAGATACTCATCAATCACACATCTATATGTTTATATATATATATATATATATATATATATATATATATATATATATATATATATATATATATATATATATATATATATATATACATTCACCAATCAAGGCCATATCAGCACTTGAGCACACTTAATCATCCATTAGTAATCATACTATTAGGAAATTCAAACAACCAATCATGAGTGACGTATATCTCCCTCTGTAGGCATCCAATTCAAATCTCCACCGTTCAAAGTGAAGAACAACATGTTGTGAATAACCTTCCAAAATTTCACCTAAATCGAACGGGTAATGAATTGGAAAATGCAGGTTTACAAAAACTGCGCAGACTAGGAAAATTCGTGGTGCCTGGCGGCATGAAAGCAGCGCCCGGCGATACCTGCTCCGTGAAAACACGAAAAACAACATTTTTCGTTAACAGAACACCACATTTATCGCCGGACGACAGCTCATTACCGCCAGGCGGTGCATACAGTTCTGGGAAAATCCCAGATTTTTCCCGCACCCGTGAAGAACCCTAAATTCCCAAATCTCATTCAACATGCATAGGATACTTTCGCATCAACCCAAAATATCATAAAGTCCATAAAAAAATCACATAAATCACACTATTGTTCGTGCCGCCTGGTGGAAGCACCCGTGCCGCCCGGCGGTTAATCTGAAACAACCCAAAAATGGGTGTCACGCTCATGCATCGCCTGGCAGACAATCAAAGCCGCCAGGCGGTTTCTGGAAATTTCCAGAAACTTAAAACCAGTAGAATTTTAATGCAGAAAAGTCACCCAATCATACAACATACCACATAAATCATACAATTTAATATGACAAATAGAGTAGCTCCTCTAACCTGGAATTCGCGCTCCAATTGGTCCTCTAGCCCTTGTCCTTATGATGTCCAAGAGTTTCCCTTTTCTTCTTCACACAAAACTCAACTCTACCTCTCCCAAAATGCCAATGACTCCTCTACAATCCTCTATTGCTAGTACTCTCAACTACAGTCCCGTTTTCCCTCACTCTCCTCAATTTCACTAACTCTTAATTACTCTTTAATGACTCTTAGTGGTCCTAAAACGAAAATTAATATTAATTCTATGGTTAATTGCTATTCAAAGTATTCAAAGCCAATTATGGCTATTCTCTACCTTTCTTGGCTGCAACTTTGCAGCTAGGGTTTCTATGCCTCTTCATTACAATGCAAAGAGAGAAACTTAGCCAAAAAGGAATTTAGTTTTGTTCTTAGCAAGGTTTGAACCCACAACCACTCAATTGTCAAGTCAAGTGCTCGACCAATTCAATCAATCATGTTTCGTGATAATTCCTAAAATTTTAGGATTACATTATCACGTCTCACATTCAAATATACATTAAAATAATACACAAGTTAAAAAACATACAAATGGAATACATAGGACTTGAACCCAAGTCCTCTCACATAATTAAAGCACTATCAACCACTTGAGCTAGTACTTTTCCACGTCATAGTACTCCGCATTAAATGCCTTAAAGGCTCCTATTACCCGCATTTAATAAATAATTATTTAAATTTATCGGGTCTTACATTCCTTCCAACTTTAAAGATTTTTGTCCTCGAAAATTGCACTTATCAAGAAACAAGTGCGGATAGGATTGTCTCATGTGATCCTCCATCCCCCAAGTCATCTTCTAGGTTGTCTCGTCATAGAGGACTTTCACAGTCCTTATCTCTTTCTCTCTGAGTTGCTTGACTTGACAATCCAAGATTTGCACTAGTCCAACTCCCACTGTTAGATCCTCACACACCTAAATGTCATCCTCCTCCAACACATGCGTAAGACTTGCAATGTACTTCCTTCACTGTAAATCCCATATGCAAGTTTGCCAAGTGCGATAGTAAAGCGATCTCATAGGGTGTTGGACCTATCCCCTGTGTTATCTGATATGGTCTGATGAATTTCCGAGTCTGGTTCTTGAGTTTGATCGTTCTTTCGTTGTCGGTAGTTGGAGTAATCCTGAGAATCACATGCTCTTCAGCCAAAAACTCCCACAACCTTTTCCTCATACATACCTACAACTTATGTCTATTCTATGGCGCACACATCCAGCCTTGGGTTAAACTAACCCTCTCCGTCGTCTACTGCAACAACTCGGTTCAATAATCACCAACTCCTACTCCTGGTATCCACACAACTGCATTCTGCCTCTCCTACCATCCAACGCCTCATCTGGAACAATTCTGATCTTAGTCAATAGCTCACTAGCTTTTTCTTAACGATCCACTAAAACTTGCAATCATTAAAGTGTTTACATTGAGTCCTTGCCATCAAGCCTTCAATATCTATTCCTCTGCTTCTCTTTCTTCCCATTCCCCGCGAAACCATCTGACTAGAAACTATTAACACCAATTCTTCCTCAAGTACTAATGCAATAAAGAACTTCACCACTCCAAAGTGAAATTCTAGTATCTACGTGAGATCATCTACGTCTATTCTTCTCTTGTATTTGCTAAGTAACTCTAGTTCACATGTCATTTTATCCTCACCTTTCTGATCCATCTACAATTGATACACCGTCGTCGGTTTATCTCTTTGGATCATCGAACACCACCTTATTGAGTATCACATTGTTCCGGAATGATATTGGAAAATAACCTATCCACTCTTGCGTTGATATCCCAGTCTCACAAAAGAGTCAATTCCAATTAACCTTGAGTATGGATTCTTTGATCATCCTGCGACACCACCAAACCCAAGTATTCTCCACTTAGCCACAACTGTAGAGTAAACCAATATCTCACTACCAATTCCCTCTTGCCGACAACCAGAACCTAATTCTCATAATGGCGATACCAAGGAGTATATGATCTCGATTAAAACCAAAACGCATACCCCCAAACACCACTTTTATACCTTGTATCCTTTTAATTATTCACTTTAACCGATCCAACACCAATTAGTAGAGACATTCCTTCAGCTACATAAGACTTTTCTCTTTTCCTTTCATCCTCCCTTGTGCCATGACATTACCAACTTCCTCATTCCCATAAGAACAACTTAACGAAGTACTTCTTCTTTCGATACTTGAAACTGTTCATCTCATGCCCCAAGTCAAACCTGTCTCTATCGTGAGCCACCTTACTTAGGATATCCATTATACTCCTGATTTAAATTGTGGTTATTGCCGAGAAGATTTAACTGCCTCTCATGGAGGTTGACCGGCATAAAACCTTGAACATACGATATTCTTACCACATGATTGGTTTTTCCCCCTTCTTAGAACATTGCCTGGTCGACCTAATGTTTCGAGCCCTGCCTCAACTTTACCTTCTGCTTGAGATTCTCACTTCCTTGTCTCTACCCTTTTGGTTTAGCCTTAGCCTCATATGTTTCACTACTTTCCACTCCTACCTCAGACCCATGTTAGGATGTAGTACTGATTTGAGTTCTCAACTTTGTTGCACAAGCATGCACTGAACACCTCTCCTTATTGTAACCTTTGAATTTGATTCCTCTCGCAAAACTTGTGGTATTCGTTCCAAGAACCTATTCTTGCCCTCAGTTTAACGCGATGTTTCTAAACTCCTCTAGTGCTTTTCGCCTACAAATCCACAACTTAACTTCACTCGTACACTGATACACAACCTTCTGCATATTTGTATCTTCGGTCAAGAGGCTGCCTCAAAGGCCCTACACTAACCCTTGCAAGGCAAGCAGGTCAAGTTTGACCTTGAATCTACATTCCTTTGCCACCACAAATAACAAACACATACCACATGACTGCAAACATAAAAGGAAAAGGTATAGGAGAGAAACTCAACCTATAACTTCCATTTCTTTTACCAAAACCTTTAGAATTAAGAAAGGAAACTATCTCTGATATAGTCATGAGTGTGCACCCTCATCCCTTTACCAAGAAATTTTCTGTTCTTAATACTTCCAGTTTCACAACTTTATGCAGTCCGCAATCAATAGTATGATTGATAGACTGCAAATTCATTCCTACACAGTTTCGCAATCGAAACACGACAAGTTCATTCCCCAAGGCCCAAAAATCATTTGAAAACCATTGCACTCATACCAACTGTAACATCCCGGTAGGATATTACTTAAAATAAAATAAAATAAACAGGCAGAAATAAATACATCATTTATTAAATAAAGCATTTCCCAAAAACACGGGAAAATTCAAATCCTTTAAATTTAATTTCCAACATAAATAAATAAAGTATTAATAACATACTCAAATCCTCCTATACAAATTTATTGTTCAAAACCATAATGAAATTACATAAGGTTATTTAAAAAATGCTTTATAAACAATCCCATGATCTATGTTCCCACTCTTTGCTTCTATGCAGCTCCTGGCTCACCTGAAATATCATCTGCTCCTGGATAATAAATTACTCGATCATCGCCACACACACAGATAGGGTGAGCTATGCACAGATAGACATATAAACATAAAATAAATATGCCCTCCATCCCAATGAAAATAACACCACTAAAATATTTCATTATTTTCAAATTACCCATCCCTGATCTCAAAGTCCTTCATGAGTAATATGCATGAACTAGGTCTTGGGACTTCACTGTGCTCCCGCGAAACTAACCCATTCATGGTCCAACCCTATAAGCCTATCATGCTCATAGTCCTGCCTTACAGACTCCTCGTCTGTAGTAAAACATCCAAGCCTCCCTCTCTTAGACCCTGGCACGCACGCAATCACCATACGATGGACTCCTCGCCCAATAGCAGCCGACGGGAACATAACAGTTCTTCCCATCGTGCGTCTGACGCATGTAATCAGCATACTAAGGACTCCTCGCCACTTAGCAGCCGACGGGAACTACACAGTTCCATGCCCATCATGCGTCCCACAATCAAGCACATCCCAGACCCCTATTTCACTTAGTCCTTCAAGCCAACACCACAAACACATGCACATAATTCCTATACTTTAGGAAATAACAAGTAACAATACAAACATCACATATAAACATGACTTCTCGCCATTCTCGCTTAAGCTATGCATGTTCACCCAAGCTAGTACGTCGGTCTCACTTAGGCTACACTATCTCGCCTAAGCGAGTATGCAACAGTGGATGTACCAATTCATCTCGCTTAGGCGAGCTCTTCTCGCTTGAGCGAGACCTTAGGTCGCTCAGCACACAAAGCTCCTCGCCTGGACGAAGATTCCACACAAAAACACCAAGTTTTATCACGACCTCACTTAGGCGAGCCATTCTCCCCTGAGCGAGACTAGGTGTCGCTCAACACTGAACCAGGCAGTGCGAACCAAAACTCGAAACTAGGTTCTGCAACTCTCGCTTAGACGAGATAGACCCGCTTCGGCGAGACCTGCAGATATTCATCATATATAGGTTCATATATAGGTTCATATATTCAACATATATAGGTTCATATATTCAACATGTTTCAACAAGCACTACCATAAAGATATTCATCAATCACACATCTATATGTTATATATATATATATATATATATATATATATATATATATATATATATATATATATATATATATATATATATATATATATATATATATATATATATATATATATATATATATATATATATATATACATTCACCAATCAAGGCCATATCAGCACTTGAGCACACTTAATCATCCATTAGTAATCATACTATTAGGGGATTCAAACAACCAATAATGAGTGACGTATATCACCCTCTGCAGGCATCCAATTCAAATCTCCACCGTTCAAAGTGAAGAACAACATGTTGTGAATAACCTTCATAAATTTCACCTAAATCGAACGGTTAACGAATTAATGCAGTTTTACGAAAACTGCGCAGACTAGGAAAATCTGTGGCGCCTGGCGGCATGAAAGTAGCGCCCGGCGATATTAATGAAAATCCGTACCATCAACATTAGTTTATTATTTAAAAATTCATTCCATCAACATTATTTTAGTTAATTTTATTTATAATTATGTCAATTATGGTACTTGTAATGTCTTTCATTAAATAAATATATTTTATGTTCAATTATACTTTATAAATTTTACATTATTTATTTGTGTTAAAAAATAAACACTTTATCAATTAAATTCTTATAAAGAAATCAAAGTATAAAAGCATAAATAAAAAATAAATTCCTTCTTCCACTTACTTTTTTAATTTTAAATATTCAATAAACATAAAAAAAATAGTACAACACCACCTCAAACGTCATACTTTAATTGTTTTTACTTTTGTTACCTCTATTATAATTTGGAAATTTTTTTTATATAATTTTTTTTCAAAATCACTATTAAGAAAAAAATTTACTCAACAAATTCGAAAAAAAGTTAAAATTAAATTTACTTTTATATTTTTAAATTACACCTAAAATAACTTACTTCACAATACTATATCTATTTTTAACTCAACAAATTAAAAATAAAAAATAAAAAATAACATTTATTTTTCTTTTCAAATAACACCTAAAATAACTAAAAACACAATACTAAATTTATTTTTAAAATTTTTTGTAACCTTTAATTCAACCATTTTTTACAAAAACGAAAACAAAAAAAATAAAACCTAAATCTATTTTTTTTAAATTCAAAATTTCTAGTTCTAATTCATTTAAAAAAAAAAACCAGTTCAGAATTCGGGAACCTGAGGACCAAATTCTGACTGGTAATTAAAAAAAAATGCAAAATGGCTGCTTGGAATTGGGTCCCTTAGGTCCTTAGGGACCCAATTCCAAACATCAAACACAAATTGTGCTATTTGTGTAATATTTGTGTACAATTTGTTATGTGGGTCAGATTAAAGAGAAATAGTGCTATGTGGGTAAAAAAATCGGATTGAATTGAAGGGGCCAGAAAGTAAAGGAAGGAGAAAAAAAATAGTAAAAGAAAAAATTTATTTGATTTGAGAGAAAATAAAAGGATTTGACCGAAAAATATAGGATTAAGTATGTTTTACTTTATAAAGTTACACATTGGAATTCCTTTCTATGTGAATGTTTGTATAGAAAAATGGAAAAAAGAAAAGGTTTATTTGAATTGAAAGAAAAATGTTAGAAATGATGCTCCAATATTTCACAACTAAGAGGGGGGGGTGAATTGGTATTAACAAATTTTGCCTAGTTTTAGCACTTTTGAAATTGTTTTGATAATAACCTTTACTTTTGAATCAATTGAAATAGTATGGTTTGATGCTTAATGTATGGAGCATTTATACTATGACAAGATAAAGAGAGAAAGAGATAAAGCACACATAATTTTTATACTAGTTCGATTCTTACGAATCTACATCTAGTTCATCTAGCAAACCACAGCTAGATATATTCACTATATCATCACAAGAATTTCAAGATTTACAAATACACTTGAAAAATCTAAATTCTAAGATAAAGGAATACAAATGCAAGGCATCCACACACTTGCACAACCACACAACAACAAGGCTATCACACACTTGCTTTAGACAGAAAACAACAGAAACAAACAGTTTCAAATTGTATCAAAACACAGGAACAAAGCCTACAAAATGGATTGAGTACACCTTTTCCAAGACTGAAATTTCTTCATCTTGCCAAGTCAAAATTGAATGTGTCTTGATAGAAATCTTCAAGAGGATCTTCCAAGATAGCTCCAAGAACCTGTTTCGCACTTCTCTTTCTTTCTTCTAGTTTTTTAGTTCCCTTCACAGAAAATGCAGAAACTGTTTTTATATAACGGCTGCTATCAGGCACAAACCTAGTCGACTACATTAGTTGGCTAGTCGACTATCGGGAAGTGCATAAACTGTTTTTATATAACAACTGCTACAGGCACGAACCTAGTCGACTACATTAGTTGGCTAGTCAACTATATTATGACAGAGTCCAACACCAAGTTCCAGGATATGGGTAGTTAACTATATTAGTAACCTAGTCAACTATCGGGGCAACAGATTGATATTTTCAGGATATCACATACATGTCAAATTAACAATGTAAATCTATTATGGGCATCATAAAAAACATAGCACATCACACATGCATACATTTAATGGCAATAATCTCCCTTTTTTTTGATGATGGCCAAAACAAGACACTATATTCAAGAGATACACTAATTCACTTGCTTTTTGTTACCCATATTTGTTACTTCATATATTGTGTTAGAAATTTTCATAATATAGATATATCAAGATAGCATGTTATGTTGATTCAGATATAAGCAGTAAATTTTTAACAATACTGAATACAGAGTTCTCCCCCTTTTTGGACATAAGCAAAACAAGGAAATAACAATTTAACACAGAGCAACATGGCAACCTAGACTAATTGAGCAGATATATGTAGAGATAAGAAGATAACCCTAAGGGACCAAAAAAGTAAGCAGCAGCGAGATGGTACACTAGTCTGACATATCATCTGCAGTGGAGTAGGTATCTTCATCCGTAGCATCATTAACAGCATTAACAGCGTTTGCTATGTGGGGATTGTCTTCTGCAGCAGCAGATTCATCGTCACTGGTATCAGAAACAGAGTTTGCAGCGTCTTTTGTAACAGGATCATCTTCCTCATCATTAATTTGATAATGCTTCAGCAATTTGGTGACCTTTGCATCCAGACGGGCAACAGAAAGAGTGAGAGCAGCTAGAGAATGTAGAACATCAGAGTGCGTGGAATGATCAGTGGATAGCGGTGGCGGTGAAGTTGCTGCAGATGGAGAAGGATCATCCTTAAATGTCCACTCATTGTCATTGAAAATAAAACCCATGTGATGAAGAGCATTAAGTTCAATGAGGTTTGAATGAGTGAGCGGAATAGAGATTTCATCAGCCAAATCAAGATTATAGTACTCAAATACTTTTGACAAGAATAAGGCGTAAGGTAGGGGATACATCTGTAATTTTGTAGTCTTGATGATGGTATCACACACAAGAGCAGACCAATTGATTTTGACCCTGGAGTTTATGGCATGCATCAGAAAGATATCCTCTGTTAGAAGTTGCCCATGATTTCCAGCTCTTAGAGCTAAAATCCAACCTATAATGAACGCTATAACACGATCATCCCTCTTCATACCACCAGTTTTGTAGAAGGTTCATTTCTTTGCACTAGACGGATTACGCAGCAAGGATTTGTATATTTCCATTTTTCGCAGATTTGGGGAACCAACATGCGACTTTTCTCCCCCTAGTTGAAAGCCAGCAACAGTGGTCCAGACATTATTATCCAAGATTATATTGACCCCTTTCACTCGTGATACCACCGTACCATTATTCTCTCGAGCATTGGCATAGAAAACCTTAAGAAGACCAGGATAGTAGATACCTCGAAGTTGTACAAATTTATCCAAGCTTTGATAGGCAAAGTGCTCTTGAAACTGAAACCCATTGTTGCGGAAGAAATCTATGTCGATATATTTTGGATTGATAATGTTGTGATCCTTCTAGTTCTTGACAAAGGTGTCGTGCTGCTCATCATCGCTGATCCAGCCATCGAGGTCGGCAGAATGAGACATGATCTTGACAACTGTGCGCTTTATACGTTTGGGACGCGAGGATTACAAAGCCATTGATGGCAGTGCAGAGATTAGGGTTTATGTGTGGTGGAGAGAGGATGAGAGAAAAAAGGGGTTTTAGGGTTCTGAACAGATTTGTGGATTTTAAAAGAGAAGAAGATTTTACCAAACCACCTCTGTGCCAGACATAGTTAACTAGGATACTAATGTAGTCGACTACTTTCAAAATATGTCACAGGAAATATGAAAAATGCGTGACTAGTTAACTAGCAAATTGACTATGTTATGCATAATAAGAAAACCTTATGCAGAAATGACAAGTCTGATGCAGGGAAAAAATATAGTGAACTAAGGAGTTGACTACGTAATGCAGAAACAGAAGAAACAATGGCGCAGTGGTGACAAATCTGATGTAGATAAAAAAATAGTTAACTACAGAGTTGACTACTTAATTCAGAAACAGAAAGACCTGATGAAGTGGTGAAAATTCTAATGCAGTATGAAGAGGATAGTTAACAACAGAGTTGACTATGTAATGCAGAGACAGAATAACAGGTACAATGGTGATAATTCTGGTGCAGTATAGTTAACTGTATTTACTGCAGAGTACAAAATATGAGGTAGTAGCTATGTAGTACATGTTAAATCAAGTATCCCAAGTTCATTTCGAAGTACATAAAATCTTTCCCTAGCCAAAGGTTTAGTGAATATGTCAGCCAATTGATTATTTGTGTCAATATATTCAATTTTGCATTCTCCTTTTGCAACATGATCTCTAATAAAATGATGTCTTATTTCTATATGTTTGGTTCTAGAGTGCATGATTGGATTCTTTGTGAGATTTATAGCACTAGTACTATCACACCTAAGAGGAATGTTGTCTAAATGAATGCCATAATCTTCTAGGTGATGCTTGATCCAAATGGATTGTGCACAACAGCTTCCTGCAGCAATATATTCTGCTTCCGTGGTAGAAAGTGCAACACATGCTTGTTTTTTAGAATGCCATGACACTAATGAACAACCTAATAGATGACATGTTCCACTAGTACTCTTTCTATCCACTTTACAGCCACCAAAATCAGAGTCACTATATCTCACCAATGATATATTAGCCCCTCTAGGATACCATAAGCCTAGACTCTTAGTGCCTTTCAAGTATTTCAAAACTCTTTTTACAGTAGTTAAGTGAGACTCCTTAGGACATGATTGAAACCGTGCACAAACACACACATTATGCATGATATCCGGACGACTAGCGGTTAAGTAAAGTAGAGAACCAATCATACCTCTATACTTTGTTTGATCAACACACTTACCTGATTCATCAATATCTAAATAGCAATTAGTGGTCATAGGTGTGGAAGATTCCTTGCAGCTGTCCATAGAAAATTTCTTTAATAAATCTGCACAGTACTTGGCTTGGTGGATGAATATACCATTCTTAACTTGCTTAATTTGTAGTCCAAGAAAGAAGGTTAATTCTCCCATCACAGACATCTCAAACTCTTGTTGCATATTTGTAGAGAATTCCTTGCACAAAGAAAGATTAGTGGATCCAAAAATGATATCATCTACATAGATTTGTACAAATAAAAGATCTTTATTGGATTTTTTGACAAATAAAGTAGCGTCAACATTACCTCTATGGAATTCACACTTAATCAAGAATAGACTAAGTCTTTCATACCATGATATTGGAGCTTGCTTTAAACCATATAGAGCTTTCTTTAGTTTGTAGACATGATTTGGAAATGCAAAATCTTGAAAACTAGGAGGTTGTTCTACAAATACTTCTTCCTTGATGTATCCATTCAAAAAAGCACTCTTCACATCCATTTGAAAGAGTTTAAAGTCCAACATTGATGCAATGGCTAGAAGAATTCTTATAGCTTCTAATCTTGCCACCAGTGCATAGGTTTCATCATAGTCAATCCCTTCTTCTTGACTATATCCTTTGGCTACAAGTCTTGCTTTATTCCTCACAATGCAGCCACTATCATTGAGTTTGTTTCTAAACATCCATTTGGTTCCAATAACTTGTTGATTTTGGTGTCGAGGAACTAGATCCCAAACTTCATTTCTTTGGAATTGGTTTAGCTCCTCTTGCATTGCAAAGTACCAATTCTCATCCTTGAGTGCATCATCTACTGTCTTTGGCTCTATTTGGGATACAAATGCCACATTTAAACATAACTGACTGAGTTGCTTCCTTGTAGACACTCCTTTTGATATGTCTCCTATCACATTGTCTAGTGACATGTCCTTTGGAGTAGTCCATACTTTTGGCAGATCATCGAGTTTAATTTGTAGTTGACTATCTGTGGCTGTATCAACAGTTTTCTCTTCAATCTGAACATTTTGAGGCTTTTCTGCTAAATCTCCCCCTGTCTCAAGAAATTCATCGCTTTTTCTAGGTTCATGCATGTTAGTATAGGTTTCCAAACATTCATCAAATGCAACATGTATTGATTCCTCAATAGTTAAAGTTCTTTTGTTGTACACCCTATATGCTTTGGTAGTAAGAGAGTAACCCAAGAATATACCTTAATCAGCCTTTGAATCAAATTTGCTAATGTTAGATTTTCCATTGTTTAATACAAAGCATTTGCATCCAAAAATTTTCAAATGAGAGATAGTTGGTTTTCTTCCTTTAAAAAGTTCATAAGGTGTTAATTTCAAAATGGGTCTTATCAATACTCTATTTAGCACATAACATGCAGTACTTACTGCATCAACCCAAAAATATTTTGGCAAATTATTTTCATTCAACATGGTTCTTGCCAATTCTTCCAAGGACCTATTTTTCCTTTCTACAACACCATTTTGCTGTGGTGTTCTAGGTGCAGAAAAATTGTGTGAGATCCCATTTTCTTCACAATATGTTTCAAAAATAGCATTTTGAAATCCACCTCCATGATCACTTCTAATGGATTTAATTCTTAAGTCTTTCTCATTTTGTATAACATTGGCAAATGTTTTAAAGACTTTGAATGTGTCATTCTTAGCAGGGATAAAGAATGTCCAAGTGTACCTTGAGTAGTCATCTACTAGAACTAAAGCATAATAATTTCCCCCAATGCTCCTAGTTCTAGAAGGCCCAAACAAGTCCATATATATTAATTCTAATGGATTAGATGTAGAAACAGTTTGCTTTGATTTGAAAAAGGTTTTGATTTGCTTGCCTTTTTGACATGCATCACATAGCCTATCTTGCTCAAACTTAATGTTAGGCAAACCATTTACCAATTTCTTTTTAGCTAGTTTGTTTAGATGTGCCATGTGAATGTGTGCAAGTCTTTTGTGCCAAACCCATGGATCATCTTTTTTAGCAAATAAGCAAAGAATGGATTTGAAATCAGAATTTTCAAAATCAACCATGTAGATATTTTGAATTATTTTTCCAACAAATACTACTTCATTTGATGATGCACAACATATCAAACAATGATTTGATTCAAAAATAACCTTCAGCCCTTTATCACACAATTGACTTATACTAAGCAAGTTATGTTTCAGCCCTTCAACTAACAGTACATTTTCAATGACAGTGGAAGAAGAACTTGTTACCTTGCCTACACCTAGAATTTTACCTCTATTGTTATCACCATAGGTAACATGACCACTTGCTTTGTATGATATTTTGTTGAATTTCTTTGCATCACCTGTCATATGTCTTGAACAACCACTATCCAAATACCACATTGATTCCTTGGCTCCAAGACTTATCTGCATAGTAATTTAAAGAGATGATGCAGGTACCCAATTGAGTTTGGGTCCTTTCATGTTAGACAAAACATTTGAATTCTTGATTATCCATTTATATTTACCTTCAGGAACACCATGCTTCTTAAAGTAACATTTATTTGATGTATGACCATATTTGCAACAGTAAAAGCATACAATAGAAGATGGTTTACTCATGTTAATGAATTTCCTTGATTCTAGTTGACTACCTAGTTGATTTTCGTGTTCTTCATATCCTATGCCTTCTTTATTCAGTACACTTCTTTGGGAATCTAGCATAGCATCTAGATAATTTCTTCCTAGAGTGAATCTAGTTAATGTACTCATTAGATATTTGATTCTCTCTAATTGTTTGGAGCAATTTTCACAATTAATCACACTCTTTTTGCAATTACCACTTTTATGCTTTTCAATATTTTCAAGCTCAGTTTTCAACTCTTCATTTTCTGTTTCAAGCTGTTTTAATCTATTTTCAAGCCACCTATTTTCACCTTTATGTCTGTTATTAGAGTATTGCAACTTTCTAGCCTCTTCATGCAACTCATTATATACATCAAGTAGTTGATAGAACCTAGTTTCATAGCTTTCATCAGTAGATTCAAGATCACTTACACTACTGGCAGAGAATTTTGTATCAGCCATCAAACACAGATTTGTTTCTTCTTCATTGCTTTCACTTGAATCACTAGAGGTGCTGAAGTCATTGTCCTCCCAAGCAATATATGCTTTCTTCACTCTCTTGGACTTGCTTGTGGCCTCACTCTTTTCCTCCAATTTCTTTTTGATCTTGAGAATTGGACACTCAGGTTTGATATGACCAGATTTGCCACACTCAAAACATGTTGGAGTGTTAGATGATGACTCTTGCCTCTTGGAAGGGAATCTTCTATTTCCTGCAGCTGCAGATTTTGCATTGGATTTATTTTTGTACTTCAAAAATTTTGAAAAACGTTTTACCATCAGATTCAGTGTCTCGGAATCAGAAGCTTCATCCTCCTGATCTGCAGTTTCTTTATCCTTGTTGGCTTTGCTTCTGCCTTCAATTTTTGCAGCAGCTTTTAATGCAATGCTTTGCCTTTTCTCTCCTTCCTCTTCCTCTTTTAAACGTCCAAGTTCCAATTCATGTTCTCTTAGTTTTCCAAAGAGGGTTGCCATACTCATTGTGGTGAGATCTCTTGATTCAGAAATTGCAGTGACCTTAGGCTGCCATGCTCTATTCAAACTTTTCAGTATTTTGATATTTAGTTCTTCCTTTTCAAAGACCTTTCCCAATGCTATGAGATAATTCACAATATGAGTGAACCTTTTTTGCACATCATAGATTGTTTCTTCAGCCTTCATCCTAAACATTTCATACTCCTGAATTAATGTGTTCTTTCTAGCTCTCTTGACTTCATCCGTGCCTTCATGAGTTACCTCTAACACATCCCACATTTCTTTTGCGGATTGACAAATTGATACCCTGTAGAATTCATCCAATGTTAGTGCAGATGAGATTATATTCTTGGCTCTCACATCATAATGAGCACGTTTATTTTCATCAGGAATCCAAGATAGGAAATCTTTAGGTATAGTTTTTCCTTCCTCAATTTTTGTAGGTATAAATGGACCATTAACAATAGCATCCCATACACCTTTATCAACTGATTCTAAAAAGATCTTCATTCTGATTTTCCAGAAGGGATAGTTATCTCCAGAAAATAAGGGTGGTCTGTTTATTGAAGCCCCTTCAAAAAAAGTCTGTGAAATATTGGCCATCTGTCAGGATCTAGTCGACTATGAATTCGACTAACCAGCTCTGGTGCCACATGTTAGAAATAATGCTCCAATATTTCACAACCAAGAGGGGGGTGAATTGGTATTAACAAATTTTGCCCAGTTTTAGCACTTTTGAAATTGTTTTGATAATAACCTTTGCTTTTGAATCAATTGAAATAGTGTGGTTTGATGCTTAATGTATGGAGCATTTATACTATGACAAGATAAAGAGAGAAAGAGATAAAGCACACAAAATTTTTATACTGGTTCGATTCTTACGAATCTACATCCAGTTCATCTAGCAAACCACAACTAGATATATTCACTATATCACAAGAATTTCAAGATTTACAAATACACTTGATAAATCTAAATTCTAAGATAAAGGAACACAAATGCAAGGCATCCACACACTTGCACAACCACACAACAGCAAGGCTATCACACACTTGCTTTAGACAGAAAACAACAAAAACAAACAGTTTCAAATTGTATCAAAACACAAGAACAAAGCCTACAAAATGGATTGAGTACACCTTTTCCAAGACTGAAATGTCTTCATCTTGCTAAGTCAAAATTGAATATGTCTTGATAGAAATCTTCAAGAGGACCTTCCAAGATAGCTCCAAGAACCTGTTTCGCACTTCTCTTTCTTTCTTCTGGTTTTTCAGTTCCCTTTACAGAAAGTGCAGAAACTGTTTTTATATAACGGCTGCTATCAGGCACGAGCCTAGTCGACTACATTAGTTGGCTAGTCGACTATCGGGAAGTGCATAAACTGTTTTTATATAACAACTGCTACAGGCACGAACCTAGTCGACTACATTAGTTGGCTAGTCATCTATATTATGACAGAGTCCAACACCAAGTTCCAGGATATGCGTAGTTAACTATATTAGTAACCTAGTCAACTATCGAGGCAACATATTGATATTTTCAGGATATCACATACATGTCAAATTAACAATGTAAATCTATTATGGGCATCATAAAAAACATAGCACATCACACATGCATACATTTAATAGCAATAAAAAAAGGATTTGACTGAAAAATATAGGATTAAATATTGGAATTCGTTTCTATGTCAAAGTTCGTATAAAATTTGTTTTTATATTCTAGTAATATAGGAAATTCATCTTTCAAAACAAACAACGTTAATTTTTAGTTATCATGTCTAATGACTATGCTGATTGGACTAACATGTTAGAACACGTGGGTGTCACATGGCTAGCACACGTAATTGCAACTTTCATACATCGCTAAAGTATACAGACAAATTTTAAATGAACTTTGAGGAGTAACAAATTATAATATCACATGTAATTACAAGAACTAAAATTATACTTAGTAGGAATAATTGTTTGAACTATTTATTATTTTAAATTTAATTTAATTTAAATTAATTTAATTTTATAGTAATTTAGTTCGAAATTTATACACTTAACCCAAATTTAAATTACTACATTATTTATTATTTTTGTTTTTTTTTTATTTTGCAATGGAAGGATGATTAGATGACAAATATTTATATCGTCTTTGGATTCATGTTAATTAAAGTTTATTTATAATATTATCATAAATTATCTAATAAATAATTTAATGATATATTTTTACTTTGATATATATTATTTTTATTTTAATCTAAACTAATATAGAAAATTAGTTAATTTATCACATAATTTTTGTAATATATTAATTATATATAATAAAATATTAATTCATAATAATTTTTTTAAAATTTATAAAATACTTAATATTTCAATAAATACTTGTATTAATTTTAGAAAAATGTTGAAATTTCAATGTTATCATTTAACACTTTAATAACATAATAATCAATTAAGTAGTTTAAAAAACTATTTCTGTTAAATATGTTTTTTGTTTTTGTATTTTACATACAAAATTGAAATTTGTCTGTCTCCCTTAAAGTTCATATAAAATTCGTCCCTATACTTTTAGTAATACATAAAATACACCCTTTTAGAGCCAAAAGAAAAAAAGTATAAAAAAATAAAAGAATATCAGTCCAGTCACGTGGCTGACACGTGTTCTGACATGTCAGTCCAGTCAACATGACCATTCGCCACATCGGCTAAAAGTTAACGTCGTTAGTTTTGGAGGACGAATTCCATACATTAATAAAGTATAGGGACACATTTTATATGAACTTTGAGAAAGGAACGAATTCCAATTTCACATGTAAGTACATAGACTAAAAACATACTTAACCCAAAAATATATAAAGATTGAATGAAAAAGGAAATAAATTAAAAATAATTATATTATGTAGTGAAATATTAATATAATTAATATTTCATTAAAAATGTTTTTGAAATTGATTAATTGTTATTCAGATAGATTCTTTTGATATTTTTTTTTTCAAATAGAAAAAGAGATGTTTCTTTTAGGGTGTGTTTGGATTTGAAGATGGATTTGAGGAAGTAAGAGGAAAAAAGATGAAAGTAGAATGTGGTGATCATGGGGCTATGGTGGGGGTAAGTTATGTAGGGCTTAGAAAACGCCTTGATATTGTAAAAGTAAGGTTTGGATCGGGAAAGGTAGTATATGTAATGGGGAAGATGGAGTTTGGAGGCTAATATGTAATGGAAGTTAATTGTGTTCTATACAAAACCAGTTCTTACAAGTTAATTGTGTTCTATACAAAATCGGTTCTTAGAAGTTAATTGTGTTCTATACAATACCGGTTTTGGAGAACATAATTTCTTTTACTCTTTTTCGGCTATAGTTAACTCAACATAGTTTTTTTCATGCAAATCTTTTCCAACTTGTAGAAAAAGAGTTCCCTCATAATTTCTTCCACATCTATTTAATCTTGTCTCAACCCCATCCAATTACCTTGAACAAAAGTGCACACACTCCTGTGCAATATAAGCCTCAACTATACATCCTTAAGATACCTTTCAACTGGATACATCGAACGATATTGCACTGGGCCAGCAATCTTAGCCTCATTTGCCAAGCGAATGGGTAAATGGACCATTATGTCAAAAAAGGAAGGAGGGAATATTTTCTCTAGCTTGCACAAGGTTAAAACTATAGTTTTTCTAGTAGGTGTAAAGTGTCTAGAGTCAACATTTTAGAGCATAGCTCTCTAAAAAAAAGACTAAGTTCAATTAGGGCTTCACAAACTTCCTTTCGAAGAACACCACAAATTAAAAGAGGGAGAAAGCGATGTAAAAATACATGACAATCATGACATTTCATCCCATATATTTTCCCCCCTTCAACGTCTATACATAGATAAATATTGGATGAATAACCATGTAGAACCTTCAAATCAACTAAAAATTGACAAAATGCATGTTTTTCTTAAGATGACATGGTATAACATGCATATGGAAATTTGTATTTTCCTTCTTCAATCATTGTTGGATGAAGCTCTGAACATATACCCATATGAGCAAGATCAAATCCGGAGTTTATGTTATCTTTTGTCTTTTTTTTCAAAATTCATCAATGTTCCTATGATGTTATCACAAACATTTTTTTCGATATGCAATACATCTAAATTATGACATAATTTTAGACAATTCCAATAAAGCAACAAAAAAAATTACTTTTTTTCTTCCAATTCTTTGGTAGTTGAATTTTTCCTCACATTCTTTTCTGGACAAATTTATCAAATGTCACATATATATATTCTACCACACTGAGCCAATTTAACCAAATAATAATAATAAACGATCACTATACCTACACGCAAAATCATTCAAGTAACCGGTATGGGCTGACCTAAGTCTAACCGGCCTGAACCGGTAACATAAGACGCTAAGAGGAATAACACGCCTAGGATAACATATGAGCAACACAAACCGCCAAAAGGGAGTAGTCAATTTATGCCGACAACCTTAAGACACTCAATGAAACCAAAGCCCCCTAATATCCAGTGAGCCCCGAATAGTCGAGACTAAGGGCCTAGGCCAAGGCCTAGGCCCACCTATGGCCCAAACCAGGGCCCAGCCCATACAATGGGCGAACATAATTAATAATCTATAAATACACATGGACCCCACGAATTAAAGGTACGCATTCATTACTCCATTAATCACCTGATTTGACTTTGAGAGCTTTGGCTGACTTAAGCTTCAGAGTCCTCTCTGCAGGTAACCCCTCTTGGGTCCAAGCCGATATATGCAAGGAGGGGAGAAGCCAACCGAGGAGATAACGGATATGGGTAAGATGATACTTGTGCCTAATTGATCTTATTTGTTCTCTGCAGGAACAATTGGCGCCCACCGTGGGGCACGAGACAACACCTTACTACCCATTTTTGTTCGAAGATGGTTTCAACCCGCAGTAGAGCTGGAGTGAACAAGCAAGCTGACGCTGGCCCCTCAGGACCCGCTAACATCACCCCAGATCTGGCCGCCATCCTTGACGATCAAGCCAAATTGCAACAGGAGCTGGCTGATCTGAAGAAACGCAGCGTTGATGAGATGGAGGCGCTGCGACAAGAAAACTCTCGCCTCAAGCGAAAGATCGAGGTCGATCCCACTCATAAGGGAAAGGCCAAGGAGGCGTCTGAAGCTGCAAGGTCCCCGGCCTTCCAGCCCACAGAAGAAGAAAGCGAATACAACCCCACCCCTCACACCTTCACCACCACCCAACAAACACCCATTCCCTCAACCCATCCCACTCACTTCCCCTCCACCCTACCAGGGCACACCGCGGCCCTTACCCTTGTTGCTACCCTCCCCACCACCCAGGTCCCCTACAATATACCTACCACCCTACACACTACCCATGCCCTACCTTACAACCCACACTACCTCCTTGCGACCCACATCCCCCTCACAACTTCACCTCCACCTTTCCCACTCTTGTCCACCATCCCATCCCCTCATCCACTACCACCACACCAACCTAGACGTCGCCGCCCCTTCAACGACTTCATCGCCAACACCCCCCTTCCCGCCCAGTGGGAACCCTTCACACTGGACCGCTACACTGGTGAAACCGACCCCGACGAACATCTTAAAGTCTACATCACCCATGTTGCCTTGTACACCTCCCAAGACGCAGTCTTCTGCAAAGCCTTTCCCACCACCCTCAAAGGCCCTACTCTCGAATGGTTTACAACCCTCCCACCTTACTTAATCGACAGCTTTGACGCCCTTTCACACATGTTCTCAACCTATTTCGCTGGCAGCCGCCCACATCAAACTACTACAATCTCCCTCCTGGGCATCAAGCAAGAACAAGGTAAGTCGCTCAGGGCATTTATTGATCATTTTAGTAAGGCAACCCTTCGTACCCCACACCTCAACCAGGAAATGATCCTCCAATGTATGGCCCTTACCCTTCAACCCGGCCCTTCGCCAACAATGTCTACCTCCACCCACCTGCCTCTATGCACGAGCTCAAGTTGCGTGCTGCCGACTATGTTCGCATGGAGGAAATGCAGACCCTCCACACCAAATTCTGCAATGACTATGCAGCCACCACCGCCAACCCCCCCCACCACCCCCCCCCCCCCGCCCTGATACCTGACCATGAGAGCCCCGCCAACCCCGCTTTACTAGATATGCTCCCCTGAATGTCCCCATATCTCGCCTCCTTGATGAGGCCTTACAAGCTGACCTCATCCTGCCACCACACAAGACAACCACTCCCCCCAAAGCTGATATGACCAAATATTGCCGCTACCATCGCAACCATGACCACACTACAGAGGACTACAAAGCACTCCAGGATAAAATTGAAGAACTGGTTCGTGCTGGTCACTTTCGTCGCTTCATCCGAAGAGTTGATCATCCCTCTCAAGCCCGTCACCCTCCTTGATCTGACCACAGACGCCCTCCCCACGACTTTCGCCACGACAGACGCCCTACCCAACCCACTAACCAGGACCCTCAACTGGCTTGCACCGATGTTACCCCTGCCGACCCTCCCCTACGTGGCACTATCAACACCATCTCTGTTGGTTTCGCTAGTGGAGGCTCCACCTCCTCTGCAGAAAGAAACACCTCCGCCATATCCAATCCATCAACCATATTACCCATTCCCATCACAGACGTCGCATGCCTCCCATCACCTTCACGGACGACAACTTTCACGGCCTCGACCACCAACAAGACGACCCCATGGTCATCACTATTGAAATCGAAAACTACGCAGTCAAGAAAGTCCTTGTTGACCAGGGCAGCTCTGTTGACATCCTTTACTGGGCAACATATCAAAAACTACAACTCCCAGACACTGCCATGGTCCTGTATGATGAACCAATCTATGGCTTTTCTGGAGAACAAGTTTCCACCCGCGGCTACATTGACCTTCACACTGTGTTTCGTGTTGGAGCCCAAACTAAAACCATTCCCATCCGCTTCCTTATCATTGACGCGCCCACATCCTATAATGTCCTCCTTGGCCGTCCCTTGCTCAACACCCTCGGCACCGTCGTCTCCACCCCTCACCTGGCCCTGAAATTCCCTTCCCCTTCTGGCGACATCCTCACCGTTCATTGCGACCAACGCTTGGCACACAAATGCTACATGGCCAGCCTACGCCCACAACTCCCAATCCAGCAAACCAACCACATCGAGCGACCACCTGGCTCCGGGATCGCTCTATCGGGCGAAGATCTAGACCCCAGAGTGGGTCGAGATGTTCGTCTCGAACCTGTCGAAGAAACCTCCCCTCTGGAACTTCCGAATGGCCACTCCATCAACCTAGGCACCGGATTAAACTCTGATGAGCGTGCCATCATCACACCTGTTCTAGTCAGCAACACGGACCTTTTCGCTTGGTCAGCTGCTGACTTACCTGGAGTAGACCCTTTGGTAGCATCCCACAAGTTATCCATCTACAAAGAAGCCCACTATATCTCTCAGATAAAACGCAAACTCGGCGAGGAACACGCCTAGCGGCTAAGGCCGAGGCCGATAAGTTACTGAGAGCAGGATTCATTGAAGAAGCTCAATACACCACTTGGCTTTCTAATGTAGTCTTGGTGAAGAAAGCCAACGGCAAGTGGCGGATGTGTGTAGATTACACAAATCTAAACAAAGTCTGTCCTCGAGATGCCTACCCCTTACCTAACATTGACCGACTTGTTGACGGCACGGCGGGAAATAAAGTACTCAGTTTCTTGGATGCATATTTTGGTTACAATCAAATTCCCATGGTCGCATCCGACATGAACAAGATCGCCTTCATCACAGACGACACCAATTATTTTTACAGAGTTATGCCTTTTGGTCTCAAAAACGTCGGAGCAACCTACCAACGGTTGATGGACAAAGTTTCCAGCCATCTGATGGGACAATGTGTCGAAGTATACGTCGATGACATGGTTGTCAAATCTCCAAGCCATCACCAACACACGCAGGACCTCTCAACAGTCTTCTCTGCATTACGCCAATACAACCTTCGCCTCAACTCCGACAAGTGTGTCTTCGGCGTCGACCGCGGTAAGTTCCTCGGCTTCATGCTAACCTAGCACGACATAGAGGCCAATCCTGAAAAGTGCAAAGCGATTATCGAAATGCGTAGTCCCACCAACATCAAAGAAGTCTAACGCCTCATAGGCCGCCTTACAGCCATTTCCCGCTTCCTGCCCAAACTAGCTGAACAAACCCAACCCATAATACAACTCCTCAAAAAATCCGCCAGGTTCACGTGGACTGACGAATTCCAGATCAAGGACCCCACCCTTTTACAATATTACCATCTGGTTTGTGCGGTCATTCAATCCGCTTTTGACCAAGTCCGCATCGAACACATTCCCAGGACCGACAACATCAGAGCCGACATCCTATCCAAATTAGCCAGCACCAAATTAAAAAGCCGCCACCGATCCCTATTGCAACAAACACTATCCACACCTTCCATCACAAATACTTGCCATAACCTAACCCACACCCCAGCCGACAACATCACCCATCCCCAAGCCCACAACTGGACCACCCCTTATATCCAATATCTCCAAACTGACAACCCCCCACAAGATGTTGACAAAACTTGGCTGGCCAAGGCAGCCAGATATACCATGATAGGTGATGACCTTTACAAACGCAGATATAGCCAACCGCTTCTCAAATGTGTCGCTGCAGAACAAGCGCAGTATATCATTAAGGAGTTGCATGAAGACATTTGCGGCTACCATTCTGACGCACACACTATGGCCACCAGAATCCTTCACGCCGGTTACTTCTGGCCGACTATAGAAGCGGACTGCTAGGACTGCGTCAAAAAATGCAAACCATGTCAAAAACATGGCAACCTCATCCACCAGAAACAATAACAACTTCATTCCATACTATCCCCGTGGCCCTTCGCTAAATGGGGAATGGATATCCTCGGCCCCTTCTCCCCCGGCAAGGGCTAGGTAAAATTCCTAATAGTAGCCGTTGATTATTTCACCAAGTGGATAGATGCCAAACCACTGACCACTATCACCGCCCAGCAAGTCCAGCAATTTTTCTGGAAAGATATTATATGCCGATATGGTGTTCCACAAACCAACATCACCGATAATAGCCGACAATTTATAGATAAGGAACTAGCCAAATTCTACACTGGTCTAGGCATCAAACACATAACCAGTTATGTGGAACACCCACAAACCAATGGACAGGCAGAGGCGGTCAACAAAGTTATCCTAGTGGAACTATGTAAACGGTTAGACAGCGCCAAAGGTCGATGGCCCGAAGAACTGGTAGTAGTGCTATGGGCTTACAGGTGCACCCCTCAGTAAGCAACAAATGAGTCCTCATTTAGCCTAGTTTACGGTGCAGACGCCATGATACCCGTCGAAATTGGCGAACCTTCCCTGCAACGAGAACTATATGACCCAACCCACAACCATCAAAACATGGTCACTCACCTCGACCTCCTACCCGAGCTTAGATACGCAACTTAGCCGCCAAACAAAGAGCTGCCATAAAGTATAATGAAAACCTATGCCCAAGATCGTTCATAAGAGGAGAATTAGTATGGAAAATGGCCAGCAGTGCAAGAAAGAAGGATGGCAAGTTCTCCGCCAATTGGGATGGCCCATACCGAATACGTGAAGACGCGGGAGGAGGAGCATATCTCCTAGAGCATTTATCTAGGGAAGAAATACCCAATACATGGAATGTGTCTCATCTCAAGTTCTACTTTAGTTAAAAACATGTATTGTATCACATCAAAACGCTTGTAACCTTGGGTGTACTCTTTTTCCTCACCTGGTCTTTTTTCCCTAAGGAGGGTTTTGGCCACGGAGGTTTTAACGAGGCACCTTAAATTCAATGAATAATAGAAAGGGTTCCCAACTTTACGCCCATTCTTTAATTCACTTCTCATATTCGTTTAAGTTCCCCACCCTTACCACAAGTAAGCGGCCTGGGTCGAACACCCTTATCTTATTGGTTAATTGGTTTAAGTTCCCCACCCTTACCAGAAGTAAGCGGCCTGGGTCGAACACCCTTAACTTGTTGGTTAATTCGTTTAAGTTCCCCACCCTTACCACAAGTAAGCGGCCTGGATCGAACACCCTTAACTTGTTGGTTAATTCGTTTAAATTTCCCACCCTTACCTCAAGTAAGCGGCCTGGGTCAAACACCCTTAACTTGTTGGTTACTTCGTTTAAGTTCCCCACCCTTACCACAAGTAAGCAGCCTGAGTCGAACACCCTTAGCTTGTTGGTTAATTCGTTTAAGTTCTCCACCCTTACCACAAGTAAGCGGCCTGGGTCAAACACCCTTAACTTGTTGGTTAATCTGTTTAAGTTCCCCACCCTTACCACAAGTAAGCGGCCTGGGTCGAACACCCTTAGCTTATTGGTCAATTCGTTTAAATTCCCTACCCTTACCACAAGTAAGCGGCCTGGGTCGAACACCCTTAACTTGTTGGTCAATTCGTTTAAATTCTCCACCCTTACCACAAGTAAGCGGCCTGGGTCGAACACCTTTAACTTGTTGGTTAATTCGTTTAAGTTCCCCACCCTTACCACAAGTAAGCGGCTTGGGTCGACAACCCTTAACTTGTTGGTTAATCCGTTTAAGTTCCCCACCCTTACTATAAGTAAGCGGCCTAGGTCGAACACCCTTAGCTTGTTGGTTAATTTGTTTAAGTTCCCCACCCTTACCACAAGTAAGCGGCCTGGGTCGAACACTCTTAACAAACACCTGATTTCGCCAAACATAAATACTATCAACATCCAACAAACAATATAGCATACTTAAAGCATTAATCATATCAAAATAAAAGCAAAGAAATGTACGGAATGCCACACACATGATGTACCAATTATTACAGACATAGGCTCTAACGATTTCAAATCATAAAAATTAAAGGTCCTATTCCGCATTGTCATCGCCACCTTCCACGTCAATTGTAACTTTCTTCTCTTCCTCGGCCGCTTCCTTCTCCACCTTCTCCTATGGGCTACTCTCAGCCTCGTTAACGAGCTGCCCATCAACAACATCTTTATTTACATCAAATTTAGAATCAGCAACATCAACATCCTTATAAAAGAAGGCCGCCTGCAACAACCCCTTCTGGAACCCATTAATATGCTCTTGGATAATACAGCCCTTCAAATCATCAAGTTCAGCCTCAGCACCCTCATATTTTTCCTTCAAGTCATCATAATCAGCCTCCAGGTCCGCTATCCTCTTATTAAGTTTTCCCTTCGAATCCAAGCAACGAACTTTCCAAGTTCCCAACCTTTTCCTCTCCTCCTCCCAACTCTCCCTCTCCTTATTTCAAGCGGCCCTCTCCTCCTCAAACTTATCAACTTTTCCTTGCAATTCCTCCACCTTTTCCCTACCTCCCTCCTTCACTTCTCGTCGATACAAAGACCTAACCCAGCGACTCAGTATCAATGCCTTGCTTCCAAATTCAACCATGGTCCTTACGAGATGATCCGCCTCCATACCATCGATAGAGTTGATGATTGTCTCTGGAAGATTAATAACAATATCTTTCCTAACAAACGTTTCTGGCAACTCAATAAAACCGGACTCTGGCCCTTTCGTCCCACTGGCTGACCCTGCCCCAAGCAATGCCGCCCTGACCTTCTTGACATCTTTACCCTTGCCGGGTCGAGCCGGCAATTCAGCCTTTCTATTAGTACAGCCGTGCACATGCACCTCAACTAGCGACTCCTGCAAGTTGGGAACATCAGTGTTCTCGGCCATTTTAGCCTTGGCGGCCATCTCCTTCCTCAACGCTTGGAAAAATGTCAGGTTCTTCTTTTCGGATTGAGCCATGTGTCCTACAACAACACATCAAAACCCGGTTAAGTCAACTTAGAAGCATTAATACAGTTTAAGTAATAAACAAATACCTTCTATATCAATAATCGGGTGAACCGAATTATAAACTCTAACTAGACCCTTAGTGGGCAACTTATCGGTAAACTTCATCAAGACCTCCACCACCTCCTTATCAACCACCGACAACTCGTCGGTCCCCATGTCCTTATATCGAGAAGGACTTTCCGTCCAGCTAAACGGGAACTTTATGCTCCCCTCTGCATTAAGGAAATGGGATTTGCCCTCCTCTTTCACCACAACTTTAAAGTATCCATTTTTGAAATGCTTGAAGGACTTAGAGAACGCGTCCAATCTGCTGATGCTAGGATGGCTCACCAAAGATAACCAAGTAGTCGGCTGGCAGGGCCTAGTGTCATAGAAGTACAAAAATGCATGTAGAGAAGGTTGTAGATATAATGATTGGCACAAAACACGGAAGGCTTGCATATAGGCCCAACTGTTTGGATACAGTTGTGTAGGTGCAACGTTCAACGCACGCAGTACCCCCATGGTAAAGTCGCCCAATGGTAACCTCACATGCAGCTGGGAGAAATGGCACATGTACATATAGAAAAACTTCTCGGTCGCCCCCTCTTGCCTGTGGCATACACGTCAATAGCGCTCACCCGCTCCAAGGAAATGATACCCATGTTTACACCTTTCGCGATAACATGGGTACAATTTAACCAAGAGTTCAGCAGACGAGACCACCGAAACAAAGATGATTGATTACGAACGTTAGCAGCCACCCACCCATAGCCACCCTTGGCCGACCAGTTACTCTCCGTTAACTCTTCTGGAGGGTCTTCTCGCACCTCGGTCACCGTTTCCATCGGAATTCTGCCTACCATACCCGCAGAACTAATACTCTCCTCCTCAACTTGTCTACCTATACTCCCCCAGACTCCCTACTCTCACTACTGGACGAAGACAATGACACAGTATCACTACTAGACATACCTTTTTTCTGAAAAGTTGACGGCAGGAACTAGGAACTAGTCGAACAGGTATAACGCACGCAAGATCTCTGAATGTGATATTCTCGCAAATGAACCAACAAGCATTTACCCATCGTAAAATCCACATTTATAGGTGTGAATCCCAAACGGTGAAACCTTTTCCCACCAAAATCACAACCCATACCAATCGACACAACCATCTCAAAAGCCATGATTATCAGAAACGACGACGCAAAAACCCCTATTTGATTTGACCTCTGACATCCTTTCACCTACTACTAACCTTTTCCCGCCTTTAGCCTTAACATTGTTCATCACACTTAAAGGCTGGGGGACTGGTGTACCACACCTAGCCAGTCCCATTGGCATATCCACACATATCACCTTTGACCGACATACATATATCGGCAAAGGCTGGGGGACTAGTGTACCACACCAAGCCAATTTAACCAAATAATAATAATAAACGATCACTATACCTACACGCAAAATCATTCAAGTAACCGGTCTGGGCTGACCTAAGCCTAACCGGCCTGAACCGGTAACATAAGACGCTAAGAGAAATAACCCGCCTAGGACAGCATATGAGCAACACAAACCGCCAAAAGGGAGTAGTCGGTTTATGCCAACAACCTTAAGACACTCAATGAAACCAAAGCCCCCTGATATCCAGTGAGTCCCCAATAGTCGAGACTAAGGGTCTAGGCCAAGGCCTAGGCCCACTTATGGCCCAAACCAGGGCCCAGCCCACGCAATGGCCAAACATAATTAATAATCTATAAATACACATGGACCCCACGAATTAAATGTATGCATTCATTACTCCATTAATCACCTGATTTGACTTTGAGAGCTTTGGCTGACTTAAGCTTCGGAGTCCTCTCTGCAGGTAACCCCTCTTAGATCCATGCCGATATATGCAAGGAGGGGAGAAGCCAACCGAGGGGATAACGGATATGGATAAGATGATACTTGTACCTAATTGATCTTATTTGTTCTATGCAGGAACATATATATATATATATATATATATATATATATATATATATATATATATATATATATATCATTAATAAAAATATGAATATACTAATTCTAATACAAAAATAAAGAATTAGTTAATGAAAAAAACAGATTGACTACCATTAACTAAGAAACATTAATAATTATTGTTTTAATTTATTTAATTAATACAATTTAAATTATATATTTTTCTAATTTATATATTCAAAATATGTCATTTAATAAAATTATATAATAATAATAATAAATAATATTTAAATATAACCATTTTTTAGTATATAAGATAAAATAAAAAGTTAAATTATTTTATGTTTTACTTAAATTAGTTTATATTCACGTTCAAAAATAAATATATTATCTATTACTAATGTTTAAATTTAAAAATAATTATAACATGATAAGATAAAAGTGATAATGTGGATAAAGTTAGTTACCAACCATAATACAATAAAATTTAGATATTGGATAAATTTATATATTCAAATTGTGCGGATGAATAAAATTATCTCATAAATAATATTATTTTATCTTTTACTTAGATTAGTTTAGATTCACGTTGAAGAAGAAATATATTATCTATCACTATTGTTTAAATTTAAAAATAATTCCCAAAAATAAGATAAAATTATAATATATTACATATTTTATTAGTTTATATATTCAAAATATGGCATCAATTTATTTTGCACTCAAACCAAAGAGACATTTGATATTCAGAAATTGAACAATAAATGATAACTTGAAGAAGTTTTTGGCGACCAGGATATAATTCTTGTTCAACACCCTCTAATAATTTATAAAAGTTGAATGTTTTTTCATTCATTGCATTATACTTTGGATTTGTTGTCTAACTTGTTTCCTTACCTTCTTTGGCGTTTTCAACATTAATAGCACTCCCACTGCCATGTAACAGACTTTGAATCCCGTCATTCTAATTTGGTTGTATTCATCTTCATCACATTTCTTTGCTACTTCTCCATGAAGATCCCATATAACATAATCTCTTTTTATCCCAATTGTGATCAAGTGCTCATATATGATTCTTTTAGACCGAAAGAGATTATTGTTGCACTTTTTGCATGGACAACATATTAACTCTCCTTCCCCAATATCGGTAAATGCAAATTCAATAAACTCGAGAACTCCTTTCTCATATAAAGGTTTTGTTCGATCAGTAATTTGCATCCAACTTTTATTCAATTCCATACCTATCAAATGAAAAAAAAAATTATCAAGTTAAAATTTTTCCTATTAAACATGGTAAAGAACAAATAAAATCTTATAATCAAAATTCATGAAATCATAAAATAAATAATTAAAAATACATATTTCATAACTCACCGACAAATTTTGATTTTTTCTCTTCAATGTAACACTCTCTTGTTTGATGATGCCATTCTTTTCTTAAACATGTCATTATTTTCTCTTTTCTGCGTACCTTAAAACTTATATAGACTTCTATTATTTATTAAATTTTATCTCTTTGTAAACAAAAAATCACTATCTTTAATATATTTTACATTGTTAGTTTGTTGAGAAAAATATGTTAAAATGTTTGTTAATATGTTTAGAGAATAACAAAATTTAGTTAACCTTAATACTTATGTAACACAAACCGATTAATCAGTAAATATAACTCAATTAAAATCAGTAAATAAAATATTTGTATTTAAGCATTGATCATAAGAAAAATTTGCTTATTTAAGAAAAAAATGTTAATGAAAATTTATCAATGTGGTTATATAGTAAAAAGAAAATTAATGATGATTTCT